>NC_090925.1:424631719-425256719 GCF_040938575.1 Ambystoma mexicanum | reverse complement strand
GCAATGCTGGCTTGTGTTTACGATTACGTCTAGATGCAGAGCCGGTTAATGTTCATAATTACGTCCCTGTGTGGCATATGCTAATAATCACAATTCTATCTAGGTGTGGCACGTGCTAATAATCACAATTCTATCTCAGCGCGGCACATGCTAATAATCACTATTTCATCTGAGTGTGGTGCATGCTAATAATCGCAATTCCATCAGTGTGTGGCACATGCTGACCTTCACGATCATATCTAGATGAAACGCCGGCTGATGTTCACAATTATGTCTACAGGCAAAGCCGGCTAATGTTCACGATTATGTCTAGAGGTGACACCGGCTAAGGTTCATGATTGTGCCTGGGTGTGGCACATGCTAACATTCACAATTCCCTCTAAGTGTGGCATGTGCTAATAATCACAGTTCTATGTGAGTGTGACATATGCTAACAGTCAGAATTATATCCAAGTGTGGCCCATGCTAATAATCGCAATTCTAACCAGGTGCGGCACATGCCAAGTCACAATTCTAAGTGTGGCATATGCTAATAGTCAAAATTATATCTAAGTGTGGCACATGCCATTAGTCACAATTGTATCTATGTACGTAGCATGCGAATAATCACAGTTCCAAGATAGGGTAATTTAGAGTGGCAGTGTTTTTTGAGTAGAGTAATTGCTCTACCCATCACCAATGCCACACTTACTTTGGTGGTTGGTGCTGGTTGACGGCTGGCCACTGGCTTCCCCTGCTGACACCTGCTGACACTTTCAGGAGCCACTTCTGTTGGAGCCGCCCTTTGCCTTGGGGTGCTTAGCCACAGGGGCTGCCAGGCAGGGGGTTGCCCTGAGTAGGCGGGCGGAGAGAGGGAGAGGGAGGTGGCTTGTTTGGGGAAGCTGCGGCATGGCCATCGAAAGGCATTTTGGTGGCAAACAGCGGGCCCTGGAGGGTCATATGGGTAGCCACACTCATCTGGGCTCAGCATTACAAAGAGCAGCCAGGAGTTGCCGTGGTGTGTACACAGAGCACATTATTATGAATGCACCAATCAGGGTGACGCTTGGAGCTTGTTAAAGATTTCAATCAGGCACACGCCCGGGTCTCGCCTAGCATGTAGTGCGCAATGAAATACTTATTTATTATGTCTATAGGGACAATATTCTGAATGATATACCACTCATATCACACCCGTCTCAAAATAGCCCCCAGGTCCCAGTGGACCAGGAATCAGGCTGGTTTGTAAAGGTAAAGATGTATTTATTTATTTATTTGAATGAAATCACACATAAGTTTTAATATATATGAGGCAGCAATCACCAAGGGGTGACAATACAATTCAGAAAATAAGTAAAACTGAATTGAATTCACCTATAGTAATGCAGAATAGAAAACACAGGGAAAAGAACAGTTTTGGATTGTGAAAAGATAGTGTTTAGGTTAATGTTTCCCCCTGCAAAGTTCTTAAGGCACAAATGAGCAATACTACACAGATGTAAGTAAGCAGCAGTTATTCAGGAATGAAAGAACAATGTCTAGAGTTTGAATGCAATCTTCTTTCGTCAAACAAGAGAGAAAACCGTTTTTGGGAAATTTACACTTTTTAAAATGACAGGTGAAAACGGCTTTGTGAAACAAGAAAAAGTGTGCAAAAATGCTTAAATTGATAAAAATTCTTATGGGAGCAACAATAAACAGGTCCTTACACACATGAGCTACTAGATGAGCAACAGTACACACTTTAGATCGTAATGGAAGTTAAGAAACACTTTGGATGGGAAAAGGCACATGTAAAACTTTCACTATGCGACTTTTAATAGAAATGGGTCAAATACACTGTTCCGCGATTTAGTTGTGGATGTAGCTAATGGTCTTAGGTATAAGTCAGAGTTGAAATTACGTTTCTATCTATAAAATTGAAGAAGGTATGGAAGTTTTAGTGAGAAGCGTTTTTGAAAAAAAATAGAACAGAGAAAAGTAGAAATTCGGTTTTGAAAATGACAGATTGGTTTTATTACACTATATTAATGACTATAAAAAAGAGAATGCCACCCGTGAATCTCCATAGTTATGCACGGTCGATTGTAACTCTTCACGTGTGATACTCTGGTTTCCGTTTTGTATGGGAATTACTTTATTTAATTCAAATCACTAATGGGTTATGGTTTAATGAAACAAATGAGAAAAATCAGCGCAAGACTGGTTCTGGCAATGTTAGCGTTCTAAAGTTAAGGATGGGATAGGTTGGGATTGGGATAGTACAATGCAAATATACTATGGGTCACTATGATATTCCTGTTTATACTTATAGTCCACTGTAAATTAATATTGGACCGTCAGGGTTCTGGTCATCGGATCGGGTCTACCGCCAGCAAGGCACTTCTGGAGGGATCAGTCAGCTGGGCGGTTCTGGTCCATTGGACTGGCACCTCAACTGGATTTGGATTGGATTGGCCCTTCTGGTCACTGGACACGGCAGATTAGCATGATGGTGAATTTCAGCAGGCAACTGTTAATAGTAGCGAGCCAGACTGGATCAGAATTATTTTCCCTGAGGTTTGGGAGGGTTGGATCTGGGCCTATCTGAAAAAAGTTCAGCAAATGGTGGGCCTTGGTATTGTAAAGTAATCTGGATCAGGACAAAGATGAAGAAATCAGGATGTGGTCAGGAAGCAGTGTGTGTCTATGTGTGGCGAAGTTCCTATATTTATCCTACCAAGTGACATCACAAAGTTTATGGCATGGGCAGAATTTCAAACCACACCCGCACGGCTGTGAGTGGCGAAAGGCACTTGCCTTGTTCTGGTTGGCAGTCAGAAAGAGCTGTCATATTTTATGATGTGATTTAGGAACTCCCACATTGATTTGAACCACAATTTAACTTTCCCATAAATACACATTTTTATAATTATGCCCTCTACTAAAATATGACACAGGTATTACATATTTTATAGGTTATCCTGGCGTCCAATTCCCATCTCTGTGAGAGCTGTCTTTGTCATTTTGTGGAATTGTGTCCTTTTCAATCATCATGGTTTGGCCTAACAATTTCTAATTCAATACATATCTGGGTGATGACTCCTAGAACATGGGTATAACATATCATATTTGAAACATTAATAGTTTTGCCACAATCAGTGTTTTGGTGTGTCTTTGGTTCCTTACACAGTAAGAACTCCTACCAAATCTTCAAATGTCTAGCATGAGTTCAGATTTATGAGTATGTATTTTTCACTTGTCTACTTATTTTGGCTGCCATGTTAAATGTCATAAAGTTCTGAGGCAAAATAAGTAATTTCCATTCAAAATCCATGCCAGTTTATTTTCTTGCTTCCCAAGTGAGCAAATGGCCAGTCCTTTGAAGTTCACTGAGAAACCTCCTGCACATCCTGCCCCTCCTCTGGGAGGATGGGTGTCCAAGCCTTCCTTTGTCCTTGGGTCAGCCAAAGACGAATGGCTAATGAGGTCTTTGTTCTAAATATGCGGGAACCTCCAGCATCCATTAAGCCTTCTTGGGAGCAGCTTAGTGTCAACATGAAGTGCCATCTTTCCCAGGCTGGACACTGTTCAATCAGAATTAACCAGCAGTTAACTCCAACTGGATTACTTTAAGATTCACCTACAATCTTTCATTTAAAAGATATAAAATGAAAAGAGTTTATAATGGATTTTGACGATTAAAGGAATTAAGCCCGTCACATAAAACACACTTCAAACAGGCAAATTTTTGCACTTCTTCAGAGAAAAAACACATTTAAACTGAGCCTTTTAAATCTATTTTTTTATGCAGCACACACACATTTAACTCAGCAGTATCCTGTCTTTGAGTGCTGGGATTTGTTTTGCATGAAATACATTTCTTAGCCGTTGTCAGTCAGTGAGGCCCTGTTTCTACTGACTGCATTAGATGATCTGTGGTTTCAGCACACTTTTAAATTCAATAGTTTACTTGGAAATGACTGAATTTAGCACCAAAACCGCACTTTGAAGGTTGCAATTGGTTGGGAAAGCTGCATTTTAAAGGGCATTTTCGTTTTTTAGCCCACTTCTGTGGCCTTGCTTCATGTAGCACCCACTGGCATTCTCCTGCAGTGAGTTCTGTTTTTACACCAACTTTGACTGTATGTGGCAGGGATGTGCAGCCTTGTGTGATGTATGAACCATGCGTAATTTTACAGATTTTTGAATGCACAGGGGTTAGCACGTCCATTTTTGGCTGTTTCTTTCCCCATTGGTGAAGGGGTGCAGTGGGACACATCGGCATGGGTAAAAATATCCCACAAAGCCTCCCCCCGACTTGGGCATGACTTCTAGTCGTGGGGAAGTCGGGCATGTGGGATTTTTCTTTCTGTCCAGGTGCAGAAATCCGGTTGCTTCTCCCATCAGTGATTGATGCGACACGCTCTCCGCGCCGGTTCTGTGTGGAATGGGAAGATACTCCGTATTTCTTGGGTTTTTCCTCCCGGTCCCCGAGGAGGTCCTCCTTTGTGATTAGGTGGATTTAGTGCCAGTACTAGAAAACAGAACATAAGGCTGCTATGAAACATTTCCCACTACTGTTCCCATGAGGATTTCAGCAGTGGGATAGATGCATGCATTTGATGACAATTTACAACATTCCTTGCATATAATCAATGATAATTTAATAATTTCCCTAGGGTTCCGGATTCTCCCCCTCTGGATTTCCGGTAGCCTCTTCTCTTTGCTGCAAAGTAGCCTGGGATGGCAACTCTTTAGCTGGTTTATGTGGACCCTCTTGTCTTCCCCTTCCGTAAAAATTTCCGTTGGGGATGGGGATTCTGAAGGCGACTGGTGAGATTCTCTCCACAATTTCAAAAGGACTACGCCAGCTTGGAAGGAATTTGCACTCTTTGGCTTGATTAATTTGGAAATCGTACAAGTAGACCCTGTATCCTACTTGATATTCCTTTTTGGTTGTCTTAAGGTCATAGTGGGTCTTCATACTGTCTGCAGATCTTTCTAGATTCCGCTGAGCATACGCAAAAGCATGTTGAAGGTGTTTTCTCAGATTCTCAACATACTCATGAGTTGTGGAAGCATTGATTAATGTCTGCTCTTGGGTTCTATAGAGCAGATGGTAGGGTAGCACCATCCTTCGTCCAGTTGGCAGCTCAAATGGAGACATTTTTGTTGTAGAAGAAGGGGTAGATCTGATGGCCATCAGGACAAGGGGTAATCGAATATCCCAACTTGGCCCAGAGTCTGCCACAAACATTTTTAAGATGCTCACAATGGTTTTATTGTACCTCCCAACTCCACCACTAGAGAAGCCCGGTATGCAATGTGTCATTTCCTTTTTACCCCAAGTATCTCCCACATCTTTGTCATCACTTCGCTGGTGAAGTGACTACCTCGGTCTGACTCAATCCTTTGTGGAAATCCAAAACGCAAGAAGATGTAATTGATCATCAGGGCAGCTGCTGTTTCTGCCTTGCAAGTTGGGGCCGGGAGACATTCCACCCACTTTGTAAACAAGCATGGTATGGTTAACATGTACTTGTTCCCCCTAGAGGAGTGAATCATTAAATTGACTTGCAAATCTGACCAAGGCAGTGTTATCCCCCTCTTTTGGAGGAGAGCACAGTGTGTGAGTGATGTTGGCTGAAATTGTGCACACACAAGACACCCCTTCAAGTATTGGTCGAGGTCCTGCCCCATATGTGGCCAGTATGCAACCTCTCGCAAGATTTCTAATGTCGTATGAAACTCCCGATGACCGGCTGTGGCCGCATCATGGGAGTGACTTAGCATCAGGCTTCGGAAGGAGTTAGGGACCACCCACTGGTCACAGCCAGACACGGATCTCCTCACCAACAAACCTTATTGGATTTGGAACATTTTTGGACATTTCATCAACACTCTGAGGTCCTCTTTCCCAATGCAATCGGTATCCGTCAGGGGATATTTCTCAGGGTCCTCAATGTGTTGATAAAACTTACCAACTATTGGATCCCTTTTTTGAGCCGTGATTAAATCAGCATCTGGAGTCTCCTTACTCCACTGGGCAGTTGTGAGTTCATTGTGAGCATTTGTGTGGGTCCTAGTGATAGCAGTGACCTGGATTTCCCCCAACAGGGACTCGATCTCAAGTAGATCCCCTTGGATGGCTCTGGTTTTGGCCAGCTGATCAGCTAGGTCATTTCCAGTTTTGTCTGGTCCCTCTACTTTAGAATGACCCTTGATCTTTTTCCAGTAGATGGTCATCCCACTAGAGGTGACCAGATCATCAATATTCTGTATTAGTTCTCCAAGTTTTAGTGGTTTATTTTGAGCACATAGCATGCCTCTGGTTTTCCAATTAACCAGGTGCTCCACGAACTCGTTCCGGACATATTTTGAATCAGTAATTATGACCAGTTTGTGGAGTTGGTGTTGGGCAGCAGTAAGGATGGCTTGATGAACAGCCATCAGCTCTGCCACTTGACTACTACGGGGACCGATTTTGTACCCGGCAGAGTGTTCTGGGGCATCATTCACCCAGGAATTCCCCACGCCAGTTACTAGTTCCTTTTCCCCATCGTTGTCAACATTGTAGGAGTACCTATCCACATAGACAGCGGGCATTCCCTCACACTTGTCTTCTTCATAGACTTTGTGTGGGGAATTGAGGTACACCTCCATGTTGTCCTTTATTTTAAGACTTTCGTCCTCGAGTTTTCTCTGGCACAATCATGCAAGTCAGCCAGACCTTGCGCGAGGGGACTCTTCTTGTTTTGGCCATATCTGACCTCCACAGGAAAGCCTTGCATTGACAGAATCCAGGAAGAAATTCGGGAATTACTCACATTTCCGGCCCGGATTCTATCACTTTGAAGATATTACAGAGGCTGGTGTGGAGTCTCCACTATGATGTGTTCTCCTGGATCAACGGGCGGTAATTCTTCAATGCCCACACCGTGGCCAGGATTGCCTTCACTTGAATTCTTCCTCCACAGAGGATAAAGTCTTACTTGCATAGGAGATGACTTTTTTGACCTTGTCATGATTTTGGTATAATACTGCGGTCAAGCATGTATTTGAGAACCCTGTCTCCAAGAAGAACTCCTAGTTTTTGACATGGTAAGATAGGTAAGGAGCTTGTGAGAGGCTTCTTTTGAGTTGTCTTACTGCCTTGGCTTGTTCTGGACCCCACTCCCACTTGACCCCCCCTTCAACAGATGGATCAGGGGTTTTGTGATCTCTGTGTAATCCTCAATGAGCTTTTACTGTAATTAGTCAGTCCAAGGAGGCTTCTTAGCTCACGTAGAGTTGTGGGATCTTTTAATTTCAGGAGTGCTTCCACTTCCTTTTGCAGGGTGTCATGCATGCTGGACGTGGTCCTACCTCCTACGCTCGTAGAACAGCTAGACCATTCTATTCCAAATGGCGGTTGTTCGATACGTTGCCGGGAAAACGACGTTTGCACTTTTCACGTCGCTAACTTCACGTGTATTCTGCTTCGTCACGTGAACTACGGCATTACGTATTTAAGCAGCGTGGAAACTTCACTCGCTGCTTCTGATCGAATCATTTGGCGTTGTGTAGCTGAACCTCCGGTCTGCATCCTTGCAGGTTACTACAGCTACTTTTTGGACCTTCTATAGCGTGTTTTCCGCCACACGCTGATTCCTTGAGCTGTTTGGTTGCGTGTAAATCCACACGCGCACGTTGTCTTCAAACGCGGCTGGCCTGGGCTGCGTGAATCCTGTTCGCGTGTAAATCCACACGCGCACGCTATCTTCAAGCGCTGCTGGCCTGGACTGCGTGAATCCTGCTCCCGTGTAAATCCACACGCGCACGCTATCTTCAAGCGCTGCTGGCCTGGACTGCGTGAATCCTGCTCGCGTGTAAAATCCACACGCATATATTGTCTTCAAGCGCTGCTGGCCTGGGCTGCGTGAATCCTGTTCGCGTGTAAATCCACACGCGCACGCTATCTTCAAGCGCGGCTGGCCTGGGCTGCGTGAATCCTGTTCGCGTGTAAATCCACACGCGCACGCTATCTTCAAGCGCTGCTGGCCTGGACTGCGTGAATCCTGCTCACGTGCAAATCCACACGCGCACGCTATCTTCAAGCGCTGCTGGCCTGGACTGCGTGAATCCTGCTCGCGTGTAAAATCCACACGCATATATTGTCTTCAAGCGCTGCTGGCCTGGACTGCGTGATTCCTGCTCGCGTGTAAATCCACACGCGCACGCTATCTTCAAGTACGGCTGGCCTGGACTGCGTGAATCCTGCTCGCGTGTAAAATCCACACGCATACGTTGTCTTCAAGCGCTGCTGGCCTGGACTGCGTGAATCCTAATCGCGTGTAAATCCACACGCACACGCTATTTTCTTCGCGGCTTAACAGAACCGCGTGTACTTTGTTTATACCTTAAAAGGAGCGCTATTCCAACTCCTGCACCTGTGATATTAACAGGGGGACTGATTCATTTCTATACTTTACTCTACGTGGGAAGGAAGCTTTTCAAGGATAATTGGAAGGTGACAGTGAACAGTACTTTGGACGCTATCCTGTGGTGCATCAACCCGGTATCTAGCGTGAGCCTCGTTCCGTTCGGGATAAGTCTCCCTTACTAATCTTCCCTTCCTTGTCGTTTGTTCTACCTTGGATTCCTCAAGAGACTCTGCTGGATTCATCTGCCCTAGACTCAAGGTCAGTGTGTGCATTCATTTCATTTTCTATTCCATCATACTCAGGTTGGGGCAGTTATTCATGATACTTTATTTTGTTCTAGGCTGACTTCCTATACCTTACCCACACCCTTTCCAGTGATCCATCACTCTGCCTGTTTTACCATTCAGAGAGTTGTATCATTTGGAAGGTCTTAACTTGACTTCACAACTATCAAAACGCGTGAACAGGGATCCGGAAGACCCTACCACCTGTATCCTTTTGAGTACCGTATCCTTTTCAGTTAATACTTTGGTGCTCTCTGACACAGGGGAAAGAGACGCTCAGGAGTTATCTCATGCCCCAATAACTTGACACGGATCCTACACCACTGTGCCTTTTGGAAAGATAGTTTTGCTCCGGCAGCCCTCGACTGTCTCAGAACATAGCGGATCAATGCTATGTGTTCCTCTACAGTTGAGCTTTTGATCAGAACATCATCTACATAGGCCAGGTTACACCTTTCACCCAAGTCGGACATGGTCTTATGCAAGAAGATATTAAATTGATTGCCGGAGTTGATGTATCCAATGGGAGTCCAGGTCCATGTGTACTGCTGCCCTCGAACGTAAAGGCCAGCTTGTATTGTTCCTCCCTACTGACAGGTATGGTCCAGCACCCATTGGTCAGGTCAATGGCAGTGTATACCATTGACCCCTGGATCTGGGCCAGCCATTGGTCAATGTTGGGAAGAGGCCATTGGAAAGTGTGGACCCGTTTGTTTAGCTCCCTTAGGTCAGCACAGAGTCTCCACTAGTCGTTCAGTTTTCAAATCCCAAGCACCGGATTATTAAAGGTGCTGTGGACTGGATGAATTATCCCACGGACTCAAGGTTTTTACTTATTTCTGTGTGGGACTCCATGGATGCGAGAGGCAAGTGGTATTGCTTCACAAACACTGGAGTCACACCAGGCTCCGTGGGAATTGTTGTTGTATGGGTTTCAGTGGGACCACAGTCATATGAGTCCACCGCCAAAGAGATCCTGAAAATCTAAGAAAACGTGTTTCAACTGTAGCTTTTGCTCCAGAGTCTCACAGGCATCAGCTAGGTTGACTCTCTCTTCAACCATTTGCCTGAAGCCCGGCTGGGTAGAGAAGTCCCTGGTTAATTTACTAACTTGGACTGATGGCTTCAGATGGGGAAGGCAGTCCTGGTGGACTTCAAAGATCACCTCATCCCCCCTGGAGGCACAGGTCACCTCTTCCTTACCATAAGGGCATAAAGATTACACCAGGAAATTTCCCCTATGCCAGGAGAAGATCCTGTCTGGTGTTGTGTCATTGTCGCTATCACTGTCAAAACAGTCGTTTGGGATTTGTCCTATCAGTTCATTACCTAAATCTATGGAAACATGTCAGTCATCAACCGCCATTCCAATAATGGTGCCTGCGCCCAGTGTGATACTCCTAGGGTTGCTGTTATCCACCACTATTTGAATGGTGTCATGTTCTGTATTGACTAGTGATGTTGGGTTTAACCCCAACCATTGCTGTTGGAGATGGGCGTTGAGATGAACATATGCATCAGGCTTTTGCACTTTCTGTCCTCTTTTAATGTTTACTTTGAGTGGGAATAGTCGGGTCCGTTCTGGGATGGTGACTTCCTCTCCAATCTGAACTTCAACTGCATATGGCAGCAGTTGAGCATTCTCTGGATCACCAAAGTCCATGGGATTACCTGCTAATCAGGACCAGGCTTTGAAGTTTATCAGGTCCAAGCAAATAGCAAAGTGATTGAGAATGTCAGTGCCTAAATAAAATGTGGCAAGGACATCTTGCACGACCCAAAAATTATGGAATGTACTTTTGTTGCCTATGGAAAATTTGAGCATACACCTACTAGGCAGGAGATGTTTGGAATTGGGAGTTTCCAGGTCCATTTCCCATATATCTATCACTTTAAAGGTGGTAATGGCTGGATCTTTTGGGAGTTTTCGGAACATGGCTTCACTGATGAGGCTCTTACCATTGTTCACGCGCACTCGGGCTAGAACAGAGGTCTTCCCCTCATTTAACTGACTAGGGATGACCAACTGTTCTCCAATTTTCTGAATATCAGCTAAACTTTGAGCTGGTTTCTTATCATTTTGGACTATTGAAGTGTGATTTTCTGATTGCGACTTGGTATAGAATTTCAGAGTATTTCCTTCCAGTGTGGAATGCCACTTGAGACTGGAAGGAAGGTTGATTTTCAAAAATAGAGAGGTCTTCCCATCACCAGTTTGTTGTCCTACTGCAATTACTGTCACATCAGGGATTCTGTTGTTTTGAAAATAGAACTTAATTTGGTCAGGTTTTTGTTCAACCATGTGGCATGTGCCATTTAAACTAACATGGTTGACACTATGTTTTAATTTTATTGGTCTGGGTCCAGAGGACCTTGTTTACATAATCTATTAGGGGAGACAATCTAAGCAGGATGTCATTCCCCAGTAAACATGGTGTTCCCTCTGGAGTCACAACTATGACCGGGTGTTTCACCTTGTATTGCCCAATTTTAATTTCCAAATCTGCAGTCTCCTCGACAGGAATTTCATTCCCATCTAAGTTCTGAAGTTGTCCAGGAAGAGGGTTGAGAGGGATCTGGTATCTCTCCCCCCTTTCTGAATTCAGCTGATCAAAGGCCCTCTTTGACAGAAGGGTGGCTTGGGATCCAGTGTCCACAAGTGCCAAACATGTACATTTCCCTTGTATTTGGACCAGGGCATAAAATATTCCCTCCTTCTCCTCAAGGGGGCAAAGATACTGTGCATTTTGGGCCAATTGGTGGGTCAATTTCTTGACTCTTGATTCTGACACAAGGTTAGTTTGGGCATGATTCTGTGTGGGAGCTTGGGGATCTGTAAGAAAAATGTGACAGTTGAATATTGGGGGAGTCTTGGGCTTCCCTGGTTATGATTCTGGGCCGCCCCCCCCTTTTGGGAGGCAGTCCCCAGAGTAAGTTTGGGAAAGGTGATTTTCTGGCTTGTCATTCTGGGGTTCAATGATGGGCGGTTCTAACACAGTCCCCACATTTACCCAGTCTTGATTAGGATCTCTCGGGACCCATTATTCTTTGGGAGGAGTTCCCCCATCCCTGAAGGAGAAGATCCTTTCCCAGAGTCCTCTGAGGACCCCTCACCTTCAAATTGGAGGAAACTAACCTCCACCACAAAATGGGTCTTTTTAGGTCCTTTATTTTTCCTACCTGCCCTCTGTTCCTTAGGTTGCAGACTTTCGGGGGCAGGAGATTTTGGTTCCAGTTCCTGGGTTTCCAGGGGCTTTTCACAAGTGGGGAAGGAAGCTTCCTCTAAGGCTTTACACCCCCGCTCGCCCCGTGCCTCCTACTTTGGAACTGGTGGGTTATCGGGGATATCTCCCCGTCATTACTCTGGAGTACCAAACCTTTTTTTGTGGAGTTCTGAGGGTTCTGCTGAGCCCTCAACATGTGGTCCAGATCCTGTGACCTTCTGGACCTGGCGCTCGTGTTGGGACACCCACTCTGGCTGGTACAGGGGTCTCTGTTCCATCCTAGGTGGATCACGGGAAGGGTAACTGTCCCTTCTCCCAAAATACCCTTGGTGGAGATAATTCTGGTAACCGTCCACCCTTGTCCTCCCCTCTCCCGGATTGGCCTCTCTGGGTTCAGGAAAGTGGGGAAAGAATGGAGGGTTGTTTTGCGGGTTGAAGTTTTGCGGGTTTCGGGGAAAGAAACACAACCCGGCATTTGGGGGATTACTGCCCTCCTGGGGTAAGTTAGGAGGGAAGTTTCCCGGGGTGGTGCCTACCTGATTGGAACCCCCCCTTTGGGCTGGGGGAGTCCACACATACCCTAGGATGAGTTTGTTGTCCTTATAACGGGGGCTGATATAATTAGGGGAGTTAGGGGTCCCATTTGTGGGATTACCTCCCTGACTACCTGTCTGGGATTGGCCCGAGGGCCTTGTGATTCTTTGGTTAGAAGATGGATTCTGTACAGGAATATTTTTAGGCCCCCCGATCTCCAGATCTAAAATGGGGGCAATCTTCACCTCCACCATCTTAGCAGCAGCAGGGGTGTTGGCTGGTTTGGGGTATTTATTTGTATTTTTGTTCTCCATGGATTTCTGCACTTCATAAATACGGGTCCCCTGTTCAATGACCCAGTCTAGTGATCTTTTCTCATGAAAGTCCCTCACCAGCTGGGTCATGATATATTTAGGGAGTGCATGGAAGAAGATATTAATGAACTCCCTATTGTCTTTGCGCACCTTCCTGGTGGTCTGCGCAAAGGCACGTTTTAGTTCTTGCACAAATTCTTGTGGGGCCTCGTCTTCCCCACACTGCAGATTGTAGGCCGACTTGCGGGCCTCTTGGGGGTTCCTATGGACAGAAAAATGTTTTAAGATGGCCGCCCTGTAGGTGGACCATCTTGAGTGGTTCTGATCCTTCAGCCCCGCAAAGAAGCTGGAGTACTCAGGGGAAAATGTCCATTTGACATATTGGATGCAACTCTGGATACCTTTCAGATGGGAAGTATCCATCATCTGCTCATATAACTCGAGGTGCTCCCAGACTGAATACTTGGCATTTTTGTGATAGGGAGTTATGACGCTCCTAATTGCCCTGATCTGTTTCAGGGGATCTTTTAGTAGAGCCCTCTTAATTTTGTTGGACTTTTTGTCTTAGTCACCCGAGTCCACTCATCCTCTGACTCAAAGGCACTGCTACAGGAGGTGGCTATCTGATTCTATAGGCTCTCCCTGATTCTGTGAGCTTGAGAATGGCTTGTAGAATGTGGGGCCTAGTTTCTTAATGCCTGTGGCGCTCAGAAGAGTCTTCTGACTCTCCCTTGCTCCCAGAATTGGCTGAGTACCCCCCCCCCCACACTGCCCTAGCTGGGAAGAGGTCTTTATGATACTCTTTTTGGGCTTGCTTTCATGAAGTTCCCCACCAAATTTGACATACTGATCCTTTCGTAGGGGGTATTTTTGAGGATCCAGTTCACTGACTCTCCCTCACAGGAGTCTTCCTGATCAGAGAGGCTAGCCCTAACATGTGGGGATCTGTACAGAGACGCCCATCCATCAATTTCTGGGAGGGGCTGATCTTTCAGTCCCATGTTACCTATTCTGCTGAAGTCTACCATCCCTATGGCCCTTGGTTCATATGAGCCAGTGGACATGAAGGTGGCAGAGTCCCTGGGACTGAAGGGGTTAGAGTCCCTAATTACAGGGGTCCTGATGTTATGCTCAGTTGTTTATTTGTCCCTTCCTCCCTCTTCTCTTTCAGCCCCTATTCCCTGGTGAAATGCCAAAATCTGACTCTTTTGCTCCTCTATTAAGGCCTTACTGGTCTCAATGATTTGCTTTTGCATGGCTATCTGTTTGTGGAGCCTATCAGTCTTTTCACAGAGAGCCTCATTGTCTCTCTGTGCTTCCTGCATGGATTGGAAATACTGGGCAAATTTCTGCTGCAGGAGACTCACCTCCTGAGTTTATCATTATTGATCTGGGTGTTCTTTTCCAGAGCATCCTCCACCCGCCTCGTTTGCTCTAGTAGCTTCTCATATTCGGTTTTAACTTCACTAAGCTCCTGGAGAGCCAGCTTTCTTTCCTCTAACGTAGTTTTTAATTGGCTGACTTCCTGGCCTAAGGCGTCCCCCTCCTGACTGAGGGTGTCCCTCTGTTCATCCAGGTTGTTCCTCTGTTTTTTGAATGCATGGGATTTCTGGCGCTCCTCATAAAATTGTGTTTGAGATTCTAAATATTTAAGAATTAATTTATTGTTTTCCTCTTTCAAGAATTCTATGTGGTTTTGTAAAGTGACTACCTGCTCTGCGCAGGCTCTATTAAAATGTAATTGTTGTGCCAGTTTCTGTTGACTCTGTTGTAAAATGTCAACACTTTCCTGACACTCCTCTTGCAGTGTCTTTACCTGGGTATCTTGTTCTGCCTTCTCTTGCTGTAAGAGAACCAGATCTTCCATTAATTGGGTAATATACTGCCTAGCTTCTGTCTCTAATTCTTGGCTCTTCTGTAGCTTTTGCCCTGCAGAGTCTAGATCAGTTTGGATTTTCTGTAGTGTTTTCACTTGCTTCTTTGCCAGAACTATGTTTTCTGCATATTTTTCCTGTATTACTCCTATGTGGGGGTATAGGTAGGCCACTATCCTGGCAATTTTTGTCTGCTCCTCTTCTACATTTGGGGCCATGTACAGTTCACTAAGAGCTTGGTGTAATAGGCTCTTGTCCTGCCATGTGTCTAGGTCCATGACAGTGACCTGTTCTTTGATTTCTTGTGACCAGATCTGCTCATTCTGTTCGGACTACTCACCCCTGACAAACAGTTTGTGCAGGGGGTGTTCCCTAGCCATATTAATCTCTACTGGGATCGCCATTTTAGATATATCAATTTCCTTATGACTTATTTTAGAGTGAATTTACTTTTACTTTTACAGACAGGCCTGATTTTTGGAGTATTTATTTTGAGAGGTGCTTGTACAGTGTTGAACAGTATACAAACCCAGCAAGGTGTCTGTACCCTGCAGGCTAGTATGCTGTGTTAGATTGTCATGGGTGGTATCTCAAACTCAGAATCACAGCACAAGCCCCCAAAATCTGTTAAGGATTTCAATCAGGCACACACCCGTGTCTCACCTAGCATGTAGTGAGCAATGAAATATTTATTATGTCTATAGGTTCAATATTCTGAATGATATACCACTCATATCACACCCGTCTCAAAATACCCCCCCATCTCCCAGGTCACAGTGGACCAGGAATCAGGCTGGTTTGTAAAGGTAAAAATGTATTTATTTATTTAAATCAAATCACACATAAGTATATATATATATATATATCTACTAAAAAAAACTTTGTTAAAGGAATGTTATGGTTAAGTTGCCCTATTAAAAACCTATGCCATTCTGTACAAAAACTTTGTAAAAAGGTCATTATGATTACAAGTAAAATCATGGGTTTTAGTCTTAGCAGTGCACGGTGGTGGCGCGAGTTATGGTTGCTTAGCTGACATAAAAGAAAGGGGCTAAAGATGTGATGACGTCAGTGATGGCATCAATGACATGTGTGGTGGCATCTTTTATGTCCGGGTGGTAGTGGTAGCAGTGGAGAGTGCTGATGGGAAAAATGGGTGATTAGCCTACCATAACTGCCAAATTTCAGGGGATTTTAGATTTTACTTGTAATCATAACGTCCTTTTTACAAAGTTTTTGTACTGAATGGCATTGGTTTTTAATAGGGTAACTTAACCCTAACGTCCCTTTAACAAAGTTTTTTTTGTAGTGAATTTTTGACGTTTTTAGGAGGGCAACATAACCATAATGTCCCTTTGACAAACGTTTTTTGAATGATTTGCATAGGTTGGCAGTACTGTAAGTGATTCATAACATAACTTGACCCAAAATTTTGTTGACGTTTAGAAGGATTCCAATAGTAACATATAAGCATACTGTAAAGGAACATTCGACTTCACTGCCCATATTTTTACAAATTGCACAGTAGCATATGCTGTTGCACAGCATGGCCACATGGTGCAGAACTCATACACACTTCATAATAATATGGGTGAGTCGTTGATAGTGCGGAAGGACATTGTATATTGTTGTACGAACTTGTAACTGCAACACTTTCCGTTCACAACTCAACAGGGCAAATTTGCACCACAATAGAAGCAACAGTGCATACCGAGGTCTCTGAATCAGTAAACCCCATTCCACCCTAAACAAATGGGGGATGAATGCCATTACCAGTACAGATTTTATGGCACTAACCCATTGCACCAAAAAAAAAGGATTTTTTATCTTCAACCGGAACACCTCCGGCGTTCCCGTTTGAAGAAAACAAATCCTTTTCCAAGATGGCCACCATGGAAAGGGATGGTGGGCGTTGCATAGAAAGTCTTTTTGCGCTTTCCATTACAGCTGCCAGAAAGTAAAAAAGGAAAACGTGTGACCGTAGTGGGTGAAGAACATTTGTATTTGTTCTAAAATGTGTGGTTATCAGCAACACCTTTAACAGAAAGGCAGTGCCTGGTGGCTATGGTGACTGCAATACAATGTTTTGACCCAACCAGCAAATGGCAGTATTTAACTCCCCGACATTGTGGTCAGTATTCATCCCTACAGCGTACCCTTCAGAGACGAAAGGCGTACCGTTGATTTGTTATGTACATGACGACACTTGTGAAGTATGAAAACCCTACCACATTTAAAACACAAAGGTGTTTGTTCGTGCACAATGAACTTTACATAAATGTGTGGAACATACAGTGAATATGTTTGGCAAAAATGTGCGTTCAGAAGGCAAAGAAGTAGTCTTCTAATGTGTGGACAAAATCACAACAAACCCTGTGAAGTGAAGTGCAATAATGGCAGAAATATTGCAAGCAACACCATTACCACTGACCTGTGGACACATTTTTTTGGAAGCGCCACAAGGAGAAATGGGTGAAGAAATGTGTAGTGAGAAGGTATAAGGAAGCATTGCTTTTGAAACGTTTCTGTACAGCAAACACTTTCACTACACCTGATCTCATTTTTCCACTTTTAGAAAGATACCAAATCTGACAGCATAGCATCTTCATGCAGAACTCTTCTTGGTAATTGGGGCATCTGGGTGACAGAAAGTACCCTAACGGCACGAAAGCATAATAGATGGGCCTGAGCTTTACGTTGCCAAAGCAAGTGGTGTGCAATAGCGTTCTGGATAACGTACCTTGGCAGTGTAAACAAATGATTCCATAAAGACTTACGTACCGTGATACGGCACTTATTAAAGAACATACTGCATCCTGTAACCTAGCATGGCAGATTGTGAAGGGGAACATGAAATGGTTAAAAAACACACTAACATGTAAAAAGTAGTAAGGTACTTTTATTTCACAATGCAGAGTGCTAAATCATCGCCCTTTTCTAATTTGTAAAGAAATTGGAAGTTTGTATCTCTACTGCACAATGAAAATGTTAATTTTGACGGTCACATTGATGTTTTCCCACACAGTCAGCATGCGTTGGCGCCACAGTTTTTATCACACACACAGTATGCAGTGGCGACACAGTAGTTGGTTTCCTCTCACATTCATTGCCAAGACGGCGTCAATCGCTGTGATGTAGTCCATCAGAAAGTATGGGTTGTTACTTAAAATGTTAGTGGCAATGGAGACGTTGTTGTTTAACCACACAGAAATTATGCGTTGTTGACACAGTAGTCGTATTCCTGTCACAGTGATTTACAAGGCGACGTGAATTGCTGCGAACTATCACACCAGAAAGGATGGTATGTTGCTTCTTACTGCTACAACTGCGTACAGACATAGAGGTCCGATGCAGTCATCCCATTCAATGATGAAGCACATCAACCGGTGACGAATAGCTGCACTTGACGATTAAAGAAACCGTCACTCGGGCGCTGCAAGCCATGACATTCGCAACGGGGAAGGAAGTAGCTGAGGGGAAAATGACAAAAAAGATCTATCAATACGAAGCCTTTGCGGAAATGTAAGGTGTAACACATAACATTTTGTCCCAACTCTCGCCCAAACCCCCTCTGGCAAACCCTTTGGCCAGGTGGAGTCAGGACTCGGGCCTCTAGATCCTGGCATCCCCTTCAATAGCCCTCATGGGGCCAGTCCTGGTGCCTATGGCGCCAGGCTCATACACCATGAACAACAATGTGCTTGGGAACTACTTTATTGTATTGTCAGCCATCATGGAGGCATCCACATAGCTTGGTTCCCTAAGAACCAAGCTATTCGGTCTAGTGTGGCAAGTCTGGAACTACTTTCCCTGGTACTACTTTACCTGGGCTATATAAACCACACCCTGACTGCAGAACATGCTTCATGTTACTTTGCAGCTTTCAACGTGACGCTCACTGTGTCCAGCTATTCCCTCGGACCTTGGAGAAGCAGAACCTGCAAGGAGACAAAAGGAACATCATTAGCAGCAGCATCTTACCTGCAGTCTTCATCTTTAAACACTCGCAGCTACTGAGAACAGCTTCCTCGAATCTGCACGCCTCCCGGACAGAACGACCTGAAAGAGGAAGATAGAGGCAATATTAAAGAAAGCTGTAGAGACATTTACAAATTACGAACTGCTCAAAAGGCTTACCTGGCTGGTGACCTCTCGGCTGGCACCACTCCGGACATTCCACTCGCGCTGAAGAACACAGCAACCTGCAAGGAAGGAAAACACAGGTTAGCAAAGGCAAGACTTCGCAGCGCTGCGCATAGCGCTTACTTACCGCATCATAGCGCTCTTAATGCGCCATCATTTACCAGCGGGGCTCAACCAAGCCAGTTCGCTGTACTGAAGCTCCGTATAACTAAGGGAGAAAAAAGAGACATTTTAAACAAAGAAAGGCATGCAGGATAGCAACAAAACTAAAGAACAGCAATAAGACCTACCTGAACAATATCAAATGGACCGGCGTCAGTGAAATAACTGGACCGCACTCGGCCATGAAAAAACAACACGCCCCTGCAAAGAAGGCAGGACGGAGAGCACGCCTAATACTACCACAAGCAGAACCTTCCCCGCGGACCACATCAGGGCAAAGCTGAGAAGCATACCAGCGAGTAACCCGGCTGGGTGGCGTCCCTGTGGATACCAGGTGAGAGTAACAGAACACCAAGCCTACCATAACAAATCCACCTGGGTGCCATGGAGACATCAGAAATTGACCAATTGGCCCAATTACTAGGAGAGCTTTGTGCTGAGGTTCATTCTGCCCGACAAGAGACTAATGCCCTCCGGAAAGAACTAATAGTGACCAAAGAACGCACTGAAGAGATTAGCAGGCAATACTTGCAATCACAGGCAGGACAGACGCCTCTACCTGGAAGCAATCCAATGATGCAAAACCCCGCCCTACCACCCACTCCGGTACAGATCACGTTACCTGGAACAGTCCCCTGGCACCACCAGAAAGGTTATCAGGCGACCCACAGAAGTATGCAGCATTCATTAATCAGTGCCGCCTTCACTTTCTTTGTAGGCCTGGAGCATTTCCAAACGACCAAACTTGGGTAGCTTTTGTCTTATCATACCTGAGTGGTAGTGCAGCAGATTGGTCGGTGCCATTGGTAACCCATGACGATCCTCTATTACATGACTTTGGGGGGTTCCAGAGAGAAATGGAAAAACTTTACCCAGGAACAAGCAGTACACAATGAACTCTTGCCCCTCTGACAGGGGAATCAGGACTTGTTAACGTACATTGCTACCTTCAACAGACTGGTTGCCGAAGCTAGGTGGCCAGAAAACAAAAGAACCACGTTATTCCATCGAGGCTTACAAGGTGAATTAAAGGACGTCTTAGCCCAGGTGGTTGATCCACCCAGAGACTGTGCAGAATTCATAAATCTGGTCGTGAAGCTAGACCGCTGGTTGCAGGACCGAAAGGCAGACCGGTCTAAGACGGACCCTCGGACCGTGTATGTTCGACCAAGGGAAAACACACCCCGTGCACCTGAAAATGCTGTAGAACCCAAGCAGATTGGAGGGATACGGCCTCCATTAACAAAACAAGAGCGGGACAAAAGAAGACAACAACAGCTTTGTTTGTATTGTGGGAAACCAAGACATTTCCTAAAGGACTGTCCAGTAAAACCCCCAAGAAGAACAGTCGTGGCCACAGAGAAGGATGAAGCTAAGGAATTGGGAAACTACCAAGCTCGACAAATGTAGAGGTCAGTTTGTCGAGTGAGAAGAAAGAGTTGCTGACCTAGCACTTTGCAATACCAGTGATCTTAATTAACCAACAACAGTCGTCAAGAATGCATGCCATTGAAGCATACATCGATAGCGGAGCAGTTGGAAATTATATTGATCAAGAACTGGCAGCAGAGATGGGGCTTCCTTTGTGTTCTAAGCCAACTATGGACAAGGTAACCACTGTGGATGGGACAGAAATCACTTCCGGACCAGTAACCCAGTGCACAGCCAGGGTAACCATGCTGTGCCAGGACGGACATCGGGAGTCTATTTCATTCAATCTCATCAAGGCACCTCAGTTCAGGCTAACACTAGGGATGCCATGTTGGTTGCTCACAACCCTTTGATAGACTGGCGGCATGAAAATTAACCTTCCCCGGTGACTGCTCCCCTGCCTGCTATTACCAAGAGGAGAAACCCGACGTCTGTATCCCCATGACTCCCGGAGCTACAGTATCAACCCTGGGAGCAACTCATACCTTGCCAAGTGAATACCATGAATTCCAGGATGTTTTCTGAAAGGACCAAGCCAATACATTGCTGCTGCACCGGCTCTATGACTGTCAGATCGACATTGTTCCTGGTGCACAAATCCCTTGCGGCAGGATCTACGCTCTCACAGAACCAGTAAACCTTCATTTGAAATCCTATTTAGACCAGTACCTTGCAAATGGATTTATCCGTCCTTCGAAGGCCCCCGCAGCCAGTCCTTTGTTCTTCGTACCGAAAAAGGAAGGAGACTTGAGAACCTGTATTGACTGCCGTGCATTGAACCAGATCACTGTGAAGAACCCTTACCCCTTGCCACATATCCCTGAGATGCTAGACCAAGTTAAACATGCCCAGATTTATACCAAATTGCACCTTCAAGGAGCTTACCACCTGGTCCGAGTCAGAAAAGGAGATGAATGGAAAACCGGCTTCCGTACTAAGTACGGCTTGTTTGAATATTAAGTCATGCCCTTCGGGTTATGCAACGCTCCTGCGGCATTCCAATATTTCATGAATGACGTCTTAAGGGAGTTAATTGATGTGTGCACCTTAGTGTACATAGACGACATATTAGTATACTCAGCCTCGGAACAAGATCATGTCAGGCACGTTTGTTCAGTCCTCACCAAGCTCCGTCAACATTGCTTGTTTGCAAAGCTTGAAACATGCTTTTTTCACGTCACCAAAATAGAATTTCTTGGTTTTATCCTTATTCCAGGAGGCATCAGAATGGACATGCACAAGGTAGATGCCATTCTGAAATGGCCTTCACCGACGTTTCTGAAAGGGGTACAAAGCATGCTGGGATTTGCGAACTTTTACCGCCGGTTCATCCCAGACTTCTCTCAGGTTGTGCACCCAATCACAGTACTATTACGAAAAAACAATAAAAAGTTTGCTTGGATCGAAGAAGCAGAAGAAGCCTTTCAGGAACTTAAACAAAGGTTTACCTCTGCTCCAATCCTGCGACATCCTCGTCCAGACCTCCCTTATGTCGTTGAAACTGATGCGTCCAGTCTCGCAATGCGGGCTGTCCTTTCACAGAGAGACCCGGAAGCGGGCCAGCTACATCCTGTGGCCTTCTGGTTGAAAAAGTTCTCACCTCCAGAGATTAATTATGCCATCACGGACAAGGAACTCCTGGCTATGAAATCTGCCTTTAAAGCCTGGAGGCACTACCTTCTGGGGGCCAGACACACCATTACAGTCATCACAGACCACCAAAACCTGCAATATCTCAAAACAGCCAAGGCCCAGTCCTCGCGCCAATTACGGTGGGCCCTTTTCTTCTCCGAATATGATTATGTAATCACATTTCGACCAGGAGTCAGAAAAGGAAGGCGGATGCCTTATCTCGCATGGGCATAGATTAAATAGTATATACAACTCCAGACCCAGTACCTATTATACCTGAACAAACTCTTGGGTATCATGACAGCCTTAACACAAGCAGAACTACAAAAAGAAAACCAACGGACAATGAATCCTGATGCCTACCTCGCATGGCAAACTCAAGGAGAACAATATACCATCAATGACCACCTATCCTTTTTTAGGGATCGCCTATATGTACCCAAGAAGGAATTACAACAGCATATTATTTCAAACTATCACGATTCACTGATCGAAGGGCATCCTGGGATCGCCAAAACCCTAGCTAAGGTGAAAGAGAACTTTTGGTGGCCTACTTGGCGTAAGGACATCATTCAGTATATTCAGTCCTGCAGTGTCTGCGCACAAAATAAATCACAGAAACAAAAACCATCTGGTCTCCTACAACCATTGGACATTCCTCCAGTTCCATGGCACACTCTTTCCCTTGACTTCATCACTGATCTACCTCCAAGCCAAGGCTTCAACACCATCCTTGTAGTTGTGGATTTATTCTCGAATATGGCCCATTTTTTTCCTCTCAAAGGCCTCCCAGACGTAGCCACTTTAGCAAAAGTGTCCCTGGAGGGCGTGGTTAAGCTACATTGTTTCCGTTCGGTTCTGGTCTCTGATCGAGGCAGCCAGTGTGTTTCATACTTCTGGAAAAAATGCTGTGCAATGGCACAGATCGACGTTCGGCTATCTACCAGTCACCATCCCCAAACAGACGGCCAAACTGAGAGAACCAATCAGACGCTCGAGCAATATTTACGGTGCATGCTGCACCACGAACAAAGGAATTGGAAAGACCTACTATGGATAGCCAAATATACATATAACAATTCTTTGCATTCAAGCACGGGACAAACGCCCTTCTATGCACTTCATGGCAGACATCCAGGTACCTCTGAACTAGACCTTCCAGCCAGCTTGGAAATGCCAGCGGAAAAGACTCAACACACAACCATTACTCAGGCTTTCAAAAGGGCAAAGGAACACCTTATTCATGCAAAAGAAAAACAAAAGAGATTCGCCGACCAACACCGGAAAAAGGCCCCTGATTATCAAGTAGGAGACAAAGTTTGGGTAGCCACTAAATTCGTACTCATCAAGGGAACCCAGACCTTTTATCCCAGATTCTTAGGACCCTATACCATTAAGGCAATTATTAACCCAGCAGCCGTGAAACTGGATTTACCACCTAATCTACACATCCACCTGGTATTCCATGTGTCCCTCCTGAAACCAATGCAACCCAGCACACGGATTCGGACACCACCTAAGCCCATACTTGTTGACAGAGAACCAGAATTCGAAGTCAAAGATATCTTGGACTCTAAATACTCTAGAAACAAACTAAATTATCTCGTTGATTGGACAGGATTTGGACCACAAGATAGATCCTGGGAGCCCAGTGAGAATATCCACGCACCACGTCTAACCAGGAAATTCCATCAGAACTTCCCAACCAAACCTGGGCCAGACAGAAGGAACACCATGGGAGGGGCGTTAGGGGGGAGTGCTGTCACGACCCTCGCCCAAAACCCCCTCTGGCAAACCCATTGGCCAGGTGGAGTCAAGACTCGGGCCTCTAGAGCCTGGCATCCTCTTCAAAAGCCCTCATGGGGCCAGTCCTGGCGCCAATGGCGCCAGGCTCATACACCATGAACAACAATGTGCTTGGGAACTACTTTATTGTATTGTCAGCCAACGTGGAGGCATTCACATAGCTTGGTTCCTTAAGAACCAAGCTATGCGGTCTAGTGTTTTGGGTGTGGCAGGCCTGGCACTACTTTCCTTGGTACTACTTTACCTGGGCTATATAAATCACACCCTGACTGCAGAACATGCTTCGTGTTACTTTGCAGCTTGCAACGTGAAGCTCACCGTGTCCAGCTATTCCCTCGAACCTCGGAGAAGCAGAAACTGCAAGGAGACAAAAGGAACATCATTAGCAGCAGCATCTTACCTGCAGTCTTCATCTTTAAACACTCGCAGCTACTGAGAACAGCTTCCTCGAATCTGCACGCCTCCCGGACAGAACGACCAGAAAGAGGAATATAGAGGCAACATTAAAGAAAGCTGTAGAGACAATTACAAATTACGAACTGCTCAAAAGGCTTACCTGGCTGGTCGCCTCTCAGCTGGCACCACTCCGGACATTCCACTCGCGCTGAAGAACACCGCGACCTACAAGGAAGGAAAACATAGGTTAGCAAAGGCAAGACTTTGCAGCGCTGTGCATAGCGCTTACTTACCGCATCGTAGCTCTCTTAATGCGCCATCATTTACCAGCGGGACTTAACCAAGCCAGTTCACCGCGCTGAAGCTCTGCATACCCAAGGGAGAAAAAGGACACATTTTAAACAAAGAAAGGCATGCAGGATAGCAACAAAACTAAAGAACAGCAATAAGACCTACCTGAACAGTATCAAATGGGCTGGTGTCAGTGAAGTAACTGGACCTCACTCGCCCATGAAAGACAACACGCCCCTGCAAAGAAAGCAGGACGGAGAGCACGCCTAATTCTACCACAAGGCAGAACCTTCCCCGCAGACCACATCAGGGCAAAGCTGAGAAGCATACCAGCGAGTAACCCAGCTGGGTGGCGTCCCTGTGGATACCAGGTGAGCAAAACACATTTCTATAAACAATTAATGTTATATGGGGAAATGTAGTGACTCCCTACAAACGGCGACAATGTACAATCTGCATAATAGGTAAAAAAATATCAATGCCGCATACATTTCGTAGGTAATAGTGGAAATTGTAGTGACAACGTACAGACGGCGGTAATGTGCAAAATCTGTCCAAATGCATTAGTAGTAATATTTTTATTTTTTTTGCAGACTAAGTAATTAATGGGAGTTTGGTGTACAGGCCTGAAAAATAAGCTTATATGATATGCACGGCCTCCATTTCGGCCTCCGCAGTCACACAGTAGTTGTTTGCAAGAAGACGTCCTCGTGAACTGATATTTCATGTGCTTCACAAACCTTTTTGAAGCATAACTTATCAAAGGGAATGTTTCGCAAACTGTGACTCCCTACATTCTTTCTGTCTCTTCCCTGTATGTCAAGGTCGAAAAACAATTGACCCTTAGGAGTTTTGGTACATGTGCGACCATACTGAGCGCCTAGTAAAAAATGAAATGAAGTGACGTTCACTCAGAACTCAAATATATTCTCATTTTGCAACAACATATCAGCAGTCAATCATGAGAACCGTTACTCCCGACCACGTGCAGACGCGCTGTGTTTATGAAACCGTGCAGGTGGCTGCCTCAGATTCAAAACTATAGGACGCCAGTCTGACCGCAGTACTTTTGGTGGTGGCTTCTTACATAGACACAGTAAGGACTTTTCGTACATTGCCTACCAAGTTTCACTGTACGGTATGACAGTGGTTACTAGAATAAAGCACTGTTTCACTCCATACCTATACATATAAGTAATGCTTACCTTTCGACACAGTGTTTCATAAGGGTTTGTTTGCAGGGATTTCGGCGTACAACACAAAAACGAAATGACCATGGCGGCCGTATCAAAAGAATGCTACGCACTTGACGCTGCGGCAGAACCAATCGGTGAAAGCGCAACATCTTGACGTACAGCATGCCATAGATTAGCCAATAGAAATTTTCTCCACTGAGCGAACAGATAAGTGGGACGACGGAGTGGACATAGATATCACTAATTCTTAGAGTGCTACTTTTTGATAATTTTAAAGGAAACTACTGGACGATTTCTCACAAAATGTACAAAAGCAAGCTTTGGGGAACAAGCCCCTGCCCCTGCCACAAAATTGGTGATAATCCGTCCAGTGGATTGGCCTGTAGCCATGCTCAAAGTTTTTGCCCCATTCAGTCTATGGGAAAAAAAGACGTTTTGGGACACCCCCTATACCTTTGCCCCCCCTGGATGAATCCTTACCAAACTTTGGAAGAAAATTCACAATGGCCCATATACTTTTTTTGCAAACTTTGGTAAGGATTCGTCCAGGGAGAGCCGAGTTATAAGCCGCCCAAAAGGTGTTCTTCCTATGGAAACAGCAACTTAACCATAACTACATGGCCACTACCGTGGCCATCTAATATATATATATAAATTCAGTAAAAAAACTTTGTTAAAGGGATGTCATCTTTGATGTCCTGGGTGTTAGTCTTAGCAGTGCACGGTGGCGTGAGTTATGGTTGCTTATCTTACCATAACTGCCGAATTTCAGGGGTTTTTCAGTTTTACTTTGAACCATAACGTCCCTTTAACAAAGTTTTTCACTGAATTTCATAGGTTTTTAGTAGTGCAACTTAACCATAACATCCCTTTAACAACGTTTATTTACTGAATTTCATACGTTTTTAGTAGTGCAATGTACCCATAAAGTCACTTTAACACATTTTTTTTTAACTGAATTTCATAGTTTTTTATTAGTGCAACGTAACCATAACGTCCTTTTCAATGGAGGAAGACCACTAGCATCCTAGGTTCTCAAAGTGGGAACCCGGGGTGGTAAAAAAAAGATTTTTCTTCCCAAACCGGGACGCCGCAGGCAGGCGTCCCGGTGTAGAAAGGAAAATCTTTTACCAAGATGGACACCAGGGAAAGGGAAGGCAACAGGGCATCGTTGGGGGGTCGGGAAGACCAGGAGAGAGACACGGGGCATGAGCAGGGGGTGAAAAGAAGGGAGACCCGGGGCATGAGTGGGAAAGAAGGGAGACACGGGGCATGAGTGGGGGTGGGGGGAAGAAGGGAGACACGGGGCATGAGCGGGGGGTGGGTGGAACAAGAAGTCAACAAGGGGCATCATAGGAGAGGGGACAAGAGGAAGACACGGGGCATGAGCAGGGGGTGGGAGGGAACAGGAGGAAGACACAGGGCATTAGCGAGGAGTGGGGGGGACAGGAGGAAGACACGGGGCATGAGCGGGGGGTGGAGGGAACAAGAGGTCAGCAAGGGGCATCATAGGAGGGGGGACAAGAGGAAGACACGGGGCATGAGCGGTGGTGGGGGGCAACAGGAGAGAGACACAGGGCATGAACTGGGGGTGAGGGTACAGGAGACAGACACGGGGCATGAGCAGGGGGTGGGGGGCAACAGGAGAGAGACACGGGGCATGAGCGGGGGGTGGGGGGCAACAGGAGACAGACACGGGGCATGAGCGGGGGGGTGTAGGCCAACAGGAGAGAGACACGGGGCATGAGTGGGGGGTGGGGAGAACAGGAGACAGACACGGGGAATGAGCGGGGGGGTGGGGAGAACAGGAGACAGACACGGGGCATGAGCAGGGGTGGGGGGAACAGGAGAAAGATACGGGGCATGAGCGGGGGGTGGGGAGAACAGGAGACAGACACAGGGCATGAGCAGGGGGTGGGGGCAACAGTAGACAGACACGGGGCATGAGCAAAAGGGTGGGGGGCAACAGGAGAGAGACACAGGGCATGAGCAGGGGTTGGGGGTACAGGAGACAGACACGGGGCATGGGTGGGGGGCAACAGGAGACAGACACGGGGCATGAGCGGGCAGTGGGGGGAACAGGAGACAGACACGGGGAATGAGCGGGGGGTGGGGGAACAGAAGACAGACACGGGGCATGAGCGGGGGGTGGGGGCAACAGGAGAGACACGGGGCATGAGCGGGGGTGGGGGGTACAAGAGACAGACACAGGGCATGAGCAGGGGATGGCGGGCAACAGGAGAGAGACACGGGGCATGAGCGGGTGGGGGGAACAGGAGACATACACGGGGAATGAGCAGGGGGTGGGGGAACAGAAGACAGACACGGGGCATGAGCAGGGGGTGGGGGGCAACAGGAGAGACACGGGGCATGAGCAGGGGTGGGGGGTACAAGAGACAGACACGGGGCATGAACAGGGGGTGGCGGGCAACAGGAGAGAGACACGGGGCATAAGCGGGTGGGGTGAACAGGAGACAGACATGGGGCATGAGCGGGGGGGCAACAGGAGAGAGACACGGGGCATGAGTGGGTGGGGGGAACAGGAGACAGACACGGGGCCTGAGCGGGGGGTGAAGGGGTACAGGAGACAGACACGGGACATGAGCGGGGGGTGGGGGGAACAACAGAGACAGACACGGGGCATGAGCGGGGGGTGGGGGGCAACAGGAGACAAACACAGGGCATGAGCAGGGGTGGGGGGCAACAGGAGACAGACACAGGGCATGAGTGGGGGTGGGGGAACAGGAGACAGACACGGGGCATGAGCAGGGCGTAGGGGGAACAACAGACACGGGGCATGAGCAGGGGGTGTGGGGGGCAACAAGAGAGAGACACGGGGCATGAGCGGGTGGGGGGAACAGGAGACAGACAAGGGGCATGAGCGGGTGGGGGGAACAGGAGACAGACACAGGGCATGAGCGGGGGGTGGGGGTGAATAGGGGAGACACGGGGCATGAGTGGGGGGAAAAGGAGGGAGACAGGCACGGAGCATGAGCAGGGCTGAACAGGAGAGACACGGGGCATGAGCAGGGGTTGGGTAAGGTGGGGCCCCCACCCCCGCTCATGCCCCGTGTCTGCCCTGTTCCAACAGTGCAGACACGGGGCATGGGCGGGGGTGGGGGGGATAGAAGGGAGACACGGGGCACGAGCGGGGAGTAGGGGGGGAGGAAGACACGGGGCATGAGCGGGGGTGGGGAGAACAGGAGACAGACACAGGGCATGAGCGGGGGTGGGGGGAACAGGAGAAAGATACGGGGCATGAGCGGGGTGTGGGGAGAACAGGAGACAGACACAGGGCATGAGCGGGGGTGGGGGGAACAGGAGACAGATACGGGGCATGAGCGGGGGTGGGGAGAACAGGAGACAGACACAGGGCATGAGCGGGGGGTGGGGGCAACAGTAGACAGACACGGGGCATGAGCATGGGGTGGGGTGCAACAGGAGAGAGACACGAGTCATGAGCAGGGGTTTGTGGGTACAGGAGACAGACACGGGGCATGGGTGGGGGGCAACAGGAGACAGACACGGGGCATGAGCGGGCAGTGGGGGGAACAGGAGACAGACACGGGGAATGAGCGGGGGTGGGGGAACAGAAGACAGACACGGGGCATGAGCGGGGGGTGTGGGGCAACAGGAGGGACACGGGGCATGAGCGGGGGTGGGGGGTACAAGAGACAGACACGGGGCATGAGCAGGGGGTGGGGGGCAACAGGAGAGAGACACGGGGCATGAGCGGGTGAGGGGAACAGGAGACAGACACGGGGCATGAGCGGGTGGGGGGAACAGGAGACAGACACGGGGCATGAGCGGGGGGTGCGGGGGTACAGGAGACAGACACGGGACATGAGCGGGGGTGGGGGGCAACAGGAGAGAGACGCGGGGGGTGGGGGGAACAGGAGACAGACACGGGGCATGAGCGGGGGGTGGGGGGAACAACAGAGACAGACACGGGGCATGAGCGGGGGGTGGGGGGCAACAGGAGACAGACACAGGGCATGAGCAGGGGGTGGGGGGCAACAGGAGACAGAGACAGGGCATGAGTGGGGGTTGGGGGGGGCAACAGGAGACAGACACAGGGCGTGAGCGTTGGGTGGGGGAACTGGAGACAGACACAGGGCATGAGCGGGGGGTGGGGAGAACAGGAGACAGACACGGGGCATGAGCGGGGGGTGGGGGGCAACAGGAGACAGACACGGGGCATGAGAGGGGGGTGGGAGGAACAGGAGACAGACACGGGGCATGAGCAGGGGGTGGGGAGAACAGGAGACAGACACGGGGCAGGAGCAGGGGGTGGGGGTGAACAAGGGAGACACGGGCCATGAGTGGGCGGAAAAAGAGGGAGATGGACACGGAGCATGAGCAGGGGTGAACAGGAGAGACACGGGGCATGAGTGGGGGTAGGGCAAGGTGGGGCCCCCACCCCCGCTCATGCCCCGTGTCTGCCCTGTTCCAACAGTACAGACACGGGGCATGAGCGGGGGTGGGGGGGAAAGAAGGGAGACACGGGGCACGAGCGGGGAGTAGAAGGGAGGAAGACACGGGGCATGAGCGGGGGTGGGGAGGAAGAAGGGAGACATGGGGCATGAGCGGGGGTGGGTGGAACAAGAGGTCAACAAGGGGCATCATAGGAGGGGGGGACAAGAGGAAGACACGGGGCATCAGCGAGGAGTGGAGGGACAGGAGGAAGACACGGGGCATGAGCGGGGGGTGGGGGAACAAGAGGTCAACAAGGGGCATCTTAGGGGGGACAAGAGGAAGACACAGGGCATGAACGGTGCTGGGGGCAACAGGAGAGAGACATGGGGCATAAGCGGTGGGTGGGGGGTACAGGAGACAGACACGGGGCATGAGCAGGGGGTGGGGCCAACAGGAGAGAGACACGGGGCATGAGCGGGGGGGTGGGGAGAACAGGAGACAGACACGGGGCATGAGCAGGGGGTGGGGGGCAACAGGAGAGAGACACGGGGCATGAGCGGGGGATGGGGGGTACAGGAGACAGACACGGGGCATGGGTGGGGGGCAACAGGAGACAGACACGGGGCATGAGCGGGGGTGGGAGGGTACATGAGACAGACACAGGGCAGGAGCAAGGGGTGCGGGGCAACAGGAGAGAGACACGGGACATGAGCGGGGGGTGGGGGGCAACAGGAGACAGACACGGGGCATGAGCAGGGGGTGGGGCCAACAGGAGAGAGACACGGGGCATGAGCGGGGGGGTGGGGAGAACAGGAGACAGACACGGGGCATGAGCAGGGGGTGGGGGGCAACAGGAGAGAGACACGGGGCATGAGCGGGGGATGGGGGGTACAGGAGACAGACACGGGGCATGGGTGGGGGGCAACAGGAGACAGACACGGGGCATGAGCGGGGGTGGGAGGGTACATGAGACAGACACAGGGCAGGAGCAAGGGGTGCGGGGCAACAGGAGAGAGACACGGGACATGAGCGGGTGGGGGAACAGGAGACAGACAAAGGGCATGAGCGGGGGGCGGGGGGTACAGGAGAGACACGGGGCATGAGCGGGGGGTGGGGGTTACAGAAGAGAGACACGGGGCATGAGCGGGTGGGGGGAAAAGGAGACAGACACGGGGCATGAGCAGGGGTGGGGGGCAACAGGAGACAGACACGGGGCAAGAGCGGGGGCTGGGGGGCAACAGGAGACAGACACGGGGCATGAGCGTTGGGTGGGGGAACTGGAGACAGACACGGGGCATGAGCGGGGGGTGGGGAGCAGGAGACAGACACGGGGCATGAGCAGGGGGCAACAGGAGACAGACACGGGGCATGATCGGGGGGTGGGGGAACAGGAGACAGACACGGGGCATGAGCGGGGCATGGGGGTAACAACAGACACGGGCATGAGCGGGGGGTGGGGAGAACAGGAGACAAACACGGGGCATGAGCAGGGGGTGGGGGGCAACAGGAGACAGACATGGGGCATGAGCGGGTGGTGGGAGGAACAGGAGACAGACACGGGGCATGACTGTGGGGTGGGGAGAACAGGAGACAGACACGGGGCATGAGCGAGGGTGTGGGGGGCAACAAGAGAGAGACACGGGGCATGAGCGGGGGTGGGTGGAACAAGAGGTCAACAAGGGGCATCATAGGAGGGGGGCAAGAGGAAGACACGGGGCATGAGCAGGAGGTGGGAGGGAACAGGAGGAAGACACAGGGCATCAGCGAGGAGTGGGGGACAGGAGGAAGACACGGGGCATGAGCGGGGGGGTTGGGGAACAAGAGGTCAACAAGGGAAATCATAGGAGGGGGGACAAGAGGAAGACATGGGACATGAGCGGTGGTGGGGGCCAACAGCAGAGAGACACGGGGCATGAGCGGGGGTTGGGGGGTACAGGAGACAGACACGGGGCATGAGCGAGGGGTGGGGGGCAACAGGAGAGAGACACAGGGCATGACCGGGGGGTGGGGAGAACAGGAGACAGACACGGGGCATGAGCGAGGGTGTGGGGGGCAACAAGAGAGAGACATGGGGCATGAGCGGGTGGGGGGAACAGGAGACAGACACAGGGCATGAGCAGGTGGGGGGAACAGGAGACAGACAAGGGCATGAGCGGGGCGTGGGGGTGAACAGGGGAGACATGGGCCATGAGCGGGGGGAAAAGGAGGGAGACAGACACGGAGCATGAGCGGGGGTGAACAGGAGAGACACGGGGCATGAGCAGGGGGTGTGGGGCAACAAGAAAGAGACACGGGGCATGAGCGGGTGGGGGGAACAGGAGACCGACATGGGGCATGAGCGGGTGGGGGGAACAGGAGACAGACATGGGACATGAGCAGGGGGTGGGGTGAACAGGGGAGACACGGGCAATGAGCGGTGGGAAAAGGAGGGAGACAGACACGGAGCATGAGCAGGGGTGAACAGGAGAGACACGGGGCATGAGCGGGGGGAGGGCAAGGTAGGGCCCCCCCGCTCATGCCCCGTGTCTGCCCTGTTCCAACAGTGCAGACACGGGGCATGAGCGGGGGGTGGGGGAAAAGAAGGGAGACACGGGGCACAAGCGGGGAGTGGGGGGGAGACACGGGGCATGAGCGGGGGGTGGGGGGAAGAAGGGAGACACGGGACATGAGCGGGGGTGGGTGGAACAAGAGGTCAACAAGGGGCATCATAGGAGGGGGGCAAGAGGAAGAAACGGGGCATGAGCAGGAGGTGGGAGGGAACAGGAGGAAGACACAGGGCATCAGCGAGGAGTGGGGGACAGGAGGAAGACACGGGGCATGAGCGGGGAGTTGGGGGAACAAGAGGTCAACAAGGGAAATCATAGGAGGGGGGGACAAGAGGAAGACATGGGACATGAGCGGTGGTGGGGGGTACAGGAGACAGACACGGGGCATGAGCAGGGGTGGGGGGCAACAGGAGGGAGACGCAGGGGGTGGGGGGAACAGGAGACAGACACGGGGCATGAGCGGGGCGTGGGGGGAACAACAGACACGGAGCATGAGCGGGGGTTGGGGGTACAGGAGACAGACACGGGGCATGAGCGGGGGGTGGGGGGAAACAGGAGAGAGACACAGGGCATGAGCGGGGGGTGGGGGGCAACAGGAGACAGACACGGGGCATGAGCAGGGGGTGGGGCCAACAGGAGAGAGACACAGGGCATGAACGGGGGGTGGGGAGACAGGAGACAGACACGGGGCATGAGCGGGGGGTGGGGGGTTGAGGAACATGAGACAGATACAGGGCATGAGCTGGGGGTGGGGAGAACAGGAGACAGACACGGGGCATGGGTGGGGGGGCAACAGGAGACAGACACGGGGCATGAGGAGGGGCTGGGGGGTAACAGGAGAGAGACACGGGGCATGTGCGGGTGGGGTGAACAGGAGACAGACATGGGGCATGAGCGGGGGGCAACAGGAGAGAGACACGGGGCATGAGCGGGTGGGGGGAACAGGAGACAGACACGGGGCATGAGCGGGGGTGGGGGGTACAGGAGAGACATGGGGCATGAGCGGGGGTGGGGGGTACAGGAGAGAGACACGGGGCATGAGCGGGTGGGGGAACAGGAGACAGACACGGGGCATGAGCGGGGGGCAACATGAGAGAGATACGGGCATGAGCAGGTGGGGGAACAGGAGACAGACACGGGGCATGAGCAGGGGGTGGGGGGGTACAGGAGACAGACACGGGGCATGAGTGGGGGGTGGGGGGCAACAAGAGAGAAAAGCGGGGGGTGGGGGAACAGGAGACAGACACGGGGCATGAGCGGGGCGTGGGGGGAACAACAGACACGGAGCATGAGCGGTGGGTGGGGAGAACAGGAGACAGACACGGGACATGAGCGGGGGGTGGGGGGCAACAGGAGACAGACACGGGGCATGAGCGGTGGGTGGGAGGAACATGAGACAGACACGGGGCATGAGCGGGAGGTGGGGGGAGACAGACACGGGGCATGAGCAGGGGGTGGGGGGCAACAGGAGACAGACATGGGGCATGAGCAGGGGGTAGGGAGAACAGGAAACAGGAGACAGACACAGGGTATGAGCGGGGGTGGGGGGAAACAGGAGACAGACACGGGGCATGAGCGGGGGCAACAGGAGAGACACGGGACATGAGCGGGGGGTGGGGGGAACAGGAGACAGACACAGAGCATGAGCGGGGGGTGGGGGGAACAGGAGACAGACACGGGTCATGAGTGGGGGGTGGGGGGAACAACAGAGACAGACACAGGGCATGAGCGGGGGGTGGGGGGCAACAGGAGACAGACACGGGGCATGAGCGGGGGTTGGGGGGAGAGAGACACACGGGGCATGAGCGGGGGTTGGGGGAGGGAAGAGACACACGTGGCATGAGCGGGGGATGGAGGAGGGAAGAGACACATGGGGCATGAGCGGGGTGGGGGGTAGGGAAGAGACACTTGGGGCATGAGCGGGGGTGGGGGGAGGGAAGAGACACATGGGGCATGAGCAGGGGGTCGGGGGAGGGAAGAGACACATGGGGCATGAGCGGGGGGTGGGAGGGGAAGAGACACACGGGGCATGAGCAGGGGGTGGGGGGAGGAAGAGACACACGGGGCATGAGCGGGGGGTGGGGGGGAGGGAGGGAAGAGACACACAGGACATGAGCGGGGGGTGGGGAGGAGGGAAGAGACACACGGGGCATGAGCCGGGGGTGGGGGGAGGGAGAGAGACACACGGGGCGTGAGCGGGGGGTGGGAGGGAGGGAGAGAGACACACGGGGCATGAGCGAGGGTGGGGGGAGGGAGAGAGACACACGGGGCATGAGTGGGGGGGAGGGAGAGAGACACACGGGGCATGAGCGAGGGATGGGGGGTGGGAGAGAGACACATGGGGCATGAGCGGGGGTGGGGGGGAGGGAAGAGACACACAGGGCATGAGCGGAAGGTGGGGGAGGGAAGAGACACACGGGGCATGAGCGGGGGGTGGGGGGGGAGGGAAAAGACACACGGGGCATGAGCGGGGGGTAGGGGGGAGGGAAGAGACACACGGGGCATGAGCGAGGGATGGGGAGGGAGAGAGACACATGGGGCATGAGCGGGGGTGGGGTGGAGGTCAGAGACACACGGGGCATGAGCGGAAGGTGGGAGGAGGGAAGAGACACACGGGACATGAGCGGGGGGTGGGGGGAGGGAAGAGACACACAGGGCGTGAGCGGGGGTGGGGGGGTGGGAAGAGACACAATGGACATGACCGGGGTGTGGGGGGGGATTGAGAGAGACACATGGGGCATGAGCGGGGGTGGGGTGGAGGTCAAAGACACACGGGGCATGAGCGGAAGGTGGGAGGAGGGAAGAGACACACGGGACATGAGCGGGGGGTGAGGGGGTGGGAAGAGACACAATGGACATGACCGGGGTGTGGGGGGGGATTGAGAGAGACACATGGGGCATGAGCGGGGGTGGGGTGGAGGTCAAAGACACACGGGGCATGAGCGGAAGGTGGGAGGAGGGAAGAGACACACGGGACATGAGCGGGGGGGTGGGGGGGTGGGAAGAGACACAATGGACATGACCGGGGTGTGGGGGGGATTGAGAGAGACACATGGGCATGAGCGGGAGGTGGGGGGAGGGAGAGAGACACACGGGGCATGAGCGGGGGGTGGGGGGGAGGGAAGAGACACACGGGGCATGAGCGGGGGGTTGGGTGGGAGGGAAGAGACACACGGGGCATGAGCGGGGGGTAGCGGGGAGGGAGAGAGACACACGGGGCATGAGCGGGGGGTGGGGGAGAGGGAGAGAGACACACGGGGCATGAGCCAGGGTGGGGGGGAAGGAAGAGACACACGGGGCATGAGCAGGGGGTGGGGGGGAGGGAGAGTAACACACGTGGCATGAGCAGTGTGTAGGGGGAAGGGAAGAGACACACGGTGCATGAGCAGGGGTGGGGGGGAAAGAGACACACGGGGCATGAGCGGGGGGTGGGGGGAGGGAGAGAGACACACGGGGCATGAGCAGCGGGTGGGGGGGAGGTGAGAGACACACGGGGCATGAGAGGGGGGTGGGGGGAGGGAGAGAGACACACGGGGCATGAGCGGGGGTGGGGGGCAACAGGAGACAGACACGGGGCATGAGAGTTGAGTGGGGGAACTGGAGACAGACACTGGGCATGAGCGGGGGGTGGGGAGAACAGGAGACAGACACCGGGCATGAGTGGGGGGCGGGGGGCAACAGGAGACAGACACAGGGCATGAGCGGGGGGTGGGGGAACAGGAGAGAGACACGGGGCATGAGCGGGGCGTAGGGGGAACAACAGACACGGGGAATGAGCGAGGGGTGGGGAGAACAGGAGACAGACACGGGGCATGATCGGGGTTGGGGGGCAACAGGAGACAGACACGGGGCATGAGTGGGTGGTGGGAGGAACAGGAGACAGACACGGGGCATGAGCGGGGGGGAGAACAGGAGACAGACACGGGGAATGGGCAGGGGGTGGGGGCAACAACAAGAGAGAGACACAGGGCATGAGCGGGTGGGGGAACAGGAGACAGACACGGGGCATGAGCGGGTGGGGGGAACAGGAGACAGACATGGGGCATGAGCGGGGGGTGGGGTGAACAGGGGAGACACGGGCCATGAGCGGGGGGAAAAGGAGGGAGACAGACACGGAGCATGAGCGGGGGTGAACAGGAGAGACACGGGGCATGAGCGGGGGGAGGGCAAGGTAGGGCCCCCACCCCCGCTCATGCCCCGTGTCTGCCCTGTACCAACAGTGCAGACACGGGGCATGAGCGGGGGTGGGGGGAAAGAAGGGAGACACAGGGCACGAGCGGGGAGTGGGGGGGAAAGGAAGACACGGGGCATAAGCGGGGGTGGGGGGAAGAAGGGAGACACAGGGCATGAGCAGGGGTGGGTGTAACAAGAGGTGAACAAGGGGCATCATAGGAGGGGGGACAAGAGGAAGACACGGGGCATGAGCAGGGGGTGGGAGGGAACAGGAGGAAGACACGGGGCATGAGCGGGGGGTGGGGGGTACAGGAGGAAGACACGGGGCATGAGCAGGGAGTGGGGGGCAACAGGAGGAAGACACGGGGCATCAGCGAGGAGTGGGGGACAGGAGGAAGACATGGGGCATGAGCGGGGTGGGGGGAACAAGAGGTCAACAAGGGAAATCATAGGGGGGGGACAAGAGGAAGACACGGGGCATGAGCGGTGGTGGGGGCAACAGCAGAGAGACACGGGGCATGAGCGGGGGGTGGGGGGTACAGGAGACAGACACGGGGCATGAGCGGGGAGTGGGGGGCAACAGGAGAGAGACACAGGGCATGAGCGGGGGGTGGGGGGCAACAGGAGACAGACACGGGGCATGAGCAGGAGGTGGGGCCAACAGGAGAGTGACACGGGGCATGAGTGGGGGGGTGGGGAGAACAGGAGACGGACACGGGGCATGAGCGGGGGGTGGGGGGTTGAGGAACAGGAGACAGATACGGGGCATGAGCGGGGGTGGGGAGAACAGGAGACAGACACGGGGCATGGGTGGGGGGGCAACAGGAGACCGACACGGGGCATGAGCAGGGGGTGGAGGGGTACAGGAGACAGACACGGGGCATGAGGAGGGGCTGGGGGGCAACAGGAGAGAGACACGGGGCATGAGCAGGTGGGGGAACAGGAGACAGACACGGGGCATGAGTGGGGGCAACAGGAGAGAGACACGGGGCATGAGCGGGTGGGGGGAACAGGAGACAGACACGGGGCATGAGCGGGGGGTGGGGGGGTAGAGGAGAGACACGGGGCATGAGCGGGGGTGGGGGGTACAGGAGAGAGACACGGGGCATGAGCGGGTGAGGGGAACAGGAGACAGACACGGGGCATGAGCGGGGGGCAACAGGAGAGAGACACGGGCATGAGCGGGTGCGGGGAACAGGAGACAGACACGGGGCATGAGCAGGGGGTGGGGGGTACAGGAGACAGACACGGGGCATGAGCAGGGGTGGGGGGCAACAGGAGGGAGACGCAGGGGGTGGGGGGAACAGGAGACAGACACGGGGCATGAGCGGGGCGTGGGGGGAACAACAGACACGGAGCATGAGCGGGGGGTGGGGAGAACAGGAGACAGACACGGGGCATGAGTGGGGGGTGGGGGGCAACAGGAGACAGATACGGGGCATGAGCGGGGGGTGGGAGGAACATGAGACAGACACGGGGCATGAGCGGGGGGTGGGGGGAGACAGACACGGGGCATGAGCGGGTGGTGGGGGGCATTGGGAGACAGACACGGGGCATGAGCAGGGGGTAGGGAGAACAGGAAACAGGAGACAGAAACGGGGCATGAGCGGGGGTGGGGGGAAGAGACACATGGGGCATGAGCGGGGGTGGGGGGGAGGGAAGAGACACACGGGGCATGAGCGGGGGGTCGGGGGAGGGAAGAGACACATGGGGCATGAGCGGGGGGTCGGAGGGGAAGAGACACACGGGGCATGAGCGGGGGAGAGACACACGGCGCATGAGCGGGGCGTGGGGGGGAGGGAAGAGACACACGGGACATGAGCAGGGGGTGGGGAGGAGGGAAGAGACACACAGGGCATGAGCGGGGGGTGGGGGGAGGGAGAGAGACACACGGGGCATGAGTGGGGGGAGGGAGAGAGACATACGGGGCATGAGCGAGGGATGGGGAGGGAGAGAGACACTTGGGTTTGAGCGGTGTCGGGGGGGAGGGATGAGACACACGGGGCATGAGCGGGGGTGGGGGGGAGGGAAGAGACACACGGGGCATGAGCTGGGGGTGTGGGGGAGGGAAGAGACCCACAGGGCATGAGCGTGGGGTTTTACGGGGCAATCAAGAGACACACGGGACATGAGCGGGGGGTGGGGGGGAGGGAAGAGACACACAGGGCATGAGCGGGTGGTGGGGGGGAGGGAAGAGACACACGGCACATGAGCGGGGGGTGGGGGGGGAGAGAGACACACGGGGCATGAACGGGTGGGGGGAGGGAGAGAGGCACACGGGGCATGAGCGGGGGTTGGGGGAGGGAAGAGACACATGGGGCATGAGCGGGGGGTGGGGAGGAGGGAAGAGACACATGGGGCATGAGCGGGGGTTGGGTGGGAGGGAAGAGACACACGCGGCATGAGCGGGGGGTGGGGGGGAGAGAGACACACGGGGCATGAGCGGGGGGCGGGGGAGAGGGAGAGAGACACACGGGGCATGAGCCAGGGTGGGGGAGAAGGAAGAGACACACGGGGCATGAGCAGAGTGTGGGGGGGGGAGAGTAACACAAGTGGTATGAGCGGTGTGTAGGGGGAAGGGAAGAGACACACGGTGCATTAGCGGGGGGTGGGGGAGAGAGACACACGGGGCATGAGCGGGAGGTTGGGGGGAGAGAGACACACGGGGCATGAGCAGGGGGTGGTGAGAGACACACGGGGCATGAGAGGGGGGTGGGGGGGAGAGACACACGGGGCATGAGCGGGGGGTGGGGGGGTTTGTATGTCAGGAGACGAACAAAAACACGCGGCAGATACCGCTCCTCGGCCCTCCACTGGCCACCGTGTGCGATGGCGTGAGCAGGGGGCTGGAGGAACGGGAGACACGGAGCATGAGCGGGGGTGGGGGGGACAGGAAGGACACACAGGGCATGAGCAGGGGTGGGGGGACAGAAAGGACACAAGGGGCATGAGCGGGGGTGGGGCAGACACAGGGCATGAGCGGAAGTGGGAGGAACAGGAGATAGACACGCTCCTGCTGACCTGACAAAGCCTCTCATGCGGGAAAGAAAGATGGCGGGCGTCTCTGAAGCCAGACGCACTGCACGCTTTCACCGCATCCAATGAGAGAGCACGTCAGATGTCCGCAGACATCAAGCAAGCTGCTTGCCCAACCACCGTCCTGTCCGCGGATCGAACAGAGTAGTGTGTCTGCGAAGCGAACACAGATATCACTATTTTTTTTTTACCTACTTTTTGGTTATTTTTAATAAAAACTACTGGACGGATTTTCACCAAATTTGCAAAAGCACGCTTTCGGGACCAAACCGCTGCACCTGGTCCAAATTTGGTGAAAATCCGTCCAGCGGTTTGGGCTGTAGGCGTGAGCAACATTTTTTTCCCATTCAGTCTATGGAAAAAAACAGAAATTTTGGGACCCCTCTTTAACTTTTCCCCCCTGGACGAATCCTCACCAAACTTTGCAATAAAATTCAGAGTGGGCCATATACTTTTTTTGCAAGGTTTGGTGAGGATTCGTCCAGAGGGGGCGAAGTTATACGCCGCCCAAAAAGTGCTCTTCCTATGGAAACACCAACTTAACCATAACTACACTGCCACTATCGTGACTTTCGTATTTTTAGTGATATATATATATATATATATATCACTAAAAAAAATCTTTGTTAAGGGGACATTATGGTTAAGTTGCCCAACCAAAAACCTGTGCTCTTCACTAAAAAACCTATTCAAACGTGCCATTATGGTTCAAAGTAAAACCGAATAACCCCTGAAATTCGCCAGTTATGGTAGGCTAAGCAACCATAACTGGCCACACTATTGTGCACTGCTACCACTAACACCCAGGACATCAAAGATGACATCACAAATTTCATTGAGATCTGATTGCCAGCATATGTGAGATGGACTCCATCTGTACGAAAAAGTAAAGAACTACGAAACAAAATGTTTTCATTGTGGACTATTCGAAAGACCGCTTACCCTTGTTTTACATCATGCCCAAAGTGGATAAGGACATGGAAAACCCTCCGGGCGTCCCATTGTCTCGGGATGTGGGTCGCATTTGGAACCCATATCGAAATATTTTGATTTTTTCATCAAACCCCTACCAATGACAACGCCCACTTTTCTCTTAGACTCAAGAGATGTTATTAACCTGGTGGAATCCAAAACATTCGATTCCCATACACAAATATTGGTTTCCCTTGATATCGAGGCACTCTATACAAATATACCTCAAAATAGAGCTGTCTCGAGTCTAAAAATAATGCTAAATAGACGGCCATTACCACATGCTGTCCCCAGAGACTTTCTCTGTAGGGCAGCCGAATTGGTTCTAACGAATAGTTTCTTTAAATTTAGGGAGGATTTCTTTTTACAGTGCAAGGGCACCGAATGGGGTGCACCTTTGCTCCAAACCTGGCCATCATTTTTATGGCCGTGTTGGAGGAAGAGAAAATCCTGGGGGGTACTAACCCTTTCAGAGACCAAATCAAGATATATCGTTGATACATCTACGACATATTTATGATTTGGGAGGGATCACAAACATCATTGGAACTGTTTGTTAAATGGCTTAATGGGATAGATCTAGACATTCATTTCACTTTTGAATACTGAGTCTCCAGAATTGCTTTTTTGGATTTATCCATTTTTGTTGAAGAAGGGCACCTACGCACAGAATTACGCAGAAAACCTACAGAAAGGAACACTACACTAAAATATCAAAGTCAACATCCGGCAAGTTTGCTCCGCAACCTGCCATATGGCATGTTTTTACGGTTACGCCGCAATTGTACGGACATCACCAACTTTGTAAAACATGCCACTATTTTAGAAAATACACTTCTGGAATGTGGGCATCCGAAAAAATTAATAAAACACTCTGGAAAGAGAGCTCGATATGCCAATCGAGATCAGCTCTTATTACCCAAACGTGACACTACAAAAAAGGAAGAGCTTGTGTGTGTTTCAACTTTCTGTCAACACAGTAATGCCATCAAAGGCATTATCTTAAAAAATTGGCGCATTCTCAATGCCTCTGGTATCACTTTGCCCAAACCATTGTTTGCTTTTAAAAAAAGTAAAAGAGAGGCCACCAGGGTGCGCAGGCAGGATGGTCGCCTGAGCTTCGGGCTCCGTACCCAGCCCCGGGAGAACTACGGTGCTAGCACGGAACGAGGGTCCCATGACCTGCAAGACCCCCACCATACACTGTGGGAGCCTGTGGCCCCCCGCTACACCCAACTCCGGTCCCAATCCGACACCCCTGAGCCGAGTTCTACGGGCCTGAAAGTTCCCACGGCTCCTCCCCCGCGGCTCGGCGCGGCACACTGGAGGAGGCCGCAGCTTCCGCGCATACGCGGCCTCGGTTGGAGTGGGGAAGCCACAGGCGAGGAGGAGGTGGCGCCGCACGGAGGAAGAACCCGAGGCCGTACACCCGCAGCGCATCGGGGCTTCCTGCCCCAGCCCTAGATACTGGCCACGGTTCTAGCAGAGCGCGACTGACGCGGCCCAACGCAGGAGAGGCCTGAATCAGAGAGGGCCAATGGCCTACGGCCCACGGAACGGCAACGCCGCCGGGGGGCCGACGCGGGCCGTGTCCCAGAGTGATCCCAGGACCCCAGAGCCAAGTGAAAAGAGAGGGCCACCGGCCCACAGGGCAGCAACATCGCCAGGGGGCTGACGCAGGAGCGCGCCCCCCGACCTCCCCTCTTCTGATCCCACCAGGCGGCAACCGAGGGTGATCCCGGGACCCCAGAGCCGAGTAAAAAAGAGCAGTGTCGGGGCCCTGGAAATTGGATGCCCGCCCCCTCTCCACATTGAGCGGACCTACAGGCCACCAGGAGGCCACCGTCGCACAGCGACCCGTGGGGTCCGAGAACCTGGGGGCCGACGCGGTGGCGCGCCCCCCCAATACGCACCCCTCCCCCACGGTCACTAGAGGGGGGCATCCAGGGGCACTTGTGATCCAGAGCCCCCTAGCCGCAAAACCACCACCACAGGGGGAACTGATAGGTCCGGACAGGCCAGACACGCACTGGGACGACCGCGAAAAACACACTACCCCCCCGCCACGCCAATAGCAGGTGGCCAAAACAAGCCTCCCATGAGTTGGAAAGAAAACCTGTCGAAATACCAATTTGTGGCCAGCGAGAACATGGTCATGGCGACCGGGGGCCCCTCCACCCCACCCCCAGACCTGGGTGCTATCCAGAATAATATTCAGACGATTCTGGAGGAGATCCGCGGGATAAGGACGGACATGGGAGCCAAATTGGCGGACCTCACGACTAAAGTCACCACCTTGAAGATCGAATGGAGGGAGTCGAAAACAATCACCTCTCCACTACTCTCCTTGAGACCCAAATGGAAATCAGATTCCGCGACATGGAAAGACGCGAAGAGGAACTCCGGCTCAAGGTGGACGATATGGAGAACAGGGAGAGAAGGAATGACCTGCGTATTTTTGGTTTAGTCGAGGCCGAGAGAGAAACCATACAAGGCCTTGAGAGCAAAGTACATGACATCGTAAGGATTGTCTTGGGGGCGGACGCTGAAGGTGCGATTCAGTTTGACAGGGTCCACCGGGCAGGAGGAGGGGGCAGAGGCCCGCGTTCGGTCCTGGCCCGGCTACACTATTACAAGGACAAAGCTAAAATTCTGGAGAAAGCGAGGAACATTGGCAATATTCAATACGGTGACTCCAGGGTGTCCATCTTTCAGGACCTGTCGGCTCTCACCCTGTCAATGAGAAGGAAATGTGGAAACCTCACAAGATGGCTTCAGGGAAAGGGGGTCCGATACCACTGGGGACACCCCTTCTGTTTGGAATTTGAATGGCTGGGGGAGAAACATTGCCTGGTATCTGAGGAAGACATTCAAAGAGCCACGGACGACCTGGTCGGCGACCAGGCAGGCCACTCAAGCGGCCAAGATGGAAGAGCCCGGGACACCCCGAGGGGCCCCGACAGACTGGGACAGCTTAGCGGCAAATTTAAAGTCAAGGGGGCCCGGAAATTTCAGAAAACCAGGCACCCGTCAACGACCTCCGAGGATCACCCGAAGCCATACCAGCACCGCCCTTCCGGAGGTCGAGGAAATCCTATGATGAGCATCGGTCCCAGGATCTGGCAGTAAGGGGTCCTGGGGCCCGGGGGGCCACGCCTGGGCGCCGCGTTGGCGCGACATGCGGCCCGCTGGTTTGGAGGGCGGGCAGAACTTTATTAAATGTTAGCTGTTTTGTTGTGGTGACCCACGTAGAAACTCTGAGTTTGGAGTTCACAGGCTGAAGCGGGGTTCACAGTTCCAGAATTCCACCTTGGTCATTTGCACCGAAGATTTGGTGGGGTAGACCTATATTGATTCTAAGACTTGAGATTCCCTAATACAAAAAATCCCAGGGCTGGGGTTAGAGTCCTTGGTGGTTCGTTGACCAACCCCGAAACTTGTTTGGGGACGTGGACGAAACGCCCTACATTACAAGGGAAAGGGGGGTGGGGGAGGGGACAGAAGGGGAGGCTTGGGCTTGGGGGGCATGGGTGGAATGATTAGCGAAAGAGATGGGGAGGAAGGGGGGGAAACCAGTTCAAATCACAGATACTTGCTTGTCTGCGGGCTCTGAAACGCAGATGTTACGAGGGGTTCAAGGTGCACAACCCAAAAGACGATAATGATTGAAGGAAGGATAGGCACGCTGAACTTCAAGGGTCTTAACTCCCAAAACAAGAGGTCCCTCACGAGCAACATGTTCCGCAAACAACATCTAACAGTCCTCTTTCTACAAGAAACACACTACAAACGGGGAAGGGAATCCAGAATTAAGGGGAAGGACATTGGTTACAATTACTGGGCCTCACATGCGAACTCCAAGAAGGAGGGGTAGGTATTCTCCTGGGGAGGGCGTTCCATCTCACAGGGGTAGAAACTAAGAGAGGTTTTCGGGGCCGATTCTTAGGCGTCAAGGGGTTCTGCGAGGGACAACGCATCACCCTGGCCACCTTATACGCGCCCAATTCAGGGCAAGTGCAGTTCCTCACTCGGATCTTTAATGTCATGGATGAATGGGCAGAAGGGGCCATGATACTGGGCGGGGATTTCAACCTGGTAGCTGACCCCCGTCTGGACTGGTGGTCTGCCAAGGGAGGGGGGCCCAAGGGGATTTCCAAGGATAACCTGGCCCTGCAGGCCCTCTTGAGAGACCATTATTGGGTGGACGTCTGGCGCAGGGCATATCCGGGTCAGGGAGGTTACACCTTTTTCTCTCCCCCACACTGTACCTACACTAGAATTGACCTCATGCTAATCTCCGAGGAGGGGAACGGGGTGGTTCAACAGCCAAGGGTGGAGGCCATAACGTGGTCGGACCATGAATTGCTTGTGGCTGACTGGTCACTGCCTGTCGCCCCAAGATCCTCCCGTTGGCAGTGCAACGACACGCTTCTTAGGGACCCCGTATTCCAGGATTTTATGAAACAAGAAATGTCGGCCTACTTTGAGACGAATGATAATGGCGAGACCGACATGTCCACAGTATTGGAAGCCGGAAAAGCCACTTTTAGCAGTCTCCTCATAGCAGAGGGCTCGAGGCGTAAACGGGAGAGGGGCCTGATTGAGGGCAAACTCTGTGCGGAGTTGGGGGTCTTGCGGGCTAGACTGGGCGTTCCCGGAATAGACAGAGAAGCACTCCTAGAGGAAATGCAGGGCAAAAGACAAGAGCTACACACGGTTCTTATAGGGAGGTTATTAAGAAAATGCGGCACACCAAGCAAAGATACTATGAACGGGGAGACAGGGTGGGGACTCTTTTGGCACAAAGATCCCGGGGCTGCAGCGTGGAAAGGGGGGTTGCCCAGCTTAGCGATGGGGAAGGCAGGATTCACAGGGGCCGGGAGGAAATAGCGGACTGCTTCGCCGACTATTACAGCAAACTTTATTCCAGGCAAGCAGGCGAATCACTGGAAGATATCTCAGCCTACTTGGCGGAGCACCCCTTCCCCAAGCTATCCGACGAAGACATGGGGGCCCTTGAGGGGGAGATTTCAGAGGAAGAGGTGGAGAGCGCCATTAAGAGACTGAAGGCAAAAAAGGCACCGGGTGGGGACGGCTACACGGCTGATTTCTATAAACAGACCCAATCGATCTTGGTGAAGCCCTTAGCCAAACTGTTCAATCAGATTAGGAGCCGAGACTCAATTCCACCGATGTTTCTGCAAGCCCTCATAACCGTCATACCCAAGTCTGGTAAAGACCAGACTGAATGTGGGTCCTATAGACCCATCTCACTCCTTAACCTAGATGCCAAGATTTTTACCAGAATCTTGGCCTCCAGACTTGAGATCTGCCTTCCACGCCTGATACACCCTGACCAAGCGGGATTCGTCCTCAACAGGCAGGGCTCTGATAACGTACGGAAGACACTCCATATACTTGCCACAGTGGGGGTCCGGGACGAGGGGGCTCTCCTACTGGCTCTCGATGCGGAGAAAGCCTTCGACAGGGTTAGCTGGGCTTTCATGGGGGAGGTTTTCGCATCTCTGGGGATGGGTCCTAGGTGGCTGGGCTGGATGGTCGCGCTTTACTCCTCCCCCTCGGCTAGAGTGGTGGCAAACGGGACAGAATCGAGAGAGTTCCCCCTCCAACGTGGTACAAGGCAGGGATGTCCCCTGTCCCCGCTAATTTACGCACTAGTAATGGAACCATGGGCAATCTCAGTCCGCAATGACGAGGCTATTAGGGGATTACAGATGGGAGACATGCAATGCAAAATCTGCCTCTTCGCGGACTACGCCCTACTCTACGTCACCAGACCGTCCCAAACAGTCCCCCAGTTACTACAGGGTCTCACACACTATGGAGAGTTATCGGGTTATAAAGTCAATCTGGATAAGTCAGTGGCGTTTATGGGTGGGAACCTGTCAGATCCGGAGATGGCCTTTGTGAAAGGGCTCCCCTTTAGATGGACTGAAGAGGGATTCTGGTATTTGGGAGTACAGATTACGCGTGGCCTTGAGGAACTGTACACAGCCAACTCCCCCCCCCCTCTGGTCCGCAATCAGAAGAGATGTAGAGAGGTGGGCGGGATCGGGGCTCTCCTGGATGGCGCGCCTTAACCTCATAAAAATGGTTCTCCTCCCAAAGTTTTTATTTCTCGTCCAAATGCTCCCGGTGATAATCCCCAAGACCTTCTTTATAGAAACAAAGCGAGTCCTGCTCAACTTCCTCTGGTCGGGCAAAAGCATAGGATCCCCTACGAAGTGTTGACTAGGGCTAAGGAAGATGGGGGAGTGGGTTATCCTGACCTGGAAACGTACCACAGAGTTTCTCAGCTGAGGGTTTTGGTTGATCACTTCTCCCCAGATATGAAAAAACAGGCCCCTTGCCCCTGTCACAATAGAGGAATGGCTTTGGGTCCTGAGGAAGAATATCCCCAGAAGCGTCCTGAATCATTCAATCTTGAAGGTGCTGTGGTCCCTGTGGGCAGAGGGAGGTTACTATCGGTGGCTCACGACGTGGCCATCCCCGTTGAGCTGCATTTGGGCCCCTCCCTTCCTGGCCAAAATAGCAGAACCAGCGGCGTATCAGTTGTGGTTCGAGGCAGGCCTTAGCAGGACTGGCCATCTTTGGGTGAAGGGTTCTTTTCTGCCGTTAAGTGACCTCGAGGAGGCCCTGGGAATTGGTGCCCCGTCCCCCTTTCGCTACCTCCAGCTCAAGGGTGTCCTCACCGAGCCATCCTGGGGTGACAACCTCAGGAGGGATCTCACAGAGTTCGAAAAGCTTCTCCTATCTGCGAGGGGCTCTAAGGGGATAATGGGCCTCATTACGACCCAGGCGGTAAGTTACCGCCTGGGTCGTACCTTTACCACCATGGCGTACGCCATGGTGGTTGGCGGACTTACCGCCCCATTCCGAGGTGAGTGGGGCGGTAAGTCCCCATTAACCCATTTACCCTTCCCCATTCCCATTTTTGCCCCATAGGGCGTAACAGTGGCGTAATTAACAACAAGGTCCCTTAGCGCCATGGATTTTAACACCTGCTAAAAGCAGGTGCTAAAGCAGGTGCTAAAAGCAGGTGTTAAAACCTCCATGGCGCTAAGGGACCTCGGAATCAGGCGGTAAGGGTCGGTGCTGTTTACGCCGCCGTAAACCCCTTACCGCCTGGGTCCTAATGAGGCCCAATATCTCGCCTTTACAAACTCTTCCTGTTCTCTGTCCCCAGGGATCCTCCACCGGCGTGTACACGATGGGGTAGGGACCTAGGAGAGGAGATTGATGACGAGAGGTGGGCGGAGATGTGCAGGCGGGCCAACTGATCCACGGCCTCCCTCCAGTATCGCCATCAAGCCCTCAAAATACTACACCGATGGCATTACCCCCGCAGAGGATTGCCAGGACAAAACCAGGGTACAACCCACACTGCTGGAAATGTAGGACCGAGAGGGGGGACTACATCCACATGTAGTGGGGATGCCCAGTGGTCCAAAACTATTGGGAAAAGGTACTTGCCTGGATCAAAGGGGTGGACGGGGTTGAGCGGTCTTCCTGCCCTTGGCTCCTCCTGTTTGGAATCGACATTGGGGAAGGTCAGGAGGGCACTCAGGACCATATGCTCCAAATCATGTTGGTGGCGGCCAGATGATGCCTCGCACAAAAATGGAAACGCCCGGAAATGCCGGGGAAAAAAACATGGGTGACCAAGGTGCGAGCCATATATGACATGGAGTTTCTCACACACTTACTCGATGAGTCCAAGTCCAACATCGAGGAAATCTGGCTCCCCTTTTTTGACAAATATGGCCGATCAATTTAACGCTCCGCGCCTGAGCCGGGGGTCTTCCCCCAGGGGCACTAGACCATTGTACATCGACCTGATCGTGAACTTCTCCCAGTCGGACCCAGGACTTCGGCGCGCCAAGTGCATCTGTCTCAGGAAAATCTGTCAAACAAGCAACAAGCAACTAACGAGATCTTGAACTGTGCAGGGGGTAGGGGGAGGGACGGGGGGTGTTACGATTGTTTTTTTTTGTTAACTCATGCTTACACATGCTATGTACTGTCGTACTACATGGATAAAACCTAATAAAAATTGATTTAAAAAAAAAAAGTAAAAACCTGAAACAACAGATCAACCGGGCAAGTAGGATGCCATTAAAGATTCTAGGATTCGAGACATTCACCAAAATCCAGTGGTAGGACACTATCCATGCTCTTTGTGTACTGCCTGTAAATTTTCAAAGAAAACTGTCTCTTTTAATGCTCAAAAGAAAAATTGGAACCTCCGAACATTTACCACATGTAAGTGCAAAAATGTTATTTATGCCATCCGGTGCCCCTGCCAACTGTTATACATTGGTAAAACCACTCGGGAGGTGAGCACCCGCATTCATGAACATCGTTCGAAAATTAAGATGCGGAACTTAAACGCGCCAATGGTAATTCATTTTGTAGAGATGGTACACAATGCAGAACAAATACAATGGTTCTGCATAGAAAAGGTGTATGCCGAGAACCAGACTCAACTAATAAGGAACTTGGATTACAAAGAAAAACTTTGGATTTTTAATCTAAAAACATTAACACAAGGTCTAAACACTGCAGAGCCATTGCACCACAATAATTAATATCAGCATATTGAGTCGCTCTTAGAAAATCTACCTCCTTTACAGGGGCTTACAATTGCATACTCCGTTGCATTTACACAAATGCAAGACTGAATTCGTTTTTTATTTTAACAACTTCCCCACGTAAAATAGGGTTTTTTGCTAGGTCACTAATTGAGTGGCTATTGAGTGGCTACAAAATATGGGTCATCCCTGTACGATCCTTGCTCAGGGTATGCATGGGCTTTACATTTTTTGTTTATATTTCACATTTTCTCGTAATATACGACAGACTGTTGGAATTATAATGGTTTTCTGCCCAAGTGGATTAATGTAATTAGGAAGCTAAATCCATATATCCACTTCCCTGAGATACAAGTCTTTTTTCATTCTTTTGGTCCGTCTATGTAAGTGCGCACATGATACGAGAACTAGAAGATCACGTTCCAAAAACTTGGATCACATGACCGCCGGCACGCTATATTTATTAAAAGCGCAAACAGTGTAGTGCTGCTGCCCGCTCGCGTTTGCTCGAGTGCAGTCTTCCCGGGTATCCAGTCGGCGGAGGCATGACGAGTTTTCTCTCTTCCCACGGTGTTTGGCGAAAGGTAAGCAAAAATACCAACGCATTTGCACCTCGCTCCCTTTTCCTGCTGTGGTAATTCACAGCCATGAAAAATTAGACTAGGGTTTGGAGTAAACCCGTGTCGCCATAGAATACATAATAACTGAAATGTTCCTGCATTATGTATGTCACAGAAACATTGATGCCTGCTCGATTTTGCAGCAGAAGTGAAGTGATTTCTTGTTTTCCGTTATTTCAGGAACACAACTTTCCTGTGTGAGCCAGTGTGAGACGCTTGTAGCCGGCACTCTATCCCCAGAGTAATTGTACCATCTTTACACTCTAGGTAAGCCTATATGGTGGGATCACCCATATTGCAGATGGGGTTGATATGCATTTGTGCTAAATGATGTTAATAATCCAATAGGGTACCTTACTGCGAGCCCAACACATCGGCTGTGCAGGAACCAGTCCTTGGACGCTGTCCATTCAAACGAACAGCAGCTCCATTTCTGATAAAGGGAATGACGGAATTTGTCTACTCCCCGCTTACCATGCTAAGGTCAGTGTTTATTGGTAACATACACCTCTCTCTTTTTTTACCCAAGTACCGTAATAGTGAGTAAAAAACATATAGGAATGTCTACCTATGATTCTTAGATATTCTAGAATTATGTGGCAGTTGATTCCTGAGCAGGTTTCTTGCAGCCCTCACAAGTGACTTTGCACAGAAAATTTAAGGCAGTATTTGACAATTGTATGCCATGTATTTATATTGGCACTGTTTCCACCCAAGACCTAGGTTCATTGTAGCTTAGGACACCAATTTTTAGGGGTAGCTCTTTTCCTGTTAGACACCTACGGTCAACTTAGAGATTGTGTCTCTGGGTGAAAGCAGGACAGTATTGTTCTTATGTATTGGGTTTTTATACTGATTCATTATGTTATCAGTATTAAGCACTTTGGTTTTTAATATACCATGTTTTTATCTAGAGATGAGGGATTCATAAGTTTATGTTTCCTTCTTCTAGAATGTATTTGCATCTCCTGAAGAAGACGTCACTATAATAAAGTACAAACGTCGAAACCGGTAGAGAGGAATTTGGAATGAGGTCGTGCTTGAAGATCTCTTGGACCCATCCCATTTTGTCGGCCACTTTTTCTATTCAGTGTGGCGACATTGATTTCACATTCTTTCTATAAAATTACTTGGTGAATTATATGTCATGATTTTTTATAGATTTTAGATTTTCTATTCATTGGTGTATTGAATGAGTGAATTGACGAATTATGGTTGTATGTGGATGAATGGTTGCACGTTTGAAGAAAATGAATTATTTTTGATAGATGTGTTCTTAAAAAACTCTTTTCCTGCTATGTAATTTTTCGCAGTAAGTGCTGATTAAATCATGTTTCAAGTCATATTAAAAATGTATCAGGTTTAATAAATTTCCTTGATACTCAATTTCAAATTGTATCCTTTGGATGTTCCTTTCCGCAATTAATTCATTGTGGAATGAGGACATGCCAACATCTCTTAGAAAGGCACAAACAGCCTTATTCACATTGCGCCTCGCTTACTCCATTTGTAGACCAAATGCAGAGGAACGCAAGCATATCTGTCTTTGTGCTATACAGGAAAAAACAATTTGACAATTTGGAAACCTGTCCATGACCTTCACAAGTCCTTCCTTCATTGCAAATTGCAAAGAAATTCCAGACACATGGCCTAAACTGTTTCCACTGCAATGAATAATAAGTATGTCCGGATGACGCTCTTTCTGTAAAGTTGCACAGAGAGGTACCAAGTCCAGCCACCTCATTCCACGCACGCCATGCCAGTAGACTTCTACATTAGGAAATCCAAGATCTGCACATAGACCGCAACTTTCAGCATGCACCTTCAACCAATGTATCCATGAGTCTCCCAAAATCCAGATAATCTGTTTTCGAGCACACAGAGCCACGGCTGCCAGGTCTCCTGTCAGGGAAAACACATTCTCACTAAATGGCTCTGTACAAAACACACCCACTGAACTTTATTGACCAATCCCTAGCTTCGCACATTCTAATTTGCATGCGTCTCCACCCCACAATCTGCTCCGACTGCAAACTACTGTCATGTTCGAGGACACGTACAGGATGAGAGGGTGAGGACTGTACATTTAAATATTATTCCCCTTTTCCACTTTAAGATGGGCTCTGAAAAGAGCCGTTTTTTTTTTTTTTTGGGCAGATGCCTTACAGACATCTGTTATTTTGTATTTTCTTAAATATTTTTTCTTCTTACTATACAACCATTACAGAACCTTCTCCAAAGCAAGCCTCACATTCCAAAAGAAAATGGCATTTCCCAAAGAAGATAACGCAACACCATCTGCTTCGAAATAAGCCGCATTACTGGGAACAATGTTCTCGTGGCTGCAGAAAAACATTCCAGTGCGTAACATAAAAGCACGCATCCAGCCATTGATGATACACCTCCCAATTCCTTGATCAGGACAGAAAACAGAACTGTTGTCCCATTTTCCTCTAGGGAGTAACCCAGAAAAAATTAATTTTGCAGTTGGAAATATGTTCATGACTGCTTGCACCAACTGCTCCAAATCGTCCAACAAAGTATGTGCACTGACATAGCCCAAATGAAAAGCACCGTAGTGCAAAATCACCGCATGAGGAGTGTTCATCGCACGCATCTCGGTGCAAACTCGTAGAATTGCTGCAACATTGCGATCAGTCGCAGCACTTCACACCACCTCTACTCCTCTCACATCAAAATGGTGCGCTACATTCCTACTTTTGGTATGGTGCTGTAAACCATGCACAAAAATATCTCCAACTACCAAAACCTTCACCCTCTGCACCTCTGCCACCTTCAGTGTACGCACCGTCTTTCGACACAAAAGAGCAATGGGAACATCTGATTGGCTGATGGCTACAGTTCCCTTTCCATGCTAGATTTGCTGTAGAAACCCGTATGTGACACGCCCTACCCGTGCACAAGTGTTGTGTACGTTCATCATGTAACTCTTAACTAGTCCTTCTACCCTTTCCACATCACTCACAAATCCATTCCCTCATTGGACACAGCTAAGCAGTCACACAACCATCCACCAATCAGATTGAACATCCGTACATCTAACTCTGTCATCAAAATTTCGCACTTCAAATGTACTATTGATCACTCTAAGTACAAGGCGCATATGACTGCAAAGCACCTACTTCGAAAAGTAATGTACAAGTATCACAGATTTCTATGTACAGCTCCATCGATGTGCACATGCATGCGTATAAAGTACAGGTATGCATATTCTAATCAGAGAACATGGTCAACCCATGTGATTTCATTTAAACAAATTAATGCCACTAAATCTGCATAGCCAATACATACCAACGCTCCCCCTTTGGTTGCAAGATGTCCGTTTGTACATTAACAAACCACACTACTTCTTACTGTCTCCCGCATAACCTATACATACGTTACAACCTTCCCTATGTAGTGCGAAACTCGATTTTCCATTAGAAAATGGCACAATTTTTTACTGAATACCGCCTACATCAATGCTACATCCAATACGATTGTATGAGAAAAATAAACGCTCCCGATTACTGTGATGACATGGCCCTCTGAGGGTCTCCCGATTTTTCGAAATCGTACTTATAATAAGAAACTACCGAAATTTTTCCCAGCACCTATAATGAGCTATCGCTTACAAATCTCTCTGCTATACATAACACAGCTTAAAAGAAACAAGGCATTTTCATAATCTTAAAATTGTACTAATTTCTAAAGCACTTGCAACTAACATACTGCAAGTAACATACAAAGGCAGCACATAGCGAAGTGAAATGCACACATGCACTGTGTTAAATATCAAAGGAGAATACTCCTATGACAGATGCAAAAGTAAAGTGTACATTAACGTCACTGATTTAAACACACAAAGTTACTAACTTCTTCTTTTTACAATCGCAGTGAAGACTACTGTCCTGAAAATCAACAGCATCTACACTGCAAACGACATATCCGAAGAAACCTGGTCATTCTGCAAAAAAAAGTAAGTACAGCACGACCTTTATATTCTAACTATTCCTGGGTTATGTATTTAATTTGCGCATCAACCTAAACAGTGATTTCTGAACCATTCTACCCACAAATTCCCATTTATTAAACACAGATAAACAGGCAGAATAGCTCACAAATCCCCGTCTGTTTGGAACCCAAATAACATGCAAACGCCTTACAATGTTAGTACTAGAAAAGAAAAAGCTGTTTCAAATTACTACCATTACGTTTACTATTAATGCATCTCCTCACCACTAGGCCTCTTTGTATTCTCATCTGAAGGACATTTTAGTAGTATACAAACCGTAAAATATCCTCCCCAAATCATTGTAAGAGACCAATGCACATTCACACACCACCACAAAGAGCTTCACTATTAAACTCATGAACGCATGCACACAGCACAGATACATTGTACAACACACCAAACCATGTCTTCTTTTTTTTCTACAGACCTCAAAGAATGCCTACCAAAAAGCAAGTCCATAGAAAGGAATGCAGAAATAGAGCCAATAAAAATAAAAGTGTCCAACCTAACCATTCATCTGTAACAGAGTTTGTAGAGAACGCTGGAACAATACAGCTAGCAAAGTCATTTAGCAAAACAAAGGAAGCTTCAACTACCAACATTTTACCTCCTCCAACAAAATGTGGCACGAAAGACAAAAATCCTCACACAAAATCGGCTACCAGTACTCCTAACAATGCTACTATTAATCCTGATATAGTGACAAGAAACTATAGTAAAAAAAAGTATTTTAGTCAAAATGTTTTGCCATAGAGTCCTTCAGAATGTAATAAGAAGAGGACCAAAATCATCCTCAACCCTTAAAATCTACCATAGAAAATTAATCTTATAAGCTCTTGCAGACAATGCAATCCTTCTGAAAAGGAAGTTGTTTATATTAGTATTAAATAGGATGAAACCACTAACTAAACTAAGTACCAAACTACAAAAGAAACTTATCAATAAACGAAATGTGAACAAAAAAAACTTCTTACATATTCGTGGAGGTGAATGGAGTCACACAACAACCACAGAACCATATTTTAATGAAGAAGCATACAAATAAAATCAAACAAACACAATTACTATCCATAGCAGTGGACGAGGGTATGAAAAAAGCAACCACAGCATCATGGAACAAGAAACACTGCTTACAAATGTTTCCCTTGAAAACTCAGAATTACCTCTGGCTTCGACTGAACCAGACCGTCCAGTGTACAAATGGCTGTGCACATCAATATGTGCCATGCCTAACAAATTATTCAAATTTTTACGTCAGTTCCTCAATCAGTATGTGAAATGTACAGACAAAGTTAAAATTAAAGTGCTGCAAAATATAGATATATGTCCAGTGCGCAAATTCACAGGACTACAAGGACATTCATTAGCCTGCATTTCTGGACCTATTTGCAAAAGCACCTTCCATGATATCAAAAGGATAGCAATACATCATGCAAATGTAAGAAATCTAGTGTATAAAATATACTATGCTAAAAGTCCAGCTTCAGAATTAGCCAATTTAAATAACACTCTTCTGCAATTGTTCCCACTACCAAAAAGCCTGCAACAACTCAATTTGTATGAGAGCATCATAATTCAAACAGTTCACCCATTTCAAGCAATTATACGCCTTCATCCAAAAACAGCAAGAGTACCTCCCTCTGAATTGTTGAAAGGCATTCGTGGCAAAGTACTTTACTTGCCATTAGATCTAACAGAAAATGTACACACTCTAGGAGTGCAACGTTCAATAGAGCATTCTTTAATTGTCTTGGTAAATGGTGTACCAACAAAAGATTAAAAAAAATGGTCAACAACTAGTGGATTTACATAAAGTTAGAGAAGCCTTGCAATATCTAAAAGACAATAATGAATACTACAAGGAAATAAATATTGAAGAAAGCTTAAGGGAAACAACTGAAATAATTGAAGAGGCAACAGAAACTGGACAATTCGAACTTCTGGATCCTGCTGCAGTATCACTCTTTTGGACCAGTACACAATTCATCCATTGCATTCCAATGAAAGCATAGATGATGCACTAGAAACCAAATGCGACAAACCAAAGGTTCACCAATGAGCATTTGGGAAAAAAGTATAGAAGCACATGCTTTTCCACTGCTATGTCCTACTAGCAAAGGTGGAAGATACGATGATAGACCCACTCAAATTACAGCATCGGAATACCGCTCATTACGAATGTATTCGCAAGATCCCAGGTTTAGACAAAATATAGAATACATATTCCACCTACTCTTTGAAAGTGATCTAGCAACCCTATGTTACGGAGGAGAACACATGTTGAAATCTGGAACCCACTTTCAAAATATGTCAGCTACGCAATGAATACAAAAAGTAAAAAAAAAAGATGAGGTTTTACAATCAAATATAACAAATTTGTTTGCAAACATGCGTGGTACAAAAGAATACTGGTTCTGACGGCACGGAGACATACGGTGTATGATCAGAAACCTTGGACCACCAACTTGGTTTGTTACACTAAGTTGTGCAGAATATGCATGGGAAGATTTACATGAGTTCCTACGGATATCAAACAACAAAAAAAAGAAATACATTTATTAACAGCTGGAGAACTTTGCTCTCTAGATCCAGTTAATGTGTCAAGATATTTCCATAATCGTTTCATTGGTTTGCTACACTTTATTTGCAATAAAACTGTTCCTCACCTCTGAGAAGTGCAACACTTCTTTTGGAGAAAAGAATACCAAGTGAGAGGAGCACCACATATTCACATGCTGTTATGGATCGAAGGTGCATTTAAATTTGGTCACGACACTGATGCCATGGTTTTGCAGTTCATCCAAAAATATGTCACTTGTGAAATCCCTTCACAACGAACACATAGTGACCTGCATAGGCAGATTTTACAATTTCAAAGACACAAATGTGGCAAATGTTGTCGTCGCAAATACAATAACAAAGGAAAATTCTACACGAAATGCCGCTTTGGTTTCCCTAGACCAGTTACAGAAACAGGTGAAGTGAACAACTTCATGTCTTCAGTTCGACATAGTGTTAAACGTAAATCTCCTAAGAACACGTATTACATAAAAAGAAAAGAAGAATCAAAATACATCAATGATTACAATGCAATCATTGCCCTCTTATGGAATGCAAACATAGATGTGCAGTACATTGCAGACAATTTCACTGCTGTTGCACGGTAGGTTACAGCCTACTTAACAAAAGCAGAAAAAACAGAGCTTCAACACCTCTGGGATGACCTATCATCAGACAAAATACTATCTCAGAAATTGTACAGTGTAGGCATAAAAATGCTCTCTCATAGAGAATGTGGCGCCTATGAAGCGGCATCGTTTAACCGGTACAGCTTTGTATGGAAAATCAGACAACATAGTATGGCTAAGTCTTGGTCCTGCTAAATGTAGAAAAAGAGTTCTGAAATCATATGAGGACATAGAAACAATTGCCAGAAATGATCCCAACAGCGAAGACATTTTAAAAAACAATTCACTGGACACATACTATCCAAACAGGAGTATGACTTTGGAACACATGTGTCTATACCACATAGCTCAAAACTTTGCATACACAAATAATATAAAACCTGATGAAAACAAAGGCAGATATAGAGTCATAGATTGTGAAGGTAGTTTAGTTCAACTTACCAAACGTAGCTTAATAAATCATGTTAAATTGTCCTCAACAGAAAGAACTATACTACATGTTTCTACTACAACTTTTTAAACCATGGAGAAAAGAGGAAGAGATACTAGATAACTATGACTGCTATGAAGATGCTTTCAAAGCAAATGAAAGCACTATCACCGATGTGAACTTTATGCAGTACAAAACAAAGTTGCACAATGAACAGCAACAGGAAGAAGAACTTCAGGCCCAGCTAGATAAGGACTCTTTCGACAGTAGTCAACCTTCTGTAACAGGAAGCCAAGAACCACTAGGACAGCCACGAGTAACAAATGAGGCAGAAAAAGCTATGACAGAAGTGGAAAACACCATGTGTCATTATCAAGAAAATGTAGAAGTCTTAATTGTATAACAAGCAAAACTTAACAAAGATCAGCACACCACTTTTGAAGAATTAACAATACAAATACTACATGGTGTACAGCACGAAAATAAAGAATGTATCTGCCAAAATTACAAACCAATATTACTGTACATCAGTGGTGAAGCTGGGTCAGGAAAAACATTCTTAATCAAAATCATCAGCAAGTTCCTTCAGCAATTGACAAACAACAAATTGTCAGCAGTTGTAACCGCCCCCACAGGTTTAGCTGCCTACAACATAGGCAGTGTCACTTTACACCGATTACTACTTCTTCCAGTAGAACACCAAAACAAATTAGACTATTACAAACTTTCTGCAGAAGCTGCAATGGAACTACGAGAGTATTAAAGCAAATGAAAATGCTACTAATAGATGAAGTGAGCATGGTCTCCGACCTAATGTTAGCTTTGATTCACCTCAGATTGCAAGAAGTACTTAAAACAAACTACGAAGAACTCTTTGCAGGGAAACACATTATCGTTTTCGGAGATCTTCTACAATTGACACAAGTGAAAGGGGAACCTATTTTTAAAACCTTAGGACACAAACTCTGCCGCAAAACAGTTGGCAGCATAGGAAATGTCAACCTTTGGCAACATTTCCAATACAGAGAATTAACAGAAAACAGGCGGCAATCTGCAGATCTCACTTATGCCAACATCCTAAAAAATATTAGAGTTTGTGTACTATCTCAAGAAGCACAAGCAATATTGAGAAACCGGCACATTCATGCACTTTATGGCGATAGTGCATGTGCTACTGATGTTATGGAACAATTAGCGCACAAAAATGTAAATTGTATGGCCTTAATGCCAACTCTTTCAAGCTGTTTCATATTCAATCAAACAATGTTAAATATAGAAATGCAACCAATAATGGAAATTTGCGCCACAACAAACTAGACATACATGGCATGACACTACCCATGTGTGAGCAAGCAGCAACAAGACTAAATAGCTTAGAAAATTCAATCTCCAACACAGCTGGGTTGGAAAAAATATTAAAATTATCCTTAAATTGTAGAGTAATGCTTAAACGTAACCTTGACATAGAGCAAGGACTATGGAGCACTGGGTACTGTTGTTGGCTTTCAAACATACCCACGTGACACCAACATTCAGTTTGGCAATGTTCGCTTTGACAAACTTTCAGAAGTGAAAAGGATAGGGCGCTCAACTGCTCGATTCCTGCTATTCAAAGACATGTATGTACGTAGAAAACAATTTTCTCTAACTCTTGCATATGCAGTCACCATTCATAAATCCCAAGGTTTTACCTTAGACAAAGCATTGATAAGTATAGGAAACACAGTCTTTAAAGAAGGCATGAGCTACGTAGCACTATCACGCTTACATACTCTTGACGGTCTATTTCTAATCAACTTTGATGCAAGTTAAGCGAACAGTGATATTCCTTGCATTTTAGAATACAATAGACTACGTTCACTGTACAGCCCCCATCTCAAACAATATCCTGTTCCAGAAAAAGTAAAACTTGGTAAAAGAAAACTAATTGAAACAGAAATGCAACAGAATCTCACAGCAAATCCTTAAAAAAAACAAAGGAAGGTAAAGGTTCCTCAATTACCGCAAGGAAAGAAGAACCTATTAGGGAAAGTAAACCATGTACTTCTTCAAAGAAGGAAGACAAACTCTGAAAAAGCACTCAGATACAGAACTAGCTTGTCCATTCAAATTTGCAAATGAAAGTGGTGTACGTTGCTATGCAAATGTAGCAATAAATATTCTATTGCAATTGCCACCAATTGTTAACAACATTTACTTACACACTACAGACCAATTGTGTTTACAAATGTTAGTCATTCATAGAAACGCAACAAACAATCCTGACAACACGTACAGTATTCACGGAATAAGACAAGAATTGGACTACTGTGCTGGAATAGTGAAATTCACTATAAACTCACAAGAAGATCCACAAGAATATCTAATGTACTTACTACAAGTACTGGAAAACAAAAGCATACCTATAATTAAAATCTTCCAGATTTCATACATGTGGAAACATACATGCACTCTCTGTAGCAATGTGGTACATGAACAAATCTCAAATGACCGATTTGTGTGTATCCATACCTAATTGTGATTCCATTCCATTTCAGCATCTTGTACAGAATGCAAACCATGGCAGATTATGTGCTATCTGTAATTCAGACAATTGGTCCACTTTAGTAATACAAACACATAGTAAGTACATAATACTTATGCTGCTACGTTATAAAGCAGATGGTACCAAAAACAACTGCAAGCTGACTGGATTCACACACGGTGAAGTGTCACTTGGAAAGAAAACCTTTACAACAGTAGGTATAATCTACCAGCAGTAGCCACAACCAATGCAGGTCACTACACTGCATACATTAAAAAGAAATGTGTATGGGTGGAATGTAATGATACCACGATTACTCTAAAGCAGATATTACCAGCTAATCTTATAAATGCGTATTTAATCTTCTTGAAGCCAAAGTTTAATAACTAATGAGTACTTCTACATTACCAAAAAATGAAGTAAAAAATTACAAACAGTTAGAATACACCATCAGGTATCTAACTGCCCAACACTGTATAACAAGGACACAGATAAATGAATACCGCAGAACCGTGACAATAAATGCAGAGTTCGAATACGCCAACAGGTATCTAGCTGTTGTTAAAAATCGGCAACAAGGCAACAAACATAACATTAAGCAGAAAGAACAAGATAACACTCAAAGAAAACAAACATAGTTTGTAGCCTAGCAAATTAAGTTTTTTTTTTATCCGACAAAGATTTTTTTTCCCCCAGACCCAAGGATTAGAAAAACAAACACAGAAACTGAGCACAATGCACAGTACACTGGTTTGTGAACTAAATATGAGGGCTAACAAAAAAAATGAACTGTCTATTGTACTTTGTACAAAATCTTTATAAAATGCAAATACTAACATGCTTTTTTCTTTTATAACAGAAATTAAAAAATGCTACTTTTGAGAAGTACTGCAATCATGTAACACATGTATGGATTCTGAACAAATTAAACAGTAAGTATAATAACAGTCATTTTTTACATATGCGAATGTACACCGCTATTCTATGGCAATAATATGGTACAGAGCCTGCAGGCAGGCCTAGCATCTTTGATGAACAACCTACCACCTACACACTACAGCCAATCAAGCAAGACTGTAGGTCCTACCCAGAACCATCACTCCATATTAAAGCCATGCTGCTTCTATTTTCACTACTTCTAAGAGTACTTTTCAGTGCATGCTCTGCAGCCATGCAGCCAAGACACTACAACGTGCACACACCCACCGCACCACACCACACCCATGTTCACTTATAACCTCACTGCTTATGACTTCAGTGTTGGGTGCATGCCCTTTGGCCATGCACCCAAGCCTCTGGGTGCTTCCCAGAACCACCAAAGCATATGGCAACCATTGTGGCATATGATTTCAGTACGTATAAAGTTGGTTTAGGGAGTAGGGCCTTTGGCCATGCTCCCAAAACGATACGCCCTCCCCACAACCACCTGAGTAATGTTTCATAGTACGAGTGTACCTATACCTGTGAGATGCTGCAGTAGATGTGGCCACAGCTGACAGACTTGGCTGTAAGTCCATAGATTTCTCAATGTATGGGTATGCAGCATATAAAATCCATAGCGGGTTACATCTGCAGTGCTTATAACTTTGTTCTTGGCTGCATGCCCTTCGGCAATGCACCAAAGACTCTACATCTAGGCCACAACTAACACACCGTAGCATACCCATTGTGCTTTTAACAACACTACGTATGAATGTGCTGTCGGGTGCATGGCCTTTGGCCATGCACCCATGACTGTAGGCCCTCCCCACAGCCACCTGACTGATGGTCAATACTATGGATGTATCTATAGCTGTGATATGCTAACAGTGGTTGTGGCCAGGGCCTAAAGTCTTAGCTGTATATCCATACATATTTCAATGTGTGGGTATGAAGTGGCTTATAGCTCCAGTGTTTACAACTTTGTTCTTGGGTGTATGGCCTTTGGCCATGCAGCCAAGACTCTACACACTCCCCACAACCATATGAGTGATAGTGAATAGTACAGGTGTACCCATTGCTGTGACATTCTGCAGTGGTTGTGCGCAGGGCCTAGAGCTTTGGAAGTATGGCCTACGGCCAACAGCCTACCCTACAGCCATGCACCCAAATGTCTACAGCCTCCCACACCGACCACATACATAGTCGATTGTATGGGTGTCATGTATGAATATATTATGCTGCAGTGGTTGTGGGTTGAGTGTGCACACTTGGGTGTAAGGCATACAGCCTGCAGCCATACATCAAAAAGTCTATGCCTTGCCCACAACCACCGTAGTATGTAAAACCCATGTTGGCTGATAAGTTAAGAGGTTATAACTTTTCTGTTGGGTGCAGAATGCAGGGGATGCGGCCATGCACCCAAGAATGCAAGGCCTCCCCACAACCACCTGAGTGATGTACAAAAGTACGGGTGTGTCTATATGTGTGTATGCAGCAGTGGATGTTGCGAGAGTATAGACTCTTACCTGTATGTCCATAGATATTGCAATGTATGGGTGTGCAGTAGCGTATTACTCTCATGCTTACAACTTTGTTCTTGGGTGCATGGCCTTCCGCCATGCACCAAATCTGTGCACACTCTCCACAACCATCTAACCCATTACCAATACTACAAGTGTATCCATGGGTGTGATATGCTGCAGTGGTTGTGGCCAGGGCCTACAGTCTTGGAAGTATGACCTTCGGCCTACGGCCATGCACCCAAGACTCTAGGCCCTGGCCACAACCACCACAGCATATTACACCCTTGCTTGCTTATACATGAGTAACACACCCATACAATGAAACATTATAGCTGTAGCATGTACTCATTTTGTACCCAGGACCTGCCCACACCTACCAGATACATAATATAATGCATGAGTGTGATGTATGAATGTGATATCCTGCACTGCTTGTGGGCAGGTTCTACAGTCTTTGCTGTGTGGCCTACAGACTGCAACCATGCACCCAAAACTGTACGTCCTGGCCACAACCACCACACTATGTGAGATCCATGTAGGCTTGTAACTTTAGAGTTGACAAGTTTGTTCTCGGTTGCATGGCCTTTGGCCATGCACCCCAGACTGTACACACTCCCCATAACCATCTAATTGTTAAGCAATAATATACAATAGGTGTATCCCTTAGGTGTGATATGCTGCAGTGGTTGTGGCCAGGGCCTACAGTCTTGGAAGTATGACCTTCGGCCTACGGCCATGCACCCAAGACTCTAGGCCCTGGCCACAACCACCACAGCATATTACACCCATGCTTGCTTATACATGAGTAACACACCCATACAATGAAACATTATAGCTGTAGCATGTACTCATTTTGTACCCAGGACCTGCCCACACCTACCAGATACATAATATAATGCATGAGTGTGATGTATGAATGTGATATCCTGCACTGCTTGTGGGCAGGTTCTACAGTCTTTGCTGTGTGGCCTACAGACTGCAACCATGCACCCAAAACTGTACGTCCTGGCCACAACCACCACACTATGTGAGATCCATGTAGGCTTGTAACTTTAGAGTTGACAAGTTTGTTCTCGGTTGCATGGCCTTTGGCCATGCACCCCAGACTGTACACACTCCCCATAACCATCTAATTGTTAAGCAATAATATACAATAGGTGTATCCCTTAGGTGTGTCATGCTGCAGTGGTTGTGGCCAGGGCCTACAGTCTTGGAAGTATGGCATTCGGCCTATGGCCTACAGCCATGCATCCAAGACTCTAGGCCCTGGCCACAACCACTGCAGCATGACACACCCAAGGCGGGGTACTAATAAACAGCACACCCATTGGGAAAAGTAATGTAATAGCGAAATGTACTCAATTGCAATGTTCACTAACACCACGCGTGTCCTTAGAACAGTTTCAAGGTGCCTTTCCACAGCACTGACTGCACCCATGGCGGCGTTTGTAGTAGCGATGTGTAGTCAATTGCAATGTTCGCTAACACCACGCGTTTCCTTAGAACAGTTTCAAGGTGCCTTTCCACAGCACTGACTGCACTCATGGCGGCGTACTAATCAACAGCACACCCATATGAAAAAATAATGTAATAACGATATGTACTCAATTTCAATGTTCGCTAACACCACGCGTGTCCTTTGAATAGTTTCAACGTGTCTTTCCACAGCACTGTGTGAAATACGACCCTTATTAAACCCCTCATTTTCTGTAGGTGCAAACATTTCGAACAAGGCGAGCATATAAAATACATCATTAACACCTACCGCCTAAACAAATACAGTTTTTCACCCATCTCTTAGTCTGTGAACCTCCCCAAGCACTATGACACAGCAAAATAGTTTTTCTAAATAGCATGTTCCCGCTGGTCCCCACTGCACTGCCGGCAGATCCAAGATGTCGGGCGCATCCAAACAATCTGACGCAGAACATGTCTCACTGCAGCCAATCGGCAGACACGTTGCGTGTCCGCGTCCATGATGGCAGCCCCTTAGCCAATCGGTATCTTGTCCGCTGAGCGAACAGGGAAGTTTGACCGCAGAGCGGGCATATATATCACTATCTTTTTGCAACCTACTTTTTGGTTGTTTTAAAGAAAAGTACTGCACAGATTGTCACCAAATTTGCAAAAGCACGCTTTTGGGACCAAGCCCCTGTCCCTGCCACAAATTTGGTGAAAATCCGTCCAGCGGTTTGGCCTGTAGCCGTGCGCAAAGTTTTTCCTCCATTCAGTCTATGGGAAAAACAGAAGTTTTGGGACACCCCCCTATAACTTTGCCCCCCCTGGACGAATACTCACCAAAGTTTGCAAAAAAATTTCAGAGTGGCCCATTTACTGTTGCAAAGTTTGGTAAGGATTCGTCCAGTGGGAGCGAAGTTATAAGCCGCTCAAAAAGTGCTCTTCCTATGGAAACAGCAACTTAACCATAACTACATGACATCTACCGTGGCCGTGTAATATATATATATGTGGCAGCAATCACCAAGGGGTGACAATACAATTCAGAAAATAAGTAAAGCAATTGAATTCACTTATAGTAATGCAGAATAGAAAACACACGAAAAAGAACAGTTTTGGCTTGTGAAAAGATAGTGTTTAGGTTAATATTTCCCCCTGCGAAGTTCTTAAGGAACAAATGAGCAATTCTACACAGATGTAAGTAAGCAGCAGGTATTTAGGAACGGTTTTTAGTTGTGGATGTAGCTAAGGGTCTTAGGTAAAAGTGAGAGTTGAAATTATGTTTCTATCAATAAAATTGAAGAAGTTATGGAAGTTTTAGTGAGAGGCGTTTTTGAAAAAAATAGAACAGAGAAAAGTAGAAATTTGGTTTTGAAAATGACAGATTGGTTTTGTTACACTATATTAATGACTATGAAAAAGAGAATGCCACTCGTGAATCTCCACAGTTATGCACGGCAGATTGTAACTCAGGTTTGTATGGGAATTACTTTATTTAAACCAAATCACTAATGGAGTTATGGTTAAATGAAACTAATGAGAAAAATCAGCGCAAGAATGGTTCTGACAATGTTAGGGTTCTGAAGTTAAAGATGGGATAGGTTGGGATTAGGATAGGACAATGCAAATATACGATGGGTCACTTTGATTCCTGTTTATACTTACAAACCACTATAATTTAATATTGGACCGTCAGGGTTCTGGTCAGCGGAACAGGTCTACCGGCAGCAAGGCACTTCTGGAGGGATCAGTCAGTTGGGTGGTTCTGGACAATTGGAAAGGCACCTCAACTGGATTTGGATTGGATTGGCCCTTCTGATCACTAGACACGATAGATTAGCGTGGTGGCAAGTTTCAGCAGGAGAGTGTTAATGGTAGCGAGCCAGACTGGATCAGAATTATTTTCCCTGAAGTTTGGGATGGTTGGATCTGGGCCTAGCTGAAAAGAGTTCAGCAAATGCTGGGCCATGGTATTGCAAAGTAATCTGGATCTGAAAAAGATGAAGAAGTCAGGACAAAGATGAAGAAGTCAGGAAAAAAGAGCTGCACACAAATCAGGATGTGACCAGGAAGCAGTGGGTGTCTATGTGTGGTGAAGTTCCTATATTTATCGTACCAAGTGACATCAAAATGTTTATGGTATGGGCAGAATTTCAAACCACACCCGCACGCTGTGAGTGGCAAAAGGCACTTGCCTTGTTCTGGTTGGCAGTCAGAAAGAGCTGTCATATTTTATGATGTGATTTAGGAACTCCCACATTGATTTGAACCACAATTTAATTTTCCCATAAATACACATTTTTATAATTATGCCCTCCACTAAAATAAGACACAGGTATTACATATTGTATGGGTTATCTTGGCGTCCAATTCCCATCTCTGTGAGAGCTCTCTTTGTCATTCTGTGGAATTTTGTCATTTTTAATCATCACGGTTTGGCCTAACAATTTCTAATTCAGTACTTATCTGGGCGCTGACCCCTGGACTTGGGTATAAAATATCATATTTGCAACATTAATAGTTTTGCCACAATCAGTGTTTTGGTGTAGCTTTGGTTCCTTACACAGTAAGAACTCCTGCAAAATCTTCAAATATCTAGCATGAGTTCTGATTTAGAAGTATGTATTTTTCACTCATCTACTTACTTTGGCTGCCATGTTAAATGTCATAAAGTTCTGAGGCAAAATAAGTAATTTCCATTCAAAATCCATGAAAGTTTTGTTTTCTTATTTCCCAAGTGAGCAAATGGCCAGTCCTTTGAAGTTCACTGAGAAACCTCCTGCACATCCTGCCCCTCCTCCGGGGGGATGGGTGTCCAAGCCTTGCTTTGTTCTTGGGTCAGCCAAAGACGAATGGCTAATGAGGTCTTTGTTCTAAATATGCGGGAACCTCCAGCATCCATTAAGCCTTCTTGGGAGCAGCTTAGTGTCAACATGAAGTGTCATCTTTCCCAGGCTGGGCACTGTCCAATCAGAATTAACCAGTTAACTCCAACTGGGTTACTTTAAGATTCACCTACAATGTTTCATTTGAAAGATATAAAATGAACAGAGTTAATAAAGGATTTTTGACGATTAAAGGAATTAAGCCCTTGTTAGGGAGAATTCTCTGTTTAGGCTGAATTTCCTAACCTAGTGAGTCCCCCAGCAGCTTTGCTGGATTTTTGGGGTTTATTTTTTTCTCCTGTCAAGAGTGAGACTCTTTTACCCTCACTCTTGGACATGATTTGAGTGTGTTCCTTTGACTCTAGATGTGTTTAATGGGCTATGGGGTTTTTTACTCCATAGGGCTTCATGTGTTTTTGTGATGTGTGTTACACAGCACCCTCAGTGCAGTAACACAGGGGTGTCATAGTGACCCCTCAGTATAGACTCCATACCTTGGGGCTAACTACTGTCTCCCAGGGCATGTAAAGTCACCATTGACTTTACTAGTCTTGAATTCTGAACAGAACCAGTACAAACCATCATATTGTGGACGTACTGGCCAGGGCAATTCGATTTCCCCGGGGTCTTTTAGTCGAGGGGTCACGTCTCCGTCCCCCCTGATCGAGTTTTGGCTGGTGGCAGTGGATACTACTTTTTATATTCAACCGCGAATATTTCTCTATGGGATTTTCCCATTGTTCGAAGCTACTATCTCTATTTATTTAATTACGATAGCCTCGAACATACCGCCGGTTTATTTATTTATTATTAATTCTCCGGTTGGTATTTTTTGCCGAAACTCGGTTCTAAAATGGCATTTGTGTTCTCTTCTGTGACTCCAACCCAAGTCGAGCCCTTTGTTCCACTTTTTTGGCGGGCTTCTCCACAGAAGCCCTCCAAAGTGGTGCCACTCTGTCTGGGGTACTTAGGAGGGATGGAGGGGGATTTAGGCACCCTGGACTGAGTTGCCTAGGCAACTCAAGTCGCACTCCGTCCTGATTGGCCCAAGTGGTGAGCCAGCTGGCTCACCACTTAGCATGTTTGAGTGACAGCTAGGCTGAGTGAATGGGGGTTTTCTGCATAAAAGCAGGGCTTTGGGGACTGGAACTTCAGAAGTCGCCACAGGACCTAAGAATCCGATGAGGGAGAAGCTGAGCTGACCTGCTACGACGACACCACCGGTGGAGCCCTGCTGAATCGTCTCACCACTTTTCCCAACGACAGAGGAGATCTCCCGCCGGAGAGTCTTCTTCCTTTGACTGGTGGGGATAACCAGTATCACCATCTTTTCGCCTTCTCGACGCATCTCGTGGCCACCTTGCCTGTGCCATGCACCCTGGCAACCGGAATACCACATTTTACCACGACCGTGAAATCAAGGGTAATACCTTTAACCAGAAAACTCTGCGCTTGGTTTCTTCCCTGGCAGTGCAACGACCTTCATCTTTCCTCCAAGTCGAGATCTTCTCTTCCTCTGGACGACGCCGAGACTTGCACCCGCTGCCAGGAACAACTGCCACCGCTGGAGGATCCTTCCCACTTAAGGTACCATGTTCCGCCTGGCTTCCCTTGCCACCGACTGTACGGGGTAGATTTAGACCCCGGCTTTCGAACCTGGGTTAGCCTGGGACACCCTGGCTAAACTTTTCTGAGCCTCTCTAAACTCTTTTCGAACTCTCTGCAAGACTTTCAAAGCCTAGTGTAACTGTGTGATCTTGGGCGCATTTGTGCTCTGCTCTCTCTAAGAGTGGGCCCAGCCTATGGACTTTGGCTCACCAGTGACTTTTGCTCTTCTGCCTTGCTAAAAGTGTTCCTAAATCTTAGAGTGGTTTATCTTCACATATTCTGCCCTTTTCCCTCCCTTTTTCATGAACTTATTGGAGTGCCATCTATAGTTAAGCGCTCACCTCTGTCTGGAAGCAAGTGGTGTTAACTAAGACTTGTCTGATAAGGAATAAGGGTTGTATATATCATAATAGTAACTGTGTTTAGAGTGTTTTACAGATAAGAGTGCTGAAGTGTTTCAAACAGTGTGTGTTTAAATAAATAATTATATACTTTGATACCAAAGCTCTGGTCAGTGTTTGCTTGTGCTATTGTATCTGAGTGCCTATTGTGTATACTTTGCATACTGCCTAACTCTTCTTGAGGGAAGTCTGACTGCTCAGCCACAGCTACCAGGTAAATTTGGGTGGTACAGACTGCTACCAAGTGGGTTTACTGCTAATACCTGTAGTCCTAAATCTTTTGCAGTGTTCCCAAAGGGAACTGCACAGGTTTCTGCATAACAGCCCTTCACAAAAAACATGCTTCAAACAGGCAAATTTTGCACTTCTTCAGAGAAAAAACACATTTAAACAGAGCCTTTTATGTGTAATTTTCTTATGCAGCACACACACATTTAACTCAGAATTGTTCTGCCTTTGAGTGCTGGGATTTGTTTTGCATTAAATACGTTTCTTTTTTTTTTTATTTTTTATTACTTGTATATAATCAAGAGACAGATTTTTACAAGGACTGGTTTCAGACATTTCTTAGATGCTGTCAGTCAGTGAGGCCCGGTTTCTACTGACTGCACTGGATGATCTGTGGTTTCAGCACACTTTTAATTTCAATAGTTCACTTGGAAATGACTGAATTTAGCGTCAAAACTGCATTTTGAAGGTTGCAATTGGTTGGGAAAGCTGCATTTTAAAGGGCATTTTCGCTTTTAAGCCCACTTCTGTGGCGTTGCTTCATGTACAGCACTCACTGGCATTCTCGTGCAGTGAGTTCTGTTTTTACACCAACTTACTCTGTGTGTGACAGGGATGTGCAGCCTTTTGTGAATTATCAACCATGCACAATTTTACAGATTTTTGCGTGCACAGGGGGTTAGCGCATCCATTTTTGGCTGTTTCTTTCCCTTTTGGGGCACATCGGCATGGGTAAAAATATCCCAAAAGCTGGGAGACGGGGAGGGAAGGAGAGGGAGGTGGCTTGGTTGGGGAAGCACTGGCATGCAGAGCCGAGCCATGGGCAGCAAAAGTCATTTTGGTGGCAAACAGCAGGCCCTGGAGGGTTGCATGGGCAGCCTAAGTCAACTGGGCTCAGGATTACAAAGAGCAGCCAGGAGTCGCTGCAGTGTGCACACCGAGCACAATATTGCGAACGCACCAATCAGGTTCACGCTTGGAGCTGGGAGGCGGGCAGTGGGAGGGAGAGGGAGGTGGCTTAGTTGGGGAAGCTATGGCGTGTAGAGCCAGGCCATGGGCAGCAAAAGGCATTTTGGTGGCAAACAGCAGGCCCTGGAGGGTCGCATGGGCAGCCTCACTCAACTGGGCTCAGGATTACAAAGAGCAGTCAGGAGTCGCCACGGTCTGTACACCGAGCACAATATTATGAACGCACCAATCAGGGTCACGCTTGGAGCTGTGAGGCGGTGAGGGAGAGAGAGGGAAGTGGCTGTCATGACCACTGCTTTCAAGGAGTCAGGACCTACCCAACATCCTTGGAAGCAGGCTCATAACGTGTCTTATCGGCACCAGCAAGTCCCAATAGGGACCTTTTGGACCTTGTCCTGGCACCGGTGGTGCCAGGCTCATAGTAAGGATCCGTCCCGGCACAGGAAGCGCCGGGCTCATATCAAGTGTAAAGGTGCTTGGGTGAACCTACCTGGAGCAGACCATGCTGCTTACTTACCAGCAGGATGATGCTTTCCTCTCTTCTGGCAGGGACTACTTTTCCTTCTGGGTGGGGCAGGCACCACTCCCTGGATCATTGCTGCTGGAACCCTTCTGGAAGCAGGAACTCTTTTACCTGGGCGAGGCTGCTGTGGAAGAAGACACCTAAGCACTCCTATGGGCTATTTAAACCACACCCGATTGGTACCACATGCTTCGCGTTATTCTGCATCTGCAGCAGGACGCTCACCGTGTCAGCTCCAGCGAATCTTCAGCTCCGGATCCTGTAATTACGAAAATGACCTGCTGGGAACCAATCTTCAGCGGCTCCTGCAAAACAAAAGGCACAGGTTAGACAAAGGCAAAGTTAGCGCTTCAACTCACCCGATCCATCGGCAGCATCCAAGATGTTTTTTCTGCATTTCTCGTCCGGCATCGGGCCTGCAAAGACAAAGAACATTGGTTAGTAACGCTTGGTTACAATACTGCTTACCTGTGTTGCGCTTGCTCCAACCTTGCTCGAACTGCATTCCGGCACCTGTAGAGACAAAAGGGGACATTAAGGTGCATTCTACGGCCTCAAGGCAGCCTTCCTACTTACGTGCCTTCGAATTCATCATCTTCTTGTTACGCTCTCTGCCACGAATCGGGGAGAGCATCTTCTTTGGCATCGACAGCATCTGAAAAGCAAAAGACATAGACATTAGGGAAAAAGACATTTGAAGAGAGCAATCTAAAGAGAACTTTAATACTTACAAGTCACGCTCGTGCAGCAAACGGCGGCTTCGCTCTCAACTACCCTCTGCAATCAAGAGGCGGAACTCACATCCAGTGAAGTAACTGGATCCAGCGCCCCTGCACAAGACGCAGGATGGAGAGCTCAGCATTCACTTACTTAAGGTGAGCACAACAATCACCCGAGTACCACGGGAAGAGAGGGAGAGAGGGGCTAAGAACTTCTCCCAACCTTCCAGCCACTAATACCTTGATTTTCCACTTGCAGACACCTCACTCTGCAGGTCAAGCTTTCGGTGAGGAAGGGGTCAAATCCGGGAGCCAAACGAATCCTACGCCTAACGTTGAAGACGTTTTCACCGCCCAGTCAAAACCAGCGCCTCCGAGGGAACCAGGTGAGCGTTACAGAACGCGAAGCCTCGCCATACATTTCCCGCCCAGGCGCAATGGAGACTTCGGACACAGACCAATTGGCCCAGTTGCTCGGGGAGTTGAGAGCAGAAGTACACGCAGCTCGCCAGGAAACAAATGCCCTAAGGAGAGAGCTAGTGGATTCTAAGGAGCGAACAGATGACTTGGCTAGACAATTGTTACAAGCCCAAGCGGGACAGACTCCTCTGCCTACCCTTGGTGGAAAGCATGCCCCAACAGCTTCCTCTAATCCGGTGCAAATTAATCTACCAGGAAATGTACCTTTGGCTCCACCCAAACGCTTTTCAGGTGATCCGAGAAGATTTGCTGTGTTCATCAATCAGTGTCGTTTGCACTTTCTGTGTAGACCTGCCGCTTTTCCAACGGACCAGGCTAAGGTGGCCTTTGTGCTCTCATATCTTAGCGGCAGTGCAGCAGATTGGTCTATTCCTTTAGTGACTCAAGATAACCCTATTCTGTATAATTTCCAGGACTTCCAAGCTAGTATGGAAAGATTGTTCCCAAGACATTCTCAGGGACAGGCCCTGGACAATGAACTTCTTTCACTACGACAGGGCAATCAAGATCTTCTGGCCTACATTGCATCATTTAACAGACTAGTGGTTGAAACCGGGTGGCCTGAGGATAAGAGAATCACCCTTTTCTATAGAGGCCTTCGTGGAGAACTTAAAGACGTTCTTGCCCAGGTGGTGAATCCTCCACAAGACTGTTCCGAATACATTGATCTGGTGGTGCAACTGGATCATAGAATACAAAATCGAAAAGCCGATCGTTCCAGGTTTGAGAATCGAGTTTTTTCAAGACCACAGAGCTCCGTTAAAGGAAATGATACTGTGGAACCCATGCAGATTGGGGTGGTGAAAGGACCTCTAACCCAAAAGGAAAGAGAAAGGAGAAGACAACTGCAATTGTGCCTCTATTGCGGGAATTCAGGACACTTCCTCCAAGATTGCCCAGTGAAACCAAAGAAGAAGACAGTAGGAGCTTCTGATAAGGGTGCCAAAAGTTCAGAGTCGGAAAACGACCTCGCCCGACAAGTGTAGAGGTCCGCTTACCGAGCGTTAAAACCAGTTCTTTGACCTCGCATTTTACCATGCCCATGGTCCTCGTGAGTCCGGAACAACCCAATCGTATGCATGCCATTAAAGCATACATAGATAGTGGCGCAATCGGCAATTACGTGGACTGTGAATTGGCCGCCAGGATGAATCTATGTCTTTGTCCTAAGTCGGTGAAAGACGTTATCACTACCGTGGATGGTACGGAAATAGCTTCCGGATCAGTTACTCACACCACCATGGAAGTGACGTTGGTAAGCCAAGATGGACATCAAGAGAAAATCGTGTTTGACGTGATCAAGGCTCCACAGTTTCAAGTTATCCTGGGAATCCCTTGGCTGGAGAAACACAATCCTCAAATTGATTGGCGAGCAAAGACAATCCGGTTTCCAGAATGCGCACCTACCTGTTATCCGCAGTCTCCCACGAAGCTAGCTGCAACTGCTTCTGAGAGTCCTCACCTCCCTCCTGAATACCGGGAATTTCAGGATGTCTTTCGGAAAGATCAAGCTAATTCGCTGCCTCCTCACAGATCATACGACTGCCAAATAGACTTGGTTCCAGGATCCACTCCTCCATGAAGTCGAATTTATGCCCTCACAGAACCTGAAAATCTTCACCTAAGGCAGTATTTGGACCAGTACTTGACTAATGGATTTATACGTCCCTCGAAGTCCCCAGCCTCTTCAGCTTTGTTCTTCGTGCCAAAAAAAGAGGGAGACCTAAGAACATGCATAGATTACCGTGCCCTGAACCAGATTACGATTAAGAACAGATATCCGTTACCATTGATCCCTGAACTTCTTGACCAGGTTAAAAGTGCCTGTATCTACACAAAGCTGGACCTCAGAGGAGCTTACCATTTAGTACGAATAAAAGAGGGCGATGAATGGAAGACGGCCTTTCGTACTAAATATGGACTGTTCGAGTATCAAGTAATGCCCTTTGGGCTTTGCAACGCTCCGGCAGCCTTTCAGTATTTTATGAATGACGTCCTCAGAGAGCTCATTGACGTATGTGTAGTTGTCTATATTGATGACATTCTGGTCTACTCGTCCTCTGAGGCGGAACATCGAAAACATGTCACTGCAGTATTGGAACGGCTCCGAAAACACAGACTCTTTGCAAAATTGGAAAAATGCGTTTTTCACGTCACTGAGGTCGAATTTTTGGGATTTATTTTGTCACCTAATGGAGTCCACATGGACTCAAGAAAAGTGGACGCTATCGTTAAGTGGCCCTCACCAACGTCAGTGAAAGGAGTTCAAAGCATGTTGGGCTTCGCCAACTTTTATCGAAGATTTATCCCAGTTTTCTCGAGTAGTCCAACCCATTACAGCCCTCCTCAGAAAGAATAAACGTTTTGAATGGTCTACAGAGGCTGAACAAGCTTTTCAGGAACTAAAAACAAAATTCACCTCGGCTCCAATTCTAAAACATCCTCGCCCGGAACTTTCCTATATAGTAGAGACTGATGCTTCCAGTCTCGCAATGGGAGCAGTACTTTCGCAAAGAGACCCGGAAACAAATCAGTTACACCCAGTGGCATTTTGGTCCCGCAAATTTTCAGCTCCTGAAATCAACTATACCATTACAGATAAGGAACTTTTGGCTATCAAGTCCGCCTTTAAAGCTTGGTGGCATTATCTCTTGGGAGCCCGACACACAGTCACCGTCATCACGGATCATCGTAATTTACAGTACCTTAAATCAGCCAAAGCTCAATCCTCTAGACAGCTTCGCTGGGCATTGTTTTTCGCCGAATTCGACTTTGTGATAACTTACCGACCAGGCAACAAAAATGGAAAAGCAGATGCTCTCTCCCGAATTGGAGTAGATGAACTCACGACCAATCCTGAACCCGTACCCATAATTCCGGAACAGAGAATACTGGGTTTAATAGATGCACAATCCATTGAAGACATTGAAGCTAAAGTTAAAGGTCTTCTGACTCCAGCCGAAGTGCAAGACTGGCAACTCAAGGGAAATGATTTCTCAATGGATAAAAACCTATTATACTTTCGAGGAAGATTATATCTACCATGTACCGATTTACAAAGACAGGTGATCTCTTGTTACCATGACTCCTTAATGGAAGGACATCCCGGCATTACCAAAACGTTGGAAAAGATAAAAAGACATTTCTGGTGGCCGTCTTGGAGAAAGGACATTAAGGATTTCATTAATTCCTGTGGTGTGTGCGCTCAAAGCAAAAGCCCAAAGGAGAAACCAGCAGGCCTCCTACATCCAAAAGACATTCCTCCACACCCATGGCATACTCTCTCCATGGACTTCATCACGGATTTACCACCATGCTCCGGATTTAATACAATCTTAGTGATTGTGGACCTATTCTCGAAAATGGCTCATTTCATCCCATTGAAAGGGTTACCTACAGCTCCAATTTTGGCCCGAGAATTCCTCGAAAACATCGTTCGGTTGCACGGCTTTACTTCAGTTTTAATCTCAGATAGAGGGAGTCAATTTATTTCCCACTTCTGGCGGAGTTGTCGTCGCCTAGCCCAAATTGACATAAGGCTTTCGACCAGCCACCATCCCCAGACCGACGGGCAGACCGAGAGGACCAACCAAACCTTGGAACAGTATCTACGCTGCATGTTACAACAATCAGAGGGCACTTGGAAAGACATTCTCTGGATTGCGGAGTACGCTTATAATAATTCAGTCCACGCCGGAACTGGAAAAACTCAGTTTTTTCTTTCATATGGAATCCACCCTCGCACCTCAAATCTTGACCCACCTCAGACTCTTGGAACACCCGCTGTAGATCATCTGCATTCGACAATCACTCAAGCCTTTAAGGAGGCCACATCTCACCTCAAGCAGGCCAAGGAGCAATACAAGAAGTGTGCGGATCTACATCGAAAGGAAGCTCCTCAATATCTTGTGGGAGATCAGGTCTGGCTATCCACCAAACATTTACCCATAAAAGGACCGCGTACTTTCAATCCACGATACCTGGGGCCTTACCCAATCACTGCCATAATCAATCCAGTGGCGGTTAAATTGGGCCTACCTGCCCATATGAAGATACATCCAGTTTTCCACGTCTCACTACTGAAACCCATGCAACCTGGAACCCGTTTGACAAAATCTCCAGACCCTATTCTTGTGGACGGAGAACTAGAATTCGAAATACAAGACATATTAGACTCCAAGATTTCCAAATCTAAAGTATACTATCTGATTGACTGGAAAGGTTATGGCCCCCAGGAACGATCTTGGGAACCGTCGGAACATGTTCATGCACCCCGTCTGGTTAAGAAGTTTCATCGAACTTTTCCTGATAAACCAAAACCCCCGGAGAAGACGAATTTGGGAGGGGCCTTGAGGGGGGGTGCTGTCATGACCACTGCTTTCAAGGAGTCAGGACCTACCCAACATCCTTGGAAGCAGGCTCATAACGTGTCTTATCGGCACCAGCAAGTCCCAATAGGGACCTTTTGGACCTTGTCCTGGCACCGGTGGTGCCAGGCTCATAGTAAGGATCCGTCCCGGCACAGGAAGCGCCAGGCTCATATCAAGTGTAAAGGTGCTTGGGTGAACCTACCTGGAGCAGACCATGCAGCTTACTTACCAGCAGGATGATGCTTTCCTCTCTTCTGGCAGGGACTACTTTTCCTTCTGGGTGGGGCATGATCCCTGGATCATTGCTGCTGGAACCCTTCTGGAAGCAGGAACTCTTTTACCTGGGCGAGGCTGCTGTGGAAGAAGACACCTAAGCACTCCTATGGGTTATTTAAACCACACCCGATTGGTACCACATGCTTCGCGTTATTCTGCATCTGCAGCAGGACGCTCACCGTGTCAGCTCCAGCGAATCTTCAGCTCCGGATCCTGTAATTACGAAAATTACCTGCTGGGAACAAATCTTCAATCTTCAGCGGCTCCTGCAAAACAAAAGGCACAGATTAGACAAAGGCAAAGTTAGCGCTTCAACTCACCCGATCCATCGGCAGCATCCAAGACGTTTTTTCTGCATTTCTCGTCCGGCATCGGGCCTGCAAAGACAAAGAACATTGGTTAGTAACGCTTGGTTACAATACTGCTTACCTGTGTTGCGCTTGCTCCAACCTTGCTCGAACTGCATTCCGGCACCTGTAGAGACAAAAGGGGACATTAAGGTGCATTCTACGGCCTCAAGGCAGCCTTCCTACTTATGTGACTTCGAATTCATCATCTTCTTGTTACGCTCTCTGCCACGAATCGGGGAGAGCATCTTCTTTGGCATCGACAGCATCTGAAAAGCAAAAGACATAGACATTAGGGAAAAAGACATTTGAAGAGAGCAATCTAAAGAGAACTTTAATACTTACAAGTCACGCTCGTGCAGCAAACGGCGGCTTCGCTCTCAACTACCCTCTGCAATCAAGAGGCGGAACTCACATCCAGTGAAGTAACTGGATCCAGCGCCCCTGCACAAGACGCAGGATGGAGAGCTCAGCATTCACTTACTTAAGGTGAGCACAACAATCACCCGAGTACCACGGGAAGAGAGGGAGAGAGGGGCTAAGAACTTCTCCCAACCTTCCAGCCACTAATACCTTGATTTTCCACTTGCAGACACCTCACTCTGCAGGTCAAGCTTTCGGTGAGGAAGGGGTCAAATCCGGGAGCCAAACGAATCCTACGCCTAACGTTGAAGACGTTTTCACCGCCCAGTCAAAACCAGCGCCTCCGAGGGAACCAGGTGAGCGTTACAGAACGCGAAGCCTCGCCATACATTTCCCGCCCAGGCGCAATGGAGACTTCGGACACAGACCAATTGGCCCAGTTGCTCGGGGAGTTGAGAGCAGAAGTACACGCAGCTCGCCAGGAAACAAATGCCCTAAGGAGAGAGCTAGTGGATTCTAAGGAGCGAACAGATGACTTGGCTAGACAATTGTTACAAGCCCAAGCGGGACAGACTCCTCTGCCTACCCTTGGTGGAAAGCATGCCCCAACAGCTTCCTCTAATCCGGTGCAAATTAATCTACCAGGAAATGTACCTTTGGCTCCACCCGAACGCTTTTCAGGTGATCCGAGAAGATTTGCTGTGTTCATCAATCAGTGTCGTTTGCACTTTCTGTGTAGACCTGCCGCTTTTCCAACGGACCAGGCTAAGGTGGCCTTTGTGCTCTCATATCTTAGCGGCAGTGCAGCAGATTGGTCTATTCCTTTAGTGACTCAAGATAACCCTATTCTGTATAATTTCCAGGACTTCCAAGCTAGTATGGAAAGATTGTTCCCAAGACATTCTCAGGGACAGGCCCTGGACAATGAACTTCTTTCACTACGACAGGGCAATCAAGATCTTCTGGCCTACATTGCATCATTTAACAGACTAGTGGTTGAAACCGGGTGGCCTGAGGATAAGAGAATCACCCTTTTCTATAGAGGCCTTCGTGGAGAACTCAAAGACGTTCTTGCCCAGGTGGTGAATCCTCCACAAGACTGTTCCGAATACATTGATCTGGTGGTGCAACTGGATCATAGAATACAAAATCGAAAAGCCGATCGTTCCAGGTTTGAGAATCGAGTTTTTTCAAGACCACAGAGCTCCGTTAAAGGAAATGATACTGTGGAACCCATGCAGATTGGGGTGGTGAAAGGACCTCTAACCCAAAAGGAAAGAGAAAGGAGAAGACAACTGCAATTGTGCCTCTATTGCGGGAATTCAGGACACTTCCTCCAAGATTGCCCAGTGAAACCAAAGAAGAAGACAGTAGGAGCTTCTGATAAGGGTGCCAAAAGTTCAGAGTCGGAAAACGACCTCGCCCGACAAGTGTAGAGGTCCGCTTACCGAGCGTTAAAACCAGTTCTTTGACCTCGCATTTTACCATGCCCATGGTCCTCGTGAGTCCGGAACAACCCAATCGTATGCATGCCATTAAAGCATACATAGATAGTGGCGCAATCGGCAATTACGTGGACTGTGAATTGGCCGCCAGGATGAATCTATGTCTTTGTCCTAAGTCGGTGAAAGACGTTATCACTACCGTGGATGGTACGGAAATAGCTTCCGGATCAGTTACTCACACCACCATGGAAGTGACGTTGGTAAGCCAAGATGGACATCAAGAGAAAATCGTGTTTGACGTGATCAAGGCTCCACAGTTTCAAGTTATCCTGGGAATCCCTTGGCTGGAGAAACACAATCCTCAAATTGATTGGCGAGCAAAGACAATCCGGTTTCCAGAATGCGCACCTACCTGTTATCCGCAGTCTCCCACGAAGCTAGCTGCAACTGCTTCTGAGAGTCCTCACCTCCCTCCTGAATACCGGGAATTTCAGGATGTCTTTCGGAAAGATCAAGCTAATTCGCTGCCTCCTCACAGATCATACGACTGCCAAATAGACTTGGTTCCAGGATCCACTCCTCCATGAAGTCGAATTTATGCCCTCACAGAACCTGAAAATCTTCACCTAAGGCAGTATTTGGACCAGTACTTGACTAATGGATTTATACGTCCCTCGAAGTCCCCAGCCTCTTCAGCTTTGTTCTTCGTGCCAAAAAAAGAGGGAGACCTAAGAACATGCATAGATTACCGTGCCCTGAACCAGATTACGATTAAGAACAGATATCCGTTACCATTGATCCCTGAACTTCTTGACCAGGTTAAAAGTGCCTGTATCTACACAAAGCTGGACCTCAGAGGAGCTTACCATTTAGTACGAATAAAAGAGGGCGATGAATGGAAGACGGCCTTTCGTACTAAATATGGACTGTTCGAGTATCAAGTAATGCCCTTTGGGCTTTGCAACGCTCCGGCAGCCTTTCAGTATTTTATGAATGACGTCCTCAGAGAGCTCATTGACGTATGTGTAGTTGTCTATATTGATGACATTCTGGTCTACTCGTCCTCTGAGGCGGAACATCGAAAACATGTCACCGCAGTATTGGAACGGCTCCGAAAACACAGACTCTTTGCAAAATTGGAAAAATGCGTTTTTCACGTCACTGAGGTCGAATTTTTGGGATTTATTTTGTCACCTAATGGAGTCCACATGGACTCAAGAAAAGTGGACGCTATCGTTAAGTGGCCCTCACCAACGTCAGTGAAAGGAGTTCAAAGCATGTTGGGCTTCGCCAACTTTTATCGAAGATTTATCCCAGTTTTCTCGAGTAGTCCAACCCATTACAGCCCTCCTCAGAAAGAATAAACGTTTTGAATGGTCTACAGAGGCTGAACAAGCTTTTCAGGAACTAAAAACAAAATTCACCTCGGCTCCAATTCTAAAACATCCTCGCCCGGAACTTTCCTATATAGTAGAGACTGATGCTTCCAGTCTCGCAATGGGAGCAGTACTTTCGCAAAGAGACCCGGAAACAAATCAGTTACACCCAGTGGCATTTTGGTCCCGCAAATTTTCAGCTCCTGAAATCAACTATACCATTACAGATAAGGAACTTTTGGCTATCACGTCCGCCTTTAAAGCTTGGTGGCATTATCTCTTGGGAGCCCGACACACAGTCACCGTCATCACGGATCATCGTAATTTACAGTACCTTAAATCAGCCAAAGCTCAATCCTCTAGACAGCTTCGCTGGGCATTGTTTTTCGCCGAATTCAACTTTGTGATAACTTACCGACCAGGCAACAAAAATGGAAAAGCAGATGCTCTCTCCCGAATTGGAGTAGATGAACTCACGACCAATCCTGAACCCGTACCCATAATTCCGGAACAGAGAATACTGGGTTTGATAGATGCACAATCCATTGAAGACATTGAAGCTAAAGTTAAAGGTCTTCTGACTCCAGCCGAAGTGCAAGACTGGCAACTCAAGGGAAATGATTTCTCAATGGATAAAAACCTATTATACTTTCGAGGAAGATTATATCTACCATGTACCGATTTACAAAGACAGGTGATCTCTTGTTACCATGACTCCTTAATGGAAGGACATCCCGGCATTACCAAAACGTTGGAAAAGATAAAAAGACATTTCTGGTGGCCGTCTTGGAGAAAGGACATTAAGGATTTCATTAATTCCTGTGGTGTGTGCGCTCAAAGCAAAAGCCAGAAGGAGAAACCAGCAGGCCTCCTACATCCAAAAGACATTCCTCCACACCCATGGCATACTCTCTCCATGGACTTCATCACGGATTTACCACCATGCTCCGGATTTAATACAATCTTAGTGATTGTGGACCTATTCTCGAAAATGGCTCATTTCATCCCATTGAAAGGGTTACCTACAGCTCCAATTTTGGCCCGAGAATTCCTCGAAAACATCGTTCGGTTGCACGGCTTTACTTCAGTTTTAATCTCAGATAGAGGGAGTCAATTTATTTCCCACTTCTGGCGGAGTTGTCGTCGCCTAGCCCAAATTGACATAAGGCTTTCGACCAGCCACCATCCCCAGACCGACGGGCAGACCGAGAGGACCAACCAAACCTTGGAACAGTATCTACGCTGCATGTTACAACAATCAGAGGGCACTTGGAAAGACATTCTCTGGATTGCGGAGTACGCTTATAATAATTCAGTCCACGCCGGAACTGGAAAAACTCAGTTTTTTCTTTCATATGGAATCCACCCTCGCACCTCAAATCTTGACCCACCTCAGACTCTTGGAACACCCGCTGTAGATCATCTGCATTCGACAATCACTCAAGCCTTTAAGGAGGCCACATCTCACCTCAAGCAGGCCAAGGAGCAATACAAGAAGTGTGCGGATCTACATCGAAAGGAAGCTCCTCAATATCTTGTGGGAGATCAGGTCTGGCTATCCACCAAACATTTACCCATAAAAGGACCGCGTACTTTCAATCCACGATACCTGGGGCCTTACCCAATCACTGCCATAATCAATCCAGTGGCGGTTAAATTGGGCCTACCTGCCCATATGAAGATACATCCAGTTTTCCACGTCTCACTACTGAAACCCATGCAACCTGGAACCCGTTTGACAAAATCTCCAGACCCTATTCTTGTGGACGGAGAACTAGAATTCGAAATACAAGACATATTAGACTCCAAGATTTCCAAATCTAAAGTATACTATCTGATTGACTGGAAAGGTTATGGCCCCCAGGAACGATCTTGGGAACCGTCGGAACATGTTCATGCACCCCGTCTGGTTAAGAAGTTTCATCGAACTTTTCCTGATAAACCAAAACCCCCGGAGAAGACGAATTTGGGAGGGGCCTTGAGGGGGGGTGCTGTCATGACCACTGCTTTCAAGGAGTCAGGACCTACCCAACATCCTTGGAAGCAGGCTCATAACGTGTCTTATCGGCACCAGCAAGTCCCAATAGGGACCTTTTGGACCTTGTCCTGGCACCGGTGGTGCCAGGCTCATAGTAAGGATCCGTCCCGGCACAGGAAGCGCCAGGCTCATATCAAGTGTAAAGGTGCTTGGGTGAACCTACCTGGAGCAGACCATGCAGCTTACTTACCAGCAGGATGATGCTTTCCTCTCTTCTGGCAGGGACTACTTTTCCTTCTGGGTGGGGCATGATCCCTGGATCATTGCTGCTGGAACCCTTCTGGAAGCAGGAACTCTTTTACCTGGGCGAGGCTGCTGTGGAAGAAGACACCTAAGCACTCCTATGGGCTATTTAAACCACACCCGATTGGTACCACATGCTTCGCGTTATTCTGCATCTGCAGCAGGACGCTCACCGTGTCAGCTCCAGCGAATCTTCAGCTCCGGATCCTGTAATTACGAAAATTACCTGCTGGGAACAAATCTTCAATCTTCAGCGGCTCCTGCAAAACAAAAGGCACAGGTTAGACAAAGGCAAAGTTAGCGCTTCAACTCACCCGATCCATCGGCAGCATCCAAGACGTTTTTTCTGCATTTCTCGTCCGGCATCGGGCCTGCAAAGACAAAGAACATTGGTTAGTAACGCTTGGTTACAATACTGCTTACCTGTGTTGCGCTTGCTCCAACCTTGCTCGAACTGCATTCCGGCACCTGTAGAGACAAAAGGGGACATTAAGGTGCATTCTACGGCCTCAAGGCAGCCTTCCTACTTATGTGACTTCGAATTCATCATCTTCTTGTTACGCTCTCTGCCACGAATCGGGGAGAGCATCTTCTTTGGCATCGACAGCATCTGAAAAGCAAAAGACATAGACATTAGGGAAAAAGACATTTGAAGAGAGCAATCTAAAGAGAACTTTAATACTTACAAGTCACGCTCGTGCAGCAAACGGCGGCTTCGCTCTCAACTACCCTCTGCAATCAAGAGGCGGAACTCACATCCAGTGAAGTAACTGGATCCAGCGCCCCTGCACAAGACGCAGGATGGAGAGCTCAGCATTCACTTACTTAAGGTGAGCACAACAATCACCCGAGTACCACGGGAAGAGAGGGAGAGAGGGGCTAAGAACTTCTCCCAACCTTCCAGCCACTAATACCTTGATTTTCCACTTGCAGACACCTCACTCTGCAGGTCAAGCTTTCGGTGAGGAAGGGGTCAAATCCGGGAGCCAAACGAATCCTACGCCTAACGTTGAAGACGTTTTCACCGCCCAGTCAAGACCAGCGCCTCCGAGGGAACCAGGTGAGCGTTACAGTGGCTTGGTTGGGGAAGCTGTGGCGTGTAGAGCCGTGCCATGGGCATCGAAAGGAATTTTGGTGGCTAAAAGCAGGCCCTGGAGGGTCGCATGGGCAGCCTCACTCAACTGGGCTCAGGATTACAAAGAGCAGTCAGGAGTCGCCACGGTCTGTACACCGAGCACAATATTATGAACGCACCAATCAGGTTAAGGCTGGGAAGTGGGCAGAGGGAAGGAGAGGGAGGTGGCTTGGTTGGGGAAGCTGCGGCGTGTAGAGTCGGGCCATGGGCAGAGAAAGGTATTCTGGTGGAAAACAGCAGGCACTGGAGGGTCGCATAGGCAGCCTCACTCACCTAGGCTCAGGATTACAAAGAGCAGCCTAGATTCGTAGTGGTGTGTACACCAAGCACAATATTACGAATGCACCGATAAGGGTCATGCTTCGAGTTGAGAGGCGGGCAGTGGGAGGGAGAGGGAGGTGGCTTGGTTGGGGAAGCTGTGGTGTGTAGAGCCGGGCCATTGGCATTGCAAGGCATTTTGGTGACAAACAGCAGGCCCTGAAGGGTCACATGGGCAGCTTCACTCACTTGGGCTCAGGATTACAAAGATCAGCCTGGAGTCGCTGTGGTATGCACTTGAGCACAACATTACTAATGCATCAATCAGAGTCACGCTTGGAGCTGGATGGCGGGAGGAGGGAGGTAGACGGAGGTGGCTTGGTTGGGGAGGCTACAGAGTGAAGAGCCGAGCCATGGGCAGCGAAAGGCATTTTGTTGGCAAACAGCATGCCCTGGAAGGTCACATGGGCCGCCTCACTCACCTGAGTTCAGGATTACAAAGAACCGGCAGGAGTCGCTGCAGTGTGTACACCGAGCACAATATTACGAAATGCACCAATCAGGGTCACGCTTGGAGCTGGGAGGCGGGCAGAGGGAGGGAGAGGGAGGTGGCTTGTTTGGGGAAGCTGTGGTGTGTAAAGCCGGGTCATGATCAGCGAACGCCATTTTGGTGGCAAACGGCAGGCCCTGGATGGTCGCATGGACAGCCTCACTCACCTGGGCTCAGGATTACAAAGAGTAGCCAGGTGTTACAGCGGTGTGTACAACAAGCACAATATTACGAAAGCACCTATCGGGGTCATAGTTGGAGCTTGGAGGTGGGGGATGGAGGGAGATGGAGGTGGCTTGGTTGTGGAAGTTGCAGAGTGTAGAGCCTGCCTATGGGCAGTGAAAGGCATTTTGGTGGCAAACATCAGGCCCTGCAGGGTTGCATGGGCAGCCTCACTCACCTGGGCTCAGGATTACAGAGAGCAGCCAGGAGTCGCTGCGGTGTGTACACTGAGCACTATATTACGAATGGACAAGTCAGGGTAACGCTAGGAGCTGGGAGGCAGGGGAGGAATGGAGGGGGAGGTGGCTTGGTTGGGGAAGCGGCGGCGTGTGGAGCCAGGCCATGGGCATTGAAAGGCATTTTGGTAGCAAACAGCAGGCCCTGGAGGGTCGCATGGGCAGCCTCACTCACCTGGGCTCAGGATTACAAAGAGCAGCCGGGAGTCGCCGCGGTGTGTACCCGGAGCACTATATTACAAACGCACCAATCAGGGTTATGCTTGGAGCTGGGAGGCAGGCAGAGGGAGGGAGAGGGAGGTGGCTTGGTTGTGGAAGTATCAGAGTGTAGAGTCTGGCCATGGGCAGCGAAAGGCATTTTGTTGGCAAACAGCATGCCCTGGAAGGTCACATGGGCCGCCTCACTCACCTGGGTTCAGGATTACAAAGAACCGGCAGGAGTCGCTGCAGTGTGTACACCGAGCACAATATTACGAAATGCACCAATCAGGGTCACGCTTGGAGCTGGGAGGCGGGCAGAGGGAGGGAGAGGGAGGTGGCTTGTTTGGGGAAGCTGTGGTGTGTAAAGCCGGGTCATGAGCAGCGAACGCCATTTTGGTGGCAAACGGCAGGCCCTGGATGGTCGCATGGACAGCCTCACTCACCTGGGCTCAGGATTACAAAGAGCAGCCAGGAGTCACTGCGGCGTGTACACTGAGCACTATATTACGAATGGACAAGTCAGGGTCACGCTAGGAGCTGGGAGGCGGGGGATGAATGGAGGGGGAGGTGGCTAGGTTGGGGAAGCTGCGGCGTGTAGAGCCAGGCCATGGGCATCGAAAGGCATTTTGGTAGCAAACAGCAGGCCCTGGAGGGTCGCATGGGCAGCCTCACTCACCTGGGCTCAGGATTACAAAGAGCAGCCGGGAGTCGCCGCGGTGTGTACACTGAGCACTATATTACAAACGCAACAATCAGGGTTACGCTTGAAGCTGGGAGGCGGGCAGAGGGAGGGAGAGGGAGGTGGCTTGGTTGGGGAAGTTGCAGAGTGTAGAGTCTGGCCATGGGCAGCGAAAGGCATTTTGGTGGCAAACAGCAGGCCCTGGAGGGTCGCATGGGCAGCCTCGCTCACCTGGGCTCAGGATTACAAAGAGCAGCCAGGATCGCTGCAGTGTGTACACCGAGCACTATATTATGAATGCACCAATCAGGGTCACGCTTGGAGCTGGGAGGCGGGGGAGGAAGAGAGGGGGAGGTGGCTTGGTTGGGGAAGATGCAGCGTGTAGAGCCGGGCCATGGGTATCGAAAGGCATTTTGGTAGCAAACAGCAGGCCCTGGAGGGTCGCATGGGTAGCCTCACTCACCTGGGCTCAGGATTACAAAGAGCAGTCAGGTGTCGCCGCAGAGTGTGCACCGAGCACAATATTGCAAAAGCACCAATCAGGGGGACGCATGAAGCTGGGAGGTGGGTAGAGGGAGGTGGCTTGGTTGAGGAAGCTGCGGTGTATAGATCCGGGCCATGGGTATTGAAAGGCATGTTGGTGGCAAACAGCAGGACCTGGAGGCTTGCATGGGCAGCCTCACTCACCTGGGCGCAGGATTACATAGAGCAGCCAGGAGTCGCTGCGGTGTGTTCACAGAGCACAATATTACGAATGCACCAATCAGGGTCATGCTTGGAGCTGGGAGGCGGGCAGAGGGAGGGAGGGGGAGGGACTTGGTTGGGGAAGCTGCGGTGTGTAGACCCTGGCCATGGGCAGCGAAAGACATTTTGGTGGCAAACAGCAGGCCCTGGAGGGTCGCATGGGCAGCCTCATTCACCTGGGCTCAGGATTACAAAGAGCAGCCAGGAGTCGGTGCGGTGTGTACACCGAGCACTGTATTACGAACGCACCAATCATGGTCACGCTTGGAGCTAGGAGGCGGGGGAGGGAGGAAGAGGGAGGTGGCTTGGTTGGGGAAGCTGCGGCGTGTAGAACCGGGCCATGGGCATCGAAAGGCATTTTGGTAGCAAACAGCAGGCCGTCCTGGGTCGCATGGGCAGCCTCACTCACCTGGGCTCAGGATTACATAGAGCAGCCAGGTATCGCCGCGGTGTGTGCACCGAGCACAATATTATGAATGCACCAATCAGGGTCACGCTTGGAGCTGGGAGGCAGGCAGAGGGAGGGCAGAGGGAGGTGGCTTGGTTGGGGAAGCTGCGGTGTGTAGAGCCTGGCCATGGGCATTGAAAGTCATTTTGGTGGCAAACAGCAGTCCCTGGAGGGTTGCATGGGCAGCCTCACTCACCTGGGCTCAGGATTACAAAGAGCAGCCAGGAGTCACTGCGGTGTGTACACCAAGCACAATATTACAAATGCACCAATCAGGGTCATGCTTGGAGCTGGGAAGTGGGCAGAGGGAGAGAGAGGGAGGTGGCTTGGTTTGGGAAATTGCAGAGTGTAGAGCCTGGCTATGGGCAGCAAAAGGCATTTTGGTGGCAAACCGCAGGCCCTGGAGGGTCGCTTGGGCAGCCTCACTCACCTGGGCTCAGGATTACAAAGAGCAGCCAGGGGTCGCTGCAGTATGTACACCGAGCACTACATTGCGAACGCAAAAATTAGGGTCACGCTTGGAGCTGGGAGGCGGGGGAGGCAGGGAGGAGGAGGTAGCTTGGTTGGGGAAGCTGCAGCGTGTAGAGCCGGCCCATGGGCATCGAAAGGCATTTTGGTAGCAAACAGCAGGACCTGGAGGGTCGCATGGGTAGCCTAACTGACCTGGGCTCAGGATTACGTAGAGCAGCCAGGTGTCGCCACGGTGTGTGCACCGAGCACAATATTACGAAAGCACCAATCAGGGTCACGCTTGGAGCTGGGAGGCGGGCAGAGGGAGGGAGTGGGAGGTGGCTTGGTTGGGGAAGCTGCGGTGTGTAAAGCCGGGCCATGGGCATTGAAAAGCATTTTGGTGGGAAACAGCAGGCCCTGGAATGTCACATGGGCAGCCTCACTCGTCTGGGCTCAGGATTACAAAGAGCAGCCAGGAGTCGCTGCAGTGTGTACACCGAGCACAATATTACGAATGCACCAATCAGGGTCACGCTTGGAGCTGGGAGGCGGGAAGAGGGAGGGAGAGGGAGGTGGCTTGGGTGGGGAAGCTGCAGCGTGTAGAGCAGGGTCATGTGCAGTGAAAGGCATGTTGGTGACAAACAGCAGGTCCTGGAGTGTCGCATGGGCAGCCTCACTCACCTGGGCTCAGGATTACAAAGAGCAGCCAGGTGTCTCTGCGGTGTGTACACTGAGCACAATGTTACGAAAGCACCAGTCAGGGTCATGCTTGGAGCTGGGAGGTGGGGGAGGGAGGGACGGGATGAGGCTTGGTTGGAGAAATTGCAGACTGTAGAGCCTGGCTTTGGGCAGCGAAAGGCATTCTGGTGGCAAACAGCAGGCCCTGGAGCCTCGCAAGGGCAGCCTCACTCACCTGGTCTCAGGATTTCAAAGAGCAGCCAGGAGTCACTACGGTGTGTACACTGAGCACTATTTTACGAACGCACCAGTCAGGGTCACGCTTGGACTGGGATGCGGGGGAGGGAGGGAGAGGGAGGTGGTTTGGTTGGGGAAATTGCAGAGTGTAGAGCCTGGCGATAGGCAGCAAAATGCATTTTGGTAGCAAACAGCAGGCCCTGGAGGGTCGCATGGGCAGCCTAACTCAACTGGGCTCAGGATTACATAGAGCAGCAAGGAGTCGCTGCTGTGTGTACACTGTGCACTGTATTACGAACGCACCAATCAGGGTCACACTTGGAGCTGGGAGGCAGGGGAGGGAGGGAGAGGGAGGTGGCTTGGTTGGGGAAGCTGCTCTGTGTAGAGCCTGGCCATGGGCAGCGAAAGACATTTTGGTGGCAAACAGCAGGACCTGGAGGGTCGCAAGGGCAGCCTCACTAGTCTGGGCGCAGGATTACATAGAGCAGCCAGGTGTTGCCGCAGTGTGTGCACCGAGCACAATATTATGAATGCACCAATCAGGGTCACGCTTGGAGCTGGGAGGCGGGCAGAGGGAGGAAGAGGGAGGTGGTTTGATTGGGGAAGCTGCGGTGTGTAGAGCCTGGCCATGGGCATTGAAAGGCATTTTGGTTGCAAACAGCAGTCCCTTGAGGGTTGCATGGGCAGCCTCACTCACCTGGGCTCAGGATTACAAAGAGCAGCCAGGAGTCGCTGCGGTGTGTACACCGAGCACAATATTATGAATGCACCAATCAGGGTCACACTTGGAGCTGGGAGGCGGGCAGAGGGAGAGAGAGGGAGTTGGCTTGGTTGGGGAAGCTACAGCGTGTAGAGTCGGGTCATGACAAGCAAAATGCTTTTTGGTGGCAAACAGCAGGCCCTGGAGGGTCGCATGGGCAGCCTCACTCATCTGGGCTCAGGATTACAAAGAGCAGCCAGGTGTCTCCGAGGTGTGTATACGTAGCACAATATTACAAACGCACCAATCAGGGTCACGCTTGGAGCTGGGAGGCGGGCAGAGGGAGGGAGAGGGAGGTGGCTTGTTTGGGGAAGCTGTGGTGTGTAAGCCGGGTCATGAGCAGCGAACGCCATTTTGGTGGCAAACGGCAGGCCCTGGATGGTCGCATGGACAGCCTCACTCACCTGGGCTCAGGATTACAAAGAGTAGCCAGGTGTTGCCGCGGTGTGTACAACAAGCACAATATTACGAAAGCTCCTATCAGGGTCATTCTTGGAGGTTGGAGGTGGGGGACGGAGGGAGATGGAGGTGGCTTGGTTGTGGAATTTGCGGAGTGTAGAGCCTGTCTATGTGCAGTGAAAGGCATTTTGGTGGCAAGCATCAGACCCTGCAGGGTTGCATGGGCAGCCTCACTCACCTGGGCTCAGGATTACAAAGAGCAGCCGGGAGTCGCCGCGGTGTGCACACTGAGCACTATATTACAAACGCATCAATCAGGGTTACGCTTGAAGCTGGGAGGCGGGCAGAGGGAGGGAGAGGGAGGTGGCTTGGTTGGGGAAGTTGCAGAGTGTAGAGTCTGGCCATGGGCAGCGAAAGGCATTTTGGTGGCAAACAGCAGGCCCTGGAGGGTCGCATGGGCAGCCTCACTCACCTGGGCTCAGGATTACAAAGAGCAGCCAGGATCGCTGCAGTGTGTACACCGAGCACTATATTATGAATGCACCAATCAGGGTCACGCTTGGAGCTGGGAGGCGGGGGAGGAAGAGAGGGGGAGGTGGCTTGGTTGGGGAAGATGCAGCGTGTAGAGCCGGGCCATGGGTATCGAAAGGCATTTTGGTAGCAAACAGCAGGCCCTGGAGGGTCGCATGGGCAGCCTCACTCACCTGGGCTCAGGATTACAAAGAGCAGTCAGGTGTCGCCGCAGAGTGTGCACCGAGCACAATATTGCAAAAGCACCAATCAGGGGGACGCATGAAGCTGGGAGGTGGGTAGAGGGAGGTGGCTTGGTTGAGGAAGCTGCGGTGTATAGATCCAGGCCATGGGTATTGAAAGGCATGTTGGTGGCAAACAGCAGGACCTGGAGGCTTGCATGGGCAGCCTCACTCACCTGGGCGCAGGATTACATAGAGCAGCCAGGAGTCGCTGCGGTGTGTGCACAGAGCACAATATTACGAATGCACCAATCAGGGTCATGCTTGGAGCTGGGAGGCGGGCAGAGGGAGGGAGGGGGAGGGACTTGGTTGGGGAAGCTGCGGTGTGTAGAGCCTGGCCATGGGCAGCGAAAGACATTTTGGTGGCAAACAGCAGGCCCTGGAGGGTCGCATGGGCAGCCTCATTCACCTGGGCTCAGGATTACAAAGAGCAGCCAGGAGTCGGTGCGGTGTGTACACCGAGCACTGTATTACGAACGCACCAATCATGGTCACGCTTGGAGCTAGGAGGCGGGGGAGGGAGGAAGAGGGAGGTGGCTTGGTTGGGGAAGCTGCGGCGTGTAGAACCGGGCCATGGGCATCGAAAGGCATTTTGGTAGCAAACAGCAGGCCGTCCTGGGTCGCATGGGCAGCCTCACTCACCTGGGCTCAGGATTACATAGAGCAGCCAGGTATCGCCGCGGTGTGTGCACCGAGCACAATATTATGAATGCACCAATCAGGGTCACGCTTGGAGCTGGGAGGCAGGCAGAGGGAGGGGAGAGGGAGGTGGCTTGGTTGGGGAAGCTGCGGTGTGTAGAGCCTGGCCATGGGCATTGAAAGGCATTTTGGTGGCAAATAGCAGTCCCTGGAGGGTTGCATGGGCAGCCTCACTCACCTGGGCTCAGGATTACAAAGAGCAGCCAGGAGTCACTGCGGTGTGTACACCAAGCACAATATTACAAATGCACCAATCAGGGTCATGCTTGGAGCTGGGAAGTGGGCAGAGGGAGAGAGAGGGAGGTGGCTTGGTTTGGGAAATTGCAGAGTGTAGAGCCTGGCTATGGGCAGCAAAAGGCATTTTGGTGGCAAACCGCAGGCCCTGGAGGGTCGCTTGGGCAGCCTCACTCACCTGGGCTCAGGATTACAAAGAGCAGCCAGGGGTCGCTGCGGTGTGTACACCGAGCACTACATTGCGAACGCACAAATTAGGGTCACGCTTGGAGCTGGGAGGCGGGGGAGGCAGGGAGGAGGAGGTAGCTTGGTTGGGGAAGCTGCAGCGTGTAGAGCCGGCCCATGGGCATCGAAAGGCATTTTGGTAGCAAACAGCAGGACCTGGAGGGTCGCATGGGTAGCCTAACTGACCTGGGCTCAGGATTACGTAGAGCACCCAGGTGTCGCCACGGTGTGTGCACCGAGCACAATATTACGAAAGCACCAATCAGGGTCACGCTTGGAGCTGGGAGGCGGGCAGAGGGAGGGAGTGGGAGGTGGCTTGGTTGGGGAAGCTGCGGTGTGTAAAGCCGGGCCATGGGCATTGAAAAGCATTTTGGTGGCAAACAGCAGGCCCTGGAATGTCACATGGGCAGCCTCACTCGCCTGGGCTCAGGATTACAAAGAGCAGCCAGGAGTCGCTGCAGTGTGTACACCGAGCACAATATTACGAATGCACCAATCAGGGTCACGCTTGGAGCTGGGAGGTGGGAAGAGGGAGGGAGAGGGAGGTGGCTTGGGTGGGGAAGCTGCAGCGTGTAGAGCAGGGTCATGTGCAGTGAAAGGCATGTTGGTGACAAACAGCAGGTCCTGGAGTGTCGCATGGGCAGCCTCACTCACCTGGGCTCAGGATTACAAAGAGCAGCCAGGTGTCTCTGCGGTGTGTACACTGAGCACAATGTTACGAAAGCACCAGTCAGGGTCATGCTTGGAGCTGGGAGGTGGGGGAGGGAGGGACGGTATGAGGCTTGGTTGGAGAAATTGCAGACTGTAGAGCCTGGCTTTGGGCAGCGAAAGGCATTCTGGTGGCAAACAGCAGGCCCTGGAGCCTCGCATGGGCAGCCTCACTCACCTGGTCTCAGGATTTCAAAGAGCAGCCAGGAGTCACTACGGTGTGTACACTGAGCACTATTTTACGAACGCACCAATCAGGGTCACGTTTGGAGCTGGAAGGGGGGGAGGGAGTGAGGTAGAGGTGGCTTGGTTGGGGAAGATGCGGCGTGTAGAGCCGGGCCACGGGCATCGAAAGGCATTTTGGTAGCAAACAGCAGGCCCTGGAGGGTCGCATGGGCAGCCTAACTCAACTGGGCTCAGGATTACATAGAGCAGCAAGGAGTCGCTGCTGTGTGTACACTGAGCACTGTATTACGAACGCACCAATCAGGGTCACACTTGGAGCTGGGAGGCAGGGGAGGGAGGGAGAGGGAGGTGGCTTGGTTGGGGAAGCTGCTCTGTGTAGAGCCTGGCCATGGGCAGCGAAAGACATTTTGGTGGCAAACAGCAGGACCTGGAGGGTTGCATGGGCAGCCTCACTAGTCTGGGCGCAGGATTACATAGAGCAGCCAGGTGTCGCTGCGGTGTGTACACCGAGCACAATATTATGAATGCACCAATCAGGGTCACACTTGGAGCTGGGAGGCGGGCAGAGGGAGAGAGAGGGAGTTGGCTTGGTTGGGGAAGCTACAGCGTGTAGAGCCGGGTCATGACAAGCGAAATGCTTTTTGGTGGCAAACAGCAGGCCCTGGAGGGTCGCATGGGCAGCCTCACTCATCTGGGCTCAGGATTACAAAGAGCAGCCAGGTGTCTCCGAGGTGTGTATACGTAGCACAATATTACAAACGCACCAATCAGGGTCACGCTTGGAGCTGGGAGGCGGGGGAGGGAGGGAGAGGGAGGTGGCTTGGTTTGGGAAATTGCAGAGTGTAGAGCCTGGCTATGGGCAGCGAAAGGCATTTTGGTGGCAAACAGCAGGCCCTGGTGGGTCGCTTGGGCAGCCTCACTCACCTGGGCTCAGGATTACAAAGAGCAGCCAGGGGTTGCTGCAGTGCGTACACCGAGCACTATATTGTGAACGCACCAATCAGGGTCACGCTTGGAGCTGGGAAGCGGGGGAGGCAGGGAGGGGGAGGTGGGTTGGTTGGGGAAGCTGCGGCGTGTAGAGCCGGACCATGGTCATTGAAAGGCATTTTGGTAGCAAACAGCAGGCACTGGAGTGTCGCATACGTAGCCTCACTCACCTGGGCTCAGGATTACATAGAGCAGCCGGGTGTCGGCGCGGTGTGTGCACCGAGCACAATATTACGAAAGCACCAATCAGGGGCGCGCTTGGAGCTGGGAGGGGGCAGAGGGAGTGGGAGGCGGCTTGGTTGGGGAAGCTGCGGTGTGTAGAGCCGGGTCATGACAAGCGAAATGTATTTTGGTGGCAAACAGCAGGCCCAGGATGGTCGCATGGGCAGTCTCAGTCATCTGGGCTCAGGATTACAAAGAGCAGCCAGGTGTCTCCGCGGTGTGTATACGTAGCACAATATTACAAACGCACCAATCCGGGTCACGCTTGGAGCTGGGAGGCGGGGGAGGGAGGGAGAGGGAGGTGGCTTGGTTTGGGAAATTGCAGAGTGTAGAGCCTGGCTATGGGCATTGAAAGGCATTTTGGTGGCAAACAGCATGCTCTGGAGGGTCGCATGGGCAGCCTCACTCACCTGGGCTCAGGATTACAAAGAGCAGCCAGGAGTCACTGCGGTGTGTACACCGAGCACAATATTTCGAATGCACCAATCAGGGTCACGCTTGTAGCTGGGAGACGGGCAGAGGCAGGGAGAGGGAGATGGGTTGGTTTGGGAAGCTGCAGCGTGTAGAGCCGGGTCATGAGCAGCGAAAGGCATGTTGGTGGCAAACAGCAGATCCTGGAGGGTTGCATGGGCAGCCTCACTCACCTGGTCTCAGGATGACAAAGAGCAGCCAGGTGTCTCCGGGATGTGTGCACCGAGCACAATATTAGGAAAGCACTAATGAAGGTCATGTTTGGAACTGGGAGGCAGGCAGAGGGAGGGAGAGGGAGGAGGCTTGATTGGGGACGCTGCGGTGTGTACAGCCGGGCCATGGGCATTGAAAGGCATTTTGGTGGCAAACAGCAGGCCCTGTAGGGTCGCATGGGCAGCCTCACTCACCTGGGCTCAGGATTACAAAGAACAGCCAGGAGTCGCTGCGGTGTGTACACCAAGCACAATATTATGAATGCACCAATCAGGGGCACGCTTGGATCTGGGAGGCGGGCAGAGGGAGGGAGAGGGAGGTGGCTTGGGTGGGGAAGCTGCAGCGTGTAGAGCCGGGTCATGAGCAGCGAAAGGCATGTTGGTGGCAAACAGCTGGTCCTGGAGGGTCGCTTGGGCAGCCTCACTCACCTGGGCTCAGGATTACAAAGAGCAGCCAGGTGTCTCCGGGGTGTGTACACTGAGCACAATATTACGGATGCACCAGTCAGGGTCACTCTTGGAGATGGGAGGCGGGGGAGGGAGGGAGAGGGAGGAGGCTTGGTTGGGGAAATTGCAGACTGTAGAGCCTGGCTATGGGCAGTGAAAGGCATTCTGGTGGCAAACAGCAGGCCCTGGAGGGTCGCATGGGCAGCCTCACTCACCTGGGCTCAGGATTTCAAAGAGCAGCCAAGAGTCACTGCAGTGTGTACACTGAGGACTATATTACGAATGCACCAATCAGGGTCACGCTTGGAGCTGGGAGGCGGGCAGAGTGAGGGAGAGGGAGGTGGCTTGGTTGGGGAAGCTGCAGCGTGTAGAGCCGGGTCATGAGCAGCGAATGGCATGTTGGTGGCAAACGGCACGTCCTGGAGTGTCGCATGGGCAGCCTCACTCACCTGGGCTCAGGATTACAAAGAGCAGCCAGGTGTATCTACGGTGTGTACACTGAGCACAATATTACAAACGCACCAGTCAGGGTCACGCTTGGAGCTGGGAGGCGGGGGAGGGAGGGAGAGGGAGGTGGCTTGGTTGGGGAAATTGCAGAGCGTAAAGCCTGGCTATGGGCAGCAAAAGGATTTTTGGTAGCAAACAACAGGCCCTGGAGGGTAGCATGGTCAGCATAACTGAACTGGGCTCAGGATTACAAAGAGCAGCCAGGAGTCACCGCGGTGTGTACAGCGAGCACAATATTATGAACACAACAATCAGGGTCACACTGGGAAGTGGGTGGAGGGCAGTAGAGGGAGTTGGCTTGGTTGGGGAAGCTGCGGCATGTAGAGTCGGGCCATGGGCAGAGAAAGGCATTTTGGTGGCAAACAGCAGGACCTGGAGGGTCACATGGGCAGCCTTACTCACATGGGCTCAGGATTACAAAGAGCAACCAGGAGTCGCTGCGGTGTGTACAACGAGCACTATATTACAAATGCACCAATCAGGGTCACGCTGGAGCTGGGAGGCGGGCAGAGGGAGGGAGTGGGAGGTGGCTTGGTTGGGGAAGCTGCGGCGTATGGAGCCGGGCCATGGGCATACAAAGGCATTTTGGTGGTAAACATCAGGCCCTGGAGGGTCGCATGGGTAACCTCACTCTCCTGGGCTCAGGATTACAAAGAGCATCCAGGAGTCGCCGCGGTGTGTACACTGAGCACAATATTAGGAACGCACCAATCAGGGTCACGCTGGGAGTCGGGAGGAGGGAGGGAGAGGAAGATGGCCTGGTTGGGGAAGCCGTGGCTTGTAGAGTCGGGCCATGGCAGCGAAAGCATTTTGATGCCAAATAGCAGGCCCTGGAGGGTCGCATGGGCAGCCTCACTCACCTGGGCTCAGGATTACAAAGAGCAGCCTGGAGTCACTGCGTTGTGTACACCGAGCACAATATTAAGAACGCACCAATCAGGGTCACGCTTGGAGCTGGGAGGCGGGCAGAGGGAGGGAGATGGAGGTGGCTTGGTTGAGGAAGCTGCAACGTGTAGAGCCTGGCCATAGGCAGAGAAAGGCATTTTGGTGGCAAACCCCAGGCCCTGGAGGGTCGCATGGGCAGCCTCACTTCCCTGGGCTCAGGATTACAAAGAGCAGCCAGGAGTTGCTGCAGTGTGTCCACGGAGCACTATATTATGAACGCACCAATCAGGGTCACGCTTGGAGCTGGGAGGCGGGGGAGGGAGTGAGGTAGAGGTGGCTTGGTTGGGGAAGATGCGGCGTGTAGAGCTGGGCCACGGGCATCAAAAGGCATTTTGGTGTCAAACAGCAGACCCTGGAGGGTCGCATGGGCAGCCTCACTCACCTGGGCTCAGGATTACAAAGAGCAGCCAGGTGTCGCGGCAGCGTGTGCACCGAGCACAATATTACGAAAGCACCAATCAAGGGGATGCTTGAAGCTTGGAGGCGGGCAGAGGGAGGTAGTGGGAGGTGGCTTGGTTGAGGAAGCTGCGGTGTGTAGAGCCGGGCCATGGGTATTGAAAGGCATTTTTTTGGCAAACAGCAAGCCCTGGATTCTTGCATGGGCAGACTCACTCACCAGGGCGCAGGATTACATAGAGCAGCCAGGAGTCGCTGTGGTGTGTGCACCGAGCACAATATTACGAATGCACCAATCAGGGTCACGCTTGGAGCTGGGTTTCGGGCAGAGGTATGGGAGAGGGAGGTGGTTTGGTTGGGGAAGCTGCAGCGTGTAGAGTCAGGTCATGATCAGCAAAAGACATTTTGGTGGCAAACAGCAGGCCCTGGAGGGTCGCATGGGCAGCCTCACTCACCTGGGCTCAGGGTTACAAAGTGCAGCCAGGTGTCGCTGCGGTATGTGCACCGAGCACAATATGACAAAAGCACCAATCAGGGTCATGCTTGGAGCTGGGAGGTGGGCAGAGGGAGAGAGAGGGGGGTGACTTGGTTGGGGAAGCTGCGGTGTGTAGAGCCTGGCCATGGGAGGCGAAAGACATTTTGGTGTAAACAGCAGGCCCTGGAGGGTCGCATGGGCAGCCTCACTCACCTGGGCTTAGGATTACAAAGAGCAGCCAGGAGTCGCTGCAGTGTGTACACCGAGCACTGCATTACGAATGCACCAATCAGGGTCACGCTTGGAGCTGGGAGGCGGGGGAAGTAGGGAGAGGGAGGTGGCTTGGTTGGGGAAGCTGTGGCATGTAGAGCCGGGCCATGGGCATTGAAAGGCATTTTGGTAGCAAACAGCAGGCCCTTGTGGGTCGCATGGGCAGCCTCACTCACCTGGGCTCAGGATTACATAGAGCAGCCAGGTGTCGCCGCGGTGTGTGCATCGAGCACAATATTATGAAAGCACCAATTAGGGTCACGCTTGGAGCTGGGAGGGGGCAGAGGGAGGGAGTAGGAGGTGGCTTGGTTGGGGAAGCTGCGGTGTGTAGAGCCGGGCCATGGGCATTGAAAGGCATTTTGGGGGGAAACAGATTGCTCTGGAGGGTCGCATGGGCAGCCTCACTCATCTGGGCTCCGGATTACAAAGAGCTGCCAGGAGTCACTGCGGTGTGTACACCGAGCACAATATTTCAAATGCACCAATCAGGGTCACGCTTGTAGCTGGGAGACGGGCAGATGGAGGGAGAGGGAGATGGGTTGTTTTGGTAAGCTGCATCGTGTAGAGCCGGGTCATGAGCAGCGAAAGGCATGTTGGTGGCAAACAGCAGATCCTGGAGGGTTGCATGGGCAGCCTCACTCACCTGGTCTCAGGATGACAAAGAGCAGCCAGGTGTCTCCGGGATGTGTGCACCGAGCACAATATTAGGAAAGCACTAATGAGGGTCACGTTTGGAACTGGGAGGCAGGCAGAGGGAGGGAGAGGGGGGTGGCTTGATTGGGGACGCTGCGGTGTGTACAGCCGGGCCATGGGCATTGAAAGGCATTTTGGTGGCAAACAGCAGGCCCTGTAGGGTCGCATGGGCAGCCTCACTCACCTGGGCTCAGGATTACAAAGAGCAGCCTGGGGTCGCTGCGGTGTGTACACCAAGCAAAATATTATGAATGCACCAATCAGGGGCACGCTTGGAACTGGGAGGCGGGCAGAGGGAGGGAGAAGGAGGTGGCTTGGGTGGGGAAGCTGCAGCGTGTAGAACCGGGTCATGAGCAGCAAAAGGCATGTTGGTGGCAAACAGCTGGTCCTGGAGGGTCGCTTGGGCAGCCTCACTCACCTGGGCTCAGGATTACAAAGAGCAGCCAGGTGTCTCCGGGGTGTGTACACTGAGCACAATATTACGGATGCACCAGTCAGGGTCACTCTTGGAGATGGGAGGCGGGGGAGGGAGGGAGAGGGAGGAGGCTTGGTTGGGGAAATTGCAGACTGTAGAGCCTGGCTATGGGCAGCGAAAGGCATTCTGGTGGCAAACAGCAGGCCCTGGAGGGTCGCATGGGCAGGCTCACTCACCTGGGCTCAGGATTTCAAAGAGCAGCCAAGAGTCACTGCAGTGTGTACACTGAGGACTATATTACGAATGCACCAATCAGGGTCACGCTTGGAGCTGGGAGGCGGGCAGAGTGAGGGAGAGGGAGGTGGCTTGGTTGGGGAAGCTGCAGCGTGTAGAGCCGGGTCATGAGCAGCGAATGGCATGTTGGTGGCAAACGGCAGGTCCTGGAGTGTCGCATGGGCAGCCTCACTCACCTGGGCTCAGGATTACAAAGAGCAGCCAGGTGTATCTACGGTGTGTACACTGAGCACAATATTACAAACGCACCAGTCAGGGTCACGCTTGGAGCTGGGAGGCGGGGGAGGGAGGGAGAGGGAGGTGGCTTGGTTGGGGAAATTGCAGAGCGTAAAGCCTGGCTATGGGCAGCAAAAGGATTTTTGGTAGCAAACAACAGGCCCTGGAGGGTAGCATGGTCAGCATAACTGAACTGGGCTCAGGATTACAAAGAACAGCCAGGAGTCACCGCGGTGTGTACAGCGAGCACAATATTATGAACACAACAATCAGGGTCACACTGGGAGGTGGGTGGAGGGCAGTAGAGGGAGTTGGCTTGGTTGGGGAAGCAGCGGCGTGTAGAGTCGGGCCATTTGCAGAGAAAGGCATTTTGGTGGCAAACAGCAGGACCTGGAGTGTCACATGGGCAGCCTTACTCACATGGGCTCAGGATTACAAAGAGCAACCAGGAGTCGCTGCGGTGTGTACAACGAGCACCATATTACAAATGCACCAATCAGGGTCACGCTTGGAGCTGGGAGGCGGGCAGAGGGAGGGAGTGGGAGGTGGCTTGGTTGGGGAAGCTGCGGCGTATGGAGCCGGGCCATGGGCATAGAAAGGCATTTTGGTGGTAAACAGCAGGCCCTGGAGGGTCGCATGGGTAACCTCACTCTCCTGGGCTCAGGATTACAAAGAGCGTCCAGGAGTCGCCGCGGTGTGTACACTGAGCACAATATTAGGAACGCACCAATCAGGGTCACGCTTGGAGCTGGGAGGCGGGCAGAGGGAGGGAGATGGAGGTTGCTTGGTTGAGGAAGCTGCAACGTGTAGAGCCTGGCCATAGGAAGAGAAAGGCATTTTGGTGGCAAACCCCAGGCCCTGGAGGGTCGCATGGGCAGCCTCACTTCCCTGGGCTCAGGATTACAAAGAGCAGCCAGGAGTTGCTGCAGTGTGTCCACCGAGCACTATATTATGAACGCACCAATCAGGGTCACGCTTGGAGCTGGGAGGCGGGGGAGGGAGTGAGGTAGAGGTGGCTTGGTTGGGGAAGATGCGGCGTGTAGAGCCGGGCCACGGGCATCAAAAGGCATTTTGGTCTCAAACAGCAGACCCTGGAGGGTCGCATGGGCAGCCTCACTCACCTGGGCTCAGGATTACAAAGAGCAGCCAGGTGTCGCGGCAGCGTGTGCACCGAGCACAATATTACGAAAGCACCAATCAGGGGGATGCTTGAAGCTTGGAGGCGGGCAGAGGGAGGTAGTGGGAGGTGGCTTGGTTGAGGAAGCTGCGGTGTGTAGAGCAGGGCCATGGGTATTGAAAGGCATTTTGGTGGCAAACAGCAGGCCCTGGATTCTCGCATGGGCAGACTCACTCACCAGGGCGCAGGATTACATAGAGCAGCCAGGAGTCGCTGTGGTGTGTGCACCGAGCACAATCTTACGAATGCACCAATCAGGGTCACGCTTGGAGCTGGGTTTCGGGCAGAGGTATGGGAGAGGGAGGTGGTTTGGTTGGGGAAGCTGCAGCGTGTAGAGTCAGGTCATGATCAGCAAAAGACATTTTGGTGGCAAACAGCAGGCCCTGGAGGGTTGCCTGGGCAGCCTCACTCACCTGGGCTCAGGGTTACAAAGTGCAGCCAGGTGTCGCTGCGGTATGTGCACCGAGCACAATATGACAAAAGCACCAATCAGGGTCATGCTTGGAGCTGGGAGGTGGGCAGAGGGAGAGAGAGGGAGGTGACTTGGTTGGGGAAGCTGCGGTGTGTAGAGCCTGGCCATGGGATGCGAAAGACATTTTGGTGTAAACAGCAGGCCCTGAAGGGTCGCATGGGCAGCCTCACTCACCTGGGCTCAGGATTACAAAGAGCAGCCAGGAGTCGCTGCGGTGTGTACACCGAGCACTGCATTACGAATGCATCAATCAGGGTCACGCTTGGAGCTGGGAGGCGGGGGAGGTAGGGAGAGGGAGGTGGCTTGGTTGGGGAAGCTGTGGCATGTAGAGCCGGGCCATGGGCATTGAAAGGCATTTTGGTAGCAAACAGCAGGCCCTTGTGGGTCGCATGGGCAGCCTCACTCACCTGGGCTCAGGATTACATAGAGCAGCCAGATGTCGCCGCGGTGTGTGCACCGAGCACAATATTATGAAAGCACCAATTAGGGTCACGCTTGGAGCTGGGAGGGGGCAGAGGGAGGGAGTAGGAGGTGGCTTGGTTGGGGAAGCTGCGGTGTGTAGAGCCGGGCCATGGGCATTGAAAGGCATTTTGGGGGGAAACAGCTTGCTCTGGAGGGTCACATGGGCAGCCTCACTCACCTGGGCTCAGGATTACAAAGAGCTGCCAGGAGTCACTGCGGTGCGTACACCGAGCACAATATTTCAAATGCACCAATCAGGGTCACGCTTGTAGCTGGGAGACGGGCAGATGGAGGGAGATGGGTTGTTTTGGTAAGCTGCATCGTGTAGAGCCGGGTCATGAGCAGCGAAAGGCATGTTGGTGGCAAACAGCAGATCCTGGAGGGTTGCATGGGCAGCCTCACTCACCTGGTCTCAGGATGACAAAGAGCAGCCAGGTGTCTCCGAGGTGTGTGCACCGAGCACAATATTAGGAAAGCATTAATGAGGCTCACGTTTGGAACTGGGAGGCAGGCAGAGGGAGGGAGAGGGAGGTGGCTTGGTTGGGGACGCTGCGGTGTGTAGAGCCTTGCCATGGGCATTGAAAGGCATTTTGGTGGCAAACAGCAGGCCCTGTATGGTCGAATGGGCAGCCTCACTCACCTGGGCTCAGTATTACAAAGAGCAGCCAGGAGTCGCTGCGGTGTGTACACCAAGCACAATATTATGAATGCACCAATCAGGGTCACGCTTGGAGCTGGGAGGCGGGCAGAGGGAGGTGGCTTGGGTGGGGAAGGTGCAGCGTGTAGAGCCAGGTCATGAGCAGCGAAAGGCATGTTGGTGGCAAACAGCTGGTCCTGGAGGGTCGCATGGGCAGCCTCACTCACCTGGGCTCAGGATTACCCAGGTGTCTCCGGGGTGTGTAAACTGAGCACAATATTACGAATGCACCAGTCAGGGTCACTCTTGGAGCTGGGAGGCGGGGGAGGGAGGGAGAGGGAGGAGACTTGGTTGGGGAAATTGCAGACTGTAGAGCCTGGCTATGGGAAGCGAAAGGCATTCTGGTGGCAAACAGCAGGCCCTGGAGGGTTGCGTGGGCAGCCTCGCTCACCTGGGCTCAGGATTTCAAAGAGCAGCCAAGAGTCACTGCAGTGTGTACACTGAGGACTATATTACGAACACACCAATCAGGGTCACGCTTGAAGCTGGGAGGCGGGCAGAGTGAGGGAGAGGGAGGTGGCTTGGTTGGGGAAGCTGAAACGTGTAGAGCCTGGCCATAGGCAGCGAAAAACATTTTGGTGGCAAACCCCAGGCCCTGGAGGGTCGCATGGGCAGCCTCACTCACCTGGGCTCAGGATTACAAAGAGCAGTCAGGAGTTGCTGCAGTGTGTACACTGAGCACTATATTATGAACGCACCAATCAGGGTCACGCTTGGAGCTGGGAGGCGCGGGAGGGAGTGAGGTAGAAGTGGCTTGGTTGGGGAAGATGGGGCGTGTAGAGCCGGGCCACGGGCATCGAAAGGCATTTTGGTAGCAAACAGCAGGCCCTGGAGGGTCGCATGGGCAGCCTCACTCACCTGGGCTCAGGATTACAAAGAGCAGCCAGGTGTCGCCGCAGACTGTGCACCGAGCACAATATTATGAAAGCACCAATCAGGGGGATGCTTGAAGCTTGGAGGCGGGCAGAGGGAGGTAGTGGGAGGTGGCTTGGTTGGGGAAGCTGCGGCATGTAGAGCCGGGCCATGGGTATTGAAAGGCATTTTGGTGGCAAACAGCAGGCCCTGGAGGCTCGCATGGGCAGACTCACTCACCAGGGCGTAGGATTACATAGAGCAGCCAGGAGTCGCTGCGGTGTGTGCACCGAGCACAATATTACGAATGCACCAATCAGGGTCACGCTTGGAGCTGGGTTTCGGGCAGAGGTATGGGAGAGGGAGGTGGCTTGGTTGGGGACGCTGCAGCGTGTAGAGCCAGGTCATGAGCAGCAAAAGACATTTTGGTGGCAAACAGCAGGCCCTGGAGGGTCGCATGGGCAGCCTCACTTACCAGGGCTCAGGGTTACAAAGTGCAGCCAGGTGTCGCTGCGGTGTGTGCGCCGAGCACAATATTACAAAAGCACCAATCAGGGTCATGCTTGGAGCTGGGAGGTGGGCAGAGGGAGAGAGAGGGAGGTGACTTGGTTGGGGAAGCTGCGTTGTGTTGAGCCTGGCCATGGGCAGCGAAATACATTTTGGTGCAATCAGCAGGCCCAGGAGGGTCGCATGGGCAGCCTCACTCACCTGAGCTCAGGATTACAAAGAGCAGCCAGGAGTCGCTTCGGTGTGTACACTGAGCACTGTATTACGAATGCACCAATCAGGGCCACGCTTGGAGCTGGGAGGCGGGGGAGGTAGGGAGAGGGAGGTGGCTTGGTTGGGGAAGCTGCGGCATGTAGAGTCGGGCCATGGGCATTGAAAGGAATTTTGGTGACAAACAGCAGGCCCTGTTGGGTCGCATGGGCAGTCTCACTCACTTGGGCTCAGGATTACAAAGAGCAGCCAGGAGTCGCTGCGGTGTGTACTCCAAGCACAATATTACGAATGCACCAATCAGGGTCATGCTTGGAGCTGGGAGGCAGGCAGAGGTAGAGAGATGGGGGTGGCTTGGTTAGGGAAGCTTAAGCGTGTAGAGCCTGGTCATGACCAGCGAAAGGCATTTTTTTGGCAAACAGCAGGCCCTGGAGGGTTGCATGGGCAGCCTCACTCACCTGGGCTCAGGATTACAAAGAGCTGCCAGGTGTCGCCACAGAGTGTGCACCGAGCACAATATTACGAAAGCACCAATCAGGGGGACGCTTGAAGCTGGGAGGCGGGCGGAGTGAGGTAGAGGGAGGTGGCTTGGTTGAGGAAATTGCAGAGTGTAGAGCCTGGCTATGGTCAGCGAAAGTCATTTTGGTAGCAAACAGCAGGCCCTGGAGGATCGCATGGCAGCCTAACTCAACTGGGCTCAGGATTACTAAGAGCAGCCAGGAGTCACCACGGTGTGTACACCAAGCACAATATTACAAATGCACCAATCAGGGTCACGCTTGGAGCTCGGAGTCGGGCAGAGGGAGGGAGTGGGAGGTGGCTTGGTTGGGGAAGCTGCGGCATGTAGAGTCAGGCCATGGGCATTGAAAGGAATTTTGGTGACAAACAGCAGGCCCTGTTGGGTCGCATGGGCAGTCTCACTCACTTGGGCTCAGGATTACAAAGAGCAGCCAGGAGTCGCTGCGGTGTGTACACCAAGCACAATATTACGAATGCACCAATCAGGGTCATGCTTGGAGCTGAGAGGCAGGCAGAGGTAGAGAGATGGGGGTGGCTTGGTTAGGGAAGCTGCAGCGTGTAGAGCCTGGTCATGACCAGCGAAAGGCATTTTTTTGGCAAACAGCAGGCCCTGGAGGGTTGCATGGGCAGCCTCACTCACCTGGGCTCAGGATTACAAAGAGCTGCCAGGTGTCGCCACAGAGTGTGCACCGAGCACAATATTACGAAAGCACCAATAAGGGGGACGCTTGAAGCTGGGAGGCGGGCGGAGTGAGGTAGAGGGAGGTGGCTTGGTTGAGGAAATTGCAGAGTGTAGAGCCTGGCTATGGTCAGCGAAAGTCATTTTGGTAGCAAACAGCAGGCCCTGGAGGATCGCATGGCAGCCTAACTCAACTGGGCTCAGGATTACAAAGAGCAGCCAGGGGTCACCACGGTGTGTACACCAAGCACAATATTACAAATGCACCAATCAGGGTCACGATTGGAGCTGGGATTCGGGCAGAGGGAGGGAGAGGGAGGTGGCTTGGTTGGGGAAGCTGCGGCGTGTGGAGCCGGGCCATGGGCATAGAAAGGTATTTTGGTGCAAACAGCAGGCCCTGGAGGGTCGCATGGGCAGCCTCACTCACCTGGGCTCAGGATTACAAAGAGCAGCCAGGAGTCGCTGCGGTGAGTACACCGAGCACTGTATTACGAATGCACCAATCAGGGTCACGCTTGGAGCTGGGAGGCGGGGGAGGTAGGGAGAGGGAGGTGGCTTGGTTGGGTAAGCTGTGGAATGTAGAGCCGGGCCATGGGCATTGAAAGGCATTTTGATAGCAAACAGAAGGCCCTGGAGGGTTGCATGGGCAGCCTCACTCACCTGGTCTCAGGATGACAAAGAGCAGCCAGGTGTCTCCGAGGTGTATGCACCGAGCACAATATTAGGAAAGCACTAATGAGGGTCACGTTTGGAACTGGGAGGCAGGCAGAGGGAGGGAGAGGGAGGTGGCTTGGTTGGGGAAGCTGTGGTGTGTAGAGCCGGGCCATGGGCATTGAAAGGCATTTTGGGGGCAAACAGCATGCTCTGGAGGGTCGCATGGGCAGCCTCACTCACCTGGGCTCAGGATTACAAAGAGCAGCCAGGAGTCACTGCGGTGTGTACACCGAGCACAACATTTCGAATGCACCAATCAGGGTCACGCTTGTAGCTGGGAGACGGGCAGAGGGAGGGAGAGGGAGGTGGCTTGGGTGGGGAAGGTGCAGCGTGTAGAGCCGGGTCATGAGCAGCAAAAGGCATGTTGGTGGCAAACAGCTGGTCCTGGAGGGTCGCATGGGCAGCCTCACTCACCTGGGCTCAGGATTACAAAGAGCAGCCAGGTGTCTCCGAGGTGTGTGCACCGAGCACAATATTAGGAAAGCACCAATGAGGGTCACGTTTGGAACTGGGAGGCAGGCAGAGGGAGGGAGAGGGAGGTGGCTTGGTTGGGGATGCTGCGGTGTGTAGAGCCAGGCCATGGGCATTGAAAGGCATTTTGGTGGCAAACAGCTAGCCCTGTATGGTTGAATGGGCAGCCTCACTTACCTGGGCTCAGGATTACAAATAGCAGCCAGGAGTCGCTGCGGTGTGTACACCAAGCACAATATTATGAATGCACCAATCAGGGTCACGCTTGGAGCTGGGAGGCGGGCAGAGGGAGGGAGAGGGAGGTGGCTTGGGTGGGGAAGGTGCAGCGTGTAGAGCCGGGTCATGAGCAGCAAAAGGCATGTTGGTGGCAAACAGCTGGTCCTGGAGGGTCGCATGGGCAGCCTCACTCCCCTGGGCTCAGGATTACAAAGAGCAGCCAGGTGTCTCAGGGGTGTGTACACTGAGCACAATATTACGAATGCACCAGTCAGGGTCACTCTTCGATCTGGGAGGCGGGGGAGGGAGGGAGAGGGAGGAGACTTGGTTGGGGAAATTGCAGACTGTAGAGCCTGGCTATGGGAAGCGAAAGGCATTCTGGTGCTAAACAGCAGGCCCTGCAGGGTTGCGTGGGCAGCCTCACTCACCTGGGCTCAGGATTTCAAAGGGCAGCCAAGAGTCACTGCAGTGTGTACACTGAGGACTATATTACGAACGCACCAATCAGGGTCACGCTTGAAGCTGGGAGGCGGGGGAGGGAGGGAGAGGGAGGTGGCTTGGTTGGGGACGCTGCAGCGTGTAGAGCCGAGTCATGAGCAGCGAATGTCATGTTGGTGGCAAACAGCAGGTCCTGCAGTGTCGCATGGGCAGCCTCACTCCCCTGGGCTCAGGATTACAAAGAGCAGCCAGGTGTATCTACGGTGTGTACACGAGCACAATATTACGAACGCCCCAATCAGGGTCACACTGGGAGATGGGGGGAGGGTAGGAGAGGGAGTTGGCTTGGTTGGGGAAGCTGCGGCGTGTAGAGTCGGGCCATGGGCAGAGAAAGGCATTTTGGTGGCAAACAGCAGGCCCTGGAGGGTCGCATCGCAAGCCTCACTCTCCTGGGCTCAGGATTGCAAAGAGCATCCAGGAGTCGCCGCGGTGTGTACTCTGAGCACAATATTAGGAACGCACCAATCATGGTCACGCTGGGAGGCGAAGGGAGGGAGGGAGAGGAAGATGGCTTGGTTGGGGAAGATGTGGCTGGTAGAGTCGGGCCATGGGCAGCGAAAGGCATTTTGGTGCCAAATAGCAGGCCCTGGAGGGTCGCATGGGCAGCCTCACTCACCTGGGCTCAGGATTACAAAGAGCAGCCTGGAGTCACTGCAGTGTGTACACCGAGCACAATATTAAGAACGCACCAATCAGGGTCACGCTTGGAGCTGGGAGACGGGGGAGGGAGGGAGAGGGAGGTAGCTTGGTTGGGAAACTGCGGCGTGTAGAGCCAGGCCATGGGCAGCGAAAGGCATTTTGGTGGCAAACAGCTGGCCCTGGAGGGTCACATGGGCAGCCTCACTCACCTGGGCTCAGGATTACAAAGAGCAATCAGGAGTCACTGTGGTTTGTACACCGAGCACTATATTACAAATGCACCAATCAGGGTCTTGCTTGGAGCTGGGTGGCGGGCAGAGGGAGGGAGAGGGAGGTGGCTTGGTTGGGGAAGCTGCAACGTGTAGAGCCGGGCCATGGGCATCGAAAGGCATTTTGGTTGCAAAAAGCAGACCCTGGAGGGTCTCATGGGCAGCCTAACTCACCTGGGCTCAGGATTACAAAGAGCAGTCAGGAGTCGCCGCAGTGTGTACACTGAGCACAATATTACGAACGCACCAATCAGGGTCACGCTTGTAGCTGGGAGGCGGGCAGAGGGCGGGAGAGGGAGGTGACTTGGTTGGGGAAGCTGAAAAGTGTAGAGCTTGGCCATAGGCAGCGAAAGGCATTTTGGTGGCAAACCCCAGGCCCTGGAGGGTCGCATGGGCAGCCTCACTCACCTGGGCTCAGGATTACAAAGAGCAGCCAGGAGTTGCTGCAGTGTGTACACTGAGCACTATATTATGAACGCACCAATCAGGGTCACGTTTGGAGCTGGAAGGGGGGGGGGGAGTGAGGTAGAGGTGGCTTGGTTGGGGAAGATGCGGCGTGTAGAGCCGGGCCACGGGCATCGAAAGGCATTTTGGTAGCAAACAGCAGGCCCTGGAGGGTTGCATGGGCAGCCTCACTCACCTGGGCTCAGGATTACAAAGAGCAGCCAGGTGTCGCCGCAGAGTGTGCACCGAGCACAATATTATGAAAGCACCAATCAGGGGGATGCTTGAAGCTTTGAGGCGGGCAGAGGGAGGTAGTGAGAGGGAGGTGGCTTGGTTGAGGAAGCTGCGGTGTGTAGAGCCGGGCCATGGGTATTGAAAGTCATTTTGGTGGCAAACAGCAGGCCCTGGAGGCTCGCATGGGCAGACTCACTCACCAGGGCGCAGGATTACATAGAGCAGCCAGGAGTCGCTGCGGTGTGTGCACCGAGCACAATATTACGAATGCACCAATCAGGGTCACGCTTGGAGCTGGGTTTCGGGCAGAGGTATGGGAGAGGGAGGTTGTTAAGCCCGGATGGGCCTTCACAATGAAGACAGGCACACCGAGGGTCTGGAAACACGTCTTTCTTTATTCTCTTACAATTTAGCACTAACTCTTGAAACTCCCTCCCCCCAGCGTCACGCGTCACGTGTCGGGACCACGTGACACAGTACGTGTCTCTTAAAGAGACAAGCCCGGCGTAACATCACCCCCGGACAAATGTCCTTGCAAAAACAACATTAACATTCTTCAACTAGGCGTGACGGTTTCTTCACGACACGATGGGGTCGACCATTGGTGGCTTCTCCCGAATCTTCTTCTGGCCCTTGCGCTCTCTTCATTCCTGGGCGAGGTAAAAATCTCAGTGGTGACCACAGTGAGTCTCTCGGGTCCAAAGGCATCGGTTCCGGATCCGGGGGTTCTCGCTCCTCATGGCCCTGGATGGCAGTGAACTTGAATTGCGAACAATTCCGGGTTATTTCCCGCTCTTCATTTTCAGCTGTCACCATGGTTCCTTTTGTGGCCGTCACTAGGAGCGGCTGTGGGGAGAACCTTGGTTCAGTCTTTTTGACCACCGTCTGTTGGACCAGTACTTCGTCTCCAACCTGGATCTCTTTTGGGCGTGCACCTCTTTTCTCATCTGTTTGGATGCGGGCCCGTTCCTTCCGTTCCGCATCTCTCGCTAGGACTTCCGGGTCTACTTCCGGTTTGTTGGTGCGATGTCTTATGATACGCGTGCGAACTTGGTATTTCACCATCATCTCAGCCGGTGTCCTGTTCGTTGCCTCATGTGGCGTGTTTCGATAGTCCCAAAGCATCCTGCACAGGGCCTGATGAGGGTCAACATTTTCTAGTCTGGCTCTTTGTAGGGTCTTCGTCCGACTTGATGACTTCTGGTATGCCCCACTCACTCACAACTTCGTCAAATACAGCGGCTATGTGGGCGAAGGCTGTTGACGGCGACTTCTTCACGATTGGAAAGCGAGAGTGCTCATCAATGAACAAGAGCAGGTACTCCCCGGACTCGAGGTGCCCATAAAAATCTACTGCCACTCTTTCCCACGGGTATTCAGGGATCTGAGTTGACTGTAGTGGTGCTGGAGCTTCGGCCCTGGCTGTGCATTGATATGCCATGCAATTTCGTACCCAACGGTCTACTAGCGCATCAAGGAATGGGAACCATACGTGGCACCGAAGTTGTCGTTTGGTGTTGTCCGCCCCGCGGTGGCCTTCATGTGCCGTTTTTATAATGTCTGACCGCAGGGCTGCTGGGATTATTATTCTGCACCCTTGGAGGAGTATGGACTTGTCCTTGACGGCCAGCTGCGTATGAACTTTTGCCAGCCTTTCCAGTTCATCTCGATTTGCGTCTGGATGTTCCGTCAGAAACTTCCGGTATGTCTTCCATCTGTTGTGCTCCGTGAGGTTGATAGCCAGTGCTATGGACGGATCGGCAGCTGACGCCTCTGTGACAGTCTCCAGTGATATTGCAGGAGGCAGTGCGTTCGTGGTGACGTAACTAATATATTCTACATCTCCCTTTCTCGGCGTGGGTTCTCCTGTGGTGTGTCTCGACAGGTAATCCGCTGGGTTGTGTTCCCCCCCCTGGACGATGTTATATCTGATAGTCATATTCTTGCAGGCGGATCCCCCAACGTTCAATTTTTGGCGGCATCTTGGTTTGTGAGTTGCCGAACAGTGAGAGCAGGGCTTGGTGGCCCGTTATTAGGGTACATTTTTTTCCTATTTAGAAATTGTGAAAGTGTTCACATGCCCAGACTGCTGCTAGACTTTCTTTTTCCGCCTGCGAGTACGCGGACTCAGGTTTTGAGAGAGCTCTGCTGGCATAGGCCACCACATGCCTCGGGTGGGTGTCTGCTCCATTTGTTTGGGCAAGGATGGCACCCAGCCCGACTGGACTTGCATCGACCACGATTTCAGTGTGCCAGTTGGGGTCAAAGTAGGCAAGTTTTCTGGCTTCCGCTAGATATTGCTTGATAGAGTCGAATGCATCTTGGCATTCTGCCGTCCAGGCGAAAAGCATGTCTTTCTGAAGGAGTTTCCTGAGCGGTTCCGTGATTGTGGCATAATGTGGTATGTATCTCGCGCAGTATCCTGCCATCCCCAGGAACGATCGCACGTCTGGTATTTGCCTTGGTTCTTGTAGGCTGAAGATTGTCGCCACTTTGTCGGGATCTGGTGTCATTCCGTCCGCAGAGAATATGTGGCCAAAGAACTTCAGCTTGGTCTTGCTGAATCGACACTTGTCGACGTTGAGGGTGAGACCAGCGTCTTGAATGGCTTTGCAGGTGGCGCGGAGAGCAACATCGTGTTCCTCCTTCGACTTCCCGAATACTAGGATGTCGTCGCTGTAGTTAAGTGCCCATCTGATTGGGCAAATGATTTGTCTGATGGTTTCATGAAAAATCTCTGCGGCCGACGAAATGCCAAAGTTGAGGCGCTTATAACGGAATAGTCCATCATGCGTGGAAAACGTGGTTATGCCCCTGGATTCTGGATGGAGAACCAACTGGTGGTAACCCTGATTAAGGTCCAGTTTTGAGAAGAGGGTGGACTTGTTTATCTGAACGATCATGTCCTCGATTCGGGGGTCAGGGTGTCACTCACGCTGGATCGCGGTGTTGGCGACACGCATGTCAACGCAGAGTCTGAGCTGTCCCCCCTCTTTTGGCACGATGACCAGTGGGGAGACCCACGGGGTCAGACCCGTCGCTGGTTCGATTATATCATTTTCTAGGAGTTGTCTGAGTTCTGCTGACACTGCAGCTTGGAGATGGAACCCAACTCTCCTCGAGTGCTGGGGGACGGGCCGAACTGTGGGGTCAATATGTAGTTTAACTGAGGGTCCTTTCAATTTTCCTAGGCCTTTGCAGATGAGGGGGAATTCTTCCACGATGGTGTCTTTTGAAATCACGTCCGTCTCCCTGGGTTCCGCTTGGACGTTTGACACACTCTCTTTCGCTACTTGAGTTGGCTCTGATGAATAGATCTTGCACCGTCTCGGACGTGTATGTCTATGAGTCCCAGGGAGGAGGCCGTCCTGTAGCTGAGGAGGCACCTTCCTTTCGTTGGACTGCGAATTACGTGTATGCTTGTCGTTATGGCACGGTTGCCGTGGATGAGGTGACGGGCGAAGAAGCCAATTGATTGTAGTGGAGTGTCGGCGCCCCATTGGTATATTTTGGATTCAGACGGCACTAAGGCTGGTTTCTTGGGAATTTGGTGGAACTCCTTTTCACCCATTATGTTGACCGTAGCTCCTGAGTCAACCAGGAAACAGAATTGGTGGCCTCCTATTTCCATTGGTATCTTGGGTGCTTCACGTGCTTGTCCTTCGTCCATGATGAGGTTGACGTACTCATCTTGCCGATAGTGATCGTATTGATAACCTTCATCTTCGAGGCGATGTTGGTCTTCCTCGTAGTGAGAGATGGAAGCTGGGGGCCCGTCGTATTCATCTCTTATGCGGGATATTTGTTTGTATTCTTCATTGCCTTGGGGTTCTTCCGATGGGTAGACGTCTTCAACTACTCTGACGTACCTTCTCGGGTTTTGTTGAAAAGGGCGCGATTGGTAGCTCTGGGCTTGTGGATTCCTGTAGGGTATTTTGAACTGCGGGGCGACTGGTGGTCTTTGGGTCGGGAATGGTTTGCCCTCTCTGCAGACCGATTGGAAATGTCCCTCTCTCCCGCAGTTGCCGCATTTCTGGGACAATGCGGGGCACGTCCCTGCATGGGGATACGGCATTCCACAGCGGTAACACTGGCGTTGTGTTCTTGGGGTCGTTGAGTAGTTGAGATTCGGTCCTCTATCTGTTGTTCTGGCATTACTGGCCTGCATTGCTGCGATCGTCTCGTTTTTGTCATGTTTGGAGGAGGCGGTGCCAGTTATCTGCGTCACTTGTTTTCGACTCTCTCCAGAATCCTTGCCATCTGGCTGATTTCATCAATAGTGATGTTTTTTTTTAAAAGTTGCTTCTTTAGTGTTTGGGATACACACCCTTCAATCACTCTCAACCTTATGGCCTCATCTAGGGAGAAAGCGTGGAACTGGCAGTTTGCGCCTTTTATTCGTAGGCGGGTGATGAACTCGTCGACCGTTTCGTCTACCCTCTGCGTGCGCTGATTGAAAATGTATCTTTCATAGTCCCTGTTGGGTTCAATCACCAACCGTCTGTTCAGTGCTGCGATAAGGGCTGGGAAGTCAGCTTGTTCTGCTGATGGAATGGTTTTCAACAGTATTTTGATGTTGTTCCCCGCAAGGTTCAGAAACATGCTGCGTAGTCTTGGGGATTTCTCTTCTCCTGCGGCGTCAATGAAGGTGTTGAAGTCTTCCAACCACTCGACCCACCTTGGGCCTTTGTCTGCCTGCGGCATCATGGAGAAGGGGGGGGCATGCGCCATGCCGTGGTTGCTGTGCTCCCCGCTGGGGCGGGGGGGCCAGGGCCTGCTGATCTTGGGGCGCGGTGGCTTGGTTGGTGAAGCTGCAGCATGTAGAGCCAGGTCATGAGCAGCAAAAGACATTTTGGTGGCAAACAGCAGGCCCTGGAGGGTCGCATGGGCAGCCTCACTTACATGGGCTCAGGGTTACAAAGTGCAGCCAGGTGTCGCTGCGGTGTGTGCGCCGAGCACAATATTACAAAAGCACCAATCAAGGTCATGCTTGGAGCTGGGAGGTGGGCAGAGGGAGAGAGAAGGAGGTGACTTGGTTGGGGAAGCTGCGGTGTGTAGAGCCTGGCCATGGGCAGCGAAAGACATTTTGGTGCAAACAGCAGGCCCAGGAGGGTCACATGGGCAGCCTCACTCCCCTGAGCTCAGGATTACAAAGAGCAGCCAGGAGTCGCTTCGGTGTGTTCACTGAGCACTGTATTACGAATGCACCAATGAGGGTGACGCTTGGAGCTGGGAGGCGGGGGAGGTAGGGAGAGGGAGGTGGCTTGGTTGGGGAAGCTACGGCATGTAGAGTCGGGCCATGGGCATTGAAAGGCATTTTGGTGACAAACAGCAGGCCCTGGTGGGTCGCATGGGCAGTCTCACTCACCTGGGCTCAGGATTACAAAGAGCAGCCCGGAGTCGCTGCGGTGTGTACACCAAGCACAATAATACGAATGAACCAATCAGGGTCATGCTTGGAGCTGGGAGGCGGGCAGAGGTAGAGAGATGGAGGTGGCTTGGTTAGGGAAGCTGCAGCGTGTAGAGCCGGGTCATGACCAGCGAAAGGCATTTTGGTGGCAAACAGCAGGCCCTGGAGGGTTGCATGGGCAGCCTCACTCACCTGGGCTCAGGATTACAAAGAGCAGCCAGGTGTATCTACGGTGTGTACACTGAGCACAATATTACGAACGCACCAGTCAGGGTCACACTTGGAGCTGGGAGGCGGGGGAGGGAGGGAGAGGGAGGTGGCTTGGTTGGGGAAATTGCAGAGCGTAGAGCCTGGCTATGGGCAGCAAAAGGCATTTTGGTAGCAAACAGCAGACCCTGGAGGGTCGCATGGTCAGCATAACTCAACTGGGCTCAGGATTACAAAAAGCAGCCAGGAGTCACCGCGGTGTGTACACCGAGCACAATATTACGAACACACCAATCAGGGTCACACTGGGAGATGGGGGGAGGGTAGGAGAGGGAGTTGGCTTGGTTGGGGAAGCTGCGGCATGTAGAGTCGGGCCATGGGCAGAGAAAGGCATTTTGGTGGCAAACAGCAGGCCCTGGAGGGTCGCATGGGCAGCCTCACTCACCTGGGCTCAGGATTACAAAGAGCAGCCAGGTGTCGCCACAGAGTGTGCACCGAGCACAATATTATGAAAGCACCAATCAGGGGGATGCTTGAAGCTTGGAGGCGGGCAGAGCGAGGGAGAGGGAGGTGGCTTGGTTGGGGAAGCTTAAACCTGTAGAGCCTGGCCATAGGCAGCAAAAGGCATTTTGGTGGCAACCCCAGGCCCTGGAGGGTCGCATGGGCAGCCTCACTCACCTGGGCTCAGGATTACAAAGAGCAGCCAGGAGTTGCTGCAGTGTGTACACTGAGCACTATATTATGAACGCACCAATCAGGGTCACGCTTGGAGCTGGGAGGCAGGGGAGGGAGTGAGGTAGAGGTGGCTTGGTTGGGGAAGATGCGGCGTGTAGAGCCGGGCCACGGGCATCGAAAGGCATTTTGGTGGCAAACAGCAGTCCCTGGAGGCTCGCATGGGCAGACTCACTCACCAGGGCGCAGGATTACATAGAGCAGCCAGGAGTCGCTGCGGTGTGTGCACCGAGCACAATATTACGAATGCACCAATCAGGGTCACGCTTGGAGCTGGGTTTCGGGCAGAGGTATGGGAGAGGGAGGTGGCTTGGTTGGGGAAGCTGCAGCGTGTAGAGCCAGGTCATGAGCAGCAAAAGACATTTTGGTGGCAAACAGCAGGCCCTGGAGGGTCGCATGGGCAGCCTCACTTACCTGGGCTCAGGGTTACAAAGTGCAGCCAGGTGTCGCTGCGGTGTGTGCGCCGAGCACAATATTACAAAAGCACCAATCAGGGTCATGCTTGGAGCTGGGAGGTGGGCAGAGGGAGAGAGAGGGAGGTGACTTGGTTGGGGAAGCTGCGGTGTGTAGAGCCTGGCCATGGGCAGCAAAAGATATTTTGGTGCAAACAGCAGGCCCAGGAGGGTCGCATGGGCAGCCTCACTCACCTGAGCTCAGGATTACAAAGAGCAGCCAGGAGTCGCTTCGGTGTGTACACTGAGCACTGTATTACGAATGCACCAATCAGGGTCATGCTTGGAGCTGGGAGGCGGGCAGAGGTAGAGAGACGGAAGTGGCTTGGTTAGGGAAGCTGCAGCGTGTAGAGCCAGGTCATGACCAGCGAAAGGCATTTTGGTGGCAAAAAGCAGGCCCTGCAGGGTTGCATGTGCATCCTCACTCACCTGGGCTCAGGATTACAAAGAGCAGCCAGGTGTTGCCGCAGAGTGTGCACCGAGCACAATATTACGAAAGTACCAATAAGGGGGACGCTTAAAGCTGGGAGGCGGGCGGACGGAGGTAGAGGGAGGTGGCTTGGTTGAGGAAATTGCAGAGTGTAGAGCCTGGCTATGGTCAGCGAAAGTCATTTTGGTAGCAAACAGCAGGCCTTGGAGGGTTGCATGGGCAGCCTCACACAACTGGGCTCAGGATTACAAAGAGCAGCCAGGAGTCACCGCAGTGTGTACACCAAGCACAATATTACAAATGCACCAACCAGGGTCACGCTTGCAGCTGGGAGGCGGGCAGAGGGAGGGAGAGGGAGGTGGCTTGGTTGGGGAAGCTGCGGCGTGTGGAGCCGGGCCATGGGCATAGAAAGGTATTTTGGTGTAAAACAGCAGGCTGGAGGGTCTCATGGGCAGCCTCACTCACCTGGGCTCAAGATTACAAAGAGCAGCCAGGAGTCGCTGCGGTGTCTACACTGAGCACAATATTATGAACGCACCAATCAGGGTCATGCTGGGAGGTGGGGGGAGGGAGGGAGAGGGAGTTGGCTTGGTTGGGGAAATTGCAGCTTGTAGTGTCGGGCCATGGGCAGTGAAAGGCATTTTGGAGGCAAATAGCAGGCCCTGGAGGGTTGTATGGGCAGCCTCACTCACCTGGGCTCAGGATTACAAAGAGCAGACAGGTGTCTCCAGGGTGTGTGCACCAAGCACAATATTAGGAAAGCACTAATGAGGGTCACGTTTGGAACTGGGAGGCAGGCAGAGGGAGGGAGGGGGAAGTGGCTTGGGTGGGGAAGCTGCAGCGTGTAGAGCCGGGTCATGAGCAGCGAAAGGCATGTTGGTGGCAAACAGCAGGTCTGGGAGGGTCGCATGGGCAGCCTCACTCACCTGGGCTCAGGATTACAAAGAGCAGCCAGGTGTCTCTGCGGTGTGTACACTGAGCACAATATTACGAACGCACCAGTCAGGGTCACGCTTGGAGCTGGGCGGCGGGCAGAGGGAGGGAGAGGGTGGTGGCTTGGGTGGGGAAGCTGCAGCGTGTAGAGCCGGGTCATGAGCAGGGAAATGCATGTTGGTGTCAAACAGCAGGCCCTGGAGGGTCGCATGGGCAGCCTCACTCACCTGGGCTCAGGATTACAAAGAGCAGCCAGGTGTCTCTGCGGTGTGTACACTGAGCACAATATTACGAACGCACCAGTCAGGGTCATGCTTAGAGCTGGGAGGCGGGGAGGGAGGGAGAGGGAGGTGGCTTGGCTGGGGAAATTGCAGAGTGTAGAGCCTGGCTATTGGCAGCGAAAGGCATTTTGGTAGCAAACAGCAGGCCCCGGAGGGTCGCATAGGCAGCCTAACTCAACTGGGCTCAGGATTACAAAGAGCAGCCAGGAGTCACCACGGTGTGTACACCAAGCACAATATTACGAACGCACTAATCAGGGTCACACTGGGAGGTGGGGGGAGGTAGGAGAGGGAGTTGGCTTGGTTGGGGAAGCTGCGGCGTCTAGAGTCGGGCCATGGGCAGAGAAAGGCATTTTGGTGGCAAACAGCAGGACCTGGAAGGTCACATGGGCAGCCTCACTCAACTGGGCTCAGGATTACAAAGAGCAACCAGGAGTCGCTGTGGTGTGTACACCGAGCACTATATTACAAATGCACCAATCAGGGTCACGCTTGGAGCTGGGAGGCGAGCAGAGGGAGGGAGAGGGAGGTGGCTTGGTTGGGGAAGCTGCGGCGTGTGGAGCCAGGCCATGGGCATAGAAAGGCATTTTGGTGGTAAACAGCAGGCTGGAGGGTCTCATGGGCAGCCTCACTCACCTGGGCTCAGGATTACAAAGAGCAGCCAGGAGTCGCTGCGGTGTGTACACTGAGCACAATATTACGAATGAACCAATCAGGGTCACGCTGGGAGGTGGGGGGAGGGAGGGAGACGGAGTTGCCTTGGTTGGGGAAGCTGCGGCTTGTAGAGTCGGGCCATGGGCAGTGAAAGGCATTTTGGTGGCAAATAGCAGGCCCTGGAGGGTTGCATGGGCAGCCTCACTCACCTGGGCTCAGGATTACAAAGAGCAGCCTGGAGTCACTGCGGTGTGTACACCGTGCACAATATTACGAACGCATCAATCAGGGTCACGCTTGGAGATGGGAGACAGGGGAGGGACAAGGAGGTGGCTTGGTTCGGAAGCTGCGGCGTGTAGCGCCAGGCAAATTGCAGCGAAAGGCATTTTGGTGGCAAACAGCAGGCCCTAGAGGGTCACATGGGCAGCCTCACTCACCTGGGCTCAGGATTACTAAGAGCAACCAAGAGTGGTTGCGGTGTGTACACCGACCACTATATTACAAATGCACCAATTAGGGTCACGCTTGGAGCTGTGAGGCGGGCAGAGGAAGGGAGAGGGAGGTGGCTGGTTGGGGAAGCTCCGGTGTGTGGAGCTGGGCCATGGGCATTGAAAGACATTTTGGTGGCAAACAGCATGCCCTTGAGGGTCACATGGGCAGCCTCACTCACCTGGGCTCAGGATTACAAAGATCAGCCTGGAGTCACTGTGGTGTGTACACCAAGCACAATATTACGAACGCACCAATCAGGGTCATGCTTGGAGCTGGGAGACATGGGAGGGAGGGAGAGTGAGGTGGCTTGGTTGGGAAGCTGCAGAGTGTAGAGCCGGGCCATGGGCTGCGAAAGGCATTTTGGTGGCAAACAGCCGAACCCTGGAGGGTCGCATGGGCAGCTTCACTCACCTGGGCTCAGGTTTACAAAGAGCAGGCAGGAGTCGCTGCGGTGTGTACACCGAACACAATATTTTGAACGCACCAATCAGGGTCACGCTTCATAGCTCTCAACCATTTGTGTCACAAAGGCGGGTGAAAACACCCGATTTTGTTTTTGGCGGGTGAGAGGCCCATTGAAATGAATGGGCATGCTGGAGGCTTGGCGGGTGAGTCAGCTGTTTAGAAGGCGGGTGACACCCGCCAAAAGCGTGTGAGTTGAGAGATATGCGCTTGGAGCTGGAAGGTGGGGAGGGAGGGAGAGGGAGGTGGCTTGGTTGGGGAAGCTGCGACGTGTAGAGCTGGGCCATGGGCATCGAAAGGCATTTTGGTGGCAACCAGAAGGCCATGGAGGGTCGCATGGGCAGCCTCACTCACCTGGGCTCAGGATTAGAAAGAGCAGCCAGGAATCGCCATGGTCTGTACATCGAACACAATATTATGAACGCACCAATGAGGATCGCGCTTGGAGCTGGGAGGAGGGCGGAGGGAGCGAGAGGGAGGTGGCTTGGTTGGGGAAGCTGCAGCGTGTAGAGCCGGGTCATGAGCAGCGAAAGGCATGTTGTTGGCAAACAGCTGGTCCTGGAGGGTCGCATGGGCAGCCTCACTCACCTGGGCTCAGGATTACAAAGAGCAGCCAGGTGTCTCTGCGGTGTGTACACTGAGCACAATATTACGAACGCACCAGTCAGGGTCATGCTTAGAGCTGGGAGGCGGGGAGGGAGGGAGAGGGAGGTGGCTTGGCTGGGGAAATTGCAGAGTGTAGAGCCTGGCTATTGGCAGCGAAAGGCATTTTGGTAGCAAACAGCAGGCCCCGGAGGGTCGCATATGCTGCCTAACTCAACTGGGCTCAGGATTACAAAGAGCAGCCAGGAGTCACCACGGTGTGTACACCAAGCACAATATTACGAACGCACTAATCAGGGTCACACTGGGAGGTGAGGGGAGGGTAGGAGAGGGAGTTGGCTTGGTTGGGGAAGCTGCGGCGTCTAGAGTCGGGCCATGGGCAGAGAAAGGCATTTTGGTGGCAAACAGCAGGACCTGGAAGGTCACATGGGCAGCCTCACTCACCTGGGCTCAGGATTACAAAGAGCAACCAGGAGTCGCTGTGGTGTGTACACCGAGCACTATATTACAAATGCACCAATCAGGGTCACGTTTGGAGCTGGGAGGTGAGCAGAGGGAGGGAGAGGGAGGTGGCTTGGTTGGGGAAGCTGCGCTGTGTAGAGCCGGGCAATGGGCATAGAAAGGCATTTTGGTGGTAAACAGCAGGCTGGAGGGTCTCATGGGCAGCCTCACTCACCTGGGCTCAGGATTACAAAGAGCAGCCAGGAGTCGCTGCGGTGTGTACACTGAGCACAATATTACGAATGAACCAATCAGGGTCACGCTGGGAGGTGGGGGGAGGGAGGGAGACGGAGTTGCCTTGGTTGGGGAAGCTGCGGCTTGCAGAGTCGGGCCATGGGCAGTGAAAGGCATTTTGGTGGCAAATAGCAGGCCCTGGAGGGTTGCATGGGCAGCCTCACTCACCTGGGCTCAGGATTACAAAGAGCAACCTGGAGTCACTGCGGTGTGTACACCGTGCACAATATTACGAACGCATCAATCAGGGTCACGCTTGGAGATGGGAGACAGGGGAGGGAGAGGGAGGTGGCTTGGTTCGGAAGCTGCGGCGTGTAGAGCCAGGCAAATTGCAGCGAAAGGCATTTTGGTGGCAAACAGCAGGCCCTAGAGGGTCACATGGGCAGCCTCACTCACCTGGGCTCAGGATTACTAAGAGCAACCAAGAGTGGTTGCGGTGTGTACACCGACCACTATATTACAAATGCACCAATTAGGGTCACGCTTGGAGCTGGGAGGCGGGCAGAGGGAGGGAGAGGGAGGTGGCTGGTTGGGGAAGCTCCGGCGTGTGGAGCTGGGCCATGGGCATTGAAAGACATTTTGGTGGCAAACAGCATGCCCTTGAGGGTCGTATGGGCAGCCTCACTCACCTGGGCTCAGGATTACTAAGAGCAACCAAGAGTGGTTGCGGTGTGTACACTGAGCACAATATTACGAATGCACCAGTCAGGGACACTCTTGGAGCTGAGAGGCGGGGGAGGGAGGGAGAGGGAGGACGCTTGTTTTGGGAAATTGCAGACTGTAGAGCCTGGCTATGGGCAGCGAAAGGCATTCTGGTGGCAAACAGCAGGCCCTGGAGGGTTGCATGGGCAGCCTCACTCACCTGGGCTCAGGATTTCAAAGAGCAGCCAAGAGTCATTGCAGTGTGTACACTGAGGACTATATTACGAACGCACAAATCATGGTCAATCTTGGAGCTGGGAGGCGGGCGAGGGAGGGAGAGGGTGGTGGATTGGTTGGGGAAGCTGCAGCGTGTAGAGCCGGGTCATGAGCAGCGAATGGCATGTTGGTGGCAAACAGCAGGTCCTGGAATGTCGCATGGGCAGCCTCACTCACCTGGGCTCAGCATTACACGACCCTCAATCTCATAGCTTCATCCAACGAGAATGCGTCAAAATGGAAATTTGCGCCTTTTACTCTTAGGCGGGTTATGAATTCGTCGACTGTCTCCTGTGGCATTTGGGTGCACTTGTTGAATAGGTACGTAATGCTGGAAATCTTCCATCCAGTCAGTCCATCTGGGCCCCTTCGTGGCTTGTGGAGTCATGGTGAAAGGCGGGGGTAGTCGCAGCTGAATCGGCTGTACAATATGAGCCGGTGTAGGTGACCCAGGGTTGGACCCTGCGGTGGAGGCCGGTGTGCTCATGATGCCAGAAGGTGGGTGTGTGTTCGGCCCTTGTGGATGTTTTGTTTAGGCTGGCGGAGCGTCACCCACCTGGGAGGTCGAGTGCCACAGATGGGCATGCAGCGTCACAAGCGTCGTGAGGAGGGATGGCACTCAGCTGTGCTGGGGCTTTGCAGCGAGCGCTGGCAGTATGAGGACACTGCCACACGTCCTTGTTGGTCCTCTGGATGGCGTGGGCGGGTTCGCCGGCACACGACGTAGGGGGGGCCGCAGCGGATGGCTAGGGCCCAGATGCACACTTCCCAGAGTGCCCGTAGTAGCGTGGGGACCAGGCGGACTGCCAGGGTCCAGCGTCGTGCTTCCAGATGTAGTGCGGGAGGGAGAGAGAAAACCGCAGCATTTTCAGGTGCGGCCAGCAGCTGCCGCCTGTGTAGGAGTTGGAGGGGCGGGAGGAGGCCCAGTCGCGGCTGGAGCGAGGAGCTGGTGGATTGCCAGCAGGGATGTCTTCGAACGCGCATGCAGCACGGAAGTGGCAGAAAGCCACGGAGGAACGACGGACTGCCGAAAGGAGGATTCCGTGGGCGCACGGAAATGACCTCGTCGCCAGTGTTGCCTCTTGCAGGCTGCGAAAAAGGAGGACGCGCACACGGAGATGCTGGATGACTTCTTTATTCCTTCTCTACACCTCGATACTGGTGCTTCTCGCGCCTTACCCAGAAACCCCTTTTCCTCTCTTGGCGCCGTAACATGGCCCCGCCTCCACAACGGTGGGGGCAGCACTCCTTAACCCCTGAGTGCTTGGTAACAGTGCCTTGGTTGGGAAGCTGCGGAGTGTAGAGCCGGGCCATGGGCTGCGAAAGGCATTTTGGTGGCAAACAGCCGGCCCTGGAGGGTCGCATGGGCAGCCTCACTCACCTGGGCTCAGGATTACAAAGAGCAGCCAGGAGTCACTGCGGTGTGTACACCGAACACAATATTTTGAACGCACCAATCAGGGTCACGCTTGGAGCTGGGAGGCGGGGAGGGAGGGAGAGGGAGGTGGCTTGGTTGGGGAAGCTGCGACGTGTAGAGCTGGGCCATGGGCATCGAAAGGCATTTTGGTGGCAACCAGAAGGCCCTGGAGGGTCGCATGGGCAGCCTCACTCACCTGGGCTGAGGATTAGAAAGAACAGCCAGGAATCGCCATGGTCTGTACACCGAACACAATATTATGAACGCACCAATGAGGATCGCGCTTGGAGCTGGGAGGAGGACGGAGCGAGCGAGAGGGAGGTGGCTTGGTTGGGGAAGCTGCAGCGTGTAGAGCCGGGTCATGAGCAGCGAAAGGCATGTTGGTGGCAAACAGCTGGTCCTGGAGGGTCGCATGGGCAGCCTCACTCACCTGGGCTCAGGATTACAAAGAGCAGCCAGGTGTCTCTGGGGTGTGTACACTGAGCACAATATTACGAATGCACCAGTCAGGGTCACTCTTGGAGCTGGGAGGCGGGGGAGGGAGAGGGAGGAGGCTTTGTTGGGGAAATTGCAGACTGTAGAGCCTGGCTATGGGCAGCGAAAGGCATTCTGGTGGCAAACAGCAGGCCCTGGAGGGTTGCATGGGCAGCCTCACTCACCTGGGCTCAGGATTTCAAAGAGCAGCCAAGAGTAGGAGAGGGAGTTGGCTTGGTTGGGGAAGCTGCGGTGTGTAGAGTCGGGCCATGGGCAGAGAAAGGCATTTTGGTGGCAAGCAGCAGGCTCTGGAGGGGCGCATGGGCAGCCTCACTCTCCTGGGCTCAGGATTGCAAAGAGCATCCAGGAGTCGCCGCGGTGTGTACACTGAGCACAATATTAGGCACGCACCAATCAGGGTCACGCTGGGAGGCGGGGGGAGGGAGAGAGAGGAAGATGGCCTGGTTGGGGAAGCTGTGGCGTGTAGAGTCGGGCCATGGGCAGCGAAAGGCATTTTGGTGCCAAATAGCAGGCCCTGGAGGGTCGCATGGGCAGCCTCACTCACCTGGGCTCAGGATTACAAAGAGCAGCCAGGTGTCGCCGCAGAGTGTGCACCGAGCACAATATTATGAAAGCATCAATCAGGGGGACGCTTGAAGCTGGGAGGCGGGCGGAGGGAGGTGGCTTGGTTGAGGAAATTGCAGAGTGTAGAGCCTGGCTATGGGCAGCGAAAGTCATTTTGGTAGCAAACAGCAGGCCCTGGAGGGTCGCATGGGCAGCCTAACTCAACTGGGCTCAGGATTACAAAGAGCAGCCAAGAGTCACCGCGGTGTGTACACCAAGCACAATATTACGAACGCACCAATCAGGGTCACACTCGGAGGTGGGGGGAGGGTAGGAGAGGGAGTTGGCTTGGTTGGGGAAGCTGCGGTGTGTAGAGTCGGGCCATGGGCAGAGAAAGGCATTTTGGTGGCAAGCAGCAGGCCCTGGAGGGGCGCATGGGCAGCCTCACTCTCCTGGGCTCAGGATTGCAAAGAGCATCCAGGAGTCGCCGCGGTGTGTACACTGAGCACAATATTAGGCACGCACCAATCAGGGTCACGCTGGGAGGCGGGGGGAGGGAGAGAGAGGAAGATGGCTTGGTTGGGGAAGCTGTGGCGTGTAGAGTCGGGCCATGGGCAGCGAAAGGCATTTTGGTGCCAAATAGCAGGCCCTGGAGGGTCGCATGGGCAGCCTCACTCACCTGGGCTCAGGATTACAAAGAGCAGCCAGGTGTCTCTGCGGTGTGTACACTGAGCACAATATTACGAACGCACCAATCAGGGTCACGCTTAAAGCTGGGAGGCGGGGGAGGGAGAGAGAGGGAGGTGGCTTGGTTGGGAAAATTGCAGAGTGTAGAGCCTGGCTATGGGCAGCGAAAGGCATTTTGGTAGCAAACAGCAGGCCCTTGAGTGTCGCATAGGCAGCCTAACTCAACTGGGCTCAGGATTACAAAGAGCAGCCAGGAGTCACCACGGTGGGTACACGAAGCACAATATTACGAACGCACCAATCAGGGTCACACTGGGAGGTGGGGGGAGGGTAGGAGAGGGAGTTGGCTTGGTTGGGGAAGCTGCGGCGTCTAGAGTCGGGCCATTGGAAGAGAAAGGCATTTTGGTGGCAAACAGCAGGCCCTGGAAATTCGCATGGGCAGCTTCACTCACCTGGGCTCACGATTACAAAGAGCAACCAGGAGTCGCTGCGGTGTGTACACCGAGCACTAAATTACAAACGCACCAATCAGGGTCACGCTTGGAGCTGGGAGGCGGGCAGAGGGAGGGAGAGGGAGGTGGCTTGGTTGGGGAAGCTGCGGCGTTTGGAGCCGGGCCATGAGCATAGAAAGGCATTTTGGTGGTAAACAGCAGGCTGGAGGGTCGCATGGGCAGCCTCACTCACCTGGGCTCAGCTTTACAAAGATCAGCCAGGAGTTGCTGCAGTGTGTACACTCAGCACTATATTATGAACGCACCAATCAGGGTCACGCTTGGATCTGGGAGGCGGGGGAGGGAGTGAGGTAGAGGTGGCTTGGTTGGGGAAGATGCAGCGTGTAGGGCCGGGCCACGTGCATCGAAAGGCATTTTGGTAGCAAACAGCAGGCCCTGGAGGGTCGCATGGGCAGCCTCACTCACCTGGGCTCAGGATTACAAAGAGCAGCCAGGTGTCGCCGCAGAGTGTGCACCGAGCACAATATTACAAAAGCACCAATCAGGGTCATGCTTGGAGCTGGGAGGTGGGCATAGGGAGAGAGAGGGAGGTGACTTGGTTGGGGAAGCTGCGGTGTGTAGAGCCTGGCCATGGGCAGCGAAAGACATTTTGGTGCAAACAGCAGGCCCTGGAGGGTCGCATGGGCAGCCTCACTCACCTGGGCTCAGGATTCCAAAGAGCAGCCAGGAGTCGCTGCGGTGTGTACACCAAGCACAATATTACGAATGCACCAATCAAGGTCATGCTTGGAGCAGGGAGGCGGGCAGAGGTAGAGAGACGGAGGTGGCTTGGTTAGGGAAGCTGCAGCGTGTAGAGCCGGGTCATGACCAGCGAAAGGCATTTTGGTGGCAAACAGCAGGCCCTGGAGGGTTGCATGGGCAGCCTCACTCACCTGGGCTCAGGATTACAAAGGGCAGCCAGGAGTCGCTGCAGTGTGTACACCGAGCACTATACTATGAACGCACCAATCAGGGTCACGCTTGGAGCTGGGAGGTGGGGGAGGGAGGGAGGAGGAGGTGGCTTGGTTGGGGAAGATGCAGCATGTAAAGCCGGGCCATGGGCATCGAAAGGCATTTTGGTTGCAAAGAGCAGACCCTGGAGGGTCGCATGGGCAGGCTAACTCACCTGGGCTCAGGATTACAAAGAGCAGTCAGGAGTCGCCGCGGTGTGTACACTGAGCACAATATTATGAATGCACCAATCAGGGTCACGCTTGGAGCTGGGAGGCGGGCAGAGGGAAGGAGAGGGAGGTGGCTTGGTTGGGGAAGCTGCAACGTGTAGAGCCTGGCCATAGGCAGCGAAAGGCAGTTTGGTGGCAAACCCCTGGCCCTGGAGGGTTGCATGAGCAGCCTCACTCACCTGGGCTCAGGATTACAAAGAGCTGCCAGGAGTTGCTGCAGTGTGCGCACCGAGCACAATATTACGATAGCACCAATCAGGGGAATGCTTGAAGCTTGGAGGCGGGCAGAGGGAGGTAGTGGGAGGTGGCTTGGTTGAGGAAGCTGCGGTGTGTAGAGCCGGGCCACGGGCATCGAAAGGAATTTTGGTAGCAAACAGCAGGCCCTGGAGGGTCGCATGGGCAGCCTCACTCACCTGGGCTCAGGATTACAAAGAGCAGCCAGGTGTCACCGCAGAGTGCGCACCGAGCACAATATTACGATAGCACCAATCAGGGGAATGCTTGAAGCTTGGAGGCGGGCAGCGGGAGGTAGTGGGAGGTGGCTTGGTTGAGGAAGCTGCGGTGTGTAGAGCCGGGCCATGGGTATTGAAAGGCATTTTGGTGACAAACAGCAGGCCCTGGAGGCTTGCATGGGCAGACTCACTCACCTGGGCTCAGGATTACAAAGAGCAGTCAGGAGTCGCCGCGGTGTGTACACTGAGCACAATATTATGAATGCACCAATCAGGGTCACGCTTGGAGCTGGGAGGCGGGCAGAGGGAAGGAGAGGGAGGTGGCTTGGTTGGGGAAGCTGCAACGTGTAGAGCCTGACCATAGGCAGCGAAAGGCAGTTTGGTGGCAAACCCCTGGCCCTGGAGGGTTGCATGGGCAGCCTCACTCACCTGGGCTCAGGATTACAAAGAGCTGCCAGGAGTTGCTGCAGTGTGCGCACCGAGCACAATATTACGATAGCACCAATCAGGGGAATGCTTGAAGCTTGGAGGCGGGCAGAGGGAGGTAGTGGGAGGTGGCTTGGTTGAGGAAGCTGCGGTGTGTAGAGCCGGGCCACGGGCATCGAAAGGAATTTTGGTAGCAAACAGCAGGCCCTGGAGGGCCGCATGGGCAGCCTCACTCACCTGGGCTCAGGATTACAAAGAGCAGCCAGGTGTCACCGCAGAGTGCGCACCGAGCACAATATTACGATAGCACCAATCAGGGGAATGCTTGAAGCTTGGAGGCGGGCAGCGGGAGGTAGTGGGAGGTGGCTTGGTTGAGGAAGCTGCGGTGTGTAGAGCCGGGCCATGGGTATTGAAAGGCATTTTGGTGGCAAACAGCAGGCCCTGGAGGCTTGCATGGGCAGACTCACTCACCAGGGCGCAGGATTACATAGAGCAGCCAGGAGTCGCTGCGGTGTGTGCATCGAGCACAATATTACGAATGCACCAATCAGGGTCACGCTTGGAGCTGGGTTTCGGGCAGAGGTATGGGAGAGGGAGGTGGCTTGGTTGGGGAATCTGCAGCGTGTAGAGCCAGGTCATGAGCAGCAAAAGACATTTTGGTGGCAAACAGCAGGCCCTGGAGGGTTGCATGGGCAGCCTCACTCACCTGGACTCAGGGTTACAAAGTGCAGTCAGGTGTTGCTGCTGTGTGTGCGCCGAGCACAATATTACAAAAGCACCAATCAGGGTCATGCTTGGAGCTGGGAGGTGTGCAGAGGGAGAGAGAGGGAGGTGACTTGGTTGGGGAAGCTGCGGTGTGTAGAGCCTGGCCATGGGCAGCGAAAGACATTTTGGTGCAAACAGCAGGCCCTGGAGGGTCGCATGGGCAGCCTCACTCACCTGGGCTCAGGATTCCAAAGAGCAGCCAGGAGACGCTACAGTGTGTACACCAAGCACAATATTACGAATTCACCAATCAGGGTCATGCTTGGAGCTGGGAGGCGGGCAGAGGTAGAGAGACGGAGGTGGCTTGGTTAGGGAAGCTGTAGCGTGTAGAGCCAGGTCATGACCAGCGAAAGGCATTTTGGTGGCAAACAGCAGGCCCTGGAGGGTTGCATGGGCAGCCTCACTCACCTGGGCTCAGGATTACAAAGGGCAGCCAGGAGTCGCTGCAGTGTGTACACCGAGCACTATATTATGAACGCACCAATCAGGGTCACGCTTGGAGCTGGGAGGTGGGGGAGGGAGGGAGGAGGAGGTGGCTTGATTGGGGAAGATGCAGCATGTAGAGCCGGGCCATGGGCATCGAAAGGCATTTTGGTAGCAAACAGCAGGCCCTGGAGGGTCGCATGGGCAGCCTCACTCACCTGGGCTCAGGATTACAAAGAGCAGCCAGGTGTCGCCCCAGAGTGTGCACCGAGCACAATATTATGAAAGCACCAATCAGGGGGACGCTTGAAGCTGGGAGGCGGGCGGAGGGAGTTAGAGGGAGGTGGCTTGGTTGAGGAAATTGCAGAGTGTAGAGCCTGGCTATGGGCAGCGAAAGTCATTTTGGTAGCAAACAGCAGGCCCTGGAGGGTCGCATGGGCAGCCTAACTCAACTGGGCTCACGATTACAAAGATCAGCCAGGAGTCACCGCGGTGTGTACACCAAGCACAATATTACAAACGCACCAATCAGGGTCACACTGGGAGGTGGGGGGAGGGTAGGAGAGGGAGGTGACTTGGTTGGGGAAGCTGCGGTGTGTAGAGCCTGGCCATGGGCAGCGAAAGACATTTTGGTGCAAACAGCAGGCCCTGGAGGGTCGCATGGGCAGCCTCACTCACCTGGGCTCAGGATTCCAAAGAGCAGCCAGGAGTCGCTGCGGTGTGTACACCAAGCACAATATTACGAATGCACCAATCAAGGTCATGCTTGGAGCAGGGAGGCGGGCAGAGGTAGAGAGACGGAGGTGGCTTGGTTAGGGAAGCTGCAGCGTGTAGAGCCGGGTCATGACCAGCGAAAGGCATTTTGGTGGCAAACAGCAGGCCCTGGAGGGTTGCATGGGCAGCCTCACTCACCTGGGCTCAGGATTACAAAGGGCAGCCAGGAGTCGCTGCAGTGTGTACACCGAGCACTATACTATGAACGCACCAATCAGGGTCACGCTTGGAGCTGGGAGGTGGGGGAGGGAGGGAGGAGGAGGTGGCTTGGTTGGGGAAGATGCAGCATGTAAAGCCGGGCCATGGGCATCGAAAGGCATTTTGGTTGCAAAGAGCAGACCCTGGAGGGTCGCATGGGCAGGCTAACTCACCTGGGCTCAGGATTACAAAGAGCAGTCAGGAGTCGCCGCGGTGTGTACACTGAGCACAATATTATGAATGCACCAATCAGGGTCACGCTTGGAGCTGGGAGGCGGGCAGAGGGAAGGAGAGGGAGGTGGCTTGGTTGGGGAAGCTGCAACGTGTAGAGCCTGGCCATAGGCAGCGAAAGGCAGTTTGGTGGCAAACCCCTGGCCCTGGAGGGTTGCATGAGCAGCCTCACTCACCTGGGCTCAGGATTACAAAGAGCTGCCAGGAGTTGCTGCAGTGTGCGCACCGAGCACAATATTACGATAGCACCAATCAGGGGAATGCTTGAAGCTTGGAGGCGGGCAGAGGGAGGTAGTGGGAGGTGGCTTGGTTGAGGAAGCTGCGGTGTGTAGAGCCGGGCCACGGGCATCGAAAGGAATTTTGGTAGCAAACAGCAGGCCCTGGAGGGTCGCATGGGCAGCCTCACTCACCTGGGCTCAGGATTACAAAGAGCAGCCAGGTGTCACCGCAGAGTGCGCACCGAGCACAATATTACGATAGCACCAATCAGGGGAATGCTTGAAGCTTGGAGGCGGGCAGCGGGAGGTAGTGGGAGGTGGCTTGGTTGAGGAAGCTGCGGTGTGTAGAGCCGGGCCATGGGTATTGAAAGGCATTTTGGTGACAAACAGCAGGCCCTGGAGGCTTGCATGGGCAGACTCACTCACCTGGGCTCAGGATTACAAAGAGCAGTCAGGAGTCGCCGCGGTGTGTACACTGAGCACAATATTATGAATGCACCAATCAGGGTCACGCTTGGAGCTGGGAGGCGGGCAGAGGGAAGGAGAGGGAGGTGGCTTGGTTGGGGAAGCTGCAACGTGTAGAGCCTGGCCATAGGCAGCGAAAGGCAGTTTGGTGGCAAACCCCTGGCCCTGGAGGGTTGCATGGGCAGCCTCACTCACCTGGGCTCAGGATTACAAAGAGCTGCCAGGAGTTGCTGCAGTGTGCGCACCGAGCACAATATTACGATAGCACCAATCAGGGGAATGCTTGAAGCTTGGAGGCGGGCAGAGGGAGGTAGTGGGAGGTGGCTTGGTTGAGGAAGCTGCGGTGTGTAGAGCCGGGCCACGGGCATCGAAAGGAATTTTGGTAGCAAACAGCAGGCCCTGGAGGGCCGCATGGGCAGCCTCACTCACCTGGGCTCAGGATTACAAAGAGCAGCCAGGTGTCACCGCAGAGTGCGCACCGAGCACAATATTACGATAGCACCAATCAGGGGAATGCTTGAAGCTTGGAGGCGGGCAGCGGGAGGTAGTGGGAGGTGGCTTGGTTGAGGAAGCTGCGGTGTGTAGAGCCGGGCCATGGGTATTGAAAGGCATTTTGGTGGCAAACAGCAGGCCCTGGAGGCTTGCATGGGCAGACTCACTCACCAGGGCGCAGGATTACATAGAGCAGCCAGGAGTCGCTGCGGTGTGTGCATCGAGCACAATATTACGAATGCACCAATCAGGGTCACGCTTGGAGCTGGGTTTCGGGCAGAGGTATGGGAGAGGGAGGTGGCTTGGTTGGGGAATCTGCAGCGTGTAGAGCCAGGTCATGAGCAGCAAAAGACATTTTGGTGGCAAACAGCAGGCCCTGGAGGGTTGCATGGGCAGCCTCACTCACCTGGACTCAGGGTTACAAAGTGCAGTCAGGTGTTGCTGCTGTGTGTGCGCCGAGCACAATATTACAAAAGCACCAATCAGGGTCATGCTTGGAGCTGGGAGGTGTGCAGAGGGAGAGAGAGGGAGGTGACTTGGTTGGGGAAGCTGCGGTGTGTAGAGCCTGGCCATGGGCAGCGAAAGACATTTTGGTGCAAACAGCAGGCCCTGGAGGGTCGCATGGGCAGCCTCACTCACCTGGGCTCAGGATTCCAAAGAGCAGCCAGGAGACGCTACAGTGTGTACACCAAGCACAATATTACGAATTCACCAATCAGGGTCATGCTTGGAGCTGGGAGGCGGGCAGAGGTAGAGAGACGGAGGTGGCTTGGTTAGGGAAGCTGTAGCGTGTAGAGCCAGGTCATGACCAGCGAAAGGCATTTTGGTGGCAAACAGCAGGCCCTGGAGGGTTGCATGGGCAGCCTCACTCACCTGGGCTCAGGATTACAAAGGGCAGCCAGGAGTCGCTGCAGTGTGTACACCGAGCACTATATTATGAACGCACCAATCAGGGTCACGCTTGGAGCTGGGAGGTGGGGGAGGGAGGGAGGAGGAGGTGGCTTGATTGGGGAAGATGCAGCATGTAGAGCCGGGCCATGGGCATCGAAAGGCATTTTGGTAGCAAACAGCAGGCCCTGGAGGGTCGCATGGGCAGCCTCACTCACCTGGGCTCAGGATTACAAAGAGCAGCCAGGTGTCGCCCCAGAGTGTGCACCGAGCACAATATTATGAAAGCACCAATCAGGGGGACGCTTGAAGCTGGGAGGCGGGCGGAGGGAGTTAGAGGGAGGTGGCTTGGTTGAGGAAATTGCAGAGTGTAGAGCCTGGCTATGGGCAGCGAAAGTCATTTTGGTAGCAAACAGCAGGCCCTGGAGGGTCGCATGGGCAGCCTAACTCAACTGGGCTCACGATTACAAAGATCAGCCAGGAGTCACCGCGGTGTGTACACCAAGCACAATATTACAAACGCACCAATCAGGGTCACACTGGGAGGTGGGGGGAGGGTAGGAGAGGGAGTTGGCTTGGTTGGGGAAGCTGCAGCGTCTAGAGTCGGGCCATGGGCAGAGAAAGGCATTTTGGTGGCAAACAGCAGGCCCTGGAAGGTCACATGGGCAGCCTCACTCACCTGGGCTCAGGATTACAAAGAGCAACCAGGAGTCGCTGCGGTGTGTACACCGAGCACTATATTACAAATGCACCAATCAGGGTCACGTTTGGAGCTGGGAGGCGGGCAGAGGGAGGGAGAGGGAGGTGGCTTGGTTGGGGAAGCTGCGGCGTGTGGAGCCGGGCAATGGGCATAGAAAGGCATTTTGGTGTAAAACAGCAGGCTGGAGGGTCTCATGGGCAGCCTCACTCACCTGGGCTCAAGATTACAAAAATCAACCAGGAGTCGCTGCGGCGTCTACACTGAGCACAATATTGCGAAAGCAACAATCAGGGTCACGCTGGGAGGTGGGGGGAAGGAGGGAGAGGGAGTTGGCTTGGTTGGGGAAGTTGCGGCTTGTAGTGTCGGGCCATGGGCAGTGAAAGGCATTTTGGTGTAAAACAGCAGGCTGGAGGGTCTCATGGGCAGCCTCACTCACCTGGGCTCAGGATTACAAAGAGAAGCCTGGAGTCACTGCAGTTTGTACACCGAGCACAATATTACGAATGCACCAATCAGGGTCACGCTAATAGCTGGGAGGCGGGCAGAGGGTAGGAGACGGAGGTGGCTTGGGTGAGGAAGCTGCAGCGTGTAGAGCCGGGTCATGAGCAGCGAAAGGCATGTTGGTGGAAAACAGCAGATCATTTAGGGTCGCATGAGCAGCCTCACTCACCTGGGCTCAGGATTACAAAGAGCAGCCAGGTGTCTCCAGGGTGTGTGCACCGAGCACAATATTAGGAAAGCACTAATGAGGGTCACGCTTGGAACTGGGAGGCAGGCAGAGGGAGGGAGAGGGAAGTGGCTTGGGTGGTGAAGCTGCAGCGTGTAGAGCCGGGTCATGAGCAGCGAAAGGCATGCTGGTGGCAAACAGCAGGTCCGGGAGGGTCGCATGGGCAGCCTCACTCACCTGGGCTCAGAATTACAAAGAGCAGCCAGGTGTCTCCGCGGTGTGTACACTGAGCACAATATTACGAACGCACCAGTCAGGGTCACGCTTGGAGCTGGGAGGCGGGTAGAGGGAGGGAGAGGGTGGTGGCTTGGTTGGGGAAGCTGAAGCGTGTAGAGCCGGGTCATGAGCAGCGAAAGGCATGCTGGTTGCAAACAGCAGGTCCTGGAGGGTCGCATGGGCAGCCTCACTCACCAGGGCTCAGAATTACAAAGAGCAGCCAGGTGTCTCTGTGGTGTGTACACTGAGCACAATATTACGAATGCACCAGTCAGGGTCACGCTTAGAGCTGGGAGGCGGGGGAGGGAGAGGGAGGTGGATTGGTTGGGGAAATTGCAGAGTGTAGAGCCTGGCTATGGGCAGCGAAAGGCATTTTGGTAGCAAACAGCAGGCCCCGGAGTGTCTCATAGGCAGCCTAACTCAACTGGGCTCAGGATTACAAAGAGCAGCCAGGAGTCACTGCGGTGTGTACACCAAGCACAACATTAGGAATGCACTAATCAGGGTCACACTGGGAGGTGGGGGGAGGGTAGGAGAGGGAGTTGGCTTGGTTGGGGAAGCTGCGGCGTCTAGAGTCGGGCCATGGGCAGAGAAAGGCATTTTGGTGGCAAACAGCAGGCCCTGGAAGGTCACATGGGCAGCCTCACTCACCTGGGCTCAGGATTACAAAGAGCAACCAGGAGTCGCTGCGATGTGTACACCGAGCACTATATTACAAATGCACCAATCAGTGTCACGCTTGGAGCTGGGAGGCGGGCAGAGGGAGGGAGAGGGAGGTGGCTTGGTTGGGGAAGCTGCGATGTATAGAGCTGGGCCATGGGCATCGAAAGGCATTTTGGTGGCAACCAGAAGGCCCTGGAGGGTCGCATGGGCAGCCTCACTCACCTGGGCTCAGGATTAGAAAGAGCAGCCAGGAATCGCCATGGTCTGTACAACGAACACAATATTATGAACGCACCAATGAGGATCGCGCTTGGAGCTGGGAGGAGGGCGGAGGGAGCGAGAGGGAGGTAGCTTGGTTGGGGAAGCTGCGGCGTGTAGAGCCGGGCCATGGGCATAGAAAGGCATTTTGGTGGCAAACATCAGGCCCTGGAGGGTCGCATGGGCAGCCTCACTCCCCTGAGCTCAGGATTACAAAGGGCAGCCAGCAGTTGCTGCGGTGTCTACACCGAACACAATATTACGAACACACAAATCACGGTCATGCTTGGAGCTGGGAGACATGGGAGGGAGGGAGAGGGAGGTGGCTTGGTTGGGGAAGCTGCGGCGTGTAGAGCTAGGCCATGGACATCGAAAGGCATTTTGGTGGCAAACAGCAGGCCCTGCAGGGTCGCATATGCAGCCTCACTCACCTGGGCTCAGGATTACCTGAGTGGGCCAATCCTCTAAATAGAATGGTAAATATGGTCGTATAAATTAGAGGAATGGTAAAGAGATAAAAATAAAAGTAGTGCAACACTGCTCCCAACCGTTCCCGCTCACTTCGATCACTGGAAAGGGGGTTGGCAGGAAGGAGTGGAGTGATGAATGGTCCTGCTCCCATTGAAAGAAATTGAAAAACATGAACATACAACAATCAGTTGGCAGCGGCGAAGCTTACCACTTTTACATTTGTGGAGATAAAACAGCATAGCACCGTCGCAAACGCAGAATAGCCATTTCCATGTTGCCCTAAAGACAGGAAAGACGGAAGTGAAATTACAAGGATGGGGGAAGAAGCATGTAACTAGCGACGGTCCAGAGATAACTATGGTCGCTGTTGCCCGGCACTCGAGGGTTAAAGAGTGCGGCCCCCGCCACTGGAAGGGCGGAGCCACGGGGAACGAAGAACGGAAGGGGAAGGGGATTATGGGTAGGCGCAAGGAGGCGCCAGTTCGTTATTGTAGAATAATAAAGTGGATGTATGCCACGACCTCTCCGTGTGTGTGTGACTCCTTATCTACCCGCGAGGGTAGCAACACTGGCGACGAGGCCTCTCCTCGCACACGACGGAGTCCTCCTCCTCCTCCTGTAGCCCGACGCATCCGCGCCTGAAGCGCTCCTGAGCTCCCGTGCTCCAGCCGCGGCTTTTCCGTCGCCCCAGAGGTGGCGCGCGTTCCTGTTTCTCGTGTCGGCAATCCGCCGCACACGCGACCGCCCACATCCGGGCCTCCTCCTGCCTCCCACAGAGTGTGGCCTCACATTTTTGTGTCGGCAATCCGCCGCGCACGTGACCGCCCACATCCAGGCCTCCTCCTGTCCTCCACAGTGTGCAGACTCGCATTTCGGGCTGGCAAATCCCGCCACCCGCACACCCGCCCACACAAGGGCCGCTCTTTGCCTCCACAGCGACCACACGCCTGAGAGCAGACACCTGGCCCCTACACAGCAGGAGCACGAAGACGCGGCAGACCTTTGTCCTGCAACACGTGGAGCGGTGACCTCACCCACAACAGCATCCTCCAGGTGGGTGCCCCTAACACGTACATATTCCACGATTACCACGCGAGCTGAACCCGCGCCTTCCAGCCACCGCCACCTAGCACCATGAGCAGAAGAAACTCCGTGAGTGGGTCCCGACTCGCCACAGCAGGCTCGTGCCGCGCAGCCGATTCAGCTGCGACTGCCACCGCCATTCACCATGACCCCTCAAGCCACGAAAGGACCAAGATGGACCGATTGGATGGAGGATTTCCAGCACTACGTCAGAGGGTCCGGTGACGGCGACTCCCCCCACATTAGAGACATTTTTCTTAACCTAGTAGGGGGCGAAATCAAAACTGTGGTGAAAACCATCCCCTCGGCTGAACAGGACACGTTTAAGAAATTAATTGCTGCGCTTGACAAACTCCTTATCATAGAAGTCAACCGCGATTATGAACGTTACCTATTCAACAAATGTACCCAAATGCCGCAAGAGACCGTGGACGAATTCATAACCCGCTTGAGGGTTAACGGCGCCAACTGCCAATTCGACGCTTTCTCCCTAGAGGAAGCCATCAGGCTGAGGGTCATTGAAGGATGTCTGTCTCCCGCCCTAAAGAAGCAGCTTCTAAAGAAACCCCTCTCCATTCAGGAAGTGAGCGAACTCGCCCGCATACATGAGAGGGTTGATGCCCAAGCCTCTTCCATGGCCAGTCCTGGCAGCCCCAAACTAGACACCACTGAGCTCGTTGCGGCCATACCACCACCTCGCCCACATGACAGAGGGCCACAATCCTATAGAACACAGCCTACACACACTCCCCGACTACAAAGGTAGTGCTACCGCTGCGGGATGTCCTTCCCACATGCTGGGTCGTGCCCCGCGTTATCCCAACGGTGCACGAACTGCGGAAGAGAAGGGCACTTTCACTCTGTGTGCCGGGAGGGTGTACCGTTCCCACCGATGCAGCCGCAAGCACTAACCAGAACGCCACCCCGCCCGCCGCCGCCGCCGCCACACTACAATCAAACCAGATACCACCAACAAGGACCAGGTCAAAGGCGGTACATCAGAGCCATTGACGAGTATCAACCACAAGAGTACATGCCACCATAGGGGCCGTCAGATCAAGCCAGACGCCTCGTGGATGAATATGACTATCCACCGATGGACTACAGATACGAGACAACCCACCAGGATGAGCAGGAATGTACGTATGACATGCCGTACGACACATACGCCCAAGACGACTTCGTCAACCTTATACTTGATTCGGAAGAAGCCAGAGAAGCCCCCAGAATCCCTGTCAAATTAGGCAACTGCAAGTTCAACTTCATGGTTGATTCAGGGGCAACTGTCGACATCATGGGCGAGCAGGACTACGCCGCAATACCAAACCCGCCAGCTCTCAAACCATCTCGCTCCAGGATATTTCAATGGGGTGCCACAACTCCCCTACAGTCAATGGGATGTTTCCCGCAACGCCTCCTCTTGAACGGCCGCCAGATCAACACGTCACTACACGTTATCAGATCACTGGCCAGAAGTCGATGTCTGCTCAGCTACCTCACCGCGTCCCGTCTGGGGCTCATTGAAATACATGTGAAAGCAGGTGACACCATCACAGCAACCCCAACCAACGAACTCGGAAGTGACTCAATCGGCTCCATAGCATCCTACCAACCACAAACCCTGATCACCCAAGCTGACATTGTAAGGGACTTCCCTGACCTATGCAGAGGGCTGGGCAAACTCAGAGCCCCCCCATCATACTCCACATTGACCCCTCAGTCAGACCGGTACCTCAGCATCCCCGCAGAGTCGGCTTCCACCTGCAAACAGCGGTATCAGAAGCACTCCAACAACTACTTGATGATGGTATAATTGAACCTGCCACGGGGCCAACCCCATGGGTATCTCCCCTTGTTGTCGTACCAAAGGAAGGGGGTAAAATCCGGCTGTGTGTGGACATGAGGGTGGCAAATACCGCCATCCAAAGGGAAAGACACCCGGGACCATGCATCGAAGATATGATCGTCCAACTGAACAATGCACAGATGTTCTCTAAACTCGATCTTAATCAAGGCTACCACCAGCTGGAGATACATCCTGATTTCAGACCCATCACAACGTTCGCCACACATGACGGACTCTACAGATACCGCCGGCTAAATTTTGGGATCTCGTCCGCCGCGGAGATCTTTCAAGAAGCCATTCGGCACGTAATCAGACCCATTAAAGGCACGCTGAACTACAGCGACGACATCCTTGTGTTCGGGTCCACGAAAGAGTCCCATGACATGGCTCTGCGTGCCACGTGCGCAGCACTTCAGAAAGCAGGCCTCACCCTCAACATCTCCAAGTGTCGTTTCAGCAGGACAAAACTGAAGTTCTTTGGACACATTTTCTCCCGTGAAGGGATGCTGCCAGATCCCGACAAGGTCGACACGATCACCAACCTCGGCGAGCCGCAACAAGTAGCGGACGTTCGCTCTTTTCTCGGCATGGCAGGCTACTGCGCACGATATATACCTCACTACGCGTCCCTGACGGACCCATTGAGGAAACTCCTCCAAAAAGATTCGGTGTTCGCATGGTCCCCTGCTTGTCGGCAGGCGTTTGCGGATATCAAGCGCGCCCTTACTGAAGCACACCGCCTGGCGTATTTCAACCCATCATGGCACACTGAAATCGTCGTCGACGCAAGCCCCGTGGGCCTGGGCGCCATCCTCGCCCAGACCAGCGGTGAAGACATCCATCCGAGACATGTGATCGCCTATGCGAGCAGGGCGCTGTCCACCACAGAACTTGCTTACTCCCAAGCAGAAAAAGAGAGCCTGGCCGCCGTCTGGGCCTGTGAGCATTTTCATTCGTTCATCATAGGGAAGAAATTCACGCTCATAACAGATCACCAGGCCCTGCTGTCTCTATTCGGGAATCCGCACACAAAAATGCCCCCCAGGATCGAGAGGTGGGGCATTCGGCTACAAGAATATAATTATGACATTATCCACCGTCCCGGGGGTGACCTGAACCCCGCTGACTATCTCTCGCGACACCCCGTTGGGTCCCCAGTGACCCGGGAAGGAGATGTCGCATATGTACGATACATCTCAGCCAACTCTTTACCCCCAGCACTATCCCTCGAGAGAGTCGCTGCCGCCTCGGCCGCTGACCCCACCACGGCTCTTGCCATCAGCCTCACATCAACGAACAAGTGGAACGACCACCGTAGAGCAATGCTGGCACACCCGGGGGTGTGTAGACAAGAGATTGAAAGACTGGCCAGGATATATAGAGAACTAGCCGTTAAAGATGGCAACATCTTCCTCAGAGGATGCAAGATAGTCATCCCCGCCACGTTAAGAAACGAGGTTGTCAGCACGGCCCACGAAGGGCACAGAGGAGCCGACAACACGAAGAAGCAACTGAGATGCCACGTCTGGTTCCCTTTTCTGGACGCAGCCGTAGAAGAATGGGTGAGAAACTGTCACGCTTGTCAGTGCACAGCCCCTCCAGAACGTCCACCTCCACTACAGCACACACAGATTCCAGAACACCCGTGGGAACGTGTGGCAATGGACTTCTACGGGCCAACGGAGTCCGGTGAATACCTCCTACTCTTCATAGACGAGCACTCAAGATTCCCCATCGTCAAGTCAGTCACCACCACCGCATTCCCGCAAGTAGCGGCAGCAATAGAGGAAGTGTTCAGCGAGTGGGGAATACCCGAAACAGTCAAATCCGACAATGGGCCACCGTTTTGCGGAGCTGAATTCAACATTCTAGCGGAACATTTGGGATTCCAACATATGAAGATAACCCCCCGACACCCGCAAGCTAACGGCATGGCTGAACGCTTCATGGCATCGATCAAAAAGACGAGACAGAGAGCCAGACTGGAAGCAGTTGACCCACACCAGGCGCTGTGCCGACTTCTAAGAGACTACAGAAACACACCTCATGAAGTCACCAACACGACGCCGGCAGAGTTAATGCTCCGCTACACCGTGAGAACTCGCATACCCCACAACGCATCACATGAGGAGCTCCCCGACATGGAAGTACTCCGAAAGGATGCAGAAGCCAAAGAGAAAGCAAGGAAAGACACTGACTCCCGACGACACGCAGCGATACCGGATTTCCACATCGGAGATGAAGTGCTCGTCCAACAACCAACACCAAAGAAAACAGACACACGGTTCGTCCCAAGCCCGATGAGGATAACCGCAGTCAAAGGCACGATGGTGACAGCAGAAGACCAGAACCGAGCCATCACCAGGAACTGCCAACAATTTAGACATTACAGCAGACGAGAAGATGCAGAACCCCATCAGAGATCGACCTCTCCAGAACCGCGAGATCCGCGGGATGACCTATGGATCCCTCCGGGAAAGGACCCGGGAGGAACGAGCCAGGGAGAAGGAATGCCAGAGTCACCAAGGCCGATTGCACCCGACGAAAGACCTCGGAGAGCAGTGAAGAAGCCGGTGAGACTAGTCGAGGAATGCTGACTCTGATGTTTGAACATATTTGTCCGGGGGTGGTGTTGCCTGGCACTCGAGGGTTAAAGAGTGCGGCCCCCGCCACTGGAAGGGCGGAGCCACGGGGAACGAAGAACGGAAGGGGAAGGGGATTATGGGTAGGCGCAAGGAGGCGCCAGTTCGTTATTGTAGAATAATAAAGTGGATGTATGCCATGACCTCTCCGTGTGTGTGTGTCCTCCTTATCTACCCGCGAGGGTAGCAACAGTCGCTGAAAGTATAAGACTGGAATGGGAGATGATGGATGAGATCTGACCAGAAGCGGGAAGTGGGGATAAAAGATGCAGAAGGTGGAACAGAAGCAGGAGAGAAGGTTGGACGGGAATAGAGCATCGAGTAACAGTACCTTGCGGTAGCAAAGACAATGCAATCCCCCACACTCCATCACCTCCCCCCTCGGTTTACATCAGCATTAGCTGAAGTGCTGAAGGCTTCAGGAAATTGCCTTAGTGGTAAAGACTGGCAAGGCCTGACCTGAAGAATGTATGAGAAATAAACAATTCCTGCCATAAGCATGTAAATGCACGGCAGATGAGTCTTGCCAGTGGCATTTGGTCGACCTACATGATGAACTATAGCGAACTAGTCATGGGCTCTGGATTTCTTATCAGTTCCCCATCACTTCCTTCCTGCCTAGTGTTGCAATTCTGGCAAGCGCCCCCTAGTCCAAGCAGGCTATTCCATGCACCAACCACCCCTTGCATAAGTCAATGCTCCCTTGCTTCGCTCCCATCTCTGTCCCTGTCACTGTCATGATATGCCTTCACATCTTAGATCCACTGAAAAATATGTATACCTTTGGAGTATCTATTATATCCTCCCTGTACTACCTGTGCTCAAGGTATGTGAGGAATTCGACTATCCACATGGTGGGTGTGCACGGTCCTGTGACTTTTTGAAATGTTTATGTAAATGGAACAATGGTAGACAAACCTCAGGAAAATGTGTGGGGCTAATCCACACACATTTCCCAATGCTCACACCATGGCAAACACATATACCTGTGTACTCTGGGTGGACGCAGCATAGAGGCAAAGGGCCTCATTACACGTTGTGCGCTAAAAACCGCAAATTAGCGGCATGGCGCTATTAACGTGTCCGCCCTCGCAAGAGGGCGCTAATGGCGTACCATTACGAGTACGCAGACACGAGCATAGCGCCATGCCGTTAATGACCCTACCGCCATGCCGCTAAAGTCCACAAAAAGTCATTTACCGCCTTCTGCGAAAGTGCAGATAGCACCTCCGCCCTTGCGCCATTAGCGGTCACTGCTATTAGCGGTGACTGTTAAATTGCGGAACCGGAAATAGAGTGCATCGCACAGGAACGGGAAAGAGCACGGCGGCCATCTTTAAAAACACAATCCATTGCCATCCTCTGCACCCTGGACCTGTTTTGAGTTGTGAGCTGTGCAAATTCATCTGGGACACCTGCATCATGCCCAAGGCTTTGAAGAAAACCAGTGACAGGCAGCGCAAGGAAAAATATACCAATGAGGAATTGGTCATGTTAACACAGACCCTTGCAGAGCATGCAGAGGTAGTCTTTGTAAATGACATGCGCCGGCCAACCTTGCTGAAGAAAAAAGCCATCTGGGAGGAGGTAGCTCTCAAAGTCAGTGCGGTGGGCACCAGCACGCGCACCGTGCGCGAATGCAAGAAGAGGTGGGACGACCTCAGGCTGCGGGTAAGGGGCATCCTGGCTGAGAAGCACCACATTGCCAGTGCCGGTGGAGATGGCTCACCAATCCGGATGAAGGAATGGGAGGAGACATGCGTAAACATGATTGCCGTTGAATCCATTGAGGGAGTGGGCAGCATGGAGATCGGCGTGGCTACCACTTCAGATGGAGGTGAGTGTACACATGACAGGATGCGGTGTGAATGTACTGTTACCCCCATATGTGAGCACAGACTCCTCTCATGCATGGACACACATCCACACATGCATCCATCCCTCACCATGTCAGTGTCAGACCCAAACACACACACATGCACACATCACCAGAGACAAGTCCCAAACACAACCATGCATGGATGAGGCACTGAACTGGCACATCACCTGCATCCACAACCACTGAGTCCCAATGGCCACAACTGCATCATTCATGTAATCTTCATTAAGTAAATTGAATCGCAACCAATGATATCCCCCTTTTCGTCCCTGACAGGCTCACATACAGATGGGGAGGATGCCGCTGATGCATCAAAGGCATCAGCTACATGCAAGAGGCCAAGGGCACAGGAGCCGGAGGATACCCCAACAACATCCAGGGGCAAGGGGGGAAGGGCACACCTGACAAGTAGGACACATCATCATAGTGCCACTGCCAGGGCAGTAGTAGCTGCACCACCAACTGCGGCCCCACCACCAGAGGTGAACCCACTGGCACCAATGCCAGCCACCGAGGGCCCACCATCAGCTGCGGCTAGCTCCGCTGGTGAGGCAGCCGCCACTGCCCCCCTATCCGATCCGGAGGACACCCTAGGCCAGCACATGGAGATGCACACCCCAAGCCCCCCTGGGACCCCAGCGCCTGTGCCATTCCAGACCCCTGGGTCTGATGGGACTGTTGAGGACACCAACCCTGCAATCATGTCCCCCATGTTACCATCACCTGCTGCAGTGGATGCATCGGAGGGCACAGCATCCAGTGCACAGTCACCCAGAACTGCCCCCCAACTCACCACCATCCTACAGCGCCAAAACGAGCTGACTGTGCTGGTCGGCCAGCATGTTGAGGAGGCTGCCAATCTCAGAGAGAACATTGTCGAGGCGGCGAGGCACTGCACTGAGCGGATGGACGCCAACACCGACAGGCTATGCAATGAGATAGCGAGGCTCAGGGAGGTCATTGTCCGCATGGCTGACACTATGGACCGCCACTTTTCCCAACAAGGCCAGTCTGCCCCGTCCTCATCTTCCGGGTCGAGACAAACAAGCCCCCTCCGGCGCTCATCGTCCACCACCAGGCGCACGTCTAGCAACCCTCAAGATCCTTTCAAGGACAATGGAAAATAGGGGGGTGATGGAGATTCCTCTGTATGCATTGTCCAGGGAATACATGGCAGACACACGAGGGACTGTTGTGGGGGGTGGTGGGAAGGGTGTTATGGGTCTGTTGTGGGGGGTGGTGGGAAGGGTGTAATGGGTCGGTTGTGGGGGGTGGTGGGAAGGGTGTTATGGGTCTGTTGTGGGGGGTGGTGGGAAGGGTGTTATGGGTCTATTGTGGGGGTGGTGGGAAGTGTGTTATGGGTCTGTTGTGGGGGAGGTGGGAAGGGTGTTATGGGTCTGTTGTGGGGGGGTGGGAAGGGTGGTGGGATGTCTTGGGGCTTGCACTTCTACACCTTTATGTCACTCAATACACTGGTTTCTGATCAAAACACAGGCTTGGACATCTTCATTGTGTGTGTGTACTTTATTGGCGACAGGGTCCATTGCGTGCTTCAAAACATACACCAGTGCATTACCCACCATATCCATGTGACAGTACGGGAACATGTTCCTCAGAATATTTGGTTGATCAGATGCTGTTTTACAATACGTCCCTCCTGGCCATCCCCTCTTGCAACACCTGCATCCCCTTCACCTCCGTCCTCATCACCATCATCATCCTCATCAGGTGCTTCTATTTCAACGTCAGGGGGCAGTGGCACATTCCGTCTGATACACATATTGTGCAGCATGACACATGCCATGGTGATCTTGCCCACCTTCTCATGTCCATACAGGAGAGCACCACCAGACCTGCTAATGCACCTAAAACGTGACTTCAAAAGTCCAAAAGTCTGCTCGATCACGATGCGGGTACGGGTATGTGCACGATTGTATTCCTCCTCGTGCCTGTTCTGTGGGTTCCGTACAGGTGTGAGGAGCCAGGTCTTCAGGGGATAGCCCGCATCACCTGTATGGGGGAATGAACGGGGTCCTGTTGCTGTTCACCTCAAGATCCGCTTGTTCACATCACACAAATTGACATTGCATTGTGATTCAAGAACTGAATTGACAGCATACATGCAGATGGTCTGTGTGACAGCAACGTGCAAGGGGGAGGTCGACCCTGCAAGTAGAAATGCCACATTAATGCCTCCAACAGTAATTGACATGTCCTGGGTGAGGCCAGGTTTTAGGTGTCCCTGGCCCATCCAAATTTGGTACCACACTGCTAGTGTACTGACATCCTTACACCGATGTTGCCATGCTGTGAAGCATCACTTCAGTGGTGCCATAGGTGTGTGGTTCAGTGCTATGTCTAGGGGTGATCCCTTTGCATACATTCAAGGGCGCGTTGCTGGATTGATGTTGTGCTGCACCGATTCTGTACTACTGTCTTGACGCCATGTTGCTGATTTGTGTAATTTGTGGCGTGGCATGATGTGCAATGTGGATGGATGTGTAATATTTTGCAACCTGCATTGTTCTCAGTGTTGTGCAACTTCGAATTGCATGTGGGTTCTTCTCAAGTACATCGTGGCCTTCCCTGAAGGACATTGTCGTACATCTGTATGTCCATTTTCCCTACGGACGCCAGTCAACACCCAGTTGGAGTATGTATCTCCCCCCCCCATTCACACCCAGTTGGAGTATGTATCTCCCCCCCCATTCACACCCAGTTGGAGTCTGTATCTCCCCCCCCCATTCACACCCAGTTGGAGTATGTATCTCTCCCCCCTTCCAAATCACGCTGCCATGTGCTTGTCCTGCTACTCACCAAGTAGCCACGAACGTTGTCCGGTGTGTCGCTCCATGTAGCGTGGGATAGTTGAGTTCCGCAGAACCATGGAATCATGTGTTGATCCTGGGAATCTGGCACAGCAATGTGTGATTATCTTGTTGGCGTCACATACCATTTGGACATTGATAGAGTGGAATTGCTTCCTGTTTCGGTACACTACTTCATTGTGATGTGGGACCACCAATTCCACATGGGTACAGTCGATGGCCCCGATGCAACTTGGAATGCCTGCCAGTGAATAGAAGCCAACTTTTGTGTTTGCAATCTCCTGGGCAGTCTGTGTCATGGATATGTGTTCAGGTGCAGGCTTCAGGAGTGCATCGAGTACCTGGTTCAGCGTGCGTGAGAATGCTGGTTGTGAGATGCCATGCATCTGTCCCACTGTATGCTGATAGGTGCCTGTGGCAAGGAAGTGGAGCACACTCACCACCTTCAGTAGCGGGGGGATGGCAGTTCTGATGTCTATGAGGCTCACAATGTCGTTGTGGATCATGTCCACAATGCTGGTGATGGTAACCCTGTCCAGACGGTACAGGGTGTGTATCTGCTCAGGGGTCAGGTTGAATGGACTGGCTCTGATCCTGGGTATTGGTGGGTGCCTCTGTGGTATGATTAGGTGCCTTTGTGGTGCTTGCTGTGCCTGTCTTGCCCTCCTCCTCCTCCTCCTCCTGCGTCTCCTTTGTGCTGCCTGTTGTTGTAGCAGCTGCGCTGCAATGAGGTCCTCCAGGCCATGTAATGCTGCCAGTATTGGAACCATCTTGGTGTGGGAAGGGGTGTGGGAAGGGGTGTGGTGTGCTCCGTTTTAGCTGCCACAGTCTCCATTGCCTCCACCTGTGCTGATTTGGTCCACCTGTGGCAGGTGGGAACACTGCTCATTTCCCTTAACGGGTGGTCCGTGATGCCGGTATTAGCACCATGGCGGTAAGGGGTTTGGGGGGATTTACCATGCTGCTATTAGCATGTGCACTGGACTTGTGATGCTGTGCTAATAGCGGCATAGCGTAATTAACGGGATGGAAGGTCGCGTGCACGCGGCCTGCCCGCTATTAGTGGCACCGTAATTAGCGGTGCCGCTAATAGCGGTGTGCCGGGTCGTGATCCACATGGGGATTTAACGTTACCGGTAATACATTACCGGTAACGTTAAATCCCTACCGCCATCCGTGTAATGAGGCCCAAAGTCTGCCCTGTTAGAATGTGACAGTAAGGAATACACAATGCCATCTCCAGGAAAGGGGGGAACAAGCTTCCCCCTGCCATGGCCCCTGATTAACTAACAAAGGCTCCATGGATCCGCCCTGCTCTGTTGTTCAGCGCTACTGCTGGTGGAACCAATTACCATAATAATAGAGTATACTTCAAAAAGCCCCACATGGGGCCTGGCTGCAGGGGATAACAAAGGAAACAGGAAACCTCAACAACCTTTCATATGTAACTATGTCAATTTGAAGCCAGCTCCCGCCCTCTTTGTCATTGACAGTGAACTGTCATGTCTGGTGCTATGTGTGTACAGTAATCATCCCCGATAGGGGGACCCCATTCATCAGGTAAGAGAATGTGGTTTGCAGGAGCCAGAGAGACTAGTCTCGCTGCACCTTCAAGAGGGACCTGCCACTTTAAACAGGAACCACAGAGTGCTCCATTTATCAGAGAGACCCTTTGATCAACAACAGACTGGAAGATGTGTGGGACTTAGTATCACATGTTTTCACACTTTTACCTTTCCTGTTGCAAAGAACTCTGGTTTTAACCTCATGCATACAGGAAATTGTTGGTGGGGACCCCAGGATTGGTTCATTAAGGTGGGCTTAGCCTACACCAATCCCTGTGGCCCACTTGGCGTTAAAAGAGGGCTGAGCCCCTCTTGTGGCAGATCAACTGAAGACTTTGCAAGGAGCAGCAAGAAGAACTCATCATTGGATCCTGGCTAAAGGCACAGTATGCCTTATTTCTTCCACCAGTGAAGGAAGGCAGGACCTCCAAAGAGGGAAGCAAGATCCATCCCCTAAATACCTGACATGGAACAGAGGGAGATAACAGCCTCAGAGGGCCCTCCGACTGCTCCAGAACCGGTACCCAGCCAGCACACAGCATGCCCTGCTAGGCTCTGCAGCAAGCTTCCTAGATAGGAAGTTTCATACAAAAAAGGAGAAATTTAGGGAGAGTCCCTGAAGCACCAGTGGATTGGGACATTAAAGAAAAAAGAACAAACAATGGTATTCACTGGGCTATCAATTTTGTTTTGAAAAATGATTTAAATTGATTTCAAATAATGATGTGTATCATAAACAGATATCAATATGGATTAAAGCCTATATAGATACTGAAAACAATCCAAAAAAACAATTTGTAAACGATTTGTTAACAATGTGTTAATTATATTTGGAATGAAAACCAACAGATTTTAAAAACAGCAAAATCTGAACATAAAGGAAGACAGTTTTCAAATACAAAATTCAAACACAATTCCATTAAAGCAAAAAAGTTAATGATCAAAAATATGCTAATTCAATCAGTAAGGAGAGAGAAAATTCAAAACAGCAAAAAAAGAAGAAAGAAATAGTCATGAATCAATCCGAAATGAAGTGGAAATGAATCAAAAAAGGAAGAAAAAGATGGGGGATCATATATAATAATACTTAGAGTGCCACTCATGTAACCACTTATTTAGTTAGACAAACTGTTATTTGTCAAATGCAGGTCTGCCGACGTGCTTGCGTCAAAGAAAATCCAATTGAACTAAACTTCAAAATTGTTCAAACAAAACATCTGTAGCAAGGATGGATTTGTGTCAGAGAAGAGTCCAAATGAACTTCAGAAATATTTGAAGCAACATACGTATCATGTTTCGGTGAAAATGTCACCTGCTGGGCAAAACATTCAGATAGAGGCCTTCATCAGGGAGAAAGAAATGAGGAACTGGACCCTGTGTGGAGGCAGATACATGAAAAGAAAGAAGTTTTGAATGATTGTTTTCAGAATCTAGTAAACTAAACCTGAATAAATCTATTGTATTACGATTGCATTGCAAAAAAGACCAAAGGCGAAAATTCTTACCCTAGTGGAAAGCAAAGTGCCAGAAGGTCTCTGAAACTACAACCAGGGACAAGGCAGCTGCCTGTAACACACTCCTAAGCTTTGGGCCATCCGCCTTAAAGGATGACACAAGCCCATTGAAGAATCTGGGAGGCATGTCTCGATGAGCATCTACCGAAGTCCACCTTAAAGGACATTTTTGAGCCAGTCGAGTTCCTCGAGCTGCAACCAACTGCAAATCTAACTGTTGTCAAGCGGCAGTCACTTTGAGACCTCCGAGATGCCTCGATCAGTGCTTCAGAACCACCGACCAGGACTGAGACAATGATTCATGATCCTGATCCGCTGTGTAGGCCAACCTGCAGCAGTTGGTCCAGCTTCGCTCGCCGAACTGTCCTGCCACCTGACACACGCAGCTGACTCTTGAACTCTGTCACAGAAGCCTGCAAAGCACCCCGAAGCCGACTCAACCCTTTCGAGCACCAAGAACACCTACAGCACAATGTACATTGTGGTTCTGTCCCCCGCATCCTTCCCAGAAGTCTCCTAGAGACACATTTAGACCCATTGCTCCCTTTGTACTGAAGCCAAGTAACCTTAAACTGTTGTGGTTATTAACCATACTGACTACCCTCCTGTCAGTATCCAGAGTGCATCTCTTTTCCTTCTTTGAAACTGTCCTCTGCATTCCTAAACAGGGTGGGTTGTACTTCGTAGTGTTGATAGAACTATCTGTTGTGATATAAATAAAGTTGATATTTTTGATACAACATTGACTGGACAGCCCCTTTTATTATTGGGTAATAAATTTATTTTCGTTGTGTTCCAACTAACCAACCATCAACAACCTTTCAGAGATAAACCAGACGTTCCGTCCTCGTTACCAAAAAATTGGACAAAGAGGTTTATAATTTGCTTTTTATTACAATCTGTTCGGATCCCTTCTGGTGTATTAGAGGCGTGGGACTGATTTATGGTTTAGAAACCGATATTCACCCCTGGGCCACTGGTACCCCGGAAGTTGATTTCTCACATTGGCGGCGGACTGTGAGATCTAGTTGGAGCCTTGTGCACGGCTTATTCGCCAAAAGATAAAAGTAATGTTGCAGGCGATGTTCAGACACTGCTTAGTATTTGTTAATAATCATGGATCTTGACTTTGAGACTGTGAAAGGCATGAACAAGAATGTCCTGAGTGTCTTAATTCAAGAGACAGGACTTTCCCACAGCACCAGGGCTAATAAGCCTGAGTTGATGATCAGCCTCCAAGTTTTGATAGAAGTGAGGGTGACTGGGGAGGAGAACCCAGGGTACGGACTATGCTCTGTGTGCCCGAATGAAGGATACCTTCCAGGAGGGGTAGTATCTGATGACAAGGAAGACAGCATGAGTAATGTTTCCCGCGAACCATCCCTCTGGGTGCAAGTGTGGTTTCTCAACACCTCAGAGTTTCAGTGAGGTCAGGGTCTAGATCCCAGGCCACAACAGAGCCTCTAAGTGGCCCAGTAATTGTTCCGGGGGTAAACTATGTAGTGGCTTGAAAGCTCCTTCTGGGGGACAGGAGACCAGCACTGAAGGAACAAAAAGAGCAGAACAAGGTCACCATAGAGCTGCGTGAGCTGGCATTCGAAGAGAAGAAGGAGGCCAACAGATCCACCTCTTGCGAAAGCAGAGGTAGTGGCTTAAACCAGGGTTGCCTGGGATAAGCCTAGCACCACATCCCCAAATATTTAGTGCAGGTTTACGAAGTGGGGAAGGATATTTTTGACTTTTTTGAAGCACTTGAGCTTGTTATTCAACTACAGGAGGTGCAGGAGGTACTGTAAAATGCAGCCCTAATGAGTCACTTACCAACCCCATGGATTGATGCAATCTTTCAGTTAACTTCTGAGGAAAGGCCTGTTTATAAGAGCATGAAGGCGGCCATTCTCATAAAGTTCTGTAAGACTGCATATTAGTATCCCAAGCTTCAGAGATCTCAGAAGGAAAAGTGGGCAGACATTTGAAAATTTAACACACTTGTTGAAATATCTGAGCGGGTGGGTTTCTGGTAACAAAGTTGACATATTTAAAGGGATGTAAAATTTGATTGCATGTGAGCATGTATTGAAGAATTGTGAGGTTGCATATTGTGGACAAAACTATTACAGATTCTAGGGAGCTTGCAAAGGCTGACAACCAGTTTGTAAGTACCAATGTCTAGAAAAAGTCTGAGGCGAGCACAGCCAAACCAGAAGAAAAGTCTTTGGACAAGAAAGTTAACTCCTCTTCAAAATCAGGTCCCAAAAAGCATTACAAGTAATCCCACAACTCTAGTTCAGCCTACTCCGAAAGGCAGAGCACAGGAACCCCCTAACACTGGGACACCTACATTCTCACATATTGTTTTGTGTGTAAGGAGCTGGGCCATAGGAAAACGGATCCTATTTGCAAGGGCTTACCCAAGAAAGCTATAGTGAATGTTGCATTCATGGAGGAGGTCCCCATTAGACTGGGACTCCTGGAGGGGGACTTCACACTAGGCCAAGAAGTGGCTGGATGTGGATTGGTTTCACTGAGTGGGAACAATACCGGGTCCCCAGAAGAGACCCCAGTTCCCAAAAATACTCAACTGTTCTTAGAACATGTGTGTATCAATGGACACAAAATGGTGACTAGCCTCACTGCAGTCACACAGCAGAGGGTGAGCCAGTGCAGTATTTTACTGGACCTGATTGTACGGTCCATGGGTTTGACAGACCTTGGCGATAGTAGAGTTCAGTTTGTGAGGTCAAACAGCCCAGCACAGTGTAGCAGTAAAAAATTCAATCCCTGTCCCATGTATGTTGTTTAATGGTCTTCCTGACCCGTCAGCTACCAAATTGATGGCCAAAGAGGCCGCCAGATTGGAAACACTCCCTGGAGTGCTTCTAGAGGGTTTATTGGAGGGACCAGCGTGGCCGGTGCCCCTGGTCCAGTTTCATAGACAGCTGAGTCACCTACTCTTGCGGGAGAGGGGCCAGTAGCAACTGAGGACCCTACTTTAATAGCGCGGGGCTCAGTGACTTCATAGTTGTCTTGTGCAGCCAAGGAACCTGAGGTGGAGAACCAGGCGAGTGCAGAGCTGAAGGGCCTGCACAAGCTGGTTGAGTTTGCATCATTTGGGGGTCCAGATCAGACTGATGTCTTTAAAGCACAGAAAGAGTGTCCCACTCTGGTGGGCCTGCAGAAGTAGGCAGAGGAGCAGGCTAAGGGCAATGCCCCTGGACTGTTAAAAGTTTACTGGGAGGATGGACTACTGTACAGTGAGCCAAAAGACTTTGAGGGAGAGGGCAGCAGATGGTTGACGATTCTCCAATGCCAAAGAAAGTTCCTTTTGGGTTTGGCTCACCAAACTCCTTTAGCTGGTCACTTGGGAGTGACTAAGACATCGGACCTGTTGTCTGAGCACTTTTCCTGGCCGCCATTCGGCATAAAAGGAAAGTCATTTGCCTAGTCCTGCCTAACTTGTCCGGCTTCGGGCAAATCAGGTGGTGCCACAAAGGCCCCCTTAATTCCATTTGCATGGTTGAGCAGCCTTTTCAGAAAATAGGCATGGACATTGTGGGTCCTTTGGATCCCCAAACCCGATCAGGGAACAAACACATCTTAGTGGTGGTAGACCACACCACATGGCACTGTTGGAAATACTTGGGATTATATCTGTTACCTTGTGATATTTTTGTATGGTGGCATTTTGGTGGTATTGGTGGTATTGGTGGTATTTTATAATCCTTGGCAATATATTGTGGTAACCTGGGTATTTTTATAGTGGTGAGACTGATTTCAGAATACTGCCTAATATATATATATATTTTTAATCAGAGTCACTTACATCACCAGCAAACCAAATACTGGATTTGACACACTCTGGATAGATGGCTCATGCCCTCCTGTTGTACTTTATGTAAAATACCACACTACACCCTTTTGGTTCAATTTCAACAAATGTCAAGCATGCGATTGAAATACTTCACATTCTTTCATTCTCTCTAGATAAACAGCTCACGCCAGCTACTTTACTTTGAGATGTTTCATACCACAGATTTGTCTCCGTAAGCATGTCAGATAAATGGGATTGAATGCAGAATAAATATCATGAGACTGAGTAACTATTTGAATATTTTTTTTATCGTAAAATAGAAATATGAATATTACACAGAGTGACACTTATGCCCACATTGTACTTCAAAGTGCAAGTACAATTCTTCTTGCAATAGCTTTCAGTGCTTTATCTGTGCAAAGCCCTGCCAAATGTCCTTGGCCTCGTGAAACTTGCCAAGAAAAATACACTTTGAAAAAACACAATAAGACTTTGAGAAATAAAAACACAGTATTACATGCACGCTAAAAATAGAATCCCTAATACAGAACCTAAAATAAAGTCTACCACTTAACCTAAGCTACCTGTTATCATTCACATCACCAGCCCCTCACATAACCTCATATTTACCTAGATTTGCTGCTGGTATTTCCTACTCAATACGACATGGAAATCTTCCCCAGTCTTTCTGCCTTCCTTGCAGAGGGTCAACCCAGATAAGGACAGCTTCAGCATCAATCAGCTTGCCAGCACTGAACTTCGTTGGTCCAGCCAGCACTCTGCTCCTTCGTCTCCCAGTGCCCAAAGAGGAAATGCCTCCTACTTTGTCTCAAAACCCTCTTTAACAACCCCCCTTGTCAATCTAGAAAGACACCTCCCCTTGATCTGATCTTCCCACTAAGAATCGCAGGGTCTGCCTCTGTGTGTTTTCCTTATTGTACTAACTGCATTGCTGTAGGAAAAATGAAAACAACAATTATTGAGCTTTCTGCTTGAAAACAGAGTTATGTTTCAGCAGAACGGAACTTCACATTTATCAGCTTACTAAAGTCAATTTTTCTTCCCATTTTCAGAGCATCAAGCATTTTCATCATTCGCCACTCAGCTTATTTCATCATAGATTAATTTGCACTAAATGTTATTAAAGGATTCAGTTACATGTTAACTGGGGTTGTGTTAATTAGTAAGTTAATTGATGTCAGTATTATATTTAGTGTAGCTCAGGTCATTGAAATATCATCCTGAAGAAAAGTGCAATTTCAATCATGTGCTCTGTGCATTGCCATCTATTTAGTTCTGCCTTAGACTCAAACTCTTGAGTCCAGTAATGGGTTTCACACCCTAGGCCCCAGTTGAGGTTCAAACCCACACTAAAACGTGAATGCTACAATGCTGTTAAAATTCAAAGCCAATACTCCTACACTCCCTCCTTTTTTCCTGCTAGGATATAACCCAAAATCACTGCAGAAAAACAAACACAGATGTTCTAAAACACACGTGCTTCTCCCAATAACCACATCTTAATAGTCAAAAATAAATAATATGCAAATGGCAAAATTCATACACGAGAAACGTTATGTATACATTTCTAGACTTGAGCAAAAGACTTATGTATCAAGAGCAAAAGAAAGAAACAAGATTTTTAAGAAAAAATAAAAGAAATTGTTTGTTTTTAGAATGTCTCTTTTTTATCTCTTGGTCACCTTTATCTTTAGTCTTTTTGTGATCCATTTTTTTTAAAAAAAACCTTTGTTACCATTGTATCTTCTTTTTTTAATAAAACATTAAAGCAAAGCATTATCATTTTCAGAAAACATGAATCCAAAAAACTGTGCCATTGGCTTCAGTCAAATGTAAAAACCACTAAAAAAATAAATAAGTTTGTGATAAGAATCAATTTCTGATAAAAATTGTCTGTGATAAAAAAAAACTGTCTTTGTAAATAATAGCCTGCAATAAAATAGTTTGTGATAAAAATAGTCTGTGATAAAACATAATTCACACAGGAAACCGTTTTTGGTGGAACTCCTCCATTCCAGGACTTCATGGGATTCTTTCGGGGTCATCATCTTCACCCCGATTCTTTGGTCCAGGTGGTTTTACAGGGGGCTTTACAGGGGACTCCAATCCAGTATTATCCTCCAGGGATCCGGCGCTCCAAGGATCCAGCACTTACAGGGAAAACAATTATTTTTCTAGAGTAAAAATAAAAGACAACTTAAGTATCAAGCACATCAAAACATTTACTTTACCTTTCTCAATGGAGCATATGAAATCAAATTTGGTTATGCAGACAAATGAAAATTATACAAATAGCATGCCATGCAGCCACAACATTTTCTGAATGACTACTGAAAACAACATGAAGTAATCACACTCATATCACATGGTATTTTTCAGATAACAGCCTCAAACACAACACTCCTCTCTCTTATTTGTCTATTTGTATTTTTGTTCACTAACTTGATATATATATATATACATATATTGATATGTATATATATATATATATTTTCTTTTGACCACTTTCAATCTCCTTTTGATATCTTCACACTATTTACACCTAACCACTTGCTATGGCAATTCTTTTTTGTACGCACTGCTAGTTTCAACTCACTCTAGTCTTTTCACTTTATGTTTTGGCTGAAAGGGCTTAATTTGACTAACATGGACAAGCCATTGTTAATCCACCATCCTTTTTAGCAATTCTGTAGACCACAGGTGAAACCTTATCTAAAATTCTATATAGCCTGCCAAGGAATTTACAGTTGTTATGTTTCCCCTTCGCGAAATTAAACCTGTTTACCTGGTCTCATAGTTCATATTCTCTCACAGATGCCTTCCTATCAAAAGATGTCGTTGCACCATCAGCAGCCTTTTCCAAATTTTGCTGCACAAATGAAAACGTATATTGCAAGTGCTATCGCAATTCTTCCACATTTTCATGAATTGAGGATGCATCTATACGCACATGTTCATTTGTTCTGTAAAGTAAGTGTTGTTTCAGAACCATTTTCCTTCCTGCCAATATTTCATCGGGGCTGAGATTTGTTGATTTAGAGGGTGTCAACCTGAGAACCATCAGTACCAATGGAAGCCGCAAATCCCAACTAGATCCTGCTATAGCTACAAACATTTTCAACATATCAACTATCGTTCTGTTACACCATTTCACTCCCCCTGAAGCGGAGGGCCAGTAAGAAATGTGTAGCTTTCTCTTCACACCCAAGATTTGCCATATTTTTGTCTTCCAGACTTCCATGGTCTGACTCTATTCTTTGAGGTAAACCAAATCTTGAAAAAATATGATTTATAAGTAAAGTGGCCGACATTTGCGCACTGCAGTCTTGAGCTGAAATGCACTCCACCCATGTGGACATTGGACAAGTTACTTTCAGCATCTACCTGGTTTCCCTTGCTGATCTTTTTATGGGCCCGATATATACGACTTGCAAATTAGACCATGGGAGTGTCAAGCCACTTTTCACCAACAGTGCTCTATGAGCCGGTGATGCAGGTTGAAACCGTGCACACACTAAGCACCCTTTGGTGTAGAGCTCAACATCTTGGGGCATGTGTGACCAATAGGTGTAATCTTTTAAAATCTCCAAAGTTTTTTGTGAACCTCTGTGTCCTGCAGTTATGACATTGTGGGCATGATGTAACATCCATCCCCGAAATGACAAAGACACCACCTATTGGATTTGGCCTGTCACGTGTTCTCTAATCATCTGTCCGTCTTCTAATCAAATTCTCTTTTTGTTGTTTAATAGCACTCACAATTCCTCTTTCCCTTAGCAGTCATCTTCAGTCAGAGGATTTTGTTCTGCATCTAGCAAATGGTTATAAAATAGGCCTAGAATAAGGTCTTGCTTTTGCTCTTTGATTAAGTCTTGATCTGGAGTATCAAAACTCCATTGTGCCACAGGCTGTTCACCTGCTTTCAGAGTTTTTGGAGCGCGTTATCGCATCTACTTTTATTTCACCAAGCAGGTGTTCAATAGGAAATAACTCACTGATTACCACTCCCTTTTTGCTAATTGATCTGCCTTATCATTCCCCTCCTTATCCTCACCTGTCATTTTCAAATGACCATGTATTTTCCTCCAATGGATCATCAGATCATTTTCTGACACAAGCTTGTTTATAGCTTGAATCACCTTGCCATGTTTAAGTGGCTTCCTGTTATAGCTGAGCATGCCTTTCACTTTCCAGCCAGGTAAATACTCTGCAAAACTATTTCGCGCATAATCAGAATCAGTTATTAGAACTATTTCTCTGTGTTTATTTTCTACTGCTGTAGATATTGCCGTATAGCGGACAATTCTGCCACTTGACTACTTTTGGTCCTATCCTCATGCCTACTCTTGGAATGCTGTCACATTTAAACCATGTTTCCTATTCCTGACACAAGTTATTTTTCTGTATCATTCTCTACATGGTATGCACATCCATCTACATGCACAGTTGGTAAATCCTTACATGTTTCTTCGTTGAATGCCTTGTGCAGGGATTGCTCAAATTCATTCAAACTTGCTTCTAGCTCTGTGTCATCAGGTGCACAAACAGCTGCACAATCATGCAACTCTGCTAATCCATGAGCAACTCGGCTCTTTTTATTTTGTCCATATTTCACTTTTACAGGAAATCCCTGAAGTGCTAATGTCCAGGAAGGTATTGTTGACTGGGACAAATTCCCTGATCTTATTCACTTACTTTACAAAAATTGCAGAGGTTGGTGATTTGTTTCAACAATCACCTGCTCTCCTTGACTTATGCTATGGAAATGTTGTAAAACCCAGACAGTGGGCAGAAGTGCCTTTTCGCATTCACTAAATTTGGTCTCTACCTGTGACAATTATTTGCTAGCACATGCAATGGTTTTGTTGTTTGCGTCATGTTTTTGATATAACACTGCTGACATGCATTGATCTGTAAATCCTATTTCTACAAATAAATCCAGATATGTTGGATATGACCAACATGGTGCTTTCATTAGACACTCTTTTAGCTTGAATACTCATTTTGTTCTTTTTCCCATTTCCAGGCTTCAGTAATCTTGTTAACGGTTGTGTAATCTCTGCATAATTCTCAATACATTTCATGTTGTAATTTGTCATTCCAAACAAACTCAACTTTTAAAATTAGTTGGATCTTTTAGTATATGAATCGCCTCCACTTTTTTCTTTTGTGGGTTTAACCCATTTTCTTTCACCTCATGACCTAGGAAGTTTACCTTTTCTCTACACCACTGTGCTTTCTATAAATATACATTTGCCCCAGCCTTCTATAGCTGACTTAGTATGTGTCTAATCTCATCGAAGTGGCTTTTCAGATCTTCACCCCCTTTCAGATGCACCCGAGAGTGCCTTGCTCAGGAATATCCCAAACTCACTCCCACTATTGACATAACCAAATGGAGTCAGAGACCACGCTTATTGTAATTTGTCAAATGAAAATGCAAACACATTTTTTATATCTTCAGCTAGTGGCACACACCAGTATCCAGCTGTAAGGTACCTTTTTGTTTAATTCTCATTTATATGCACACAAGCGCCATTGGCCTTCAGGTTTTAGCCTGCCTAGTACAGGTGTATTTGATGTGCTATAAATAGGCCGAATGATTCCTCTAGATTCTTGATTTTTGATTATTTCAGCTAGTGATTCCAAACATGCCAGGGGTAACATATTATTGCACAAATACTGGCTCCCTACCATATCCCTCTGGTAGTGTGGCAACATGCAAATCGGTCAACCCACAATTATAGGCATCTTTGGAAAAAAACTGTTTGAATTCCATATATCTTTCTCAATTACAATTGGTCTTTTTCTTCTTCACATATGCAAGCATCTGCAGCTTGTATTTGCTCCTTTACCATTTTAGAGAACTCTGGGAAGTCCTTCAAAGGAGCAACCTCTGGACTTTCCTCTTATCGTGTGGCAGTGTCTCTTTAGAGGGTTGTTATACACAAATATTTTGGAATATTGACCTCCATTTCAATATGCTGCTTTTCTCTTTAAGATTAATTTAATTTGAATAGGATACAATTATCTTGATGACACCACACTGTTTCACTTCGATATGGATATGTACTTATAAGGGTACACAGACAGGACTTTAAAGATTCATTTAGGCTTAGACGCCAATGATTCTGGCAACTCACCCTGTGCAGTCACATAGCTTTCAGGAAAGTTCCAATCACTGGGTCGTTGAAATCGGCAGTGTAGTAAGACTTCTGCATTGCAATTCCTATTGCTGAATTCTCTTCCAAATAAATTGCTTGACACCCATTATTGTCCACCGTGATTTCAATGGGTCCATGCCCAATCTCTATCAGTGGTATATATTTGCATTCTAACCCTTGCTGCCTCATGGATTCATTTAGGTATACAAATACATCAGAACCCTTTTTCTGTTGCCCCTTTCTGTATTTGAATGCTACTGTAAATTGTCTGGTGAATGTGGGAATAGTAACATCCTTTTTCACCTGCAGTTCAATTGCATATGGTGTCACCTAGGCACACTGGTAAGCCTGTCTATTATCTTCATATTCAGGTACGGCGCCACCCAACCTGGACCAAACCTTTTGATTTCAAAAGTCTAATACCATACACATCCTGTGCATGATGTAATTTCCCAAATAAAATGTGTTTTATGTCCTGCTCACAATCCACATATTGTGATGAATACTCTTAGGGCCAATTGTAATGTTTAACATGCATCTTCCTACAATTCTTTGTCCCAACTCGGGGTCATTTAGGCCAAAAATGTGCTAATTCTTTATTCTGAACTTTGGGATCTCATCCCTGTCAACTATTTGCTGGAGCACCTTTTCATTAATGAAACGCCTTTCATGTTCAAGCACAGAAAGTGGCTTCAATAATTTCAGGATGCCCATTCACATGGATAGGAATGCATGGCTGCTCATCTCCCATGTGTTTCTGAGATAGTTCAAATGTGCTTTTCTTTATTTACCTCTGGAGTAACATTTGGTCATCTTCATTTAGATTTAAAAAAACGCATCATATATTTTTGTTTGACATTTTTTCTTGGGGTTCAAATAAATCTCCAAAGGCTGCTTCTCTTTTTCTCCTGGCATTTCATCCTGACACATGGGAATGACAGTGATGCTGAGCACACAGCCATTCTGAAGATATACTTCTACTGCACTTTCTGATTTAGCAACAGTGTGGCATTCTTGTTGCTTTGTGTCATTATTATCTTAGGTCTCAATGGCTTTTTAGCTAAGGACCACAATACTCCATTTACCCCATCAATGTGGGGTGACAATCTCTTCAGGCAATTCGTCCCTATGAGAAAGTGTATTTCATTAATCAATGTGATCAACACTTCCTGTCTCATCCGATGCTTCACTATCTTTATGTCAACCTCAGTGACAACTTTGATAGGTATTTTTCCCCATTTAAATTGTGCATAGGCCTTCATTTGTCTCACATTTATATAATTCTGCAGGGATCTCCCCTCATTGATACTTTTCACTACTTGTTTTGACATTATTGTTGCTTGGGCACCTGTATCAATCATTGGAAATAAATTACATTTTTCTGCAATAATAATAGGAGCATAGTACCTATCTTCAACCTCTTCTAGTACACATAAAAAGGGTACATTTTTGCTGATTACTGGAATTAATCCTTAGCTTTTGTTTACTCTTTGTTAGGCAAATGGGCAAATGAAATGACATCTTTCCCTCCTTTTTGCTTAATTTTGAATTTCTTTGTCTATTCTCCTGGGCTCAAAGCCCATTTAGAGTGTAGCCACTGACTGCCCCTCTGACTTGGGACCACTAGTGTTCACACCCCAATTTCTTATTGTACTTTCCTCATTGTCTGGGTTCTCGCCAGTTATTTCTACACTGAAACGTTTTGACTGGGTATTTTCACAAGTGTCATGTGCCTGTCAACTTCTGTGTTTTGGATGGAGCCTGTCATTTCTGTCCCTTGGACTATCTGTGGTTCAAAATACTCCTCAGGTGACTGACCTGCACTCTCCTTTTGAGCTATTGTGTGCTCTGCATGGGTATCAACAGTATTCTGAGGAAGTGAGTATCATTCAAGTGAATCCTAACTATTCGTCTTGTGTTTTATTTTCATATTGGATGCTCTTTTTAATTCTAATTCTTTGTTCTTTGGGTTTTTCTTGTTCATTTTCCCCCTTTTGTTCTTCATTTTCACACACCTGAATAGTCTGGTTGAAATGTAAATTCTCCTTTTTTGTCTGTGCTGAGGTTGTCTGTCTCACTTTTGTTTGTTTGTTTTCTTATTTTTAAATCATTAAACAATTCAGAACTCTTTTTCAAAGTTATTCATAGGCATTTGTGTTTTCATCGGTGCAGAGATTAACTAGTTGATTTTGATTTTTTTTTATTTCTATAGTGCTCCAAAACAGACACAACGAGTCACTCATTATCAGAACACACAACATCACTCCTATGACATCCTGCACCTTCACGTGGCTGTTGCTTTTGAACTGCACATAACTTTCCTATCTGTTCAGACAATATTTTGACTTGGGGCTCTAAGCATTGAAACCTGTCCATGTCTCTGGATGCCTCTCTTTCTGGTCTGGGTCGGTAGTGATTAAACTCACCCTGATTAGGCCTGTTCTGGTACCTCTCAGGAGATTGATTTCTATTTGTGATAACTCTGAATTCATGTGACACTGGAGGTGGAGAACGCAGAGTGGCCATCCTTTGACCATGATCGACCGGTGGTGGTGGTTGGTTATATTGGCGAGGGACATAATTCATATTTTGTCTCTCATTTGGTGGGTATTGTCCCTTATGCTGACTTCTATTTTCAATGAATCTATTCATATATCTTGGCCTTTGTTGGTGGCCATATAGCATTGTATTAGGGTCAAATCTACTCTGAGCCCCTAGCATCTGGCATGGGCCATTGTACATCTGACTTTGATTGTAATTTAGGCCTGGCATATCGTGGCGAAATCTCACTCTGGGAGAATTACCCAAATATGAAGGGTTAATGTAAGAATCCCTATTGTTGGCATCAATGGATTGGAACATAGGAGTTTGGGGTGATGTCCTCTTTGGAGGCATGCCCATTTGGATATGTGTTATGTTGTTTCTTGCCTGGGTTTGAGCTGACTCTAGTGGCATCTTTCAAGATTATACCTCCAAAATCACTGGCACAGGTTCTTTAGACTGTGGTTTTGTCTCCTTATTCTTAGGTCCCTCGTCTCTCTCTCACCAAATATCACTTCATATAGTTTGGTCCCCTGTTCTATTATCCATTCAAGTGGTTTTTTCCTGTCACAAAATAACTGGGATACAATTTCTTTTTGGAGTCCATGAAAGTATGCAGTCTTAAATTCTACAGAGTTAGGATTAGAGGCCACATAAAACTGTGAAAATGCTCTTTTCAAATTTTGGAGGTATTGCGAAGGGACACATCTGGCTTTGCCGTCATAGTATAAGCTACTTTTTTGGCATCGTATATAGACTGGTAAGGTGAGAATATATGTTCCTATTCATTGAGACCACACATGACACTAGCAGCTGCTGTATATAGGGTTAGTGAAAGTACTGTCTATATTGTTCCCTAGGTATCTGTAGGGATTTAAATATATCGTGAACGGTTTCCAAATGGTCTTCCATACAACAATCGCTTCCGTTTTTGATTGGTTTAATCAAAGTCTTGATGGATTTCATACCTTTTGTAGGACTACACAGTGCATTCTGGTGTGTGTCATTTTGTTGCTCATTCCTGTTCTCTTGTGGGCAGGAATGCATGTGAGCATTTGTCAGTGATTCAGTCCCCACCATTGGGTTATAACCAGGTCTGACTACAGGGACAGCTGTTGGTACATTGTTTCTTTGGCCATAGCTGTGATTGAGTTCAGTTCCATTGAATGTAGTGCCTTGTCACCTTTCCTGAGACTTGAGACTAATTATTTGCTGTTCTAAGTTCTTGCACTGTCCATGAAGCTGTCCTGCCTCATGACAGAGATCAGAATTTTCATCCCAGAACTTATTCATTATTACTTGCAATGCATTGATTTGTGTCTGATACTGATTAAGCGCTTTGTCAATTTTGTCATTTTCTTCCAGTAATTTAAACATCTCCTGTTCCATAGCATGGAATTCTGTATCTTTCCCCCTGTTATCTTCTCTAGGGGTTTGTATTTCTGAAATAACAACAACTTTGTCTTGTCTTATTTCATCTAAAATTGCTTTTGCTCACTTTCATTAAATTGTTTCTATCTCTGAGCCAACTGAGTAGCCATATTGCATTATTTAGCTTGCAATTCCGTGTCTAGCTCCCTCTGTTTTAATTCCACTTTCAATTGCTGTACTTGACCACATTCCTTGCCCAAACTGCATTGCACCTTGCTAATTAATAACTTCACTGTCATTCCTTTGCATCTTTATAGACCTGTGAAGCAGGAACATCAATTTTGCTCATAGTCTGAAAATGCAGTTTTTCTCCTCCTTACGTTCTGGTGCTCGGAAAAGTCCAAGTAGTCACACCTGCACAATGCTTCCTTCATCAAAAATGTTTTCAAATGCATCCCATTCTATCTCTGCAGTAATTCTGTCTTTCCATACTGTTACATTTTCTGAGGACCAAACTGCATGGTCATAAAGCCTTGCCTCAAGATAATTCGCCATTTCAGGAAACTCAGCCTGGATCTGGGACATGGCGACCCTATTGCCAATAGCACTACAATGAGAGTCAAATTAGCACACTGTACTGCACTACCTCACAGCACTAATTCAATTAATGAGTGCACAATATGATTATGCTTTAGAATCCAAGGGCACTCCCAGTAACTGTTTTAAAGTTTCCCAATGGCAATGCACCAAATATGTTGGATATATTGTGGCCTTGTATCTATGACCTCATGGTATTTCTTAAAGGTGATATTTGGTGGTATTTTATAATGCTTTTCAATATATTGTAGTAACCTGTTGGGGTATTTTTACAGTGGTGAGACTGATTTCACAATACTGCCTAATAATTATTTTACCAGGGTCACTAACAACAAAAACAATAATGGACTTGATACACTCTGGATAGGTGGCTCATGCCCTTCTGTGGTGGCCTATGTACAATATCAAACTACACCCTTTTGGCTGAGTTTCAACAAATGTAAAGCATGCAATTGAAATACTGCACATTCATTCCAGCTCTCTAGATAAACAGCTCACAGCAGTTACTTTACTTTAAGATATTTCTTACCACACATTTGTCTTCCTAAGAATGTCAAATAAAAGGGACTGAATGGGGAATAAATATTACTTTTTGAATCTGTTTTTTATCGTAAAATAGAAATATGCAAAGTACACAAAGTGACACTTATGCCCACATTTTACTTCAAAGTGCAAGTACATTTCTTCTTGCAATAGCTTTCAGCGCTTTATCTGTGCAGAGCCCTGCCAAATGTCCTTTAAAACAGCACCTAAAATGAAGTGAGCTACTTAACCTAAGCTACCTGTTATCATTCACATCACCAGCCCCTCACTTAACCTCATATTTACCTAGATTTGATGGCAGTATTTCCGACTCAATTTGGCATGGAAATCTTCCCCAGTCTTTCTGCCCACCTCGCACAGGGTCAACTCACATAAGGACAGCTTGTGCTAGCACTGAACTCTGTCTGCCCAGCCAGCACTTGGCTCCTTCATCTCCCAGCACCCGAAGAGGAACTGCCTCCTACTCTGTCTCAAAACCCTTTTTAACAAACCCCCTTGTCAATCTAGAAAGACACCTCCCCCTAACCAGATCATCCCACTAAGAATCATGCAATCTGCCTCTGTGTGTTTTCCTCAATGTACTAACTGCATTGCTATAGGAAAAATTAAACATTTTTCTCTTGCGCTTCCTCCTTCAAAACAAAGTTATGTTTCAGCAGAATGGAACTTTGCATTTATTAGCTTACCACACAGCGCAAATCCAGCCTGCATGTCGAAAGTCCATTTTTCTTCCCACTTTAAGAGCATCATGCATTTAGATCAATCGGCACGCAGCTTATTTCATCATGTACTAATTTGAACTATGTTATTATGGGATTCAGTTATATGTTAACTGGGGTTGGGTTAATTAGTAGGTTAATTTATGTTAGTATTATATTTAGTGCAGCTCAATTAATTGAAATATCATCCTGAAGCAAAATGCAATTTCAATCATGTGCTCTGTGCATTGGCATCTGTTTAATTCTGCCTGCGACTCACACTCATGAGTCCAGTAATGAGTTCCACACCCTATGCCCAAGTTGAACTTCAACCCCATGCTAACATATGAATGCTACAATGCTGTTAAAAGTCAGAGCCCATACTCCTATAGTACTGCGAGGCTGTCCCTCTGAGGTCCATATTTTTTTGGGATATTTTTTCATGTTGGTTTCCCCAAGGAATTTGTTTCGGATAGGAGAACAAACTTCATATCATGTATATGAAAGCTATTTGGGAAGAATGTGGAGTCACCTACCGTTTCTCTAAATCCTTCCATCCCCAAACGAATCGGCTTGTTGAGAGGTTGAACACGATCCTGAAAGTTATGATAGGTGGCTCAGAGGAGTGCTTGAGGAGAAATTTTGATATTCTACTGCCATGCTTTCTGTTTGCCTACCAGGAGGTGCCACAAAATGAGGTAGCATTTAGCCTCTTTGCGCTTCTGTTTGGGAACCTTGTATGAGGTCCCCTTAGTGTATCAGAGAGGGGTAGGACGACAATCCCTCGTCCCCCAATACGAGATGTGAGGGACTATGTACTTGGCCTTCAGTCTAGAATGACAAAATACATGGAACAGTCAACCAAGAATGTAAAGGATAGTAAGGAGCTGATAAAGCACTGGCATGATCAGGAGGCCACAGTGACAGTTTATTCTCCAGGCTATTGGGTGTGGATTATGGAACCTCTCAAACCCAGTGCCCTTCAGGACAAGGGGACTGGGCCTTACTGTTGGTTGGAAAAAGTCAGTAAGATTAATTATCTCATTTACGTCAAAGGACCTAAACAGGGTCTTTCACGTCAACCGGCTAAAACCCCATTATAGCCGGAATGACTTGGTCATAGCGTTAGTGGCAGATGGAGAGACTGAGGGTGAGACTTATCCCCTCTCAGACCTCCGAAACAGTGAAGCCAGAGATGGGTCATTTGAAGGTGTGAACCTTTCAATGTACCTGTCAGAACAGCAACGGACAGACTGTTGCCATTTACTGGGACAGTTTGCCGGTGTGTTTTTGCTGACTCCAGATAACACAGATTGATGCACCCTTGATGTGGACACTGGAGACAACAATCTGGTAAAGAGAAGGATTCATTGGATGTCCGATAATGTGAGGGACACCAGCAAGGAAGAAGTTTCCAAGATGCTGTCCCTAGAAGGGATCGAGCGATCCCACAGCTCCTGGGCCAGCCCAGTGGTCCATGTTCCTAAAAAAAACAGTGGTGGGAAGACTAAAGTCCGCTTTTCTGTGGACTACATGGGACTCAATTCTATCACAAAGACAGATGCTCACCCCATTCCTCAGGCAAACAAGCTCATTGACAAGCTAAGTGCTGCCAAGTACATGAGTACCTTTGACCTCATGGCAGGGTACCGGCAGGTCAGCTTGACAGAGTGAGACAGAGGTCATAATTGTGAACCCCAGAAGGACCTTATCAGTTTACTGTGATGCCCTTCGGATTGAAGAATGCCCCTGCCACTTTTCAGTATCTTTGGCCCTGTTTTGTCTGGACTTGAAAAAGTCAGTGTCACCTATTTAGACGACATTGCTCTGTTCAGCCACATTTGGGAAGATCACGTAACCCACCAGAAAAAATGGTTCAGGTGCTGCAGAAAGTAGGTCTCACTTTCTAGGACAGAAAGTGCCAGATAGTGCAGGGCACAGTGACTTACCTAGGCCACCTGGTCGGTGAATGTAAGAAACAACCTCTCAAAGTGAAGGTACAAGCTGTGAAGGATTGGGATAGCCCCACCAGACAGACACAGGTGAGAGCCTTTCTAGGTCTCAACGAATACAACCAGTCCATCATCAAGGGGTATGGGACCATTGCCATGTCCCTGAATGATGTAACTTCCAGGAAAATGCCAAAGAAAGTAACCCCCACCTGTCAAACCTCTTTTCAGGATTTAAAAGACAGATTGTGCATGGCCCCAGTTCTGAAAGTGCGAGACTATGTTCAGGAGTTCAGTATCCAGATAGACACCTGTCAATTGGGGATTGGAGCAGTGTTAGTGGAGCTGAATTCTCAAGGGATAGAGAAACCTGTTGCCTACATTAGCAGGGGATTGACAAAAAGGGAAAAGAACTGGGCCATCGTTGACAAAGAGGCGTATGCGGTCATGTGGACAATAAAGAAGCCAAAACCCTACATCTTTGGGTAACACTTTACTATCCAAACAGACCACCGGCCTTTCCGATTGTTAATGGCCATGCAAGCAGAGAAATCTAAGCTTTTGCTTTGAGCCATATACCCACAGGGATTAGATTTGGACATCCAGCACAAGCCAGCCTCCCAGCTTGCATATGCAGTTGGCCGCAGCCAGTAATTTTGCCTAGTTGATGAACGAGACCCTCAGTAGTGCGGGGGTTCACATGTTGAGGCTGGGGCAAAATTTGATGAATCAACCTCCGGGGTACCAGTGGTCCATGGGTGAATATCGGTTTCTAAACCATCCTTCAGCCATACACCTATAATACATCAGAAGGGATCTGATCAGATTGGAATAACAAGCAAATTATAAACCTCCTTGTCCAGCTTTGGTAATGTGGACGGAACGGCTAGCTTATCTCCGAAAGGTCTTGGATCGTTGGTTAGTTGCAACACCACGAAAATACCATTATTACCCAATGATAAAAGGGACTGTCCAGTCAAGGTTCTATCAAACATATCTACTTTATTTATATCACAACAGAAAGTTGTAGAAACACTATGAAATAAAACCCACCCTGCAAAGGATTGCAGAGAACAGACAGTTTCAAAGAAGGAAAGGGGATTCACTCAGGATACTGAGAGGAGAGTAGTTGATATGGTAAATAACTACAACATTTTAAGGTTACTTGGCTTCAGCACAATAGGAGCCATGGGTCTTAATATCTCTGTAGGGGCCTTCTCGGAAAGGCCAGGTGTACATAACCACAGTGTACCTTGAGCTGTAGGTGTTCTTAGTGCTTGAAAGGGTTGAGTCAGCTTCAGGGCACTTTGCAGGCTCCTGTGACAGAGTTCAAGACGGGAGTCAGCTGCAGATTATAGGGGGCAAGACGGTTTGGCGAGCAAAACCAGAAGTACGGCTGCAGACTGGCCTACATGGTGGCTCGGGTCAGGAATCGTTGTCTCATGTGCTGGTCGGCAGTTCTGAAGCACTGGTCGAGATGTCTCAGATGCCGTTAACGGACTGCTTAATGAGAGTTAGTCTTGCAGTCCTTTGCAGCTCGAGGAACTCCACTGGTTCGAAAATGTCCTTTAAGGTGGAAATCGGTAAATGTTCATCGAGGTACTCCTCCCAGCTTCTTCAATGGGCTTGTGTCGTTCTTTAAGATGGGTGGCCCAAAGCGGAGTGGTGTGTTGCAGGCAGATACCTTGTCCTGGGTTGTATGTTCAGAGACCGTCTGGCACTTCCTAACTAGGAAGCTTGCTGCAGAGTCTAGCAGGGAAAGCTCTATGCTGACTAGGTACTAGTTCTGGAGCGGTTGTAGGGTCCTGTGAGGCCTTTATCTCCCTCTGTTCCCTGGGAGATGTTTGGGGGAGGGATCTTGCTCCCCTCTTTGGAAGTCCTGGTCTTCCTTCACAGGCAGAAGATGTAAGGCAGACTGTATCTTCAGCCAGGGTCCAAAGATGAGTTCTTCTTGCTACTCCTTGCAAAGTCTTCAGATGATCTGCCAAAAGAGGGGCTCAGCCCTCTTTTAAAGCCATATAGGCCACAGTGATTGGTGTAGGCTAAGCCCACCTTAATGAACCAATCCTGAGGTCCCCACCAAAAATCTCCTGTATGCACAAAGTCATAGCCAGAGTGCTTTGCGACAGGAAAGGTGGTTGAAAACATGTAATACCAAGTCCCACCAATCTTCCTGTTTGTTATTGCTCAAAGACTCTCTCTGGTTAATGGATCTCTCTATGGCTCCTGTTTAAAGTGGCAGGTTTCCTTTCAAGCTGCAGCGAGACCAGACTCTCTAGCTCCTGCAAATCACATTATCTTACCTGATGAATGGGCTCCCACTACCAGGGAGGCTTACTTTAAACACGCAGTCCCAGACATGACAGTTCCTATCAATGATACTGAGGGCCGGGAGCTGGCTTCAGGTTCACACAGTTACAGATGAAAGTTTGTTGGAGTTTCCTGTCTCCTTTGTTAGCCTCTGCAGCCAGGCCACATGTGGACCTTTTCGAAGTACACTCCATTAGTCTGGTAGTCACTGCCACCAGCTGCAGGGCTGAACAAAATATCAGGGCAGATTCATGGAGCCTTTGTTTGTTAATCAGGCTGACCATGACAGGGAAAGCTTGGTCCTCCCCCTTCCTGGAGAGGACATATTGTACTCCTTGCTGTCACATTCCAAATAAATATGACAGGGTGGACTCTGGTTGTAGGGTCTGTCCACCCAGAGTACACAGGTCTATTCATTTGTCATGGTGTGCTAACAGGAAAATGTGTGGATTAGCCCCACACATTTTCCTGAGGTTGGTCTAAAATCATTCCATTTATCTAAAAATCTAATGAAAGCCCAGGCAAGCGCACACCCACTACCGTACGGATGGTTGAATTCCTCACAAGGTACCATTCTTAAATTTTATCGTGATTGCTTTTCAGACATGGAACCATCATAGAAATCTTCCCTTGTGTTCTACATACTCTATCAAAGTACCTTGGATACATGTTCTGCATGTTTTTTAGATCATTCCTTTATAAAATATGACATGGCAGGTGCAATGTTAACAAGTTGTTGTGACTGAATGCAACCAGCATAAGTTTGTTGCCCTACACAGTTGGCTGTTAGGAATGAAAGACGATCCCTCGACCTAAGGATCCCAAGCTCAGCCTATAGCTTTTTAGCATGAAGGGCTGTTTGAAGAAACAGTGTGATATAACTGAAGGTCCACTGATGCAGTGAGCTAGCTCTAAGACACATCTTTCCTTTGCTGACTGACTTCTGTCATGTTGGCCTATAGTTGATCTGCCGATACACACCCTGAAGTCACAGAGGTAACTTTGAGCACTAATGTTGACCTATATTTGCCTACTAAACCTTCGTAACGCCAACAGCATTTGATGAAATTAATTTGGCATTATCTCATGAAAAATCCAATAAGCTCCAGGACCTGATATTATTCCAGCAAATATTTACACATGTGATGCAATCATTTGCCTCAAGCTCTCTTGCACATTCTTAATGCCTATCTTGCTACATGTGAAATTCCTGATGCCTGGAGGATCGCAGTAATTACGGTGATAGGCATTTTTAAGAAAGGCAATTATTCAGACCCAACAGAATATCCCCCAATACCATTGATCAATGCCGCCTACAAGGCATTGTGCAATGTTATTTTAAATGGATCCCATGAGTGGATCATTGAGGAAAGTATACTGTCAAATTCTTTGTTGAGTTTTAGAGAAGGTGCAGGGATAGGCATTAAGTGCATTAGATTGTACTTGATTAGCAATAAGTACACAATAATCAAATGAAAACATCTTCTTGTGGTCTTTATGGACCTGAAAGCAATCACCTTGTACACTCTGTTTGATTCCAGGGATGGGATGGTTGAGCTTATTAAGAATGTAATTCACACAAAACTGCTCAAGTTCAATTTGGTCCACGGGTTGAATTACCAAATTTGTTGTCATTGCGACAAGTATAAGACAGAATTTAATGATGGCCCTCAATTTTAGACATATATTATCTAAATTTCCTCTTTACAGTCTCCAAATGGATGTAACCAAGGGGGACGACCAAGCCACCAATGTTTTGCTATTTGCTGATGATGCTGTTCTAATAGCACATAGAGAAAACCTGTTGAAGAAAATATTACCCAACGCCATAACAAGAATGTTCTGAAAGAGTAAAATTAAACGACTGTCTAGAAATAAGTATTGCAGATGCCTGTCACGAAGCTGAGTCAGATCAACACGAGGGAGACACTAGGAGTTAAAGTCGACAAGAGTTAACAGGGTTGGTTACAAAGTTGGGCTAAATCATTAAATATTTTATGTAAACCTCACTGACAACAACAGGTTCGCTTCTTCATACTTGTAATAGGTCAAGTCGCTTGGGTTGCAAATCGCAGTCTGGTTTCTCCCCAGTGGTAGATGACCAATTCAGAGTCACTCACAGCCCTAAGAGGTTTACGTAGCCCTCAAACATCTTTCTTGTCTCCTTGTTTATGATATGATATAAAGTGGCATTTATAATGCGCCTTTACACAAGTGTTTGTAGGCGCGACAAGACAAGAAAGGGGAAGCAAAGGGAGGACAAAATAATGATCTTAGTAGGCCTGTGTTAATCAGATCACGCAAGGGTAGGAAAGAGAGAGGGGAGAAGTGCGAGAGGGTGTAGGGGAAGGAGAAATTGCAGTTATCTTACAAGTGCAGCCAGGGGGTGGCCCATAAGTACAGAGAAAAAGGACTGTAGGGTTGCAGATACAGACCCTTAAGTGCTGGGTAGCCCGTAGGCAGCGAGAAGGCAATTGGACATGCAGGAACCTGGGCCCAAGTTCAGAGGGTGACTAGGTCACCAGTGCACGTAGCAGTCAGGTGCATCAACATAAACATCTCCCTTCTCGGGTTCTCTACTCATCCACCTCCAACTCTCTGAGGGGCAGACGCTATTCCAAGCAAAGAGTTGGGGGCAGATCTCTACCTTCAGCTGGGGCCTCCCTCTATGATAGCCTCCCTGCCTCTCTCAAACTTGAGCAGAACCACCTCTGGTTAAGAAAGCAATTCAATATCTTCCTCTTCGCTTCCACTTTCTCTCTTCCTCTCCCCTGCTGATGACCTGTTTGCTCCACGTACTGATCACCCGGCCACACTTTGAACTTAGGCCCAGGTCACCGGCATGTCCATTTGCACCTTGGACTGACTTGTGGCTTCCCCAGCACTTGTGGTCTTTATCTGTAACCCTACAGTCCCTTTTCTCTGCACTTAAGAGCCACTGCTTGGCAGCCCTTTCTGATTTACCTGCACTGAGCTACCCACTGGCTGCACTTTTTTTGACTACCTGCACTTCTCCCTCCTCCCCCCTGGCACCTCTCCCCTTCCACATCCCTGCAATTATTGTGCAATCTGAATTACACAAGGACTAGTACGATTGTTGTTTTGTTCTCCCTCTGTTTCCCCCTCCTTGTCTTGTCACACCTTGAAACACTTGTGTACAGGCACATTATAAATGCCATATCATATCAGCAGAGGAGAGGAAGAGAGAAAGCGGAAGCGAAAAGGAAGGTCTTTAATTGCTTCTGGAACTGGAAGTGGTTCTGCTCTAGTTTGAGAGAGGCAGGGAGGCTGTTCCAGAGGAGGGCCCAGCCGAGGAGCTAGATCTGCCCCCAACTCTCTGCTTGGAGAAGTGTCTGACATTCAGCAATTTGGAGGTGGATGAGCAGAGAGCTCAAGAAGGAAAATATTTTGGAAGAGAAAAATGGAGATAGAGTGGTCCCAAGCCCCAGAAAGCCTTGTGGATGAATGATGCAGAGGGTCCTGATCTTGATCATTGCAGCAACGGGGATCCGGCTAAGAGATTTCAGAGCTGGAGAGATACGATCCCTGGGCTTGAGGCCAAGGACAAGTCTCACAGTCCTGTTCTGGAGAAGTTCTGAAGCTCGGAGAGTAGAGGCAGGAGGATTTAGAAAGAGGATGTTGCAATAGTCCAGTCTAGAGAGGACCAGAGGTCTGGAGACAGTGAGCTTCTGGGGGAAAGTGAGAAAAGGAAGAATACCTCTAAGGTGGTGCAGCTGATAGTTTGACTTCTTTGAGACATCAGAGATGCGAGGAGAGAAGGAGAGGGTGGATTTGAAGATGACACCAAGGTTCTTGGCCTCACAGGAAGAGGGCCCAGAGTGGGCGGCCCGAGAGAGAGAAGGAAGGAGCGAGTGTTCCAATGTGGAGGATCTCACTCTTACTGGGATTAAGGCAGTGAAAATGGGTGGCACACCATTCCTGAATTGCGGACAGACAGTCTGGTTTGAGATAAGAAGCAGAGGTGGTGAGAGGAGCCTGAAAGAGAACAGAGTGTCAACCGAATAATATTGAAAATTGGAGCAGAAAGTAGTGATGCAGTGGGCAAGAGGTGCAAGGAAGTGGTTGAAGAGCCAGGGAGAGAGGTTAGACCCCTAGGGAACACCACAAGCAGAGAGAGAGATAGAGGAGAGGAAAGACTCCAGTTGGACCTGGGAGGGTCAGTCGGTTAGAAAGGAAGTCAACCAGGCCAGAGCCTGATAAGTAATCCCAAGGTTGTTGCAGAGGCTATTGAGCAGGATGGCATGGTTGACCATGTCAAAAGCAGAGGATAGATCAAGGAGAATGAGGACAGAAGGAAGATTAGTGTCAAGATTTGAGAAAACATGTTCACAGGTGTTCATGAGAGACGTTTCTGTGCTTCTGGCTGCTCTGAAGCCGGACTGGTGGTCATTGAGGCTACCAACAGATTCAGTATGTAGATTAAGCTAGGATATGGACAGCTTTCCCAAGAGTTTGGCCAGGACAGGAGTGATGAAGAACAGGCGATAGTTAGCCGGAGAGGAAGAATTGGTCAAGAGCTCCTTTACAAAGGGATGCACAAGAGAGTGCTTAAAGGTGGAGGGAAGTTCCAGTGGCAAAGGAGTGATGGCAGAAACCCTTTTTAACAAACCCCTTTGTCAATCAAGAAAGACACTGCCCCCTGACCACATTATCTCACTAAGAATCACGCGATCTGCCTCTGTGTGTTTTCCTCATTGTACTAACTTCATTGCTGTAGGAAAAATGAAACATTTTTCTCTTGCGCTTCCTGCTTCAAAACGAAGTTATGTTTCAGCAGAATGGAACTTCACATTTATTAGTTTACCACACAGCGCAAATCCAGCCTGCACGTCTAAAGTCCATTTATCTTCCCATTTTCAGAGCATCATGCATTTAGATCAATCAGCACCCAGCTTATTTGATCATGTACTAATTTTAACTATGTTATTATGGGATACCGTTACATGTTAACTGGGGTTGGGTTAATTAGTAGGTTACTTTATGTTAGTATTATATTTAGTGCAGCTCAATTTGTTGAAATATCATCCTGAAGCAAAGTGCAATTTCAATTATGTGCTCTGTGCATTGGCATCTGTTTAATTCTGCCTGCGACTCACACTCATGAGTCCAGTAATGAGTTCCACACCCTATGCCCCAGTTGAACTTCAACCCCATGCTAACATATGAATGCTACAATGCTGCTAAAATTCAGAGCCCATACTCCTACAGTACTCCGAGGCTGTCCCTCTGAGGTGCATAAAAGCCCCACTGGTTTCAAAAGCTTTAATTGGGATATTCTTCTATGTTGGTTTCCCCGAGGAATTTGTTTCGGATAGGAGAACAAACTTCATATCAGTGGATATGAAAGTTATGTGGGAAGAATGTGGAGTCACCTACCGTTTCTCTAAATCCTTCCATCCACAAACGAATGGGCTTGTTGAGAGGTTCAACAAGATCCTGAAAGGCATGATATGTGGCTCAGAGGAGTGCTCAAGGATAAATTCTGATATTCTCCTGCCATGCTTTCTGTTCGCCTACCGGGAGGTGCCACAGAATGAGGTAGCATTTAGCCTCTTTGAGCTTCTGTTTGGACACCTTGTATGAGGTCCCTTCAGTGTATCAGAGAGATATAGGAGGACAATCTCTCATCCCCCACATGAGATGTAATGGACTATGTTCTTGGCCTTCAGTCTAGAATGACAAAGTACATGAAACAGTCAACCAAGAATGTAAAGGATAGTAAGGAGCTGATAAAGCACTGCCATGATTAGAAGGCCACGGTGACAGTTTATTCTCCAGGCCATTGGGTGTGGATTATGGAACCTCTCAAACCCAGTGCCCTTCAGGACAAAGGAACTGGTCCTTACTTTTTGTTGGAAAAAGTCAGTAAGGTTAATTATCTCATTGACGTCAAAGGACCTAAAGAGATGTGCAGGGTCTTTCACGTCTACCGGCTAAAACCCCATTATATAGCCAGGATGGCTTGGTCATAGCGTTAGTGACAGGTGGAGAAACTGAGGATGAGACTGATCCCCTCCCAGACCTCCTAAACAATGAAGGCACAGATGGGTTAGTTGAAGGTGTGAACCTTTCAATGGACCTGTCAGAACAGCAACTGACAGACTGTTGCCATTTACTGGGACAGTTTGCCTGTGTGTTTTTGCTGACTTCAGGTCACACAGATTGATGCACCCATGATGTGGACCCTGGAGACAACAATCCGGTGAAGAGAAGGATTCATTGGATGTCTGATAAGGTGAGGGACACCAGCAAGGAGGAAGTTTCCAAGATGCTGTCCCTAGGAGGGATCGAGCCATCCTACAGCTCCTGGGCTAGCCCACTAAACCTTGTTCCTAAAAAGACCAGTGGTGGGAAGAATGAAGTCTGCTTTTGTGTGGACTACATGGGACTCAATTCTATCACAAAGACAGATGCTCACCCCATTCCTCGGGCAGACACGCTCATTGACAAGCTAAGTGCTGCCAAGTACATGAGTACCTTTGACCTCAGGGCAGATCACTGGCAAGTCGGCTTGACAGACAGAGTGGGAGAGAGGTCAGAATTCTCAACCCCAGAAGGACATTATCAGTTTACTGTGATGCCCTTGCCCCTGCCACTTTTCAGAATCTTTAGCCAGGTTTTGTCTGGATTGGAATTGGAAAAGGTCAGTGTCACCTATTTAGACGACATTGCTCTGTTGAGCCACATTTGGGAAGATCACATATCACAGGTGCTGTAGAAAGCAGGTCTCACTTTCAAGGACAGAAAGTGCCAGATAGTGCAGAGCACAGTGACTTACCTAGGCCACCTGGTCAGTGAATGTAAGAAACAACCTCTCAAAGTGAATGTACAAGCTGTGAAGGATTGGGACAGCCCCACCAGACAGACACAGGTGAGAGCCTTTCTAGGTCTCAACGGGTCCCACCAGTCCTTCATCAAGGGGTATGGAACCATTGCCATGTCCCTGAATGATGTAACTTCCAAGAAAATGCCAAAGAAAGTAAGCCCCGCCTGTCAAACCTCCTTTCAGGATTTAAAGGACAGATTGTGCATGGCCCCAGTTCTGAAAGTGCAAGACTATGGTCAGGAGTTCAGTATCCAGATAGACACCTGTGATTTGGGGATTGGAGCAGTGTTAGTGCAGCTGAATGCTCAAGGAGCAGAGAAACCTGTTGCCTACATTAGCAGGTGATTGACAAAAGGGGAAAAGAACCGGGCCATCGTTGACAAAGAGGTTTATGTGGCCATGTGGGCAATAAAGAAGCTGAAACCCTACATTTTTGGGTCACACTTTACTATCCAAACAGACCACCAGCCTCTCTGATGGTTAATGGCCATGCAAGCAGAGAAATGTAAGCTTTTGTTTTGAGCCATATACCCACAGGGGTTAGATTTGGACACCCAGCACAAGCCAGGCTCCCAGCTTGCATATGCAGTTGGCCGCAGCCAGTACTTTTGCCTAGTTGATGAACAAGACCCTCAGTAGTGCGGGGGTCCATATGTTGAGGCTGGGGTAAAATGTGATGAATCAACCTCCGGGGTACCAGTGGTCCAGGGGTGAATATCGGTTTCTAAACCATCATTCAGCCATACACATATAATACATCAGAAGGGATCTGAACAGATAGGAATAATAAGCAAATTATAAACCTCTTTGTCCAACTTTGATAAAGTGGACGGAAAGGCTAGCTTATCTCTGAAAGGTCGTGGATCGTTGGTTAGTTGCAACACAGCGAAAATACTATTATTACCCAATGATAAAAGGGACTGTCCAGTCAAGGTTCTATCAAACATATCTACTTTATTTATATCACAACAGAAAGTTGTAGTAACACTATTAAATCCAACCCACCATGTAAAGGATTGCATAGAACAGACAGTTTCAAAGAAGGAAAAGGAATTCACTCAGGATACTGACAGGAGGGTAGGTCATATGGTTAATAACCACAACAGTTTAAGGTTACTTGGCTTCAGCACAATGGGAGCAATGGGTCTTAATATCTCTTTAGGGGCCTTCTGGGATAGGCTAGGGGTACATAACCACAGTGTACCTTGTGCTGTAGGTGTTCTTAGTGCTTGACAGGGTTGAGTCGGCTTCAGGGCACTTTGCAGGCTCCTGTGACAGAGTACAAGACGGGAGTCAGCTGCAGATTTTAGGGAGAAAGACGGTTCGGCGAGCAAAACCAGAAGTACAGCTGCAGGCTGGCCGACATGGTGGCTCGGGGTCAGGAATCGTTGTCTAAGTGCTGGTCAGCAGTTCTGAAGCACTGGTCGAGATATCTCAGATTGAGTTAACGGAATGCTTGACAACAGTCAGTCTTGCAGTCCGTTGCAGCTCGAGGAACTCAACTGGTTCGCAAATGTCCTTTAAGGCGGAAATCGGTAAATGCTCATTGGGGTACTCCTCCCAGCTTCTTCAATGGGCTTGTGTCCTCCTTTAAGATGGGTGACCCAAAGCGGAGTGGTGTGTTGCAGGCAGCTGCCTTGTCCTGGGTTGCATGTTCATAGGCGTTCTGGCACTTCCTAACTAGGAAGCTTGCTGCAGTATCTAGCTGGGAAATCTCTGTGCTGACTGGTTACTGGTTCTGGAGCGGCTGTAGGGTCCTAGGAGGTATTTATCGCCCTCTGTTGCCTGGGAGATGTTTAGGGAAGGGATCTTGCTCCCCTCTTTGGAAGTCCTGGTCTTCCTTCACTGGCAGAATATGTAAGGCAGACTGTATCTACAGCCAGTGTCCAATGATGAGTTCTTCTTGCTACTCCTTGCAAAGTCTTCAGATGATCTGCCAAAAGAGGGGCTCAGCCCCCTTTTAAAGCCATATGGGCCACAGTGATTGCTGTAGGCTAAACCCACCTTAATGAACCAATCCTGAGGTCCCCACCAAAAATCTCCTTTTAAGGTCATAGCCAGAGTTCTTTGCAACAGGAAAGGTGGTTGAAACCATGTAATACCAAGTCCCACCAATCTTCCTGTCTGTTATTGCTCAGACTCTCTCTGGTTAATGGATCTCTCTGAGGCTCCTGTTTAAAGTGGCAGGTCTCCCTTGAAGCTGCAGCGAGACAAGATTCTCTGGCTCCTGCAAACCACATTCTCTTAACTGATGAATGGGCTCCCACTACCGGGGAGGCTTACTTTAAACACGCAGTCCCAGACATGACAGTTCACTATCAATGATACGGAGGGCAAAGTACACTGGGAGAGATTATGCAACCTCAATTACAGGAAATACATAGAGAGGCAACATGCAGAAGGAGATAAACCAGGCCAATTACTAGCCTGGCTCTGTAAGAGTGAGACCCCAAAGCAAGTGATCCTAGAGATGCGTAGTGGGGAGGGCATACTGGTAGAGACACAGGAAGGGGTGAACAAATGTTTTCAGAGTTATTATAAGGAACTATATGCCGAGAAAGTAGAGGCAGAGGAAATGGACGTAAATGAGGTGCTGGAGGACATTATCCTGCCTAGGCTTCAAGCAGAGGAGAGGGAGAGGCTCGAGGCACCACTGGAACTGGACGAATTGGAGTATGTAATCCGTAACCTCCCCACTAATAAGGCACCGGAGGCCGATGGCCTCCCAAGTGAATTTTACAAGACTTACATAGTAGACCTGCTCCCACCACTGCTGGCCATGCTTAACGAAGCATTAGAACGGGGCACGCTTCCGGAGTCTATGAGGGAAGCGATCATTATCCCGCTACTCAAACCGGGTAAAATAGACACTGACTGCGGTACTTACAGACCGCTGTCGATGTTTAATTAGGACAGTAAGATTCTCACAGCGGTAATGGCAAACAGATTGAAGCCGCTGATCAGCACCCTAATACACCACGACCAAACGGGATACATCCCCCTGCGGAGCATATCTGAGGAGATTACATCACATTATAGATCAGACCAAGGGAAGCTCCCAAGAACTGGCAATAGTCTCGCTGGATACAGTCAAGGCATTTGACTCAGTCAAGTGGCCCTGGCTACTAGCGGTTTTAAAAAAGTTTGGGATGGGACCAGTGTATCTGCAGTGGGTGAAGCTTTTGTATAACGCACCATAAGCGAGAGTGCGAACAGGGGCAGTAGTCTTGGAAAAGTGGAGGTTAGGCAGAGGAACCAGACAAGGCTGCCCCCGGTCCCCGATGCTGTTCATTCTAGCACTGGAGCCACTGGCGGCGTACCTTAGATACCAATATGGGGAGGTGGGCATCACTACAAAGAGCGGTCAGCACCTGATATCATTGTATGCAGATGACATGTTATTGTATCTGAAATACCCTGAAGAAAACGTACAATATATATTAGAGGTACTAGACCGTACGCACTATTATCGGGCATAACGGTAAACCCAATGAAGTCCACGATATTCCCGTTAGGGAGATATAAGGGAATGCCCAGGGAGGCGCTGCCGGTGCTACAGATTGACTGGGCAGTAGATACCTTCTTTTTTTTATTTTTTTTTATTTTATTGTTTTGGTTTAAAAAAGAAACAAATCTTTTTACATCCTTTCAACAATTTACATATCAAAAACAATTTACATATCATAGCAAGATAAAACATCATGTGACTACTCATTTGTCAGATAAGGATAAAACTAGTTTATCATTAAAGGTATAAGATTATAAGAATGTAAATCATTATTAAGTAATTTCAATAGCACCTGCACCAAGTTTTTTCATATTCTTGTAACTTTAGCAAATTCAAGAAGTTGATAGTTGCATAATTAAGTGATTTTCTGTTTGTATAAAATAGAGTATGCCATTATTGATCATGGGTAACATTCACATGACCCTCAAAGAAGGGTTTGAAATAGTTATATCATAATGTTAACAATTCAACACAATCAACCAATAGATGCCTTAAAGTCTGTTTTGTTGTGTGACAAAAACGACAAAGTATTCTGGTCTTGGGTAATAAGTTACGTCTACACAAGACTTCAGCTGTCAAGTTATTGTGAAGTTAGAAGTGCAGAAATGCTAACCGGTATAGTGGACTTGGAGACACTAATAGATACGGTGCTGTTTTCCCATGTTTCTTTAACTCAAATGGGTTTTCCTGAAACTTTTTGTACCGTAAGCACTGTAGGCATGTTAAATTCCAATCATGGTCCCACATTTTTTGCTTAGCCTTCTCAGGATTCTCAACTAACAATTTTAGTGATATATCCGCATCGTGTAGCAACTTCTGCGCTCTCAGTCTCCACAATTTAATGAAATTGTCATTCGGATTTTGGCACATATGTAAAGACAATAAGCATAACAGGCCATTCTTGTTGTCACCAATCATCAATTTTCGATAAAGTGCACACCATTTCCACTTGTACATCCCATACATAGAAATAAGCCCCAGTTCGTAACGAATCATGGGTAAGGGCTCTGATGTGGGTAATTGTAACATGTTCCTCCAATAAGCACCTTCTATTTTAGACCAATATGTATATGGGCGCCATCTTTTCGTCTCAGTACCATACAATAAAATCGGCATCAATTTTTGCCTATAGAATATTATCAAGGGTTGGATTGAGAATTTGCCGAATCTGGCTTTGATTATCCTAGCTTGAGAGATAAGCATATGTTGCTTACTTTGTTTGTTCTCTTCAAAAGGAACATCCATAGGGTGATTGCTTATTATCACACCCAAGTAGACATAGCTTGTGACCACGCTCAGATTACTGTTCTGTAAAATCCAAGAGTGTGTACGGCATCTTTTCTTTGGGAGGCCGAACTGCATAATCTGTGTCTTGTTCACATTCATTTAAATGCAGTTTTTACCCGCATATTCATCTAGGGCCTTTAGCATGATTTTGAGACCTTGAGGTGTTTTTGATAGGAGGACCATGTCATCAGCATATAGTAGCCACTTAATAGGAACACCCATAATTCTAGGCGCATCTGTAAATAAACCCTTGAAGCCACATCCAAAATCCGAAATATAAAAATTAAAGATGGCTGAGGCAAGCAAACAGCCCTGTTTTAAACCACGCTCTGTTTTTATGTCAGTTGATAACAACCCATCTCTTCCTAATCGGATCTGGATAGTGGTATTTGAATTAAACTGTATTATCCATTTTAGAATTGGCCAGGGGCAGTCTTGCTTCAAAAGTTTCAAATATAATAGCTCACGGGCACACCATCAAATGCCGTGCGAAAATCCACAAAGGCCACATAGATTGCTTGTTTTTTTTGTTTGCTTGCTTGAATAACAGCGTTTAGGGTGCGCAAATTAATTGCAGTACCTATGCCCGGAATAAATCCTGTTTGGAACTCATCCCTTAAGTTTTTTTCCGATTGCCAGGTTTTAAAGGCCATTAATATCAACCTTGCAAAGATCTTCCCCAGGCAGTCTAACAAGGCAATGGGCCTATAAGATTTAGGGTCAGTCCTATCTCCCTTTTTATAAATCGGGACTAGTATCGATTTTGTCCAGGACTTAGGAATGTTACCTGTTTGGATTGAATGATTAAAGATTTTAAGAAGAATAGCAGCCCAAGCTGACGGATTCTCTTTGAGCATGAAATTACAAAGACCATCTGGACCACACGGCCTAGATCGACTGAGTTTCGATATATAATACTCTATGTCCTCTTTATCGAAGGAAATGTTATGATTCATTTTCAACATTGACCAATCGAATTTTATTCCTGGAAAGGGAGATGAGTAAACACCAGCATAATAATCAATCCACTTGTCTTGTGGAACTGGGTTAGTTTGTAGACCTATTTGACTCGATGAGTTATTTTCATTTAGTAGAGACCAAATGCCACCTGATGATTTTGCTATCAGTTGGTCCATCATTCTTTCTTCATTGAGTTGATATTGTAAGGATTTATGACCTCTTTGCCAATTCTTGTAGATCATTTTCAGATGTTTTATTAATGCAATATTGTTAAAACTTGGATTTTTGGCTAGGAGGCAGATGTCTTTCCTCAATTGTACTTTTCTAAGTTTTAAATCCAAGTCAAACGCATGGGTGTGTTTGATTTTATGCTGGTGATTACTTCTCCCGCTCTCTTTAAAATGTTCATAGATTGCCCATAGCATGCTCCCTCCCTGACGCTAGATCCACCCAAGTCAAGATCCAGAACATGTTCAAAACGTATTAGCTTTTACTTATTCCATCTGATGCGATTTCCTGCTTGGTTTATTTCAATGTGGGCCAATTCTTTCTGCATAGGTAAAACCCCAGAGTTACTCGGCCATTTCCACAGCAAGTATAATTGGTCATGGTCACTCATAGTTGTTTCTTTCACCACTAATGAGACAATCATATTTAAGAGAGACCTATCAACATAAATGTAGTCTAAGCAAGCAGATAAAATATTGCGATGCCAAGTTGTTTTTGGCGGAATATCGCCCTCAACAGAACCGTTTAGCATAACAAAGTTCCTCACTCTCATTAGCTCGGACCACCGGAGTTCATCAGGCGAGAATTCCATGGTCTTACGCAATACCTGGGGATAAATGTATATCACAGAGTTGCAGATGAACACAAGAACAACACAGAGAAGGCAGTGTAAGGGATCCAAAGCAGTATGGCATTCTGGTCGAGGCTGCCCCTAACCATGATGGGGAGGACAGCGTTGCTCAAAATGATAGTATTGCCCAGGTTGCTGCACAATTTCGCAAACGTCCCATACTTTACACCAAAATGGTTTTTCAATAAACTCCAACAGCAGATCGTTAGGGGGTTCATCTGGCACAACACCAGGAATAGGGTGGCCCTGTGGAAATTACAAAACCCACACGACCGAGCAGGTATTAAACTATCCAATTTTGAAGTGTACTATTTAGCGAGCCAACTCTAATATGTAGCTAGATGGCTCTCTGAAGATACCACAGCAGAGTCTAGACTATTGAGGGCGGAATGTGAACTGTACTTCCTGAATGAATGGATGTGGACAATGGAGCCACCGACAAGTGGGAGGGCGGCACTATCGACCCAGGGAAGGAAAATCTGGCAGAGGACTTGTAGGAAACTGGGAAGCCAGACACCGTTCTCCCCGCAAGTCCCCTCTAGTGACACTGAAGGGGATAGATGACCAACTGAGACGCGCCATAAGGAAATATTGGGAACCAGTAGGGGTGGCAATGGTAGGGGTTGTGTGGCAGTATGGTTGCGGGATAGAATTTCATAGCCTAAGGGAGGACACAGGCTTACATAGCGGGCAGTACATTACGTACGTGAGGCTAATAGTCATGTTTAAAGAAACATGGTCGGAAGTAGAACTGGCCCAACACCCAGATGGACCTTGGAAATGTTTCAAGCGATGTCAGACGGAGGGGCAAAAGGTTTCTAGAATCTATGAATTATTGATGTCTAGGGTGGGAAAATGGGAGGAAGAAAGCGGGGAGAGAATGAGTGACGGCCTATGGGAAAGGGTGTAAGGGTATCACAAAAAGGTGTCGAGGAACGTCTGATTACAACAAATTCAATTGTATATCACTCTCATAGCATATATGACCCCCAAGAAAATTGCCAAGTTTGCAAACGCAGCGATACAGAGATGTCCGAAATGTGGGGAAGAGAATGCTGGGATGGTGCACATGTTCTGGGCTTGTCCAGAGATAGCCAGATATTGGAAGGAAATAGTGGATCGGCTGGCAACCAAAGGGATCGTACTGGTAATACACACTTTGTGGGCATGTATGGTGGGGGGCTTCCCCAGACCACGTAAACTTAAGCATGTGAGCAAGCTCAAAGACCTGGCCTATATTTTAGCTAAACGGAGGATAGCCATGGGATGGAAAGCTCAGGCGAGACCTAATGTAGAGACCTGGTGGAGGGACCTTCTGCAGTGGGCGGAGGCTGAAACAGTGGTATGGAGGGAGGCAGCATGCAAAGGGGGTGAAGAGGAAGCAGGAACATTGATGGCATGGCAGCACTTGATTGCATCATTGACGGGCTTGAGATCTGACGAATCGGACACGGATAGCTCCCAGGAATACAGAGAAGAAGAAGAAACAGTCGTGGACTAGTGGACCGTGATGGCTCCTCACTGAGACTTTATGGGGGGAGGGGAAGGGAAGGGGGGAGTTTGGGTTTGAATAGTTATGCACCATGTTTGGGTGCACTGTTTGTGTGATTTTAAAATGATAAAAACCAATAAAAACATTTTTTTTTAAAATGATACTGAGGGCCGGGAGCTGGCTTCAGGTTCATACAGTTACAGATGAAAGTTTGTTGGAGTTTCCTGTCTCCTCTGTTAGCCTCTGCAGCCAGGCCACATGTGGGCCTTTTGGAAGTACACTTCATTAGTCTGGTAATCGCTGCCACCAGCTGCAGGGCTGAACAAAATAGCAGGGCAGATTCATGGTGCCTTTGTTTGTTAATCAGGCTGACCATGAGAGGGAAAGCTTGGTCCTCCCCCTTCCCGGAGAGGACATATTCTACTCCTGGCTGTCACATTCCAAATAAATATGACAAGGTGGACTCTGGCTGTAGGCTCTGTCCACCCAGAGTACACAGGTCTATTCATTTGTGAAGGTGTGCTAATAGGAAAATGTGTGGATTAGCCCCACACATTTTCTTGAGGTTGGTCTACCATCATTCCATTTACCTAAAAATCAAAGAAAAGCCCAGGCAAGCGCTCACCCCCTACTGTATGGATGGTCGAATTCCTCACAAGGTACCATCCTTAAGTTTTATCTTGATTGCTTTTCAGACATAGCACCATCATAGAAGTCTTCCTAGTGTTCTACATACATACTCTATCGAAGTACCTTGGATACATGTTCTCCGTGTTTTTTAGATCATTCCTTTATAAAATATGACATGGCAGGTGCAATGTTAACAAGTTGTTGTGACTGAATGCAACCATCATAGGATTTTTGCCCTACACAGTTGGCTATTAGGAACGAAAGAAGATCCCTCGACATAAGGATCCCAAGATCAGCCTATAGCTATTTAGCATGAAGGGCTGTTTGAAGAAACAGTGTGATATAACTGAAGATCCACTGAAGCAGTGAGCTAGCTCTAAGACACATGTTTCCTTTGCTGACTGACTTCTGTCATGCTGGCTTATAATCTTGTTGATCTGCCGATCCACACCCTGAAGTTGCAGCGGTAACTTTGAGCACTAATGTTGACCTATATTTGCCTACTAATCCTTCGTAACGCCAACAGCATTTGGTGAAATTAATTTGGCATTATCTCAACAAAAATCCTACATGCCACCTACAAGGGGCAGTCGCTTTTCCAAGCAGAGAGTTGGGGGCAGATCTCTACCTTCAGCTGGGGCATACCTCTAGAACAGCCTCCTTGCCTCTCTCAAACTTGAGCAGAACCACTTCTGGTTAAGGAAGCAACTCAAGACCTTCCTCTTCGCTTCCACTTTCTCTCTTCCTCCCCCCTGCTGATGACCCATCTGCTCCACGTGCTGATCACCTGGCCACACTCTGAACTTGGGCCCAGGTCACCCGCATGTCCAGTTGCACCTTGGACTGACTTGTGGCTTCCCAAGCACTTGTGGTCTTTATCCTTTGTCCCTTTTCTCTGCACTTATGAGCCACCCCTTGGCTGCACTTTCTGACTTACCTGCACTGAGCTACCCGCTGGCTGCACTTTTTGACTACCTGCACTTCTTCCTCCTCCCCCATGGCACTTCTCCCCTTCCACATCCCGGCAATTGCGCTATCTGATTGACACAAGGTCTAGTAAGATTGTTGTTTTGTCCTCCCTCTGTTTCCCCCTCCTTGTCTTGTCACACCTTGAAACACTTGTGCACAGGCACGTTATAAATGCCATATAATATCATATCAGCAGGGGAGAGGAAGAGACAAAGCGAAAGCAAAAAGGAAGGTTTTCAATTGCTTCCGGAACTGGAAGTGGTTCTGCTCAAGTTTGAGAGAGGCAGGGAGGCTGTTCCAGAGGAGGCCCCAGCCGAGGAGATAGATCTGCCCCCAACTCTCTGCTTGGAGAAGTGTCTGACCTTCAGCGATTTAGAGGTGGATGAGCGGAGAGCTCAAGAAGGAAAATGTTTTGGAAGAGAACATTTGAGGTAGAGTGGTCCCAAGTCCCAGAAAGCCTTGTGGATGATGCAGAGGGTCTTGATCTTGATCCTTGCAGCAACGTGGAGCCGGCAAAGAGATTTCAGGGCTGGAGAGATACGATCCCTGTGCTTGAGGCCAAGGACAAGTCTCACAGTCCTGTTCTGGATAAGTTGTGAAGCTCGAAGAGTAGAGGCAGGAAGATTTAGAAAGAGGCTGTTGCAATAGTCCAGCCTAGAGAGGACCAGAGGTCTGGAGACAGTGAGCTTCTGGGGGAAAGTGAGAAAAGGAAGAATACCTCTAAGGCAGTGCAGATGATAGTTTGACTTCTTTGAGACACCAGAGATGTGAGGAGAGAAGGAGAGGGTGGATTCTAAGATGACACCAAGGTTCTTAGCCTCACAGAAAGGAGCAGGAAGAGGGCCCAGAGTGCGCGGCCAGAGAGAGAGAGGGAAGGAGGGAGCGGGTGTTCCAATGAGGAGGATCTCAGTCTTACTGGCATTAAGGCAGTGATGACTGGTGGCACACCATTCCTGAATTGCGGCCAGACAGTCTGGTATGAGAAAAGAAGCAGAGGTGGTGAGAGGAGCCAGAAAGAGAGCAGAGTTTCAACCAAATAATATTGAAAATTGGAGCAGAAAGTAGTGATGCAGTGGGCAAGAGGTGCAAGGTAGTGGTTGAAGAGCCAGGGAGAGAGGTTGGACCCCTGGGGAACACCACAAGCAGAGAGAGAGATATAAGAGAGGAAAGACTCCAGTTGGACCTGGGAGGGTCGGTCGGTTAGAAAGGAGGTCAACCCGGCCAGAGCCTGATCAGTAATCCCAAGGTTTTTGCAGAGGCGATTGAGCAGGATGGCATGGTTGACTGGGTCAAAAGCAGAGGGTAGATCAAGGAGAATGAGGACAGAAGGGAGATTAGAGTCAGGATTTGAGAACACGTGTTCATGGGTGTTCATGAGAGAAGTTTCTGTGCTTCTGGCTGCTCTGAAGCCGGACTGGTGGTCATCATCCACAGGGCCTTCTCGGGCCTGGGTCCTCAATACCTACAACTCTCTCTTCCTAAATATCTTTCTTCTCGAGCTCTTTGCTCATCCGCCTCCAACTCCCTCAGGGTCAGTCGCTTCTCCAAGCAACGAGTTGGTGGTAGAACAGCCCCCCCCCTTAAACTTGAGGAGAACCATCTCTGGTTCCGGAAGCACCTCAAAACCTTTCTCTTTGCTTCTGCCTTTTCTCCTCCTCTCCTCTGCTGACCTCCTGGCTGAAACCTGAATCACACTGGCTACCTGGACACCCTGTGACCTCGGGCCCAGGTCCCTCCCATGCCAGCGTCTCACACCTGCACTGCCCCCCTGGCAACCACTGCACTAGGGGACTGTTTCTGTATCCCTAGAGTCCCCCTACCTGTTGTCTGCACTTACCCTTGCACTTGTCTTGTGCTGGCCACTACTCACTTATTGTTATCATCTTGTACTGCACTTGCCACCTGCTGGCTATTTCTTACTTATTGTATCTTCTTGTATTGCACTGTCTCCCCTCCTTCCCACGCACTTGCGCGATCTGAATGATACCTGGCCTAGTATGATCGTTGTTTGTCCTCCCTTTGTTCCCCTCCCTTGCCTTGTCGCGCCTTGAAGCACTTGCGCATAGGCGCATTATAAATGCCATATCAGATCATATCATGGAGGCTACCAACAGATTCAGTATGTAGATGAAGCTAGGATATGGCCAGCTTTCCCAAGAGTTTGACCAGAAAAGGAGTGATGGAGATCAGGTGATAGTTAGCCAGAGAGGAAGGATTGGTCAAGGGCTCCTTTAGAATGGGATGGACAAGAGAGTGCTTAAGGGTGGAGGGAAAGTTCCAGTGGCAAAGGAGTGATTGCAGAAATCGGCCAAGGCTGGAGCAAGGGTGTTGATGTGGTCCTTGGTGGTTCTGGATGATCAGGGGAGAACTTGCTTTGACGATAATGTCATAGATTGGACTTGTCTGGAAACATTGTCTGGGGTGAACAGGGGAAAGGTGGAGAAAAGAGGAGGAGAGATGGCCTCAGGTGGGCCAGGAGTGGTAGAGGAGGAGGAAGAGGAGGTAGAGGAAGACAGGGTGGACAGGATGTTCTGAGTTTTAGTAGTGAAATGAGAGGCCAATGCCATGCAGAGGACCTGGGAGGGAACAGGAGAGGAAGAGACTGCAGCACAATTGGCTGGCTCCTTGCAAATTTTGAAAAGTGTGGCTGAAGTGTTAGATGCTGGAGAGATGCATGCTTGGGTGTAGGCTCTCTTCTTGGAGAGGACAAAGAGTCTGTATTGTCTTTGGAGAAAGCACCAGTTTGTCAGGGGATGCACCCGATGCCCTCCATTTCCTCTCCACAGCCCTACACTTGCGTTTAAGGGCGGTGAGGTCAGAATCGTACCATGAGTTGCTCTTGGGTTTGGGCTTCAAGCAGACCCTCATGATAGGGGCAAGGACTTACAGAGTGTTAGAGATAGATAGATTAAGGTTAGAGAAGGCTGTGTCAGGGTGTGAGTCAACCAAAGGTAGAGGAGGAGAAGAACATGGAGCGGTGAAAGCCTCAACTGACACATGCTTCATGGGTCGGATGACCGAGAAGGTAGGTGGCAGTGTTGGAGCTGGCTTGACCTTTAGGGAAGAGAGAGAGAGGGTTTAGAAGAAAGGAGAAAGTGATCCCTCCAAGGGACAGGAGTGGTGAGAGGGTTAGAGCAGGGGAGGTCTGAGGATATCAGAACATCCAGGGTGTGCTCTGCAGAGTGAGTCAGTCGAGAGTGAAGAATAGAGAGAGAGAGATAATTGCAGAGGTTGTGAAAGAGTCCTGAAGAAGGGCTGGTAGCATCCATGTGGATGTTGAAGTCTCATAGGAGAAGTTCAGAGGTAGAGGCAAGGAGGAGAGGTCAGCACACTCGGAGAGGAAGAGGGCAACCTGGCCAGGTGGCCAATAGATAGTGGCCGCAGTGAGAGAGATGCCAGGAGAGAGAGAGAACCTGCAGACCAGGCATTCAAAGGAGGAGAGTGCTGCATTGGAATGATAGAAGCAGGGATCCACTCTGGGGAAATCAAGGCTACACCCACACCAAGATGGTTGGTTCTGGGTTCAGAGAGGCTCATTGTCTCTGGTCTTCTGCTTCTCACCCTCGATCCTAAGAGTCCCCACTTCTAGGGTGCCTGGCCCCATTCTTAGGCCTGGTAAAAGGGAGAATTCGGGGTTCAACCATTGCGTAAATAATTCCAAAACATTCCAATTCCAATTCTTCCCTCCTCCACCACCTGATGACAACTTTCTCCTATTCCAGCCTTCTCCATTAACCAATACCGCTCCTCTCCCAGCTGACACCTCCTACTGACTCCAGCCTACTCCAAACTCTCTACTCCTTAATCCCTCCTCTCAACACTTCTGACTCTCACTACTCCCTGCCAAACTCTTTCCTCCAACTCCCACTTGCACAGCGGAAACTGCCAGATATGTTTTGGTTGGCTTTTATAGTAGGGTTCCACTTCCCTGTTGGCAATGCTTGAGGTTATTTACAATACCTCTGTCCGGAGGGCTGTGCTGTTAGGTGATTGGACCATGGGTTAGGGGGACAAATTATTGTCAGTGCATTAGCTTGAATCTATATGAGGTCCTGTCATCATCTTGGATTTCCCTAAGGCTACGGATACATGTAGTGTCTCCGTCTTCCCCCCCTGGGAGCCCTTTTTTCATTGTCTGAGTGAAGCACATATCTCTCTGCAGGGGCGTTGCTAGGGGGGGGCTAAGGGGGCGATAGCCCCTGATCTTTTGGTTGTAGCCCCGGATAGAATCTCAGGCGCTACACCCAAAAGGCTAGCTAGCCCCCAGTCCCAACAGTTCCGACATCAGCTTAGCCCCGGGTCTTTTCCAGACCTAGCAACTCCCCTGTCTCTCTGCACTCCTAGTGTGTGTCCCAAAAGCAGGATAAAGCCTTATTAAATGAGAGAAGCTGTCACCCTCCCATTTTCCCCCGCACTTTTCCCTACCCCCTCCCTGCACTTGCGCAAACTCAATGTCAGTTGGCTTAGTAAGATCGTTGGCTCTGTCTTCCCTATGTTCCCCCTCCCTTGCCTCATTGCGCCTTGAAACACGTATAGGCGCGTTATAAATGCCATATCATATCATATCACTGTAGTGAATTTATAAGCTTGGACCCCCTGTGACGCTGAGAGAAAAAGATTTGCTTGTTTCCCTGAATGCGTGTTCTGCATGTCAGCTCCTCTGTGTTGGAACTGCACTTTGTAAGAACAGGATCTTTGCGAGCTGCATGCATTTGAGTCGCAATGCAAAATGTTTACTCTGGCATCAATGCAATAAAAACGAATGTATTGCCTTGTTCGTCTGAGACACTGCAATGTGGCAACGTTGTTCTCTTGAAAGGAAAACCTCATGCCATATGTTTGGGTCTTGCCAAAGAGCTGTACTACATCTCTTGATGCACTTACTTTATGAGGAGCAGGCTCTCTAATAGTTACGGCTATCTCGTTCTCGGGTGGTAATCACTGGTAGGCTTATGAACTTGGGGTACACACAGAAATCCCTGTAATTAACTCCCAAGCGAAACTGCACGTCCATAGGGGCCATGGGGTGTAAATCTTCCTGTGACTGTCCCCACCCGAGGGCAGGAGCCCACTTGGGGTTGTCTGGGGAACCCATATACCCCTCTTGGTGCAGAATCCACAAGGTCGGAGGGATCACATGTCCCCACTGAGTGCTTCCCAATGTTAGGCAGGGGCCTTCATCACATGTATCTCCCCTTGTTCCTTGGGACCTTCCCAGGTTCCTTAGAAGGGTATTTCATAAGTAGTCTGGATTCCCTTCTTTTCCTGCAAGCCATTTGACTACTGAGAAGGTGTATGTAGGTATGGCCAGGAAGCATCTTATCACCCTGGCACTATTATCTTTGGCCTTAGATTACTTAACTAATTAATTCATCTTTAATAGCAAGCTTAATACTGAAGACCTGTAACTAAGCGCGAGACACTGATAAGAACCTACGTTTCTCTGTGTTGTCTTCCTTCCAAGACACATGCATTTCGCCTGAGCTGTCTTCTTGACCCTTTACCAGATTACCAGGTGAGGGGAGTATGATTGATGACCAGGGTTAATTATTAGCCAGTTAGGCAGTATTTGCGGTAGTCTATGTCTCACCAGATGGCTAGACTTCCCAATTTGACAATTGTGTAGTTGTTGTGTCGAGGGTGTAGTTTTCTACTAATAAATGAGAATAGTTGTTATGCCCAATGGCGGTTCTGCAGCAAGAAAACTCCTAAATTGACTCGGGAGGCATCTGTAACATGAAGGGTTCATCAAAGTCCATGTTAGGAAAGATATCTCTTTGGGCACATTTTCCTCCATATTGTATGGGCCCCCAAAACGTTTTGCTTTTGTTTTTTAACCGGTCCTGATTTTTTACATAGAAGTGAAGCCTTCTACTAATTTTGTTATGGGGAAACTGATCACTCCTTCAGACCACAAGTACTCAGAAACTATGTTTGCGTTTTGTCTTTTTACCTTTTACCTTTTGGATAACATTTTGATAGCGCCCACGACATCTTACAATGCAGTGTAGTGGGGATACTTTTGTATCACCCCAGTCTTTTACACTTGGGATTTTTGGTTATCTTTATATGTTCCTAAAGATAGGCTGGTGGCAGCAGATACCTTTTTACCATGTTTGCGCTATTTCTAGAGTGCACATTTACATTTGAATTTACTGCGTCTGCCTGCTAAAGGTGACTAGCGAGAGATTTCCCCTTGTTCTTTGGCCATATTGTTGTTTGGCCTTCTTCCTGCCTTCTTGGGTCAGGAAATCACATACAAGGTCATGCACTTGCTGCTGCTTTACCAGACTAGTTATGCCTTTATGTATGCTTAGCACAGGAAGGGTTGAGACTGTCTGATCCCATTCCACATTCATGGTGCCTGAAAGTCTAGGTGTGTGGCATGTGTAAAACCCACAGTGGTCCCTGATTAGACAATTACTGGCTTTTTGAATGGTGCAGATCCTTCCCATTGATGGGCTTAGACATGTTCCAGCCCGAATTTAGGACAAGAAGAGGACTCCTGCAGTCATTTCTTCAGATCAGTATTGGAGCCAAGTAACCTGTTTAGAAGAGCAGCCGACTGAAGATCCATGGATGACTCCCAAAGAGGGCCTTGCATCCCATTCCTGTGTTTGGCCTGGTGAAGCCGTGCTGGATTACCTGATCTGTGAATGCCCTGAGCAGTGCCTCAACCCTTGCACTAGTGGGACCAATCAGTCTTGACGCATTCTCGAGGTTCCAGCCATCCTGAGCCTTCTGAAGTGTTGCTGGACCACCTGGTGGACTAACAAGCTCTCTAGTGGGCTACCTCTGTAGAATCGTCGCTCATCACCGGAACTGTGGTCGTCACCAACCTGTGGTTTAAGTCGCATTTCAGTCAAATTTAAGCCTGCCAGCTTCAAGGGATTCCGCTCTGGAAGCTCTTCTTCAACCAAGACTGGAAGGACACCTGTTGTCACCTGTGTGCAGAAGCCGTCTCTGGAACTCGCCTTTCCCCATCTGGTGAAATGTCCTCAAGAGGTCTGCATCATTGCCTTCTGCATTTCTTCTTCTCAAAGGGTTGCACACTGCTCCTGGAACTGACCAGAAGAATCCTTGCACATACAGCTCCTGGGCACCTCTCACCGGAACCAACAGCGGGAAAACCTACCTCCAGCAACCCCCAGACCTCCAATCAACCCACCTATTCACCTCCCCTTGTTCTCTGGGTGATAGAAGATCATTCCCTTCCATGCAGTGATAGGTTAGAGGACAGGCTAGGTGCTGCCAAGTACCTTAGCACCTTTGATCTTACTGCAGGGTATTGGCAAATATCCCTGACAGAAAATGCCAAGAAGAAGACAGCATTTTCAAAACCTGAGGGATTTGACAAGTTCAGAGTAATGCCCTTTGATTTTAAAAATGCACCTGCCACTTTTCAAAGGTTAATCAACCATGTCCTGATTGAGTTGGATGAATTCTGCATGGCTTTTCTGGATGATATGGCAGTTTCCAACCCTATTTGGGAGGAACATGTAAGACACCTGGAAATTGTGTTGCAGGATCTTTAGCATGCCCACCTGACCACAAAGGCTGCCAAGTGCCAAATTGTCAGGGCTCAGTGACCTACCTTGGTAATGAGGTTGATTGATGCATGATTCAGCCTCTTGCCAGCAAATTACAGGCTGTATAAGACTCGACAAACCCCACAACAGAACCCAAGTGAGAGATTTTCTAGTCCTCACTGGGTATTACAGAAACTTCATGGAGGATTATGGTACAATAGCTTCCCCTCTGACTGCCTTCACAACCCCTAAGAAACCTAAGAACATTTTGTAGAGAAGGAGCCAAGTACCCCCACCTCAACCACGTCACCAATATTGCCTATATGTTGGGAGCCAGAGTGTGAGACACATGCAGAACCACTAAGAATACCGATACCAAAAAGAATCCTGGAAACAAGGTTCCCATTGAGAAAACCATACCTGCATATGAGAAAATATGATGGCCATTTGAATGACATCCAGGAAGAAGCAGAGCAAATGAATGACCAAGATGAATGGTGACTTCATATAAGTTGAGCTGACGTACATAGAAGAGATACAGAGATAAGAGAATGCAGATATTCTATAAGGCATCAAGAAAGTGTCAAGGATAAGTGACATCTTGGGACCAAGGTGAAGAAGCTTATGCCACAGAAATGACGAAGATATCAAGCTGTTTTACACGTGTACAGATGCAGAGAAATGCAAGTAGACAAAGTATTCTTGAGGCTAGCTTTATAGTGAATAGATTGCGGCATGCGCCAATATATACATATATGCATAAGTGAGTAAAGGATGGATGTTTCCACTACGTGTTATAGCAGAGCTGGACTAAAAAAGGAAGACCTCATTTTCTGTGTGCCGCAGGAAGAAAACAAATGAATTAAAATTGAATTTTAGAAAGGGTAGGTTGGATGAGCCATGAAGCAAGGCCAAGAAGCCACGCTTTTATCAGGCTGGTTGAGAGCTGACATTGGATACAAAATCGTTTGAAATAAGCTCCTGTTCAGAAGGCATGAACAAAACACGAAAGACGTCAGAGGTCTATTAGAAAATAGTATTTTAATACGCTAATGGCTTGAAATCATGGTCTACAGTCACGTGGACAGATGAAGTTGGACGAGCAGGACTATCACACCTACGCATGAGGGCAGAGCGTGCCTTCACTCCCCTGAATTCTCCAGAGCTAAGAACACCCCCAAGGACAAGTTCAAAGTCTTAATTGGCAGCAGACCACTGAGGTGATGATAGATAGATATGCACATTTGGGGGAAACTCTGTTTTAGACAAGCTCACCAGCACCTGGAGGTCAAATATGCGTGCTGCTAGACGTAGGTGGTAAAGAACTGACGATGGTTAGAGTGCCAACCAATTTTAGTGGACCACGTTATTAAGGGTCCTATAGTTTGTGTAGCCAATGGGACGTTGTGTATTTAGTGACGTTCATAGTGGCCATTTTGAAGGGAGGGCTTAGTTTCCCACCTGATGTTAAGAAACCAATTACTTTCATTCACTGTCTGATACTAGTATAGAACAAATACTTAGATATCCCGTTAGACCCAATCACTTTCTTCAATAGGTTTTTGTAGTTTGCCACGTAGGATGACGTTAGTAATATGTAGGTTAACTTCATCAATGATGATTTTTTTGCTATATAAGATTGCTTTTTTTGTAATGCATTGAGAAAATTTGCGCTGAGACGTCCATTAATGTCCTTTGTACTCCCTGTTTTAGATAATTGATATTAAAACAGTAATCCTTTTTGCCAACTACGTTTCGACTATTTATGTATGAGTAAGGTCTGCATCCCCATCCATCTCCAGGGTATTGCTACTCATCTCATAGGGCTGGAGATCACCCAGTTCAGTTTCTTGGTCTAGAGAGTGTGAGACGGCCTCCCAAGGCCTGAAGGATTCCCTTTTCGGGCCCATGTTCTCAGGGCACATGATTACCAGAGATCTTTTATAGTGTAGGCAGATGCCTCTGAAACTGGGATTAGTGCTGTCCCTTCACAGTCAGATGACAAAGGCAGGGAACATCTGATATGTTTTATTAGTTGGCAGTTTAAGGACAGAAAGATCAGGTGGGCCACTGTGAAAAAGCACTGTTTTTCCAATGTGTGGGCCCTTCGGAGGCAGAGACCCTACCTCTTTGGGACCCACTTCACTATTCAGATTGACCATAAACCCTTAAAGTGGCTAATGAACATGAAGAGAATCCTAATTTGCTCATGTGGCCCATAAGCCTTAAAGGCTTTCACTCCACTATTGAGCATAGGCCAGGTGCACAGCATAGCAATGTTGATGGACTGTCCAGAATATATAACCGACTGGAACAGGAAATCCATCGAGCGGTTGATTAGATACCCCTGTCCCTAGTCTCGGGGGCAGAGGGTGTTAGGAAACTTTCCTCTTTGGGCAGTTTTCTTCCATCTTTTATGGACCCCCAAACTGTTTGCTTTTGTTTTTTAACCTGTCCTGACTTTTTGCAGGTAAATACTCCCCTGGCATTTTGTACATTTTGTTGTTGGGGAAAAAGATCAGTCATCCAGATTATCAGTACTGGGAAACTATGTTTCCCTTTTGTCTTTTTACCCCTTGGGTAGATTTTGACAGTGCACGCTGCATCCGACAATGCAGTCCAGTGGGGATACTTTTGTATCACCCTAGTCTTTTACACTTGGGATATTCGGTTACTTGTATATGTGTCTAAAGACAAGCAAGTGGCAGCAAATACCTTTTTGCAATGTTTGGTTTATTTCTAATATGCACGTTCACGTTTAGCACGAATGCCCACTAAACGTGGCTAGTGCTCTAAAATGACAGTGCCCCGAGACTTCCCCTTGCTCTTTGGCCATATTGTTGTTTGGCATTCTTTCTGCCTTCTCAGGTCAGGAAATCCCATATAAGGTCACGCACTTGCCCAGGAAAGCTGCTGCTTTTGCGGGCTAGTGATGCCTTTGTGTTTACTTGGCCCAGGAAGGGGTAGGATTGTTTGATCCCATTCCACATCCATGGTGTCTGAAAGTCCAGGTGTGTGTCATGAGTGAAAGACATAGTGGTTCCTGATTAGACCACTGCTGGCTGTTTGAATTGTGTAGATCCTTACCATTGGTGGGCTTGGACTTGCTTTCTGCAAGAATTTAGGGTAAGAAGTGGACTCCTGCAGCCATTTCTTTATATCAGCCTTGGCACCAAGTAGCCTGTGTAGAAGAGCAGCCAACTGAAGATCCGTGGACGACTCCCGAAGAGGCCCGGCATCCTCTTCCTGTGTTTGGCCTGGTGAAACTCTGCCGGTCTACCTGATCTGCGAATGCCCTGAGCAGTGCTTCTAAACTTATACTGGTGGGACCAACCAGTCTCCACGCATTCTCAAGGATTCAGCCATCCTGAGCATTTGGAAGTGTCCCCGGATCTCCCGGTGGACTGGCCAGCTTTCCAGTGGGCTACCTCTGTCGAATCGTCACCGGAAATTCAGTGGTCTCCAGCACGTGCTAAAAGTCGCATTCCTGCTCAATGTCAGCCTCCCAGCTTCAAGGAATCCTGCTCTGGAAGGTCTTCTTCAACCACAACTGGAAGGAAACCTGTTGTTGCCTGTGTGCGACAGCCATCACCTTAGCCCACTTTTCCACATCTAGTGACATGTCCTGAAGAGGTCTGTATCGGTGCCATCTGCATTTCTTCTTCACAAAGGGTAGCACTCTGCTACTGGAACCGCCCGGAAGAACCATTGAATCTGCAGCTCCTGGGCACCTCTCACTGGAACCAACAGTGGGAAAACCTACCTCCAGCAACCCCCAGACCTCCAATCAACCCACCTATTCACCTCCCCTTGTTCTCTTAGTCATCTGGAAAAATTGGAGTCAAGGGGTTAAGAAATTGCAACGCATTTACCTCCCACGTACTCCTTAGAATAAACCTTTGGTTATTCCATTTGATTGCCTTTTGATCATCAGATCTAAAAGACTATGGGCCTCATTACGACCCAGGCGGTAAGTTACCGCCTGTGTCGTACCTTTACCACCATGGCGCAAACTACGTTTACGCCATGGTGGTTGGCGGACTTACCGCCCCATTCCGAGGTGAGTGGGGAGGTAAGTCCCCATTAACCCATTTACCCTTCCCCATTCCCATTTTTGCCCCATAGGGCATAATGGGAGTTGGGAAGGCGTTAATTACGCCACCGTAAATTACGGTGGCGTAATTAACAACAAGGTCCCTTAGCGCCATGGATTTTAACACCTGCTAAAGGCAGGTGTTAAAACCTCCATGGCGCTAAGGGACCTCGGAATCAGGCGGTAAGGGTCGGCGCTGTTTACGCCGCCGTAATCCCCTTACCCCCTGGGTCCTAATGAGGCCCTATATCTGAAAGATAGGAATATCATTTTACCTACCTGTAATATTGTTGAATATCTTCTGGAACATGTCACCACCACAAGGACTCTTCCCACACCAGTCCTTTCTCCTTAGAAGAAGCTTTATGAATTCTGGACACAAGGCCCCATACATCATATGGATTGAACTTATAAAGTTAGTGTATCATTCTTTTGCTTTGGTTTCACTCTATTGCGTCAGCACTTGCCTCCTTTGTGTTGTCTAAGTTATTAAATGCATTTCTAAGAACCTAAAGGTGACTGTGTATATGTTTTATAATTGAGTATTGTGTAATATTATCACCTGTTATTTAATTTACCAGTGTGTTTTTGGCCTAGAATAAAAATAGTATTTTTATAGTTTCCGGTATAAATGAATGATTGTGTACTCATTGTGGACCCCTGACCGCACTCACACTCTCCTGAGAATAGCCTTGACCACTCTCCAAGCTTACCTTTATTGGGTTTGGCTAACCTCTCAGAGTTCCCCTGGTCACTATAACTACCATGCCAGATTCTTGAAATCCATTTTAACAGTCCAGCATTATGAAGAGCGAAAGTTGACATAGTAAGTGCTAAAATTATTTATCATCAAAATGTGGAAGGTGCCAGGTGCTCCATATGAACCAAAGGGAAGTATTTTAAATTGTAATAGACTGGTGGGGGTCATGAAGGCAGTCTTTGCTTGGTCATTAAAGGCTTGTACAATTTTCAAATGCCCTTTTCTTGTACCAGTTGTGGATATTAACTTCACCAGCCTAACTTGCTAAATTAACTTATCAATGTGAGGCATCGGGAGATCTTGTTTAACTTGCGGAATTCGATACAAAATCTGCAGATTCCATCCATTTTGGGCACTAGAATGATCCGGGAGGTCTAGTCACTCCTGGAGGGATGATGATGCTGATTTCAAGCATTTGGCCTCATTACGACCCAGGTGGTAAGGGGTTTACGGCAGCGTTAACAGCACCGACCCTTACCGCCTGAGTACGAGGTCCCTTAGCGCCATGGCGCTTTTAACACCTGCTTTTAGCAGGTGTTAAAATCCATGGCGCTAAGGGACCATGGAGTTAATTACGCCACCGTAATTTACGGTGGCATAATTAACGCCTTCCCCACTCCCATTATGCCCTATGGGGCAAAAATGGGAATGGGGAAGGGTAAATGGGGATTGGGGACTTACCGCCCCCGCCAATCTCGGAATGGGGCGGTAAGTCCCCCAACCACCATGGCGTAAACGTAGTTTACGCCATGGTGGTAAAGTCACGGCCCAGGCGGTAACTTACCGCCTGGGTCGTAATGAGGCCCATTGTCTTCACCTCTCCTTCTACAGCTTTTAACCAAGCTTTTGGAAGTTAATATGGGTGAAGGCAGACAGCTTTTCGCAGAGGCATCTCTATCCCGTAGACAAACCCCCAGGCTTGTACTGGTGTGTCCATGAATTTGTCAGAACATTGCTGTAGGAAGTCTCATAGTTCAATATTTGGTACTCCTTTAGGTTTTCCAGAATGAATTCCATTTTGCTTGACTGTAGTGTTTGCTGCCTATCAGCCACTAAGTGGGCCATAAAGGTGGGGTCTTCCAATTTGTTCCAAGCTGTCAGCAAATTAACATAATAAACCTGGGTGGTCTTTCGCTGATGGTTTTAGCAAATATGATAGTTGTGCTCACTGAGGACTTGGATCATTTCATAAAGCCTGTGCCACTTGGCTGTCCACTTTTTTGAGGAAGTTGGGAGCAGAACCAATGCATTGTCTCCTACAGTGAATTATCACAGAGTGGCACCTCTGTCATATATCCTCTTTTGTTTCTCCTGGCTGAATTTAAGGTGCCGTTGAGCCAAGGACAGGATACGCCATAGCATTACAAGGCTAACTTGAATGAACTGGCTGGTCTTCTCCTCTAGACACTCCGGTCTTCCAAGCATTCCTTTAGGATGTCCTGTGTATCTCTGAAATGTTATGTTATGTTACTTTGCATTTATATAGCGCCTTATGTACCATTGGTATGATCTCAAGGTGCTGGTAGGTTGAACGTCCTCGGGAACCGTAGTTCAAGTCAGTAGAGAGGGAGAGAGAGAGTCATAAGGTGCATGTGAGCACCAGATATGTGTGCAGCAGGTGTGGTATTCGTATGATAGCTGCTTCTTAGAGGTAGGTGTGGTGGTTGGGAGATCATGAGTATGTGTTCGTTCTGGCAGGGTGTTATCCAGACCGCTTCTGGCTGCGTTAGGCCTGAGGAGAACGCCTAGGCTGGTGGGTGTGTAGCCAGCAGTGTTTAATTAGGATGATGGGGAGTATGAGGAAGGTGTCTGTATGAGAACAGCTATACTGAATGTGTCATAGTATCGCTGTGTTCTACTTGAGTGGTGGTGTATAGAAGAGAGCAAGCGTGGAGATGTGATATGCTGGTTTACATTAGGTGGCTGTGATCGAGCGCACTCCAACCAGTCCATGCACACCAACCGTTCCATGCACTCCAACCGTTCCATGCACTCCAACCGTTCTATGCACTCCACCCGTTCTATGCACTCCATCCGTTCCATGCACTCCATCCGTTCCATGCACTCCAGCCATTTTTGTTCAGTGTCCATTCCATGCCCTCTATCTGCTCCATGCTTTCCATCCGTTGCATGTACTCCCTCAGTTCTATGCACTCTATGGCCCTCATTTCGACCCAGGCGTTGGACCAGGGTGCTAATAGCACCATGGTCCATGCCGGTAACTTACCGACTCCGCCATGGCGGAATGGGGAATTACCGCCCCATTCCGAGGTTGGCAGGGCAGTAATTCCCCATGCACCATGGCCCTTCCCCATTCCTATTTTTGCCCCATAGGGCTCAATGGGACTGGGGAAGGCGCTAATTACGGCACCGTAAATGACGGTGCCGTAATTAGCTCCTAGGTCCCTTTGCGGGTTGGTTTTCTAGCGCCTGCTAAAAGCAGGCGTTAAAGTGCCACCCGCAAAGGGACCTCGTAATCAGGCATTAAGGGTTTAACGGCACCGCCACCGTTTACGGCGCCGTTAACCCCTTAACGCCTGGGTTGTAATGAGGGCCTATATGTTCAGTCAGTTCCATGTATTCCTTCTCATGCACTTCGTCCGATATATGCATGTTACACCCTCATCATCCAATCCACCCACTTTGTCCGTTCCACCCATTTCATCTGTTCTAACCACCTTATCTGTTCCACAAGCATGATCTGTTTCCCCCACTTCATCCATTCCATCCTCTTCATCTGTCCAACCCACTTCGTCCGTCCCGCCCACTTCATCCATTCCGCCCAATTCATCCGTTCCATCTACTTCGTCATGTCCACTTACTTCATCCTCTCCACACACTTACTTCATCCGCTCCACACACTTACTTCATCCGCTCCATACACTTACTTCATCCACTCCACACACTTACTTCATCCGCTCCACACACTTACTTCATCCGCTCCCCACAATCTACATCCGCCCCACGCTCTACATCCACCCGGCACTCTACATCCACCCCAAGCCCTACATCCACCCCATCTCAACATCTGCCCCATGCCCTACATCCGCCCCATGCCCTACATTCGCTCCAAACCCTACATCTGCCCCACACCGTACATGCGCCCCACACTCTACATCCGCCCCACACTCTACGTCCGCCCCACACTCTATGTCTGCACACACTCTAAGTCTGCCCCACACTCTACATCCACCCCACACTCTACATCCACCCCACACTCTACATCCGCCCCATACTCTACATCCGCCCCACACTCTACATCCGCCCCACACTCTACATCCGCCCCGCACTCTACATCCGCTCTGCATTCTACATCTGCTCTGCACTCTACATCCGCTCCGCACTCTACATCCACTCCACACTCTGCATCCGCTTCACATTTTACATTTGCTTCTCACTCTTTATCCGCTCCACACTCTTAATCTGCTCCATTCACTTCATCCGTTCAACCCGCATTATCCGTTCAACCCATGTCATTCGTCGCACACACTCGATCCGTCCCGTGCACTCTATGTCTGCCCCACACTCTACATCCACCCCACACTCTACATCCGCCCCATACTTTACATCTGCCCCACACTCTACATCCGCACCACACTCTACATCCGCCCCACACTCTACATCCGCTCTGCACTCTACATCTGCTCTTCACTCTACATCCGCTCCGCACTCTACATCCGCTCCACACTCTACATCCGCTCCACATTTTACATTTGCTTCTCACTCTTTATCCGCTCCACACTCTTAATCTGCTCCATTCACTTCATCTGTTCAACCCGCATTATCCGTTCAACCCACGTCATTCGTCGCACGCACTCGATCCGTACCGTGCACTACATCCATCTCATGCACCTGATTCGTCTATTCCATTCATTCCATTTATTCGATGCACTCTGTGCACTCATCCGTATCATTTATTCATCTTTCCATCCTCCCGTCCACTTTATTCCTCTCGTCAACTTCGTTCCTCTCGTCCATTTAATTTATTTCATCCATTCCATTAATTTCAACCACTTTACTGTTTTCATACAATTTGTTCCTTTCATCCACTTCACTACTTTCATCCACTTTACTCGTTCCATTCAGTTTGTCCGTTTTAATTTACATTAGTGGTTATTAGTTTTCGATTCCTCATTCGGATGATGATGCTGGATTGTTATTTATGATATAGCAGTTTTGGGCTAAGGTCATTGAATTGCTGTTATCAAGTTTGAGTTAAGAGTCGATTTTAGGGGAAGAGCCATGTTTTGAGTAATTTGCCAAACGACATGAGGTCCTCTGTCAGTCGGATGTGGGTTGGGAGTGCGTTCCACAGAGTGGGGGCCAGGGCTGAGAATGATGATCCACCTAACCTGACTGAGTTTGTTTTTGGTATGACTAGGAGGCCGGCAGCGCTTGATCTTAGAGTATGTGCAAGATGCTAGGGTTTTAGTTTGTCTTGAAGGTATTGTCTTATTTATTTATTTTTATTTATTGATTGTGCCTTTGTAATGCACATATACATAAAGTACATTTGGTTTCAAGGCGCCCACAGGGCAACGGGGTGGGAACATGGGAAAGAAAGGCAAATATAGTAACAATGAAGAGAGAGGAAAAGGCGGTCCTACTAGGCCTTGTGAAAATTCAGAACATGCAAGTGCATAGATGGAGAAGGGACGAGGAGGGGAGTAAGTGCTATGAGTTCCACTGAGGGAAGTGCTAGGGAGTAAGTTGCAAGCAGCTGTTAAGTGCTTAGTTGAGATCAATTGGCAAGAGTGGTCAACTGCTAATACAATAAGTGCAGGCCTGGGAGACAGCCCAGGCCAGTTTGTGCCCAAAGGCAAGTGCTGTGTGTGGGCAGAGGGTGGAGGAAATTGGGGGGGGGAGAACAGGACACAGAAGGACACATAATGGCCCTGTTCACCAATCTCAGCAACTGTGGGGGTTTAGCAAGGAGGGAAAGGGGGAAGGAGGAGGTGAAAAGGAAAATCTTGAGGAACTTCTGGGATTTGAGGAGATCCGGCTCAAGATGGAGAGGGGGAGAGGATGTTCTAGAGGAAGGAGCTAGCAGAGGAAAGAGACCAGCCATCGACTCTCTGTTTAGAGAAGCGCTTGACACAGAGAGTTGGTGCCAGAGGAGCATAACAATCTTGAAGTACGTTATTTGGTGAGAGCCAGTTGTAGATAGCGTGGTCCCTGGCCCCAGATAACCTTATGGATGATGCAATGGGATTTGAATTTGATCCTTGCAGCAATCGGGAGCCAGTTGAGAGATTGTAGGGCTGGAGAGATGAAAGGATGAAAGAGGGAGCAGGAGTCCCAATGGGAAGGATTTTAGTCTTACTGGCATTGAGGTGGATATCATTGGATGCACACCAAGAGTAGATGGCAGATAGGCAGTCAAGAATGATGGAGGAACTAAGGAGAGGATCAGAGGGAAGTTTGACAAAGAGTTGTGTGGCATATGCATAACACTGGAATTAAGGGGAGAAAGTGGAAATTGGGTGTGCAAGCATGGCAAGATAGATGTTAAATAGCCAGGGAGAAAGGTTGGAGAGCTGGGGAACACCAAGGGTGGAAATAGAGGTGGGAGAGTAGAAAGAGCCCAGGATTACCTGGGAGGCACGGTCACTGAGGAAGGAGGTCTGCCAGTCCAGTGACTGCTTCGAGATACTAAGAGTATCGTGGAGCCGTTTCATCAGAATGGAGTGGTTGACAGTGTCAAACGCAGAGGAGAGATCAAGTAGAATAACAGCTGGAGAATTAGAGTCAAGAGATGTGAGCAATTCGTCAAGGGTGTTCAAGAGAGCAGTTTCTGTGCCTCTCAATGCTCAGAATCCAGATTGATGGTTGTGTAGGCAATGAACAAGCTCAGTATGCTGGGTCAGTTGGGGGAAGCATAGGAAGGGGGTGATAGAGATGGGCGGTAGTTAGCCGACACAATGGTCAGTGGAGGGTTTTTTCAGGAGGGGAGACATAAGAGAGTGCTTGAGGGAAGAGGGGAAAGACCCAGTATCAAAAGAGTGATTGCAGATATAGAGCAAGTGTAGGGGCAAGGGAGCTGATATTTTCCTTAATATTTCTGGAAGAACAGGGGGAGACCTGTTTGGAGGAGACTTTCATAGAGCGGACAACTCTAGTGACCTCATTGGATGTGATCATTTGATGGATGGTTCCCTTAGTGATCTTGCTTTCACCCACTAATGCGTGTGTCTTTTTCCCCTTAGGGGCCGGGGTACGGAAGTGCCAAAGAAGTTGTGCCGACCCGAGGTGAGGAAAGATTGTCCCAACAATAATCAGGTAAGTCTTAAGGTGGAAGAATCAGGCCTTCCTCAATCTGTTCCTTCGCTCACCTTTGTTTTGTCTCTTTTTCTCCTTAGGCGCTGAAAGGCGACGGATGGTGCCAATGGTCGCTGAAGAGCCCGAGGGCGCCTCGTGAAGGGGAGTGAAACGCGGCGCTGCAGCGAGCGATGCGATGCGCTTCTAAAAATAATGTCTTTTCTCAGGATCGTCATAGTGATGGTTCCGGACTCCGGATGGAGGTAGGTAAAGTTCAATTATTCACCTTTCTCTCCTTTCCTTCCTTTTCAAGTGTTCCAGGCTGCAGGCGGGCGTGGCTGCAGCCAGGTTGCAGGAGCAGACACGGTGAGCGTCCAGCTGCTAGATGCAGAACAACGCGAAGCGTGAGCTGCTGTCTGGGCGTGGTTTAAATAGCCCCCAAAGTAGTTCCAGGTAAGTATTCTTCCTCAGCCACGTACCGAGTGGTAAAATAGTCCCATAGGTAAAATAGTCCCTTTCAGACCTCAAGGAGGTCTGGTTCCGGCAGCAAGGTCTGCATCAGGTAAGTCCATCCAAGCACCCCCATAATGAGCCTGGCGCCTATGGTGCCAGGACTGATGCCTTCTATGAGCCTGGCGCCAAAGGCGCCAGGACAATGTCCAAAGAGCCCCTATAAGGGGTTGTTGGGTCCCTCCCTGGGGACATGATGTCTGCTTTCGGGGACGCTGGTCCTGAACTGGCTTCCCGGGAGTAGGCATCATGACAGTTAGTGATGGCAAGATGGAGATTGCTGAGAGTGGAGTAAGAGGTAGAGTCTGCAGTGGGGGAGTGGGGATGAAGGTGGATGTGGAGGCAGCAGCTGACACTCTTTTCATCGGATAGATGCCTGTGAATGAGGTTGGCAGAGATGAGGGTGGTGCGGTCGGAGGGCCGAGAGGACCCAGATAAGAGGAGATAAGGGAGTAGTCTGACCAGGAGAGTGGGGTGGTGAGTGGGGAGGAGAGCAAAAGATCAGTGCGGATCAAGGCATTGAGAGTGTGTCAAGCAGTGTGGGTAGGACCAGAGGGGAGAATGGAGAAGGAGAGCAAAGTGCAGAGGTCACAAAAGAGAGTGGATGCTATGATTGAGGAGTCAAGGCGGATGTTGATGTCACCCAGGAGAAGGAGTTTAGAGGTAGATGTGAGGAGAGAGGAAGAGAAATCAGACCATTCTGAGGGGAACAAGGTGGAAGAGCCAGGTGGCCTGTAGATAGTGGCAATGGCCAGGGAGGAAGTAGGAGAGATGGCCAGCTTGTAGACCAGGCTATCAAAGGAGGAGTATGGCTGGGCAAGTATGAGGGAAGAAGGGACCCATTCAGAGAACATTAGGGGAACCCCACCACCAGCACGGTTAGGGCAAGGCTTGGAGATGATCTTATAGCAGTCAGGGAGAAGGAAGTCAAAAGCAGTGACTGAACTGGCATAGAATCATGTCTCGGTTTGGAGCAAGGATATCAAGGTCAAAGTCTTCAAGGAGGAAGCAGATGTAGGCTGAGTGTTTGATAGCAGAGTGAGAATTAAGCGTGGCTAGATGCACCAGGTCACAGCCTTTGAAGGCTTTCTGATGAGGGGTACAGAGGCGAGGTACACTAGTCGGGGGAGGGGGGACAGAGAGAGAGAGAGAGGAATAAAGAGTAGCAGATGTGGGAAGAAAGTTTATGAGGGACGGCAGGCACCGCTCGAAGAGGAGGAGGTTGGGTTGAGTACCCTGAGCCATGATAGTGCCATTGCGATAGAAATTAATGCTACATCTGGATGATGAGAAGCCCGCCAAGAGTCCTTCCCATCTAGTGCCACCATTAATGGGTGAAGATGTGAGCGGAGAGAGAGTAGAGATAAGATGTGTCCAAAGATCATGAGAAAGAACAGAAAAGAGGATGTCCGTGACAATCTGTCTGGAAGCTTCGCTGACGTAGGTGTCTGCACTGGGCAGGCCAGGGTTAGTGGTCAGAATGTCTTTTTTAAACTTTCTCCCTTCAGACTTTGTGAGAGAGGGAGGATAGGTGATAATATAGCAGTTTGAATATATAGGTGAGATGGTGAGTACCATAGGAGAAGCGGAGAGATAAGGATGAATGATAGAGAGACTGCACAGCATGGGCACAAACTCACCAGGTGTCCTAGTAGCCAAAAAAACTAGAAAGCAGATGCTTTACATACACAAGTTTGAAAGGCAATTCCCTGTTTAGGCTTGGATTGTAGCTCTTCAAGCGAACAAGACCTAGGGAAGCAACTCATTCCAATTCTGGAAATCTCCCTCAACCATTTTCTAGAGAACATTCTTCAGAGTTTGATTAACGCACTTGATGATGTCATTGGTTTAGAGTTAAAAAATCAAGGTGCATAAGGTCTCAATCTGTTTTCGTGAGATCGACCATGAACTGAGACTTGACGGGAGTTCCCTGATCCATAAGGCAGGCCTTGCAAATTCTTAAAAATCCCACTTAGGGTTCTAAACCCACATTCCTCAGTTGTATCTAGCCCCATTATTTCTTTGGCCTGTATAGAGCCATAGGCCTTGCAAAGGAGCAGCTGGGGGATTGCCTCTTTCTCCTCCACTGGAAAGATCTTTGTTCCATGGTTAAATAAGAGGACTTTGACAATCCCTGAGCAATCTCTGTTGATCACCTTGCCACCTACATCAGTCCTATATCTCACAACTATCCCTGACCCGGTGTCTATCTGCCTATATATTCCCTTGGGGATGGAAACCATTGGGCCTATGGAGATAAACCCAGTACTTCAGGGGGAATAACTATTCGGTGTATGCTAGACAAGTCCAGACCTATTGTGCTCTTAGGTAATTTTACCATCCTTGCATGGTGCAGATGAGGTCATTTGGGCAGGCCTTTGAGACAGGCTCTGTGCACCGTACCTCTGACAAAATCTGGAACAGGCAGTCTGGTAGGGATGCACAAAAGGGCTGTCACCCTCGTGGCTTTTGGTGATACAATAGGATTTATTTCAAAACAGGTAATAAAAGATGTTTTGATAGTAATATACTGTGAAGAATCCTGAGGATACCTCACCGACACCCTGCGTAAAGTCTCCTTCCAGGTGGCCAGGAGAGGGCAGAAGCTTGCTGAACCCAATCCTGTGGGTGGTGTAGTGCAGGAGGAGCACCTGGGTGAAGACAGGGTCCAGGGTAGTGAGGAGAATCTGTGGGATGAGACAAACAGGGTAATTCATAGAATTTCGCACAAAAGTGGCGCACGCGGCTGGCGCACAGAGTGCGCGTGCGAATGTCTGCACCAGCCGCGTGCGCTAAAATCGATTTCCGCGCACAGTGTGTTCATGGATTTTCGCCTCCAAAACCAGCCGTGGCGCAGAGTGGCACAGCGACCCTGCAGAAGCGCTAGTTACGCCCCCAAGAACGCCCCTAGCACAAGGAAAAGCCATCAAAATCCCCAATCCAGCGCATAGGGCTGCGCTAACCCAGGACCAGTTTACAGGGCTGCCAAACAGCAAACGCCAAGTGGGGAACGTGTATTACTGGGGTTCGCGTGAAGTTTCACACGTAAAAGGGCCTGTACGAGTGAGGTACGTGTATAATTGGGGTTCGCTGGAAGTTTCACACGCGAAAGGGCCTGTGAGAGTGGGCTACGTGTATAACTGGGGTTCGCGGGAAGTTTCACACACGATTTCAGCAGGTTACGTGTATTACGGGGTTTTGCGGGAAGTTTCACACGCAAAAGGGCCTGTGTGAGTGGGGTACGTGTATAACTGGGGTTCGCTGGAAGTTTCACACGCGATTTCAGCAGGTTATGTGTATTATGCGGGTTTGCGTGAAGTTTCACACGTGAAAGGGCCTGTGCGAGTGGGGTACGTGTATAACTGGGGTTCATGGGAAGTTTCACACGCGATTTCAGCAGGGTACATGTATTACGGGGGTTCGGGTGAAGTTTCACATGCGAAAGGGCCTGTGGGAGTGGGGTACGTGTATAACTGGGGTTCGCGGGAAGTTTGACACGCGATTTCAGCAGGGTACGTGTATTTCTGGGGTTCGCGGGAAGTTTCACATGCGATTTTGCTGTCAGAGCGGGGTAAGTGAATTTCAGGGGTGCGCAGTGAGTCCTACATGTGAATTGGCAGTGTGGGTCCTCCCAGGTGTTCCCTTTACACCCCCCGCGGCACCTGCAGGCAGCCCACACCACAGGGGACTACCCCCCACCCCTGGTCATGTCCCGCAGGCAGCCCATCTACCATGGGCATGCCCCCCAGCCAAGCCACATGTCAGCTTGCACCCCCACCCCCCAGCAGTCAGGGGCACCTGCCAGCAGGCCCCCACACATGTCCCCCTGCACCCCCACCCCCCAGCAGTCAGGGGCACTTGCCGGCAGGCCCCCACTCATGTCCCACACATGTCCCCCTGAACCCCCAACCCCAGCAGTCAGGGGCACCTTCCAGCAGGCCCCCACACATGTCCCCCTGCACCCCCACCCCACAGCAGTCAGGGGCACCTGCCAGTAGGCCCCCACACATGTCCCCCTGCACCCCCACACCACAGCAGTCAGGGGCACCTGCCAGCAGGCCCCCACTCATGTCCCATACATGTCCCCCTGCACCCCCACCCCCCAGCAGTCAGGGGCACCTGCCAGCAGGCCACCACACATGTCCCCCTGCACCCCCACCCCACAGCAGTCAGGGGCACCTGCCAGCAGGCCCCCACTCATTTCCCACACATGTCCCCCTGCACCCCCACCCCCCAGCAGTCAGGGGCACCTGCCAGCAGGCCCCCACACATGTCCCCCTGCACCCCCACCCCACAGAAGTCAGGGGCACCTGCCAGCAAGCCCCGACACATGTCCCCCTGCACCCCTACCCCCCAGCAGTCAGAGGCACCTGCCAGCAGGCCCCCACACATGTCCCCCTGCACCCCCACCCCCCAGCCGTCAGGGGCACCTGCCAGCAGGCCCCCACACATGTCCCCCCCGACAGGTTATCACACTCCAGACCCATGCTCCTCATGGCCACCCAAATCCCACCCCAGTCCAAACACCCCACATTGAATTGCCAAAGTCATGATAGAAAATACATAACCAGCATGGCTATGAATCAATGTCCCTCGGACCCACGCAATGGTGACACATGACTGTGAAAAATCAACATTGTGACATGCACAAAACAAATGATATAAGACCGCATCAGTAAAGTATATAATAAATGTGTATTCAATAATTAACCAAATGAATAAAACAAAATCACACAATAATGGAAATAATGAAGAAAAAGCTGCATGTCCAAAATATTCAAAAAAATGTGTGAAAGCAGAATCCAAATCAATCCAAAAGCAAATGGGTCCAAAGAGTCTGTCCGTCCAACCAAATCCAAAGTGTAAAAATAAGACACATCCATTGATCCATGGTAAAAAAGAAACTTAAATGAAGTGAAATCCAGTGTTGAACTACATACAAAGTACAAATCCAGGGTCCATGAGCCCAACCATTGAAAGGAAACCTACAAAAACCCTACCTAATGAACAACAATATACAAAAAGGTGGGGCATTGTCCAAGCGCCCCAAATGAAATGAAAACCAAAAGGAAACCTAACACTAATTAACTATATACAATGGCAGCGGGCTAGTCCGACGGCTCACTTCCTGATTTCCCGGGCCAGGGCATCATCAAACTCCTGCTCGATGTACCGGAGGCGGTCCTCTTCCATGGCCCCGAGGGTTCACAGGGACGATGACATCCGGACCTCCAGGTCCCTGCGATTTGCCTCGAGGCACTCGGTCCGCCTCAGAGCCCTTTGTATGGAGTTCTCCGCCCTGACCATCGTGAACCGTGCCACTTCCGCCCGCTACCGCTCCGCATCTATAGCATGGCCTAACCGCTGCCACACGGAAGACACTTCCCGCCCTGGGTCCTCCTGCCCTCTGGCCTATGCCTGCCCCTCCAATGTCGAATGCCCCGAGCCATCATGGCTCCCACCTTGTTGCTGCTGCTGCTTTGCCTGTGCCCGTGCCCTGGCTCCTGCTGCCTGCACATCCTCCTTCGGCTGGGGTGCAGTTGTTCAGGTGGCCACCCCTGCTGGACGTCCGACTCCCGACTGTGGCAGGGATGTGTCCTCCACCAGCCTGGCCGCACGGTCAGAGACAGCTCCACAGGGTACCCAGGACATACATGGGTGGGAAGATGGCACGGAGGACGACTGGCGCATAGGGGGTTCAGGTGAGGAGAGGGTCGAAGCAAGGTTCAGCAAACGGAGGAATCCGGCCTGGGTGACCTGTCCCAGTAGGCTGACATGGTCAACGAGCCATTCGAGATGACGTGCAGTCTCCCCATGAAAAGAATGCAGCTCACCTCGCATGTCCATTTGACGCAACGCCACCCCACCCAGGACAGGCTCAACCTGGTCCCGGATAGCCACATCCGCAGGAAGAGGAAGGCCAGTTGTTGTAAGCGGATCCCCTCCCTGAAAACGGGTCTGGACGTAGGCATCCCTGCTGGTGCGGGATGATGCAGTCACAGGATCTGGGACTGGATTACACAGAGGCACCCCCGCGACAGCCTGTGCTGCCTCCTGTCCCTGCCACTGCACTGCACCATTGGAACCAGTGGAATCCTTACCTCCAGACCCCGTCTCTGTCTCTTGCACGGCCTCCTCCTCCACCAAAACCCCCGCTAACCTGGATGACTCGGTGCCATCTTCCTTCATCGGACCCTGTGGGGTCTCAGCTGCCCCTTCTGCCGAGGAGTCCAACTCCGACCTCCGCCTCTTGGACCTACCCTCGGCAGCTGCAGCCTGGGACGCGGCACCGGACTCCTCACTCCCTGACGAGATCACAACCTGGGAGGGGAGCTGGGCCTTGCGTCTCCGGCTGGTGGTGTGATCCCCGCCGCTGTGCTCCACAGCACCCTCTCTGCCCTCTTCATCAGTTGACGCTGCAGACAGGGAGAGATAGGAGACAGGCATCAGGACACTGTACAATGGACTGATACACACATGCCAGTTGCACATGAGTGGCAATGTCAAACCTCAGACATGGCGTCACAATCCCCAACACACATGGCATGTCAACTCACACACATGAGCAATTCCACAGCCATATGGCAACAGCCAGCACCATCCATACACATACAACAGCATGAGCAGCCAAAGGTGAGCCAGACATCACATGAAACACAGGGAGTGCACTAGACATGCACACACACCACCACACTTACATGCATGTGTACACCTCCACCAACTGTCGCAGTGATGAGATCGACATCCATGTCACATCTGGCAATCAGTCTTCTACATATCAGTGTCCCAAGCATCCATGTTGCATCACTGTTGCACCCTTGTGAAATACACGCACATGCACATGTACATGGTGCAGATACATGCAGCTGGAACAGACATCCAGGTGTGACACCACAACCATGCCAACTTACATACACAGTCATTCAAACATGTGTGCTCACACATCTGCATTTGGCATGCAAGCTTACACACACATGCACCATCCATGTGTCTCACACAGGAGAGGACTCGCATGTGTTAGCCTCACGGCCCTGTACATACACATCCATACATGGCCCTACAAAACCACATGTGCAACCTGCACTCTACTGGCACACCACCACACGCACAGCTTACAATCAGTATGCATGTACACTTACCGCTCGACTCCAGACGGGTCTGCCTCTCAAAGACCTGGACGTGGAGTGCAGGGGATATGTGTTCCAGGACCCTCATTTGATGTTCCAACAGGTGGCCTCGGCGCCCCTTAGCATCCGCTGCCTTCAAGAGGCGCCGGGCCTTGTTGAGGGTCCAGAACCTGAAGTCCTCCCAGCGCTTCTTGACATGTTTGAATTTGCGGACTGCCACCCCCTCCGTGTTGATGGCAGTCACGATGTCCGTCCAGATCCTGGTCTGTCCTTCCTTGTCGGCGTGCGAACTTCCGAAGAGGGCATCATACTGCCCCAGGACTTGCTCCACCAGGACACCAACTTCGGTGGCAGTGAAGCTGGTGGCCCTCTGCCTCTCTGGCTGGGGGTTGACAGTGGTCTCAGATGGTGGTGTGCCTGACATGGCAACCCCAGAGGCAGGTGTGGGTGGGCAACTGGGTCCTGGGGCTGGGCTGTGGAGCGATGGTATCGCAGTCGGGAGTCTTCAGTTCCAGCAGGGGTGGTCACAGCAACTGCACCCCTGGCTGATGTGCAGGCAGCAAATAGCAGGGCACGTGGGCAGCAGGCAGGCAGGCAGCAACAGATGGCAGGTGGGAGCGTGTTTGGGGCGCTTCGGGGCAGGAAAATGGCCTTAAGGACAGGAGTGTGGTCTTCCGTGTGTTTTCACGTGGCCAGCTTGATACGGAGTGATTTGGCACGTCAGCGTGTAATTAGAGGAAAGGGCCTTAGCGCGTAAGCGCATCAGCACACGCACGCAATTCCATTGGACCAAAGGCCCTTAGCGTGTAGGCGCGTAAGTTACATTACGCACGCGGGTGTTTCCCTCATAGCACGTGATGACAGAGCACATGTGGAAAAACTGCACGTCCGAGTGTCATCGCGTGTAATTGTATGAAAGCGCCCGCCTCTCTGACGTGTACATGTGGGCCGGTTCAAAAGCTCCGTGTAGGACGCCATTTCCTTGTATGTGCTTTTCGTGGAGAGCGAGTGGATGAAATCTGTACTTCTTGTCAGTTCACACGCGATTACTTCACAGCGGTTCTAGTTCGTACTCCCTGTTACCTCTGACAGCTCTTTTCTGATTCTTTGTTGGGCCTGTTTCCTCAAACAGAGTTCACTTCTACTTTTGTCCTTTCTCCTCAGACAGCGTACAATTCTTCTTTTGGCGCGTATTTTTCACGTTCTTTTTCCAGGCAGACGGTGAGTTCTGCACGTACTTAGCAACTGTGCTTGCCCCATGTGTCGCGTTCCCCTTCAGAGGTCACTGTAGGCTGTGTGTATTACGCGTACGCTTATTTTGGTGTTTCTGGGTGCCACAGCGTAGTGCGGGTTCATTTTTTCACGCACGTGGTCTACGAGGGGTTGCGTGCACATTTATTTTTGATTTTGGGCTGCCTGTGCATTGCGTGACCCGTTATATTCCCCCAGGGGTCACAGACAGCCTTGTTAGAGCACTAGGGTACAAATTCCATCTGGTATCCTACCCCTTTGACCCCCAATTGCCCAGGACAATAGTTTACCGCAACTCCCATACGCACAACATCAGTGCCATGGCTGGGAGGCGACAGAGCGGTAAGGGAGGCAAAGGTGGCTGACCCTCAAAAGGTGGGCATGGTGGGCGCGGTAGGGGACGTGGCTGGGATTTGCAGGGTGCCCCTATGCCTCCATGTGTGGAGGAACAATCAGGGACACCCATGCCACCCCCATGGTTGAGGGAAACGTGGCTGACACCATCCAAGCTCAGCCCCTGTTGGACCAGCCCATTGTGGCACCTGACCTGGCACAGGATGACTCCCTGGCTGACTTCCAGGTCAGCAAGTCTAGGCCACGTGTGGTGGTGCAAGTTGTTGTCACCAATCCACGTGGATCTGGGGCAGATATGTCATCTGCTGTCCCAAGTATGCAGGGTGGGGAGGCTGCAGGGGCAGCTGCAGCTCCATCCGCCCCAGCTCTGACTCTCCCAGCTAGGACAGTGTCAGTCCCAGTCCATCAAACTGACGTTCCCCCTGCCAACATTACCCTGCAACCAATGCCTGCATCAAGACCTATGGTCATTGTGCATTCCCACACTCCTACTACCCAGTCCACCAGTGATTATGCCCCTACTGACCAGAGCGGCGTAAGCCACTCTGGCTCTGCTCCACCTTTAAAGAAGAGGAAGAAGGGTGCTCTGGCACGACAGACCCCAGACACGGCTACACACTCCGGTACCTCAAGGAAGCCTTGCTTCAATGATACGGACCTTGATGCTTTTGTGGGCTATGTGTCGGCACATAGCCACGAAATGCTGGTGACTGCAGGGTGCAAGACCATGCCTGGTCAACGTAAGGCACACTGGCAGACCATCGCCGACCACATAAGTGCCCTTGGATTTGTGAGGCGCTCAGCTGATTATTGCTACAAGCGGTGGAATTACCTGAAACGCAGAGCAAAGAACAAGCTCGCCTCAAATCATGCTGCTACTCTGGTGACTGGCGGTGGGTCTCCACAAGAAGACAATGAACTCACTGAACATGAGTCTGTTGCTTGGGCCTTCGTCACAGAGGAACAGATCGAAGGTGTGGGAGGACTACCTGATTATGAAGCATTGTCAGGTGAGTGCCCATGCATGTGTGTGTAATGCATGTGCATGTTGTTTGGGTGACGGGCTCTGATTGAGTGCCAGGTGAGGGTGTGTGTGCCTGAGTGATATGGGTCACTCATGTGCTTCATCCAAAACATTCAGCGGCCTTGGATTTGGGTGTGACAGTATCCCTTCTGCCCACATTAGAAATTTGGCTCAACATTACGGCAGTTGCCCTTGAAGTGGCATCTTGCAACAACATTGTTTGTATTTTTCAGTGTTTGTTCAGGCTGATTGTTTCAATTCTCCCACTTTGGCTACACATTCCTCAGCCATATTGTCACATTTGTGACATGCTTCTGTCATTGATGAACCCCACATTGGACCACATGTGTTACCTTGTTAGATGAATGATTTGACCATTCAGGCTAATTGAGTATTGGCCTGATCACAGGAATGTATGGGGCCTGTTTGAATGTGGAACATGATAGTTGTTTCCTGTCATGTTGAAGTGACAAACCATTGATGTGTACATCGGCCTGCAATCACTGTATTTTTGTACACTGCATGTGTTGCAGTGTGTGGCACATGCCTATTTTGTCACACTATGTAGTATTTTTCATCTCATCATCTCATGGATGTACTTGTGGAATGTACCATGGCTATGGTACATGCCATCTGTGTGATGGCATGTGTCATGTATGTGTATTGGACATGCCACTCACAACCCAATGTGTGATGGCAGTGCTACCCAGCATGCAGCAAATGTGTTGCTCTTCAATGTAGGTGTCATCAGTGTCTGCCTTTTGGGTCCCCTTCAAACTCAGTGACAGTGCATGCATGGGAGGGTTATAGTCATGTGGGACATGTGTAAATCGTGTAAACATGTACTGGTTATGTAGCTTGTCAGGCCTATTTGTGTGCTATGGTGCTAATGCCTGTTTCCATTTTTTGTCTTTCATGCTTTTGCAGATGATGATGCACTTGATGCTGTTGAGGTTGAGGAGATGGTGCAGACCCAGGAGGAATCTCAGGCACGACGGGCACCAGTGGGGGACGTGGTGTGGTGGTGGGTGGAACCCAATGTTGCTGCAGAACATTCTGCCGAGGGGTGCCTCTGGGTGCACCTCCCCAGACCTCTATTCAGGTGCTGATTCGGATGATGAGACCTATGTGGCGTTGCAGGTAAGTGTTTTTGGCAGGGATTCTGTTCTGTCCAACCCACCTGTACCAGGGGTAGAACCCTCTCGGAGGATGTTAGTGTTGGTAAGTCCGCCTTTGGCGGTTACGGATGCAGGGTCACACTCCACAACATCTGATTCTGTTCCTGGGCCAGCAGATCAGAGGGGGAATGCAGTCCTGCAGCCTCAGGCAGTGCCGGCAGAGCAAGGCGCAGATCACCTTGCCCCAAACAGGTGTGGTGCCCGCCTACAGGCAGCATCAGTTGGGATGATGGCTCAAGCAATGGAGAGGGTGGCCACTTCCATTGTCCCCCCTGAAAGGAAGATGGAGCAACTACAGCAGCCAACAGACTCCATTTGCCAATCACACAGGGAGGACATGTTGGTGTCCAACAGGGACAGACGGGCGGCACTGGAGACTCTACGCCAATGGATATAAATAGAGTCCCAGGGCCACAGGGAAGCCCTGAGGGTAGAACTCCATCACCTCAGGGAGACTCTTGTTAACCTTGAGGCTTCAACTAACTTGAGGACAGAACAGAAGCTGGAGCGGCTCACACGTTCGCTCTCAGCTGAGATGAAACTCGGGAGGAGATCCGTGCATCAAGTCAGGTGCTGCATGGGGATCTCTGCACTATTATCCACCAAAACGAGACCTTCCACACCCGCATGCTTGCTGCCATGGAAACCCATACCAGGGCTTTGCGTGGGCTGCCTCCCATTGCACCACCACCTCCTGTGGCAGCACCACCTCCTGTGGCAGCAGCAGAGGGTGATGATAGCGACAGCAGCAGTTCTCTCACATTGGCATAGCCGTGCAGGCCATGAGCCCATGGAGGTGTTTTTTTTTCCCAATATCCACACAGGTGGTTGTTGGTGCGCACCCTGTCCTCTGACCTCCTGGGTGGACTCACCCCCCCCCTGTGCCCCAAATGGCCATTTTTGATTTTTGATTATTTTTTTTATTTTTTTGCAGTGTGTTGCCTTGTGTGGCTCCTGTGGGCATCCACTGTATTCCGGCTGGGCACATGCAGGCTTGTCCTGAGTTTGGGTTAGATGCTTGGGTTTGTGAGACACACATCCCTCCTGCTTCCCGTTTCCATGGGCTTGCAAAGGGTGTGCCCAAGTGACATTGACACACACGGTGACGTAGGACTCACATGAGCTGTGTGGGCAGTCTGTAGTCAATACTGTGTATACATTCCTAGTGGATATTGTTGTTGAATTGTACACTGCATGGTGTATTGCTATGTGCTTGTGCATCCATGTCTTTCACCTAATTTGCAGGTTAATTCCTCATGTCTTCACAAGGCCGTCTACTTTGGAGATGGAGTTCATGTTGTAAGCAGTGCACTTGGACATTTGCGTGGCAGCAGCACTGTACAGTTGAAAGTGGCCGATGCGCTGGCATGATCAGGTTGTAAGACTACCACTACTTTAATTTAGTACTGTCATGTTTATGCTATGTTTGAGGTTGTGTAGCTGCATTGTATTGTTGGTAAGTATTTGGTCATGTGTGTTGTTAGTTCTACATTACTGGGAGCATATTGTGTGTGGGCAGTTTCCGTTGAGGACACTGTACTTTGACACTTGTGTGATGTTTTGGGGATTGCTTTGTTTGCTCTCACATAGCATGACATACCGTGGTGTGTTGGGTGGCGGTGCTGGGGAGGGGTTGGGTGACATGGCACTGTTGTCATGTTGTATTTTGCAAGGGGGTAAAGATTTTTGCAGCATAGAAGTGTGTCTTTTGATGACACAGCATTGGTGGTGTTTGTGTAGGTAGGGCACACAATGTAACACTTCCAGGTGACCAATCTCAGGCTGGTATAGTTGTGACAGTTGACTGTCCCTTATGTCATCATCATTGATTGTCAGCTGGTATGTGCCAGGGCTGTGTGCACTCCACAGGGGTGTGATTTTAGGTGAAGTAATTATCCACCAGCTGCGTACGGGCTGCCTCACCCTGTGCCCTTTCCCCTCCCATGCGCAGCTGGCGTGCATGTGGTTGGGGATGTGGGGGCACCACCATGTCCACGGGCAGGCCCCGGCATGTTGCAACGTTGTGCAGGACACATGCTGCCACTATTATCCTGCACACTACTGGGGGAGCGTATAACAGCTGCCCGCCAGAACGGTCAAGGGAGCGAAAGCGTGACTTGAGCACTCCGAATGTGCGCTCCACTATGCCCCGGGTTGCAATGTGGGCTGTGTTATATCTTACCTCGGGTGGCGTGGTGGGGTTCCGAATTGGCATCATCATGTGGGTGCTTAGAGGGTAGGCACTGTCCCCTGGGGAGGTGGTGATGGGTATCATTAGTGGGGTTGTGACATTACTCAGTATCTGACATGCATGCATGTGCTGTGGCATTTATACTCACCGAGCAGCCATGTATCGCCATGCCGCCCAGCTTCTAGGTCCCGGTTTATGGTTGACATTCTGTAAATAAAACTGTCGTGGGTGGACCCTGGATAGTTGGCATATACTGAGGTGATGATTGCCTTGGCATCACATACTACCTGGATGTTGATGGAATGCCAGTGCTTGCGGTTTCTGTAAATGTGCTCTGATACCCTGGGGGACGTAGAGCAACATGGGTGCAGTCAAGGGCACCTAGCACTTTGCAGAAGTGTGCCACCCCGTAAAAATCCTGGACGACACCTGCCTTTCTGCAGGTGTTCTGGGAAGGTATATGTGCCTGCGGACTGATGGGTGTGCAGTCATGATGTCCAAGACCTGGTGTAGGCAGCGTGACTGCGTGGCCTGTGACACCCCCCCACCATAGCAGTTGTCCGTGGAAATGATCCAGTGGCCAAGAAGTGCAGTCCATTGAGGAGCTTATGCAGGGGGCAGAGTGCTTGGGAGCACAGGGTGGGTGATGTGAGGTCATCCTCCCACTCACTGACCAGGTCGAGTATTATGTGAGGTGGAAACCTGTACCTCCCATACACCTGGTCATCAGGCATCCCAAAAAGGCTGTTCTGGCTGTAAAAATTCTGGGCCTGACTATCCTCCTCCTCCTCCTGCGGTATCCCACGACCACTGCTGCTAGGAACGGTATATTCATCCTGGCTTCTGTGCTTGTTTGTTGTTTGCGCGCACTTTTATGATGCGCAGGTCCATGTACGCCTGCTTCCTGCTGGCGTACATGTTTCCGGATTAGCGCGTCTTTTTTGGCGCACGCATTAGCCCCGTTCGATTCCATTAATATGTGTTTTGAACGTGCGTGTGGGCGTTCCGCGCACTTGCCTCCTGTACTTCCCCCATGACGCCCACATTTTCAGGATTTGTTCCCCATTCTGCGTGTCACGCCCCCTGTTCCTCCTACTTTTGTTGTGTGTGCCGCGCTATGTGCGATTTCGCTGTGCGCTTAGCGTACGCTGTTTGGAGACGTGTGCGCCAGCGTGCGCCACGCATAATTTTGGCGCACATCCTGGAATTTCCTCATGCACGGACTTCCATGAATCGCTGTGCGCGGGTTTCGCTGCGATTTTCGCACTGGCACTGCGATTCGCACACTTTCGCAGGCTTGTGCTGAAAATTTCAGCGCACATTAATTCCATGAATCGGCCTCAAAGTATTTTTCCTCTAAAAGGGATACTCTTACCATCATGCCAGAAGAGGTTATGGCTTATTGTCATTTTAACATCTCTCAACCTCCTATTAAAACTGAGATGGTAAATTCCAAGGTTTTAACTGCACAACATGTTATACCAAAATAACTAATCTTTTGTATCCCTAACAACAAACATTCCCCTCAATACCAAAGTTATACTACAAAGAATGGCGTAAATGTTACCTTCTGTACACCTTCTTCCTCTAATAAGTTTAAAACCTACAATTGTTCTTTGGAAAATACTAAGGGAATTAAATCTACCGTTAATTCTGTAAAACAAGTAGAAAAAACAAATTTCACTCAAATCAACTACATGTCCCAAAATCCCATAGGGACTGAGATGAAGAAGAGGGCTGATGAGGGATGTGCAAGCAAAAGACAGGCCAACAGACCTAACAGTCTTTGCCAGAGTCGGGCAATTAACAATAAGGGCCTGCACCTGAAGTCAATTGCCCCAATTAAGAAGCATTAATGGCCGCTGCAGGAGGGGGAAGTAGAATGGAGCTGGAGCAGGAACTGGAAGGCTCGTAGTAGTAACAGAAGGAGAATAGCATGAGGTTGGCAGTTCATGAGGAAGTGTGTTCACTTAAGGGACACCGGGGCAAGAGGAAAGCAGATTTCACCTGCAAGTTCTGAGAGAGTGCTGTGTTTACAAACCCTGTTTGGTCATGGCTGCACTGAGAGATGCGAGCCGAGGTTGAAACCCTTCCCAAGTGTGCCTAGTGTCTGTGACTGCAGAGCTGAGGCTGTGCTGCAGCCCGATGCTCGTGTGCAGAAGCAAGCCGATGGACAGAGGAGTGCAGGAGACTCTCTGCGTTTAAGGCCAGACTGAAGACACCTATGCTGCTGAGGGGTGTGGGTCCCAAGAGTGCCTACAGTAGTAGCAGAAACAAAAGAAGCCAGGAAGTGGAAGCAGCCCACAAGCGAAGTGTTCCTAGAGCCGGTGAATGAAGATCTGTGCGCAAGTTCACTTTTAAAACCTTGCTGGTAACTGTTACCAGCTCTATAATAGCTTGCGTAAGAGTGGAAGCAATAGAAGTTGTTTGTCGCTGTGAAGTGGCCTCCTAACAATGAAAATGCAACATGCGTACTTCTAATGCAAGTCGGAGTGTTTGCGTAAAAAAAAAAGCTTTGGTTTGACATTGTTTAACTGTTTAAACATTACTGAAGTGGTTGTGTGTCTCCAATTAAGAAGGAGAGCACTTTCCAAATCACTGGGAAACCTAGAGGTGACTTTCACAAATTGTTACAAGGTATAGTCGATCAAAGAGAGGTCATGTGTAAACAACTGTGAGTCTCGACTAGAGCCAGAGTATAACTCAGTGTTATACTCTGGTCATGGATCAGTTGATGGAGGTTCAGGAAGGTTAGGACAGTGGTTGAGCTTTGCCAGGACTGGTCCCATCCTGGCCAATCCTTGGAGCTAGGGCCTGGGGTGTTCTTGTTCATCTGACCAATTCTCTGCACTAGAGTCTGGGTCCAAGGGAACCTTCTATCTGATCCAATGAAATATAAGTCCCCAGTGAGATTGTACCATATTATACCTCCTCCCAACTCCTCTGAGTTCTGCCCAGGTCCACTGGAACCTCCCTCTTCTCTCTTGCTAAATGGGTCACCCGTTCCCCTCCCATCTCCCCAGTTTAGTGATGAGATCTCTCACTTAATCTGTTACTGTTTTGACACAGGTTTTAAGGGCCTTTTTTCCCCCATCTTGGGCTTGAGTGTTTTGATGCAATTGTTTACTGAACCTCCCCACCAATCACTTGAACCTATAAATAGTTGCCTTTTCCAATCTCACTAACTGTTCCCCTCTTCCTCCGCCAGATGGCATTTTTCTCCTTTTCTAGCCTCTTTCTCTTGATGACAACCTTCTCCTCTTCAAACCTCCTCCAAACTGCAACAGCTCTCCTCTCCCAGATCATACCTCTCATTCTCTGACTCTGGCCGAAAGTGTACAGGGATTGGAGTACTGAGATGAAAACAGGAGAGAGCTGGAGATTGGAGGGTGAGTGTGAACTATTACTTGCACAATTTATACTCCCAAACTTATCTGGCAGGCTTTTTATTGCAGTAGGTCTCCCGTCCCCTACGGCAGGTGCTTGAAGTTATTGACAAAACAGTGCCCTAGGGGCTGTGATTTTCAGGGATTGGACTATTATTTGGGGGTCATGTGACTTGACAGGGGGCTTTCCCGGGCCTGTATGAGAGTCTGCCACCCTCTTAGATTACACTAAGGCCATGGATATGTGTCATCACCATTTCCGCTTTGGGAGCTCAGTTATCATTTCTGACATGAGCACAGGTATGTCTGCTCTCCTATCGTGTGAGCCTAAAGCTGGAAAATGTCTTGGTAAGTGGGGAAGATCTCGGTTATGTTTAGACCCCTTTCATAGTGGGGAATTTGTAAGCGTTAGTCTCACATAAAGCTGGAAGTATACAATTTGTGTGTTTCCTTCCTTGCACATGTTCTGTGTAAAGCAGCACCTCTGGGTTGGAATGTGACTTTGTAACAGCTATGCAGCTGTGGACTGTGCATGTGTGAGTCATGATGCAAACTAGCATCAATGCTGTTAAACACATGCCTTTCCTGGCTCGTTAAGACACTGAAATGTAATGCTGTTCCCTTAAAGGGAGTGGATTTTTCCCAGGAGCTGTAATAGCTCCCTGGGTGTGCTTACTTTATGGGAAGGAGCCTTCTGAAAGTTGTAGCCCTCTCCCTTCTCTGGGGATGATCACTGATTGGGTTGGATGGAGGTGCATTAGGAGGGCCCCTGTGATTACCCCCTATGGGGCCTGCACATCCATAGGGGCAGTGATAGTGTATTTCTTCATGTGAATGCCCCTGCCTTCGGTTGGGAAACCAATTGGCATTGTCTGGGGGTCCCACACATGCAGAGCATCCATGCTGAGCATCCACTAAATAATTTCAGCACGTCTTCCCAATGACCACCTCACTGAGGGGCTCCCATGGTTATGCAAGGCACTGTGAGGGGTCAGCAATGCGATACAGACAACTGTTTTGATGATGTACATGATTGTTAAAAACATGCCTTTTATTATAGTATAAATGATATTAAAAGCCTCACTCCCTACTCTGAAGAGGATTTCCCTGCCTAACAATACTACAGCGAAACACTCTAACACAGGATGGTTCCATGTCTTAAAATTGCGGCAAAAATGGCTGTGATTACAAAATATTGCGGCACAAATGCTGTGGCTTTTTGCGCAACAATCATGTAAAGGATGCGGGGGACACCCCCACAGCCCCTGCTCCCCTTAAATGCTATAATGGGGTATACCTTTACCGGATCAAACCACAGCATTTTTGCCACGATTTCTTTTACCGGCGACATTTTTGCCGCAATTCTATTACCTAATACCCACAGGATATCAGGCCATCACACTTAAACATCAAATACAAAAGAAAATATATGGCAATTCAGATAACATCAAGAATTATATTCACAGTTTCTTGATAACTTCCAGTAACCTGGGTGAATTCCCTTCCCCAGGATTCAAGGTGTATTTAGCTTCAATGTTCATGAAAAGAAATAACGAAATACACATAGATAGCAAAGTCTCAATTCAGTTCTTGAAGTCTCAATGTTAAGGTAAAGTTTTGCTCACCAAAGTTACAACAAAGCTCTTCTTGGTGAAATAAAGACTTACCACTTCCTCAAAATAGCATCAATATTATTCCCAGCCACGATGCTTTGACACCACTTCCAGTAACCCAAGAAGATCTGACACAGTTCACAAAGAAATGCAACATCTATAAATGTTAATGAAACACAAGTAATGGTTAACAGTTATTACATTATATTCAAGATTAGGATTCACAATAGGTATATTTGTAAGGAGGACTTCATGGTACTGCTGCTTCTACTTCAACAACTTCACTTCTACTAGAGTTTACCATGAGGAAATTCCCCTTTGCCTCATAGCATTCTACTTCCCTTGTACCAAGGAAGTCTTGCATCCGAAACTGCAACAGCTTTGGTATTTTGTGATACCACCACAACTTCAGTACTTTGTGACTCAAGACAGTTTCTGACGAGATTCACTTTAAGGTACTTCAACACCTTCATATAGGCAAGGTACTTTTCCTCCGATTTATCTCTCTTCAAAAGTGGGCAGCCTCTTTTCCTCTCTTGTCTGCCTGCGGCAATAACCTGTGTTTGCCTCTAGGAACAACTTCTCTCTTTCTCTTAAAGTCTCTGGCAACATAGGTTGTGTTAACTTCAAATAATGTTTAAAAGCAGCAGGTTTCCCTTCCTCAGCTTTGCCTTCAACACTCTGCCAACTGTTAGCCAGTAATAACCGAGAAGCCTTGGTGCCACTCTTTTGTCTTCCGGTAATGCTTGCACACTTGTATCTTAGCCAAGGTTGCACTTCTATTGGGCTCACAGTATTGGTTAGATTGTTTTCTGGCTCTGAGAAAGGCTGCTTTCAGTCTTAATAGGGGAATACTCTTGGAGTGGGCAAGGCATGCTCTCTCTTCAACTGCAGCTACATTGTTTAACCACTTCTTTTATAAGTAATGATTGCGTGAAAAAAGAGGTAGAGTTTACTCTTCCTTTGAAAAGCAAAATTAGGCACATGCAACCACTGCTTCATAATTTTTGCAAAGGTTAAATGTTCAACAATGATTTTCGAAATGTTTGTTCTGTGGAATGAGAGACATGCAACCACTTCTTCATAAAGTTTGAAAGTGTTTGCTCTTGACGTGAGTGAAAGAATCATTATGCAAATGCTACTTTTCCATTTTGCCCTTGATCTTATATGTGGTGCAGATAAGACTCAACAAGCAACTTCAGATCGCTTCTCCTTCCACTCAAGTGAATATTCATCTGGCTGTTGTTACCGGCAGTGCTCTCAGAAGGAATTCGAACACCAGGTTTTACTCACCGGCTTCTGTGATCCTCTTTTGACGTATTACACAACTTCTTCTGCTTCTGCCTTCACTTGGGACCCGCACCCTTCCTCGTTGAAGGTGGCTCCGGTCTGGCCACTCAATTAAGGAGACCCTCTTGCTCCTGAGACCCACAGCTTCACAACAGCTTTTCGCCTCTATCTCCGACACATTTCTTGCACGAAAACCTCTGCAATTAGGCTTACATGAGGAAAGGAAGCCTTCCTGCACACCTTCTGCTGCACAGCCCCTGCACTTCTGAGTGTGGGGGAACAGGGCACTTTCAGAACAAGCAGGTGAAATCTGCTGCATTCACATTCCGGCTGCTTTCTGCCTCTTTTACTACTGCAGGCACGCCAGCCACAGTTCCAGCTCCTTCTTTTTGCATACAACTGAGGGGGCCTTTTATGTCTCCTTAGGTTCCTACATGTGTAGGATGTTAGGCTTAATTGCCAGACTACAGCTACAGCATAACTCTTCAGTCATCTACCTCGTCCCAGTATTTAGGGGATTATGGTACTTGTAGTCCTCAACAACAGATGTGTTCTTTTAAGTTACTTCTTGATTTCAAGGGTAGATTTATTTCCCTTAAAATCATTTAAGGATGATCCATTAGAATGTGTTGTTACAAAGGAAGGCAGTTTACTTAAGACAATATTTCTAGATGCCTTTACATTATACCTTTGAGAGTAAGGAGGATTGTTATTCTCAAATACCTTAAACAATTTTTCTGTTATTAAGGTTTGGTCAAGTTTTATGGGATTTGTGCCCAGAGGAGCCACAGATCTTATATGTGGTGCAGATACATTACAACCCAGGCGTTAAGGGTTAACACCGTCGTTAACCCTTAACGCCTGATTCCAATTTGAACGGCTGCTTTTAGCAGCCGTTAAAATCCATGGCGGTAAACCGCCTTGGTGCTAATTACAGCACCGTAATTTACAGTGCCGTAATTAGCGCCTTCCCCACTCCCATTATGCCCTATGGGGCAAAAATGGGAATGGGGAAGGGTAAATGGGAAATGGGGATTTACCGCCCCACTCACCTTGGAATGGGGCGGTAAATCCGCCATCCACCATGGTGTAAACATAGTTTACACCATGGTGGTAAAGTCGGTGTACTTACCACCTGGGTCGTAATGACCCCCAATAAGCCTAATCCCGTGAACTCCACAAGGTGGTCCATACTTGACATGAAGTTGATAGTAGGAGGAGAACAGCAAAACATTGCCCACAAAGAAAATGACATATCGGTCAAGGCTATCATAGACACACATAATTCATGAAGTTTTGTAAAGTGACTGCAGCAGTAGAAAGCCTGAATTGCAGCACTAAATAATCATAAAAGCATACTTAGCCCTGAAGGCGTTCTTTCTCTTGTCCTCTTTAATGTTAGGAATCAGTTTGTAGACGACTGTGATATATCTTTGTGACCATGACAATGCCTGCAAATTGTTAGGAACTACTGATATAAAGGGTATATAATGTTGGTTCTTGAGTGTCAAATCATTTAGAAGTCTGTAGTCAATGCAGGGATGAAGGTCCCCGTCTTCTTAGGTACAAAAGAGGGGCAAGGCTTCGGGTGAGTGAGTACGTTGGATCAAGCCCTTTTTAGAGCAGAGGCCAAATATTCCTGCAAAACCCATATGTTTTTTTTGTCAGCGGGTAGACTATACCACATGGTATAGGCACCCCTTTCACCAAATCTATAGGGCTATCAAATGGTATATGCGGCGGTAGGTGATTTACTCATTTCTTGTTAAACACAAATACTTTGTCACATTATTCTTCAGACACCACAGGGGACATGGCCACAATTCCATGATAAGCTGTGAATAGGGCTTGGCAAACACTGTCCAGCACTAATGTGTCACCCAAGCAATACCTCTCGCAATGGGAGGAGACAATGCTGAATTCCTTCTCCATCCAATCAATAGCTGATTTTCACAACTGTGGCTAGAGTATCCCAAAAATAATACTAAAATATGGTGAATATTTGTTTTCACCATGCCCCTTTACCACAATCCCTCGGAGCTTAATTATTTGCTATACAACTGGGTCAGACTTCAAAGACAATTTGTAAACTGTACATACGATTTCGAGTGTATGCTTCTTTAGTGTTGGGATCCCCATTTTCCTCTCAAAATGTCTATTTAGTTTCCAGTAGCACCAGAGTCAACCAAGACCGATGCCGAAATGGCTTTACGTTTGGGACTGATAATACCACTCTAGATATAGTTGTCCATAAGGCTTTGAGGGTTAAAGATTGGACCCTTCAATGATCAAACTCATCCAAGCAGTCCCTTTAATAGGCACGACTTGGCTTTCCCCACTTTCCCCAGTGGTATTTTAGGACATGCTCATATAAAATGTTGTGCCTTACCACAGTACTGTCACAAGTCCAATCCATGTGTTTTTACCTGTTATTCACAGGATAGGGACCTTCTGATAGCACTGTTTTGCATGGGGAGGCTATGTCAGCCCTTTGGAAAATGATCAATATTCCCCTTTAAGAGGTGCTCTTAATTTCTGGTAGTGACGCTCACCACGTCACTACCATGTATTTTAATTTCTTTTAAAGTAATTAAAATACATTTAAACAAAAAAGTGTTCACATTCTCATCCTAATGAGAAATGTTATAATATTTTTGTTTAAATGTATTTCAATTTGTTTAAAAAAAAAGATGTTGTAATCCAACAAGGAAAAAGATGCATTCTATAGAACATGTGTCCATATATTTCTATCTTACTTTAAAACTGAAACTTTTCTATAAGTACATATTAGTGTAAAAGTAACCCCCTTCTGTTGTTTTATCAGTTGGGTGAAGGGTGAATTATGTATTTTTTGGAATTTCATGGGACGTTGCTTGCCCTCTGTTTTTGGGGTATGTTCTCCTTTATAGGTGTTTCTTCCATTTCCTTGTGTGCTGCTGCTTTTCACGTTGCATGCAGTTCACTCTCAGTGGTGGTTTTACACCTGGATGAGTGAGTGTGCACTGAGTGGGCGGTTACAGTAACTTGGAAACCGTGCGCTAGTACTTAAGATAAATTGGGAGAGGTTGAGGAAGCTGTGTACTTTGTAGCATTGTATAGGAGGTGCCAACCCCTCCCCCTCAACTAAGTATGGATAACATGATAGGCAGATCAAATGGTTTTATTATTGCAGAAATCAGGATTATAGTGTCTTTATGTATGGTAATAAGTGCACAGGGCACTACTCATTTGGGTTAAGATGACCCAGGAAATTAAGAGTGATTTAAATATCACACACATACCATGAGTATATAAAGATATATTATGAATAATGGATACAAAGTGAGAAATGCTTAAATAAATAAACAATAGCTCCCTGGAGGATTAATATATTTCAAAATGGATGACTCAAGTACAAAATGATGTCCAGTTTTAAGCCAGGTGTGGAAAACCCTGACTCATGCAGACAAGTAACAGAGGCTGATACATTAGAGAGTCTTTGGCAGCATCTTGCAGTGAGACAATTGGGGTTGTTAGCCAAAAACTTGGCAGGAAAAGCAAAAAAGATTAATGATGAAGCCAGGGAAACTTGGATACACATATCTATGTTATAATGAGAAGAGCAAAGTGTACTTCATGTAGACAATTTTGAGAGACCAGCTGTGTTGTTTGGCACCATAAAATAGAGTGTATCTATTTTCTCCACAGTATAAGGCCCTAACTAACTTGGTAGGACCTCGAAAATCTGAAAAGGAGTAAATATTGATGTAATTAAGGTGTTTTAGCAGGAGTTGCAAATTGTCTTAAATGTGTCCAGCCAAGTCTAAAATAAGCTTATCAGCTTTGTGCGTCAGAGAAAATTGTGGATGACAACTATGCTAATGGTGACTTGGTGTACACCAGGTAAGCCTTCCAATCACAGTGAAGTGAGGTTGTTTATCTAAGAGAACCTATCAGAAGCATACTAGCAGGTAGAAAACAAAATGTTGCTGAGTTTTTTCAGAGGGACACTAATCAAAAGAAAGAGGAAACCCTGGATGCCCTCCATGCGAGGTTGAGACAACTCACTTTCACATGTTCACATAGACTTTCCAAATTAGCCTGTGTCTTTTGGGATGGTGGTGTAGGCTTGCATTGGGAAGCTCACTATTGTTTTGTGCCACTACTCTCACTGCAATCTCACTACTGTTCTGTGCATGATAAGATCTGCATGCACTCATCGCAACTAGATATCATCCTGCTTCTCCGGTACGTATAGCACTCCATCTCAACGTAGCCTTTTCCCTCCCGGGGCACAGCCGCCCACCCGCATACATCTGCATCAGTTCACTACTCGGCTTCATAATGCACAGCACCTCTGCCATTAGAAAGCAGCCAAGTCCCAGTCTGAGATTGTTGTCCATTGTTTTTGCTTTGATTAATCTATCTTCATAAGGGGAATCTGCTTTTGTCATCCATTTTATGACAGCTGAACTTCCCTGGAATCACCCCCTTGTTTTGCACAGTGCAATGTGAGTTAAGCAATGTGCCATACTCACTGGTATTTCCTCAGCCACAAACAATCTTGAAATACTCAAGGCATACAGAAGGAGTGAGTACACAAAACAGTTTTCATTTCTCACCTCCCACTTTAGTCATTTGGCATTACCTCACATTATTAATCTTAATAATTAAACCTTGGAAATATTTTCTTAAGTGATATCCATCATCTATCACTTCTCTTCTTATTCTAGTTACTTCACTTACGTTAGCAACTACATTCGTTTTATCATCAGTACAACATATTACGGCCACTGAATGGGCCATCCAGAAAAAACTAAAAGAAAAGAAAAAGGCACCAATCAGTAAGGTGAGCACGTCTATTGTTTGCATATATCTTCTTCTCATATTTTGAGATATCAACAATTCTCCTGTACTTGGGAAAAATACATTGGGCCTCATTACGACCCAGGCGGTAAGTTACCGCCTGGGTCGTACCCTTACCACCATGGTGTAAACTATGTTTACACCATGGTGGATGGCGGATTTACCAGCCCCATTTCAAGGTGAGTGGGGCGGTAAATTCCCATTTCCCATTTTACCCTTCCCCATTCCCATTTTTGCCCCATAGGGCATAATGGGAGTGGGGAAGGCGCTAATTACGCCACCGTAAATTACGGTGGCGTAATTAGCACCATGGTCCCTTAGCGCCATGGATTTTAACGCCTGAAAAAGCGGGCGTTAAACTCACCATGGCGCAAAGGGACCCCGGAATCAGGCGTTAAGGGTCAGCGCCGTTTACGGCGCCGTTAACCCCTTAACGCCTGATTCGTAATGAGGCCCATTGGGCCTCATTCTAAGTTTGCTGGTCCAGAAACAACGGTGCTGGTAAGCTTAGTTGCACCGTTGTTTCCAGACCAGCAAACTACAGTTTGCCAGCCAGAGCTGCTGTGCCCAACAGGTCTGAACCTGTAGGGCACAGCGGTTGGGGCAGGCAAAAGCTGTCACGAATGCACCGTTAACAATGGTGCCGGTGCTTCCATGTCCCCACTCCCATAGAGTCCTTTTTGGACTCTATGGGAATAGGGATTAATGAAATTATGGCGTCTGACTTGGAATAGCCCAGTGACACTGGGAAGTCAGGCATCAGCAATTTATTACGTGTCTGGCAGCAACCCTCTCTGGTAGCACCCTCACGGTTACCGCCGGACCCATAATGAAGCCCATTGTTTCTTTATATAGTGTCACTTTTTGCGTTGCTGGTCAGATCTTGTCCTCGCTCTCATCTGGGGTCTGGTCAGTTGTTCCTCCTCTTCTTCCGACTCCTCTTCATTCGATGGGGGGCTGTGCCTACAAATTGTTTGACATTACTTCTATGCACCCATGCTTTTTTGCTGTGCACCTTTACTGCAGTGGGTGTTACATTCTGGACTGTGAATGGGCCCTCAAATCGTGACTTGTGCCACTTTCAAACAGAATTCCATATAGATACATATATATGGTCTCCTGGAAACAGGGGCATGGTGTATTACAGTGTTTACATAAATGATTCCTTCTTTGTTTTCATTGGTTGCTTCTTCACCCCCCTGCAGCACCTTTATCTGTCGAGAGATGGATTTTAGACATTTAGTCATTGCAGTAAAATAATCATACATCTCATCACCTAACACTGTAGAAGAATGTTCTGCATCAAATCAAGCATATGTGGGAGGGGCAACAGTAATGTGCATGCGTCTACCCATTACTATTTCATGGGGCATGAGGTGGTGGCCCGAACCTGGATGATTGCGTAAAGGGAAAGCGCCAGGGGAAGCAGTGCAACCAGTTTTTCTTTAGGGTATCTTTCCATTTTTCAATGTGTTCTTTCAAGAGGAGATTGAGGCATTCAACAACACTGTTGATGTGTGCGTGGTAAACAGTACACAGCTTGAGTCCAAGCAGAGATGTTAATCCAGAAATTAATTCATTTACAACGCATGGTCCGTTGTCTGACCGTAGCACTTTGCACACTCCTCATCAGGGAAACACCTCTCATATGAGGACTTAGCAGCCGACTTGTCATCAGCAAGGGTATATGGACCTTCTTTTATCCATCGTGTTAAGGGACCAGCACCACAATCATGTATTGGTATACATTACAATTTTGCAGCATATCAACATAGTCGATGTACAAGTGCTGAAATGGGGCTGTAGGGCGGGGTATTGCTCCTCTCATCATTCTCAAAGTAAGCCCAGCAGTAAATTGCTGGCACGTGGAACCATTGATAACAAAATCAACAACATGTTCATGAAGGTTAGGGATGAACCAGCGGTCTGAAACATCTTCTGCTACATATTCTTTTGTGCTGTGTGCTGGATAGTTCAGCTGTTCTAACGCTAGTGTGAGCAAATCAAGCATCATGACTGGCTTTCCTGTTCTGTCTTGTCGCCACACCAGGTCACTGGGGACAGTGAGCACCCCTTTTTTATTCAAAGGTCCTGCTCCATTTGTGGTGCATGTCCCTGTAACTCCACTATTTTTGTTAATGGTAATGCATTATAGTTCTATGTTATTTTCACAATGACCATATATGTGTGTGGGGCAATTGTAATTTCTGATATTTGTGGAAAATATGCTGCTTTTTTTACTCCTGAATCTGCTGTGACATTACAGTGAGACACTATGTCTGTGCCCTTGGTATGGGCTCAGCATTTCACCATGGCAGCTGCCGTGGGATATGCCAATTCATCTAAGAGTCTTCCTAATAATGAAATGTGCCGTCTGCATGCTGGAAGTACTGCCTTCTCCACCGTGAAAGCCCTGAGCGTATTGTGGATGTCACATAGGCAGAGTCCAAATAAATTGTCACTACCTGGTGCTTGTACTCTTCAAATACCAATATCATTTCAGCTAACTTGGCTGCGTGCTCAAAAAAGTGTGCTGGCAATCTGATGCTTTCCACAATATCAAAATCATCATCTTTGCTCCTCTTCACTGCTGCTTGTGAATTCCTCAATCCCATGCTTTGATTGATCATCGATGAACCATCAATGAAGACAAATTCCCTCCCTCTATCTTTGTTTCCTTTACTAGGGGTACATTGTCATGTATGTCTGTGAATGTAGAACAGTTGTGAACCCATTCCCCTCCATGTACTGGCTCAGCAACAAACCTTGCAGGATTCACCGAGTGGCATCGAACAATTTCTTTTGGTGGGTTTGATAATATAACCTCATATCCAGATGACTGCTATGTAACGAGCGTGGACATCGATTTCTCGAGGACAGTAAATAAGGCGTGTTCCAAATGTAAGGTTACTGCACAGCTCATCATTATCGCAGATGATTTTTCTATTGCAAAGGCTACTGCAGCCAGTGCTTGTTCACATGGAAAATGCTCTCTCATTATTTGATCTAAGATCCCACTGTAATATTCCAATGGTGTATGCCCCATTGGTGCTGTTTGCATGAGGACAGCCATCATCACATATCCATTTGAATGTAAGAATAAATAACATTCTGCCTTATATTCTGGTATCCCTAGCACATGAGCTGAATATATTGCTTCTTTCAGGAGCTCAAATACATGAATCATCATTGTCTGTCCATATTATGGGGCTTTTGTCCTTTTGTGCTTCCTTCAGTCCTTCCCAAATGAGCTTAGCATACATGCTATGGTCAAAGTCCCACATGCGAAGCCCCAGGAACTGTTGTAAATCTTTCACTGTCACTGGACGGGGCATATGCATAATTGCCTCTGCTCTTTCAGGTGTCACCCTCCTCCGTTCCTTTGATATTATCTGACCCAAATATAATACTGTCAGCCAATAAAGTCAACAATGTCACTGAGTCTGTCATACACTCCTCCTGTGTGGTGCTGAATACCAGCAAATCATCGACCTACAGTATAATGGTACTGGGTGTCTGTATGTTTTCCAAGTCCATCTGTAGCACTCTGCTGAAAACACTGGTGGACTCACAGTATCCTTGTGGGCATCTTGTGTGTTGGAGTTGGATCACACAATGGTAAATAAACACTGTGAGATACTGAGACTCTTCATGCATTGGAATGGAAATAAAAGTGTTCTTTTAGGTTAAATGTGTGGCAGTGGGTAGTATGTTATACAAAATTGTGGCCGGGTAAGGCACAACATTAATCTCCACCTCCACCTCCACAATGTTGTTTAAAGGGTATAAATCTTGAATGAATCTCCAAGACCCTCCTTTTGCCTTTTTCACTGGGTATACCGCCATATTGCATGGGGATTCAGATGGTACAATAATATCTTGTTGCATCAAGGCAACAATCATATCATAAATGCCTTCATCTGCCTCTCTTGACATTGGATACTGTTTAACGCAAGGTAAAATTGCTCCTGCCTTTCTTTTTATTGGTAGTGCTCCAATCCTTTTCAGCAGAACTACGTCACAAGGGCCACTAGTCCATAGTACACTTGATCCTTTTTCCAAATCTTGTTGCATAAAGGATGGTGCCTTTTTAGCCAACACTATTGAACTGGAGAACTTCCAGCCCTTTAAGACGGGTCAACATTACAATTGAGAGGGATGGGGATGCAGAGGTTACTCAAACATTAATAAACGAAATGACTCAGAAAGTTGGGAAAAAAATAACTGTTTTAATATCAATTTTCTAAAACAGGGAGTACAACAAGTGTCATTTGACGTATCATAGTAAGGTCTCTCAACGAACTTCATAAAAATCCCTTCCCTCAAAACAGGTCACTACGAACATCATTAAATACATGATGTCGTCCCTTTGGCTACTTAACTATAGGACCACCAATCATGCGATCCTTTATCATTGATTAGCTTCTAATCTCTGTCAGAATCCTTCAACCCACACTAGCCGCATGCAATCCAGACTACCAGGTGCTGGTGAGTTAATCTTAAACATCTGCTTCCCACCAATTAGAACAACATCCATCATCACCTCAGTGGTCGGTTGTCAATTAGGTCCTTTGAACTTGTCCTTGGGAGTATTTCTTTGCTCTGGAAGATACAGGGTAGTAGAAGCGAGCTTTGTCCTCGTGCGTAGCTGTGACCATCATGCTCGTCCAACTCCTTCCCCCCACCTAACCGGAGACCACAAAATTGAGCTTTCAGTATATTAAAATTGACTATTTTTCAATGAGCCTCTGACGTCTTCTTTGTTCTCTCCAGCTTCTGAACAGGAGGTTCATTCCTCCACAAGATTGTAACTAATTTCTGTTCTTCTCAGCCGAACATGACCTTGGCTTCTTGGGTCGTTCAACCTCGCTTTTCTGACATTCACCTGTAATTCATTTGTATTCTAACTGCTCCATACATGGAAAAGATAGCCTTTCTCCTTGAGCTCAGCTCTGCTATATAGTTCATAACGGGACAATCCATTCTTTACTCATTCCTATGTATCCATACATTGGCGCCTGCTGCAATCTATTTTACTATAAAGCTAGCCTCATGAAAACTTTGTCTGCTTGCGTTACTTTGCATATGTACACATGTGAATTGACTTCAATAATTTCATCATGTCTTCAGCATAAGCATCTTCATCTTGAGGCCAAGATGTTGCTTATATTTGATATTTTCTTGATGCCTTATAGACTATCCGCATTCTCTCATCTCAACATCTCTTCTATGTACATTAGCTCGACTCTCGCATGAAGTCACCAATCTGCTTCATCAGTCAGGCGTCCTGCTTCCTCTGGGATTTTATTTAGACAGCATCCTACTATCTTGAATGCAAATATAGTTTTCTCAACAGGAACCTTGTCTCCAGGATTTCCTTTGGCATCTGTAGTTTCAATTGTTCTGCATAGTTCACATACTCTGGTTTCCAACATATAGGCCTTTTGGGCAAAGTGGTTGAGGTTGGGGTACTTAGCTCCTCCTCTACACTATTATCTGAGGTATTTCTCTGTACTGTATCTGCAATTGCTATGGAATGGACATTAAAATCATGACTTCATCATCTGAGTCATCATCCTCAAATAAGTTGTCATCAGTCATGTCACTCATCCGTAATGTCAAGTTAGATGCTATGGCTGTACGCCAGCTAACACCTTCATTGTCTGTCCCATGTAACACTACTCTGTCCTCTCGCACCACTGCTGCTTCGAAGTGGATCATTATGATCTCTCCATCTTTCACTTAAATGGGTACTTTTGCTCAACAAAACAAAAACTCTGTGGGTAATCATAGCAGCGTGTCTCACCTTTGTGGAAGACATCCTAACAACAATTGTATTCTATAAAGAAATTATTCTGAATTCAGGGGTATCCCTCATAATGCTTTCCAGCCATAAAATAACCATGAACACTATGTTGCACTTGCATAACACATGCCTGGTGTTAAACATATTATTCCTTCCTCAGTGAATTAAATTGTCTTGTTTAACTTGGACATCAATTCTCTTCCCAATATTTTAACCAGTGTCTTTTGTGAATATGACAATGGCTCAGCCATCGTATCTTCTCCCACTTTTATAGATAACTGTTCTGTAAATGGAACCTTTGTCATAGCCCCAGAGAACCCTTGTGTATCCACCATTTTTTCTGACAGTGGAAATCCCTATTCCCTGACACAAGATCCTGTCACCCCGGTGTCAACCAAAAAGGAAAATTACCTGACCCGTATTGTCACCCCCACCCAAGTTTCCTCTTCTAGGTGGGTAGTTATGGATAGCACTGGACACATCCATCTTCTCAGTGGGCTGTCCTATTTTGGAAAAAGACTCTTCCCAGTTGTGTCTGTATTTGCAGTTGTTGTTGCGTCTGTTGTGGGAATGGTTGCTGCTGTGTATATTGAAATAGGTCTTACTCTTGCTGTATCCGTTCAGCAAGTTGCAGAGAAAATACTGGTCACCCTCTTGGGCCGGGTTGCTGCCATACTCCGTCCATTGCCCCTCAGCTCCTGCACGCCTGTGCATAAAGCCCTATCTTCCCATATGTCCAACACTGTGCTCCAAAACCTCCAAATTGTGGTCTGCTCTACCATAACCTCCTCCATATCCATACCCTCTTCCCCTAGGCATATATCTCCTGCCTCTGGGATAGTAGTTATATCCTCCTCTTTCTTCCATATATTCACTCGCCCCTTGATGTTGATAGTCCTACTCATAATTTTCTCCCCCAACGGTTATTATCACCACTCCATCCATCATTACCTTTCTTTTGTATTAATTGTGCTTACTCTCTTTGCCTCTCTTCCATCTTATTTCTCTCCTATTCTTGTCTCAGTCGACAATAATGGACAATATTCAGATGAATTTCGGGCCATTGTTTGATTTCAATTCCTACAATTCCTTTAGCTATTTCTGCACTTCATCTGGGAGGCCCATACAAAAGATTTGAAAAAATATGGGTATAGTTTTGTCTCATCCTTCCCTAGTTCCAAATCACCATTTATCTTGTATCAATGCCACCGGATCCTCATCTATCTTTATTTTACATGTCATAATTGCACTCATGTATGACATATCCGGGTATTGCACCCTCAATGACCTCCAAACTTCTCTTCTACAATTTTTTAATGGTGAACCATCATGTGTATTGCTTTGTGCAGTCACCCCAGGATACCCTGCCCTTTTCCATACGTCATCTGATTGTTATCCTAATGTAGAAGCAAGTAAGCACTTCACGTCTACTATCGCTAACATCATTCCTGCTGTCTTTTTCTCCAGTTCATAAATCCACTTCCCGGCCCCTGCTGTCAACTATTGTTGGGTGTCTTGGCCCACGTTCAAGTAATTATGCTGCAACACTTGGTGCTGTGGGCTTAGGAAATCCAAGAGGGCGGAAAAGCCCACATTTGCGACAGAATCCTGGACAACCGTGCAGTTTTGCACACAGCAAAATGGTCCCCTGACCTGCCACCCACCAGTGCGAGCGTGAGGGGCCAGGAGTGCCATGAGTGAAATGTGTGCCAAAGGAAAAACAGCAGTGCCGGTGGCTAAAAAAAAAAAAGCGCTTTGAAATCACCTTTGTTTCTCTGAAATGCAAGCTAAAAATGCCTATTTTAAACATTGCAAGATATTCAAAAATCTCAATGAACACCAGCAGACATTTGGCAGAATGTATTCTTGTGTGCATACTAAATCTGGAAAGAGAAAGAGCCCAAAACAATGTTTATAACAAAACCGGCTGAGCAGTGGATGTCAGCAGCTGAAGTGAAATTGGTCTGAAAGACACTAAAATCTAAATGTTTAAAATAAATGAGTGACCTACTGTTGAGTGGCACATAGTTTGCAACTGATAAATGCCATAGTTTTGAACTTAGAATCAGCTTTCTAGCTGCATGTGTAAAAATTGTCAGTTGATTTGAATGTAGAAAACTGGGAACTAAAGTGACATTTAGCTGAAGCCTGGCTTGAAGAGAGTGAATTCTGCCCGGCAACTACCCCTGACAGGAGTGAAACTTGCTCAGCCACTGTTCCCAGGCCTGGCTGCATTCTGCTGCCCCTGCCAAAAGGAGATGACACCTCTCTGATTGAATTAGGGGAGGAGCACCTGGGGCCTACAGGAAACTAAACAAGGCACTGTCCTTGGCCCAGGCAAATGTTAAATTAGGGGGGTCGTAAATGGCTTCCTCTTGGAAGGAATCAGGGAGGGGCACTGCATCTGTGAGCCAGCTGAGCTTGGGGGAAGTGAATAAACCAGAAATTCCACCATGTGCTTTGGAAAACCACACCCCTTTGGGGCCAGAGCATAATTTTAAAAAGATGGATAATTCATAGTGCGGACTTGTAAACATTATATAAATAACATCATCATTCTTGTGATTTTTCTGTGCACATTTTAAGAGGTGTTAGGACCCTGTGGTATGTTCTTGGGGATAGTAGCGGAAAAAAGGTTGTTACTCCAAATGTATGCATGTTAAAAATCTGACACTTTATCATCTGAAACCCATATCCCTGGTGCACATTTGTGTAAAATCTGGAAAGGTTTAGAGGTCGTTATCTGGATGAAAAGGGCAGAATTCTGTCATAAGTGGACAAGACATCTTACAAAGACAGGGATCGGATGGTTTGGTGCTACAGAAAATATGTTAACTGGACGTATAATATTAGAAAAATGGTACATAGATAAATATGTATTTGGATCAGAAATAGATTTGTGTGCAATTTGACAAGGGGAGGATCCTCCAACCATAAACCTACCTCATCACTCTGACTCACAACCCAGTTCCCCCAATCAAGGGAGGGAGGAGGAACTGGCCAATGATAAGTTGAGAGGGTTGGGCATAGAAGATGAGCCGACCCTCCCACTTTCTAAACACATAAAAGGAGACTGTGCAGGACAGGTAGGGACATTCACTTCCCACTTCAAGCTGATTTCTTGCAGAGCGTTTTGCCAGAAGACACCAGATCCAGCACTTAGACTTCAAATCCAGACAGAGACCAGAACTTTGAATTCAGACTTCAGAATTTGTCAGCAGGCCTCAAAATCTTTTGTAAACTGATTTACCCCAGACTTCCAAGGGGCACATAAGAGTAAAACAGCCGGGCTGAGCTGTTTGATTCTGGCCTAAAACCCTGTGCCAGAAACACCCAGAAAGCAGAGCTGTACCCGGAACCAGAGACCAGGCCGCCATGCAGTGCCAAGAACTTTTGCCAGAACCAGAGATCCAGACCGCTGTGCAGTGCCGCTAGCAGAGCTAACCCAGATCGCTGTGAGCAGAACCAGGCAGAGACCGTCCGTGGCGAGGGAACCGCAGTCCAATCCTGACCCGATCCGTGGCGAAGTCCCATTCCTGTCCAAAATATAGTGTGAGTACCGCCAGAACTGTGCAAAACCCAATCTCTTAGTTTAAAATAATCTAATTCAAACTATTTTAACCTATTGAGAACTGCATCCTAGAAATCTTATGTTCCTTCTGTGATCTCAAACCTGAAAACTGTCATCTGTCATTCTGAGCTTGACTTTTCTTTTGAGAATCTACCTTCACGAAATCGTCCGTATCTCCGGAACCGTTTGTCCTAGGAACGGAATTTAACTTTCATCTTAAAGCTAAGATTCCGGGCTTTCCAACGAACCCATCTATTCATTATAATTTTCTGTAATTGTGCTCAACACACTCAGAAAAATTGCTGCGAATTGCGATTTGGCTCAATTTCTTCACTTGGCAAAATAACAGCTCCTTGCTTTCCTTTGCTGAAATTCGTTTGCCACCTGACAATCATTCATAGAGCATTGCTAAAGTGATCCTGAACTAATACAAAGTAGCTGTCACCCACCCTGAACCTTGAGAGGGAATTAAAATCATTTTAGCATATTTTTCACTTCTTTGCATACCACCTTTAAAGTACTTTGCCTGTGTTTAAAATCATCCCTGTTGATCTAAGCTTGCTAGGGGGGAACTGAATTGGGATTGTACTGTGATTGTATTCCTGAAGACTGTGTGTGTCACTTCCACCTCCTTACATTGCATAGAGGGGGGGTGAATTGCCAAAAGGGGAAAAGTGGTTATATTATGGGCCTCATCATGACTTGGGCGGTAACCCTTAAAATCGGCGGTAACGCTCTTAGCGTCGATTTTAAGGGTCTGTTGGATCACGACTCCAAACACCGCCGGCGCAATAACAGCTGGCGCAAGGACAGCCGGCTGTACAAGCGTCGGCCATAACAGCGCCAGGAACCCTTAGCGCTAAAACATCATCAATCACGAGTCCGGCGTAAGCGCTATTAGCGCCAGAAAAGCGGCGGATAATCCGCCGAAAATACCTCCAGCAAAAAGCTGGAGGTAACAGAGCACAGGCCACAGCAATAAGGGCAGAGGTGGAAGCAACGCAAATCTGAGGCCTACAAAGGACCCACCCATGCACAATACACCCTCCCCAACCCCATTACACCAGCAGGAGCAGGGAGGAGACAGCAATGAGGGCCCAGGTGGAGGCAATGCAAATCTAAGGCCTACAAAGGACCCACCCATGCACAACACACCCTCCCCAACACCATGCTGACATTTGGAGCCGGGAGCCTTGATGTCGACTTCTACCTGCTGCACCTGGAGCTACAGAGGCCAGTCAACCAGGCCAGGGCCCTGGGAGTGCAAGGGGCAGTGGGGATGAGGAGAAAGAGGAGGAGAGCAGCACTAGCAAGGCGCCCAGCCGTCCCTTGGGTCAGGCCAACACCCTGGGCCCTAACTAATGGTCAGTTGGTGACAGAATATCAGCTGGACAGGGCAACCATCACCCAGTTGCTGGACACAATCCAGGGAGACATATGCAGCCGCATAGCCACCAGCACGGCAGTACCTCCCCTAGTGAAGCTTGTGTCTGTGCTTCAATTTCATGGGACTGGCTGCTACCAACATACCGTTGCCATGATGCATGGAATGGCCCAGTCCACATTCAGTGCCATGCTGCGACAGGTGCTTGATGCACCGTTGAATCATGTGAATGAACACATTGCATTGCCAGCCACACAGGCACAGGTGCACCAGCTTAAGGGTCAATTCTATGCCATTGCCCAAGTCCCGAATGTAATAGCAGCCTTGGCTGCACACATGTGGCACTTGTACCACCCCAGGCACATGAGGCTGCCTACAGGAACCAGAAACAGTACCATTCCCTCAACGTGCAGATGACATGTGGCACTGACCTCACCTTCAGCCACTGCTGTGCCCGCTACCCACGATCCACCCACGACTCCATGGTCCTACGCAACAGTACCCTGCCGGCGTACATGGAAAGGCACCGAGGCCAAAACACATGGCTACTGGGTGAGTACAAATGTATACCACAAAGCATGTCAATCCACAACTGATGGTGCCTGTCACAGAATCCATCATTCCCAATAGTCAGCACCATCACAGCAGCATACACATTCAAGCACCTTGCACAATGAACCTTGGACATGTCCAACACAGCAGAACACACCCATGCAGGATGTCAGACATGTGGCGGCACAGTGACATATGGAAGTCCCACCACAACAAGGCCTCCTGTGTGAGTAGCACCATGGCTCCCAACACTGACACAGTACAGATATCCCACCCTGGCCATCCGACAGTAGTGAAAACCCAATCCATGAGCTGGCACATCCACGAATGCTCCACACATAAGTAGGCCGAGTAATGACAATTCACATCCCACAAACACTGTCCCCCAAATGGCCATGGAAAAGCATGGATAACAGTACAGCCAAATGGATTTGCAATGACACATGAGGAAGCCACTTCTGTCAAGCAGAAGTGGATGGAAGGGCCCCCTCTTCCTGCGACAAGTGAATGAGTACTGTTACATACAGAAACATAGGTGTACCAAGTGGAGAGTACCCCATTGATTCAATCGTGCCCGTAGGACAGCACACTCCACAATGTTATAGCCCAAATGACAAATATGGCAAAATCACACTGATGACAGGGCTCTGTACACCCACTCGACTTACCTTGTCCCCATACCGGCTTTCTCTCCCCTGCAGGTGATTCGGGATATCCCCAGTACACGTGGATCATGACCCCTGTGCGTCACCCACACACGGCGGGGGAACGGGCATACAACCTTGGCCATGCCCGTACACGGATCTGCGTCGAGAGGGCATTTGGCCTGCTGAAGGCACACTTCCGTTGCCTCGACCGCACGGGAGGTGCAATGATGTATGCACCAGAAAAAGTTGGAAAAATAGTACTGATATGTGCCATGTTGCACAAGATCTGTTGTCGCAGAAATGAGCCATTGCCCCCAGATGCTCATGTGCAGCCACCTGAGGATGGTGGTGAGGGCGATGAAGTGCCAGAAGGTGTTGCACATGCACAAAGGGTTGGGATGAGGGAAGGGAGGTTGGCCAGACAGGTATTGATTGATGGAACCTTTTAGAAATGGGTAATAGGTAAATTGTACATATGTCACTTCAACATTCAATTGCATTTGTAACAATCACTACTGTCCATGCATTGTGATTTTTTTAACGTGATTTATTTTCTGTCCAACAATCCCCCCTCCCCCCAATGAACACCCAACAATCCCCCCTCCCCCCAGTGTACAACCCCAAACTGTACAGTTGCCTCATCAGGCCAACAACAATGATGCCATGCACCACTAGGATGGGCGCGGGCGCTTACCTCTCCCAGGACCCTCCGGTGTGCGTGCCCTCAGGTGGCACAAGGACTGGCACCTTGGAGATGGGTCTAGTGAACCCTCTGTGGGTGTGGTGGAAGTTGAGGGTATGGAAGCACTGGCCATCATGTGCTGGCGCATGAGGTTATTGGCCTCGCGTTGTTCTGCAAGTGCAGACACTGCCTCCGTGAATTCACGGACTCGTTGCCAAAAGCCTGTCAGGGCAGCGGTGCATTGTTGCACAACTTGTCGTGTGCGGGCATTGTCCCGCGCAATGTACTGGCACCCATGCCGGATGGAAGTGCTCACGGCCTTAATGTGACGGTTCTGGACCTTTGCCATTGCTTCCACCTTGGCCTGTTTTGCCTCAATGACATCCAGCCGGCCCATGACTGCTGCCCCTGTGACAAAGGCCTCTACTGGTGCTTCAGGTGGTGGACCGCGAATTGGGTGCTGTCCGGGGGGGCTGCATGGCGACATGCCACCACACTGGACTGGGCTGCCTGGCTCCGATTCATGGCCCTCTGGGCTCCCATAGGATGGAGTGTCCACATCGGGCTGTGGTGTGCTGCAGCCACGCACAGGCACATGGGGCCTCCCTGCCTGCTGTCTGTCTGGGCTTCCATGGGGTGTTGACACCCCTTCCCCATCACTACTGCTGTGGGTGTGTTGTGCAGTGGCATGATGCACACGTGGAGGTGTTGCTCCCACGTTGGGCTCACATTCCGGCCTCTCTCCCTCGGCATCGGGGCTGTGGATGTTGGGTTCTGGTGAGCTGACGGTCGCCTCCCTGTGGCCATGTGGCTGCCGCTGCTGTCTGCCGGGGCTGTGTCGGGGTGAGGTGGGTTTCCCCGGTGTTGTCTCCCATGGGTGTGGCCTTTTTTGGGGGTGCTGGTGCTGGTGGAGGCACGGTGTTGTGGGCACATTGTCTGTGTGGCCTCCTCGTCATCATCACCGGGCTGTTGGGATCGATGTGTGCCTGTGTGGCACATAGGGGGTGATTTTAGTACAATGCTACTTACATTTGTGTGATGCAGGTCATGCCAACAAGTGTGAATGAAGACAGTAACAATGACGCATTCAACTTGCATTCTGTTCAGTCACCATGTGATGCTTGTTTTGGATGTGCATGGAGGTACAGTGCATGGGAACGCGTGGTTGTGGTGGACTGCGCTCAGGCTTTTGTGGTTGTGTTGATGCACAGTACCACTCTACGTAGCTGTCCTATGGCTATGGAAGTCTATCCCCTGCCCAGGTCCTTCATGCACTGCACGTACAGGGTCGCCTAGGCAGCACTACCATTCTAGGGATGTGGCCCTCACTTACAGGTGTATGCAGAGCCTCAGACACATGTCTTCACTCTCATTCAGATGCATGTATTCGGGGAAGGGACTCACCTGCCATTGGATTGATGCCAGTCCCTGCCTCCGCTTCACCAATGCCCTCAATGGTTCCAACATCAATGACACCCGTCATTTTCTCCTCCCATGGTGTGAGCTCGGGGGGAAGGGGGAGGCCCTCCTCCTGTGCCCCTGCTTGCACTCCTGTGCTGGGAAAGGATGCCTCACACTCGCACGCGCAGGTCATTCAGCCGCTTACGGCAGTCCTCACCATCCTGAGGCACGCGCCCCACTGCACTGACCCTTTCAGCAACAGATCGCCATATTTGGCCTCGGCCCTGGGCGCTGGTTTTGCGCTGCTGCAGCTCATGGTGGTGCGTCAGTGCCTCATCCACAAGCACCTCAAGCTCCTGATCACTGAACTTGGGTTTTCGGACCCTGTCCAGTGCAGACTTGCCCCTCGTGCGCTCCTGACTCATTATTAGGCTTCATATTGCGTGGATGGCTTCCAGTGGCTCTGATATCTGACGGATTGTGATTTCCAAGATGGCTGCCACTTTATTTCCCGTTCCGGCGGTGACGCATTTCCCGCGCGCTATGAGCGTGAAGTGGCGGTAGCGCACGGTGCGCCGGCTTTAAGGGTTCGTGCTAATTGCGCTAACGCCTTGGACCAGGGCGCGTGCACGATAACTCGTGATCTGGCGGATTATCCGCTGGGTGCCTTGGCGTTAGCGCTATTTAGGTCCGGAGGATAATCCGCCACGTTTACCGCCCAAGTCGCGATGAGGCCCTATGTTTTGCTGAAATCATATCAAGTTTATTCCTGTGTTGCTTCTTTTCCACCTTGCATTTCCTTGTACCATATAAAGCATTCTCAGCTACCTTATCCTCTATACTACTCCTAAGTAATTACCCAGTGTGCTAGTATCACATCATCCATTGTTGATCACTCACTGTCATATGTCTAAGTGTGATATCAATTATTAATTTATTATAAAAGTGCAATATATATATATATATATATATTGTTTAATTCTCAAATAAACCTTTTAAATTTGCAAAACATACTTACTTCTTGGCTCAGTGGGGTCAGGGGGATTCTAAGAGAGGGGTGTTATATAAGGGTTGTCATCCAGAGTACACGAACTGGACATAAAAATATATAATTAAGGGCTTCCCTTGAGCAATCCCAGACAAGGCACTGACTTAGTGGGACTGCCTGATTGGAGTCATTTAACAAAGTGGGGGCTCGTCCAGGATTCTGGATTAGATCTATCACTTGTGCTGATTAATACAGTGTGCCAGCTGACAGGATACATATCCGGTTAGATCACCACACTGTGTTACGCTGTGAAGCACTCCTCAAAGGAACGCTCTAAGGAAACGGTCTGTTTTGCAAAATAAAATACAAATGTCTGTAAGTCAGGAAGGAAATCAATCTCCAGAATGACGACCTTGGTAGATATGAATATAGCTAGGGAGCACTTCTTACATAAACTGTTTGTGAGAGGTGAATGGTCTGAACAGGACCAACATGTATGGTTGCAGGCAATCGCGCAACAGGTCACTGAAACAGGGTCAGACACATGGAGAGATCAGGGTCCATTACATGTGGCCCTGAGGGGATTATATATGGCCCCTAAAGCCAAAGATGAACACAATAAAATTGCCAGGGTAGCAGCATATTTATATTTATATATGGAAGCCATACAAGATAAATGTGCTGAAGGCCAAGATCTGGCAAATAGGCAACTGATGGTGTTAGAAAAGGCCCAATCTGACCTGGTCTCTTCGGAGCAGAGGCTGCACAGAAGCCAGGAGTCTGAAAACGAGAGTAGACAATACATCATTAAAATGAAGGAGGATATGGATATCCTGCAACAGGAAAAGGCTGACCCGGATACCAGATTTCTGGCCTTGCAGAAGGAGCACCAAGACAGTTTGGACTCCTTACTGCAGAGCCAGAAAAAGCTGGAGCAACAGATCAATTTCAACAGGGCGTGCACAGAGCAGGTAGCCACCCTGCAAATCCAACTAGGCAGAGAGAAAGAGGAAAGCAATAAATTGATTTTGAAAGACCTGGATACCCAGGCAGAGTTTGATGAAGAGCGCCAGAAAGCTGGTGCCCTTCAAAGGCAAAGGGACGACCTGGCGGCACAGATGCAGCTTCTGAGTCAGGAAAGGGACACCTTAGGCCAGGAAGTCTGCCACTTGAAAAGGAAAATTGAAGAAAATCACATGGCCCTCCAGGGACTTGGTTACCTCCAAAATGAACACCAGAACTTGTTAGAGCACACCAGGAGGGTGGAGGATGCTCTGGCAAGAAAGGAGCAGGCCAGTAGGGATGGGACTCAGGAGGTAACCCTCCTGTAGCAAAGACTGGCCCAGTACTCCAGGACCAATCAGGAGGCACAGAGAGAGAATGAGGCTCTCTGCCAGCACAACGATAGGCTCCAGCAACAGGTAGCCATGCAGGAGAGACTGATAGAGTCTAGTAAGGCCTTAGTTGAGGAACTGAACGCGCAGGCTCTTGCATGGCAACAGGGAGCAGGGGCTGATAGAGATGAGGTTCGCTGTTAAAGGGAAACACCTGAGCATAACCTCAGGAGCCCTAGTACCAGAGGCCTTCATCCCTCCCAGTCCCTGGACGCTACCACCCCCATGTCCCCTGGCGCACATGAGCACAGGGCCACAGGGATGGCAGATTACTATCCAGCCAAAAGGATGGGGCTCATAGGCCAGTACCACCCAGGAATGGATGGTCGGGCATCCGGGTATGGGCACCCAAGCACAGTGCAATTTAGTGGGGAACCCCAGGAGAGTAGGCCCACTAAGGGCATCCTGAAAACCTCTGCCCAGTTAGGTCAGTGGGGGGGGGGGTACCCAGCAAATCCTGGTAGAAAGGAGGGATCTGAAGACACAGGACACAGGAGACCAGGTCCCCATATTCTGCCAGCCATTCCCAGGCTCGCAGAATCTGGGAAAACGTGGAAGATCAGACGGGCACCTCATCGGAGGATGAATGGACCAGGGTGACCCGAACCAAAAAGGCCAATAAGGCAAAAAGGGCCTTGCTTAAGGACCCCTTAAAACAGATTAATGCAATCAGGAGTGTCATCATGCCTTATCACAAGAACTCCAAGTATTCTGTGTGGGAACACTTGGAGCTCTTTGAGCAAATGATGGAGACCTTCCCTTTGAAGGACAGCAGTAGCTGCATCCAGTACGTCAAATGGACATTCTCCCCAGAATACTCCAGTTTCTTTGCGGGGCTGGAGGACCAAAATCATTCAAGATGGTCCACCTATAGGGCGGCCATCTTGAAACACTTTTCTGTGCATAGAAATCCCGAAGAGGCTCGCAAGGCAGCCTACAATTTGCAATGTGGGGAGGATCAGGCCCCACAAGAATTTGTGCAAGAATTGAAGCGTGCCTTTGCGAAGACCACCAGAAGGGTGCGCACGGACAGCAGAGAATTCATCAACACATTTTTCCATGCTCTCCCCAAATACATAATGACCCAGCTCATGAGAGATTTTCACGAGAAAAGATCTTTAGACTGGGTCATTGAGCAAGCCACCCACATCTATGAGGTGCAGAAACCGGTGGAAAACAAGAATCAGCAAAAAAAAAAAAAAAAACAATAGCACCCCTGCTGTTGCCAAGGTGGCAGAGGTAAAGGTTGCCCCCGTTTTAGATTTAGAGATGGGGGGCCTAAAAACCTGCCTGCACCGAACAATTCACAGCCCAGAAGGCCCTCGGGCCAGTCACAGACAGGGAGTCAAGGAGGTAATCCCACAAATGGGGTCCCCCGCTCCCCTGACTATGTAAGTCCCCGCTATAAGGGAAACAGACCAATCCTGGGTTATGTGTGGACTCCTCCAGCCCAAGGGGGGGGGATCCAGTCAAGCACCTGACTCAGGGAACTTCCCTCCTAACTTCCCACTGGAGGGCAGAAATTCCCCAAACACTGGGCAGAACTTTTTTCCCAGGTATCCACCCAATTTCCAACCCCAAAGTCATCCATCCTTCTTTCCCCTATTCCCTGAGCCCAGACAACCTAATCCGGGAGAGGGGAGGCCAAGGGTGGAGGGGTACCCAAATCTTCCCAACCCAGGGTATTACCAGAGAAGGGATAGCCCAGGGGAGAAAACAGAACCCCGTATCAGCCTGAGCGGGTTTCCCAACTTGAGCGCCAGGTCCAAAACATGGCACAGGATCTGGGTCACATGCTGAGGGCGCAACAGAACCCTCAGATGAGCATGCCAGCGCACAATGCCCCACACTCTGGACCTGGTGCTCCAGAACAATGATGGGGGCAGCACCCCGATAACCCACCAGTTCCCAGGGAGGAGGCACAAGGGGAAGGGGGGTGTAAAGCCTTGGAGGAAGCTTCCTTCCCCACTTGTAAACAGCCCCTGGAAACCCAGGAACCGGAAACAAAATCTCCTACCCCTGAAAGTCTGCCACCCAAGGAGCAGAGAGGAGGTAGGAGAAACAAATGACCCAAAGAGACCCACTTTGTGGAGGAGGTACAGGTCTTCCAATTTGAGGGAGAGGGATCCTCAGAGGATGCTGGGAAAAGGATCTTCTCCTTCAGAGATGGGGGAACTCCTCCCAAGGAAAAATGGGTCCCAAGAGATTCCAATCCAGACTGGGCAGATGTGGGGATTGAGCTGTCGCCGCCCATCATTCTATCCCAGAACCAACAAAACCAAACTTCCCTGGTTCAAACCCATCCGGGTGACTGCCTCCAAAGAGCGGGGGGTGGCCCAGAACCAGAACCAGGGGAACCTAAAACCGAATCAATAGACTGGGTAGATGTGAGGATTGAACTGTCGCCGCCCATCATTCTATCCCAGAAACAACAAGACCGAAAACCCCTGGTTCAAACCCATCCAGGTGACTGCCTCCAAAAAGGGGGGGCGGCCCAGAACTGGAACCAGGGGAACCAAAAACTGCATCAATATCCAGTTGCAAACTTTTTCTTTCAGATTCCCATCACTCTCCACAGAATTCTGCCCAAATCTCTTCTCTCGCCATGTCCAAAACCAGAAAGTGAGCCCACCAGTTGCCCAAAAATGTGCATTGTCTGTGCCCCCTTGAGGAGAAGGAGGGAAGATACTATGCCCCGGTACAAGTCCAGGGGCAGGGTAGAATTTTGGCACTGGTGGACACTGGATCCCAAGCTACCCTTCTGTCCAAAAGGGCCTTTGATGAACTGAATTCAGGTAGGGGGGAGAAGTACCAAATTCCCCTCACCTCTCTTCCTGGACAACTCCAGAACTTTGACGGGAAGGAAATTCCCGTCGAGGGGACTGCAGATTTGGACATCAAAATTGGGCGACACTAGGTGAAACACCCGGTCATAGTAGTGACTCTAGAGGGCACCCCTTGTTTACTAGGGAATGACCTCCTGAGAAGGTTGTCACCTCTAATAGATTGCGTAAACAAGGTCCTCTGGACCCAGACAAGCCGACAAATAAAATTAAAACAGAGTGTCAACCATATTAGTTTAAATGGCACCTGCCACATGGTTGAGCAAAAATCTGACCAAGTAGAATTTCACTTCCAGATCAACCAAATTCCAGATGTGACAGTAATAGCAGTAGGACAACAGACTGGTGATGGGGGGTCCTCTCTATTTCTGAAAATCAACCTTCCTTCCAGTTTAAGGTGGCATTCCACACTGGAGGGAAACACCCTGAAATTCTTTACCAATAGACAATCAGACACTCCCACTCCTATAGTCCAGAAAGATGTGAAATCAGCTCAGAGCCTGGCTGATATTCAGCAAATTGGAGAGCAGTTGTTCATCCCTGTTCAGTTAAATGATGGGAAGGACTCAGCCATTCCCACATTCAAACTGATAGACAAAAGTGGATCTGGAAACACCCAATTCGAAACATCTCCTGCCAAGCAGGTGTATGCTCAAAATCTCCATTGGCAACAAGAGCATAGTCCATAATTGTTGTTTGTTTGTTTGTTTGTTTATTATTTGTATAGCGCACCTGACCCAGAGGTATATGGGCGCTTGAGCATCAAGTTACAGGCATAGGTAGGAACATTTGTACAATTGTGCAATGTAAGTATAGTTACAACATCGGTTATGACAGCAGTTATAGTAGACTGAGTGACATACATACATACGGTGCTAGTTAATTGTTAAGTAACCAGGTGATGATCTTAGTTCTGAAAGGTTGAAATGTAGGGGTAGATTTGATGTCCGATGGGATAGTGTTCCATAATTGTGAAGCTAGAACTGGGAAACTGGATCCGCCGGCTCTTTTGAGGGAGTATTTGGGCACTGTCAGTTGTAGTGTATTAGAGGATCTGGTGGTTCTAATATTCTGTCTTAAGATGAATTTATCGGTTAAATAAGGTGGGGCCAGGTGGTTAAGAGCTTTGTAGGTGAGGCAGATAGTTTTTAGGTCTATTTTTTGTTGGATGGAGAGCCATTTGCATGTGATTCTTGTGGCTGAGATGTGTTCTCTTCTGGGAATATTAAGGGCGGCGCGGAGTGCATTATTTTGTAGAACTTGTAGTTTGTTAACAACCGTTTTATTGGCACCTACATACAGGCTGTTGCAATAATCCAGTTTGGATTGTATAAGTGCTCTGGCTAGAGTAAGGCAATTGTTGGGGGATATCAGAGGTCTGCAGGCTCTGATTAGTTTCCCAGTGTAAGCAGTGGCTGAGGCGGTCATATTAATTTGTTTGGCGAGGTTGGTGTTAGTGTCGAGATAGAAACCAAGAGTTTTTACACTTTTGGCAGTGGGAATGGTGTTGCCGTCAATGATGAAGCTAGAGTAGCTCGGGCTGAGATTCCGGATAGTGTTGGGTGAGCCGACAAGGAGCAGTTCGGTCTTGTCATCGTTCAGACAGAGGCCATGTGTGGCCATCCATGCCTGAACGATGGAGAAGACTTCACCGATCCTGTTGGCATCCGTGTTGTGGTTGCCTGATAAAGTGAGGAGTATCTGGGTGTCATCTGCGTAGTTAGTGCAGGTGACACCCAGATGGTCCAGTTTATCGAATAGGGGCTTTGTGAATATATTATACAAGGTGGGTGAAACACACGATCCTTGTGGGACACCGCAGGTGATGGGAATAGGGTCGGCTGCTGCAATGGGTGAGAAGACTCGCATGGTCCTATTGTCCAGGAAGGATTGGATCCATGTGACCGCCGAGTGGGAGAAGTGTGCTGCCGATGATAGGTGGTTGCACAGGATTTTGTGGTCAACCAGGTCAAAGGCAGCGGAAAGGTCGAGGAGAAGCAGGATAGCAGCTCTCCCTTTATCTTTGATTTCGTCTATCTGGCTCTTGAGATCAACAAGGGCCGTTTCCGTCCCATGTTGGGGACGAAAGCCAGATTGGCGAGTACCTAGTAATCGGTTAGTTTCAAGGTAATCCTGAATTTGTAAATAGGCCACTCTGTCAAGGATCTTTAGTAAAAATGGGACAGTGGTAATGGGTCTATAATTTGTGGGTATGTCTGGGTCGAGGGTCTGTTTTTTTAGCAAGGGTAGGACCCAGGATTGTTTCAGATTACTTGGGACCATATTGTTAGAAAAAGACAAGTTTATTAATTTGGTGATAAGGGGGAGAGATCCCTGGCAGCATCCTTGATTATCTGTGCGGGGCAGCTATCCCCCTTGCAGTTCGAGGGTTTCAAGGATGCTATAATTTTTTGTACTTCAAGTGTGGTCACCTTTTTGAAGGTGAAGCCTGGGCTAGAGGCGGTGAGAGGGGGATGGGTGGGTCTGGAGGAGGGGTCGTGAGTGAGCTGTTGCCGTTTGTTTTCAATTTGTAGTTTGGAGCCCTGAGATTTTGTTGGCAAGGGCATTCTGGATCCCTGTGCACCAAGGTTTATCCTTTGTGCAGGTATCTTCAGGAGGAGTGGGGTTTTCTAATTCCTTTAAGATGTTAAAGAGCTCTTTTGTGCTGGAGCCTGCCTGTGAAATCCTGGAATTAAGAGATTCTTTCTTAGCACGCGCAATCTCATTTTTGTAGTGGGTGGAGAAGTTGGTGAGGTTAGTTCTATTGTCTGCTGAAGGCACCGATTTCCATAGTGATTCCAGTTTGCTTTTTTGTAGTCGGAGAAGTTTGAGCTCTGGGGTGTACCATGTATTCAGGTGCGCTTTAGGTTTCCCTTTACGCATTTTTAGTGGGGCAATGGTGTCGATAGCTTTAGCCATGGAGTCATTATAGGTGTTGACCATCGAGTTTAAGTCAGTTGTATTTGGTAGGGCGTTCAGAATGGGGGTCACCAGAGGCATTAAGGCTTCAGCTGTAATGTTGCTCTTTTTCCTAGTTTGGCAGGCCGGAGCAATAATAGGCTTTTTGTGCACTAGGTTGTTTATATTAATGTCAAGGGGGAGGAGGTGGTGATCCGTCCAGATGAGTTGTACAGGGTCCTTTTGGGTAATGTTGCAATTGAGGGCGGTAACCCAGTCAAGGATTCTGCCTTTCGAGTGGGTGGGTTTAGAGCAGAGTTGAAGGAGGCCATGCTCCTCTAATGCCGTGGCCAGGGCAGTGGCGGGGGAGTCATGAGGGTCATTAAACCCAAGATTGAAGTCTCCCAGTATAATTATTTGAGCTGAAGGTTTGGAGCTTTCGGCTACTAGGGAGGTGATGTCTTCCTCAAAAGAGCCCGGTGGGCCCGGGGGTCTGTAGATTATGTGCACAGTGATCGTACTCTTTGGGGAGGTTTGTAGTTTAACTGTGAGGTGTTCACATGATTTGAGTGGAGGAGAGGAGCCTAGTCTGATATCGAGTGAGGACTTGAAGATGAGGGCTACACCACCTCCTCGAGCGTTAGGTCTGTCTACTCTGAGGATAGTATAGTTGTCAGGGATGGCTAGGGTAAGGGATGGTCCCGCAGCCTCATGTAGCCAAGTTTCTGTCATAGCAAGGAAGTCTAGGTTGTTAGTCAGAATGATGTCGGCGACTTCTGTAGAATGGGCGACCAGGGATCTAACATTTAGAAGAGCTCCTTTTAGTGTATGGAGGGTCGAGATGATGGGGGTTATAGTGTACTTGTTGGTTTTGTTGGGTGGTTTAGGTGGGCGTTTGCTCGTTTTGTGGTGGATTCTGGCACCAAGTCTATTGTTGCGATCGGTAGGGATAAGGGTGGTTGTTTGAGAGACAGTAAGGTCAATCATCGTGGAGGGGCTGTGATGATGGGTGGGGCAGGGTGCTCTAGTGTCTGTTGGGTTCTGCTTGGATCTATCTGCACTCTTGTTGTTTAGGACATCGTAAAATTGTGCATGGTCATAGGTAGGATAGGCAGATTGTGGGACCGGGAGGAAGGCTGGAGTAGTGGGCAGGAATGGTGTGGGGCAGGCGATAGGGTAGTGTCTTGGGCAGGCGGGTCTAGCTAGTCCATTTTTATGGGTTAAGTAGCTGTTACCGTTGCAGAGTATATTGCTTTGCATGACACAGAAGGGGAACATGATCACGGTAAGGCAAAGTAGCATAATGTGTGTGCTAGGGGCAATGCGCCGTGCAGAGGATAGGCAGATGAGGGACATCGGTGCGGCCATAAGGCACAACACAATAGTATGGTTAAAATACGACCATAGGGCACAACACAATAGCGTGGTCACTGTGCGATCATAAGGCACAACACAGTAGCGTGGTCTAAATGCGACCATAGGGCACAACACAGTAGCGTGGTCTAAGTGCGACCATAGGGCACAACACAGTAGTGTGGTCTAAATACGACCATAGGGCGCAGCACAGTAGTGTGGTCACTATGCGACCATAGGGCACAACACAATAGCGTGGTCTAAATGCGACCATAGGGCACAACACAGTAGCATGGTCTAAATGCGACCATAGGGCACAACACAGTAGTGTGGTCACTATGCGACCATAAGGCACAACACAGTAGTGTGGTCTAAATATGACCATAGGGCAAAACACAGTAGTGTGGTCTAAATATGACCATAGGGCACAGCACAGTAGCGTGGTCTAAATGCGACCATAGGGCACAACACAGTAGTGTGGTCTAAATATGACCATAGGGCACAACACAGTAGTGTGGTCTAAATATGACCATAGGGCACAGCACAGTAGCGTGGTCTAAATGCGACCATAGGGCACAACACAGTAGTGTGGTCTAAATATGACCATAGGGCACAACACAGTAGTGTGGTCTAAATACGACCATAGGGCACAACACAGTAGTGTGGTCACTATGCGACCATAGGGCACAACACAGTAGTGTGGTCTAAATATGACCATAGGGCACAACACAGTAGTGTGGTCTAAATACGACCATAGGGCACAACACAGTAGTGTGGTCTAAATAGGACCATAGGGCACAGCACAGTAGTGTGGTCTAAATATGACCATAGGGCACAGCACAGTAGCGTGGTCTAAATGCGACCATAGGGCACAACACAGTAGTGTGGTCTAAATATGACCATAGGGCATAACACAGTAGTGTGGTCTAAATACGACCATAGGGCACAACACAGCAGTGTGGTCACTATGCGACCATAGGGCACAACACAGTAGTGTGGTCTAAATATGACCATAGGGCACAGCACAGTAGCGTGGTCTAAATGGGACCATAGGGCACAACACAGTAGTGTGGTCTAAATATGACCATAGGGCACAACACAGTAGTGTGGTCTAAATACGACCATAGGGCACAACACAGTAGTGTGGTCTAAATATGACCATAGGGCACAACACAGTAGTGTGGTCTAAATACGACCATAGGGCACAACACAGTAGTGTGGTCACTATGCGACCATAGGGCACAACACAGTAGCGTGGTTTAAATACGACCATAGGGTATGTGAGTAGTACTAGAGACCATAGACCCAACTGAGTGGGGGTGGCTAGGAGTCCATGCGTACAGTAATGTCCCGGTACTTGCAAGTACTTACAATGCGTTCTCTTTATGCGGGAGGGTTCTGGTAGTGGGTAGGTTGCAAGTTGCTCCGTGTTGATGGCCACTCCGCGCTCTCATGCGCGTAACAGGCGCAGAACAGGCCTTTGTATGGCCTTAGGACTGGCCGCCGGTGATTCCGCCTGCCGGCGGTTCCTTCGTTTCAAATCGAGGTTCAGCCTCGATATCGTGCCGCGATGCACCCGGCATGGGCGAGTCAGGCACCTCTTGTGGACAGGGTCAGGCAGGCCCTGCTCAGTTAGCGCGCTCCGTGCCTGGGTATTGTTGTGGGTCCTCTGCTGGGCTGGGGGGGTGGGGGGCTCCTGCCCTCACCCCTCTGGGTGGATGGAAAGAAGTGGGGGACCTGGGCGCAGAACAGGCCTTTGTATGGCCTTAGGACTGGCCGCCGGCGATTCCGCCTGCCGGCGGTTCCTTCGTTTCAAATCGAGGTTCAGCCTCGATATCGTGCCGCGATGCACCCGGCATGGGCGAGTCAGGCACCTCTGTTGGGTCGTGCGAGACGTCACTGCCGCCTTTTACTTAGGCAGTGACATTCTCAATCGCTTTGCCATTAGTTTGGACCTAATAAACTTCAAAGCTTGGTCCCGATTAGTGGATAATCCCATGGGCTTTGATGATCCAGAAAAAGCATTTAGGTCAGCTCAATTGCTACCTTATGCAGTTGAAATTCAGGTTAAAGAGGAAGTCACCATCCCAGAAAGGACCCGACAATTCTCCCTGCAAGTGAAAGTTGAAAGAGGACAAAAATTGAAAAACCCTGATGCTTATATTCATCTAAATGCTTCTCTCCAATAGCACGGGTTAGGGGTAAACCCAACACCATTAGTCAACATAGAACATGACACCATTCCAATAGAGGTGGATAACAGCGACTTACAGAGTATTACTCTAGCAACAGGCACCATTATTGGAATGGCAGTTGATGACCGACATTTCTCCATTGATTTAGGAAATGAACTGTTAGGACCAATCCCCAAGGACTGTTTTGACAGTGACAGTGATGACAATACAACACCAGACAGGATCTTTACCCGGCATGGGGGGAACTTCCTGGTGTACACTTCTTGCCCTTATGGTAAGGAAGACATGACTTGTGACTTCAGAAGGGATGAGGTGATTTTCCAGGTCCATGAGGGCTGCCTTTCCCACCTGAAGCCTCCAGTCCAAATCAGCACTCTGACCAGGGACTTCTCCACCCAGCTGGAGGAGGCCACTGAGATAGCAAAACCAGAAGTCTTTCCAGGCTTCAGGCAGATGGTGGAAGAGAGAGTCAACCTAGCTGATGCCTGCGTGACTCTGGAACAGAAGCAAAAGTTGAAACAAGTTTTCTTGGATTTCCAAGATCTCTTTGCGGTAGACTCATATGACTGTGGTCGCACCGACATCCGCACAACAACAATTCCCACGGACCCTGGAATGACTCCAGTGTTTGTGAAGCAAAATCGTTTGCCTTTCGCATTCATGGAGTCCCTTACTGAAATAATTAAGAACCTTGAGTCCCGGGGAATAATCCGTCCAGTACACAGCACCTTCAATAATCCGGTGCTGGGAATATTGAAGCCAAACGGCCAGTGGAGACTCTGTGCCGACCTTAGGGAGCTCAACAAACGGGTCCATACTTCCCGATGGCTTCTGCCATACATTGACCAAGGTTTGGCCCAGATTCAGGGGTCACAGGTATTCACTGCGATAGACCTGACCAATGGATACTGGACAGTGCCTGTCAGTAGGGAGGACCAATACAAACTGGGTTTCACCTTTGGGGGCCAGCAGTACACATGGACCCGAACTCCCTTCAGATACCTCAACTCCAGCAATGAATTCAACATTTTCCTACATAAGGCCATGCCCGACCTGGGTGCGACGGTTGACCTGGCTTATGTAGATGATGTCCTCTTCAAAAGTTCATCTGTGGAAGAACACATAGCGGAGATCCGTTATGTTCTGTCACAGTTGAGGGCCGCCGGAGCAAAACTTTCCTTTTAGAAAGCACAGTGGTGTAGAACCCGTGTTAATTTCTTGGGGCATGAGATTACTCCTCAGGGTCTCTGTCCCCAAGAAAAGAAAGTGGAAGTACTTCAGAAACTGAAGGATCCCACAACTCTGCGGGAACTAAGGAGCCTTGGACTGACTAATTACAGCAGAAAGTTCATTGAGGGCTACGCAAAGATCACCAGACCCCTGATTCATCTCTTGAAGGGGGGGGTCAAGTGGGAATGGGGTCCAGAACAATCCGAGGCAGTAAGACAACTCAAAAGAAGCCTCTCACAAGCGCCTTGCCTAGCTTACCCTGTCAGAAACCAGGAGTTCTTCCTGGAGACTGGGTTTTCTAATACGTGCTTGATGGCAGTATTATACCAAAAGCATGACAAGGTCAATAAAGTAATCTCCTATGCGAGCAAAACTTTATCCTCTGTGGAGGAAAAATTCAACGATTGTGAAAAGGCACTCCTGGCAACGGTCTGGGCATTGAAGAATTACCGCCCGTTCATCCAGGGGGAACATATCATAGTGGAGACTCCACACCAGCCTCTGCCATATCTCCAAAGTGACAGAATCGGGGCCGGAAATGTGAGTAATTCCCGAATTACTTCCTGGATTCTGTCAATGCAAGGCTTTCCTGTGGAGGTCAGATATGGACAAAACAAGAAGAGTCCCCTCGCGCAAGGTCTTGCTGACTTGCATGATTGTGCCAGAGAAAACTGTCTCGAGGACGAAAGTCTAAAAATCAAGGACAACATTGAGGCATACCTTAATTCCCCCCACAAAGTCTTTGAAGAAGACAAGTGTGAAGGGAATGCCCACTGTCTATGTGGATGGATGCTCTTACCATGTTGACAACAACGGGGAAAAAGAACTGGTGGCCGTTGTAGGGAATGCATGGGTGAATGAGTCCCCAAAACCCTCCGCTGGGTACAAAATTGGTCCCCGAAGTAGTCAGGTAGCAGAGTTGATGGCTGTGCATCAAGCCATCCTCACTGCTGTCCAACATCAACTCCACGAACTGGTCATAATCACAGATTCGGATTATGTACGGAACGGGTTCGTGGAGCACCTGGTTAATTAGAAAACCAGAGGCATGCTATGTGCTAATAACAAACCCTTGAAACATGGGAAGTTGATCCAAAGTAATGATGATCTGGTCACATCGAATGGGATGACCATCTACTGGAAAAAGATAAAGGGTCATTCCAAAGTAGAGGGACCAGACAAAACTGGAAATCACTCAGCTGATCAGCTGGCCAAAGCCCGGGCAATCCAAAGGGATCTAATAGAAATAGAGTCCCTGTTGGGGAAAATCCAGGTCACTGCTATCACTAGATCCCAGACAAATGCTCACAATGATCTTTCAACTGCACAGTGGAGTAAGCAGACCTCCGATGCTGATTTAATTACGGCTCAAAAGGGGATCCAATAATTGTTAAGTTTTACCAACACATTGAGGACCCTGAGAACTTTCCCCTGACGGATACCGATTACATTGGGAAGGAGGACCTTAGAGTGTTGATGAAATGTCCAAAGATGTTCCGAATCCAAGACGGTTTGTTGGTAAGGAAATCCCAAGCTGGCCATGATCAGTGGGTGGTCCCTACCTCATTCCAAAGCCTGATGTTAAGTCACGCCCATGATGCGGCCACAGCCAGTCATAGGGGGTTTCACACAACACTTGAGATCTTAAGAGAGGCTGCATACTGGCCACACATGGGGCAGGACCTCGACCAATACTTGAAGGGGTGTCTGGTGTGTGCACAATTTCAGCCATCATCCCTCACACATCATGCGCCTCTCCAAAAGAGGGGGATGATACTGCCATGCCATGGTCAGATTTGCAAATCGACTTCGTAGGCCCTGTAATTCGCTCGTCTAGAGGAAACAAGTACATGTTGACCGTCACATGCTTGTTTACCAAGTGGGTGGAATGTCTCCCGGCCCCAAACTGCAAGGCAGAAACAGCAACTGCCCTGATGATTAACCACATCTTTTCCCGTTTTGGTCTACCTCAAAGGATTGAGTCAGACAGAGGCATCCATTTCACCAGCGAGGGAATGACAAAGATGTGGAAGATACTGGGGGTCAAAAGGAAGCTACACATTGCTTACCGGCCAGCCTCTTCTGTTGCAGTGGAGAGATATAACAGAACCATTGTGAGCATATTAACAAAGTTTGTGGCAGATTCTGGGCCAAGTTGGGATATCTGACTACCTCTGGTCCTAATGGCCATCAGATCTACCCCGTCATCTGCAACTAAAATGTCACCATTTGAGCTGATGACTGGACGCAAGATGGTGCTTCCCCAGCATTTGCTCTACAGGACCCGAGAGCAGACATTGATAAATGTCTCCACAACTCATGAGTATGTGGAGAATTTAAGGAAACACCTCCAACATGCTTTTGCCTATGCTAAGCGGAATCTAGAAAGATCAGCCGATAGCATGAAGACCCACTACGACCTGAAGACCACCAGGAAGGAATATAATGTGGGAGACCGGGTTTATCTATACAATTTCCAAAGAAACCAGGCCAAACAGCGAAAATGTTTGCCTACATGGAAGGGACCGTTTGAAATTATAGACAAGGTCTCCCCAGTAGCGTATAAGATCCGCATCCCCAAAGGTAGTCTGGCGGAAGGGAAAGACAAGTGGGTACATATAAATCAGCTAAAGTGTTGCCATCCCAGGCACACTCTGCAGCAACTGGAGGAGTCCTCTGCAATGCCAGAGGGGACTTTGTAACGCTCACCTGATTCTCGCAGAGGCGCCGGTCTTGACTGGGCGACTACCGTATCTTCAAAGGTGATGTGTAGCACCCGGTTGGCTCTTTGGGCTGGACCTCTGTGCACTGTATGCCTGACGTGTAGAGTAAGATGTCTGCAGATAGAAAATATGGGGTTAATGAACTGGGGTTATTGGGGTGTCCCTATCTCTTTCCTCTTCTCCTCTCCTGTAGACCCCCAAAGGTTAACGCTCTCACCTTAGGTAAGTGAATGCCGAGCTCTCCATCTGCCTCGGGGCAGGGTGCTGTAGCCAGTTTCTGCACTGGATAGGTAGCGCAGGCCTCTTGACTTCAGAGGACTGCTGTCCGTCGTTTACTGCACGAACGGTAAGTTTCGAGTCATTCAAATGTCTTTTTAAAGTCTTTAGTAATGATGTCTCTTGTTTTGCAGGGTTCCGGCGATGGCGGATGACGGGCTGAAGTGAGTTGAAGATGGAGCCCGTGTGATGAATAGAAGCGCCTGGAAGCACGTGAGTAAGCGCTTGTTGCCTGCTTCACGATGCGCTCTAACTGTCTTTTTATTTTGCAGGTACGAGTCCGGAGCGGCTGCAGGGTGCCGGAATACCCACTGGATTAGATGTGGAAAGGAGTAATGGCACGTGAGTATTAAAGTTCCCCAATGTCTTTAAACGCACCTTGTTTTGTCTTTCAGATGCGGATGCAGCGCCGAAGGCCTCCGGAGCGTGCGAAGAGTTGGTAGGCTTTTGTCTTTCAGATGCCGGAATGCAGTATGAAGACCTCCGGAGCGCACGAAGAGTAGGTAAGCCTTTGCCTTTCAGATGCCGGAATGCAGTGTGAAGACCTCCGGAGCGCACAAAGAGTAGGTAAGCCTTTGCCTTTCAGATGCCGGAATGCTAACCTGTTCTTTCTTGTCTTTATAGGTGTTGCTGAAGACTGGATTCAGGATGGTAAGCCTTTTTCCTTCGGCCCAGGACTGGATGCAGAAGACACGATGAGCGTCCTGCTGCAGAGGGTGCAGAATAACGCAAAGCAAGATTCATCCACCGGGTGTGGTTTAAATAGCCTCCTGTAGTGCTTAGGTGTCTCGTTCCACAGCCACGCCTAAGTAAGAAAAGAGTTCCTGGTAAGAAAAGAGTTCCTGCCTTCCAGAAGAGTTCCAGTGTTCTAATTCTAGGGAGTGGCTCCAGCCCCACCCAACAGGAAAAGTAGTTCCAAACAGAAGAGGATCAGAGGCTCAACTGGCAGGCAAGTAAGCAGCATGGTCTGCTGCAGGTAAGTCCACCCAAGCATTATGAGCCCGGCGCTTCCAGCGCTGGGACTGGGCATATTTATGAGCCTGGTGCCACTGGCGCCAGGACTGGGTCCAAAAGGTCCCAATTGGGACTGGTTGGCACTCGGAACCTGGGTTATGGATCTGCTTCCAAGGGAGTTGGGAAAACCCTGACCTTTTGGAAGCAGAGATCATGACAGTACCCCCCCTCAAGGCCCCTCCCAAACCGGGCTTCTCCGGGGGTTTTGGCTTGTCAGGAAATGTTCGGTGAAATCTTTTGATTAGGCGAGGAGCGTGGACATATTCAGCAGGTTCCCAGGATCTCTCTTGGGGGCCGTAGCCTTTCCAGTCAATTAGGTAGAATAGTTTAGATTTGGAGATCTTGGAGTCCAGAATGCTTTTGACTTCAAACTCGAGTTCTCCATCCACTAGGATAGGTTTTGGAGATTTGGTTAGTCGGGTTTGAGGTTGCACGGGTTTTAATAGGGAGACGTGGAAGACCGGATGTATCTTCATGTGCGGGGGCAAGTCCAACTTGACTGCTACTGGGTTTACTATGGTAGTGATGGAATAGGGACCAAGGTATCTTGGGTTGAATGTGCGTGGCCCTTTTAGAGATAGATATTTGGTGGATAACCAGACTTGATCCCCTACTTGATAGTGAGGGGCTTCCTTCCGATGTTGATCTGCTCCTTTCTTGTATTGTTCTTTAGCCCTTTGAAGGTGAGAAACAGCTTCCTTAAAGGCTTGGGTGATTGTAGAATGCAGGTAGTCTACTGCTGGTGTTTCAAGATCTTGGAGGGGATCCAACTCCGAGGTTCGAGGGTGACTGCCGTACAAAAGAAAAAACGGGGTTTTCCCAGTTCCCGAATGGACAGAGTTATTGTAGGCATACTCGGCTATCCAAAGGATATCTTTCCAAGTTTTTTCAGTTTGTTGCAACATGCAGCGTAAATACTGTTCCAGAGTTTGATTGGTCCTCTCGGTTTGTCCGTCGGTCTGAGGGTGGTGACTGGTCGATAGTCTCACATCAATTTGAGCCGACCGACAGCAACTTCGCCAAAAATGAGAAATAAATTGACTACCTCGATCCGAAATTAGAACCGAAGGAAAACCGTGCAGTCGGACGATGTTTTCGAGAAATTCTCGGGCCAGAGTTGCTGCTGTTGGCAAGCCTTTGAGTGGAATGAAATGCGCCATCTTGGAGAATAAGTCCACGATTACTAGAATCGTATTGTATCCGGAGCATGGAGGTAGATCGGTGATGAAGTCCATAGAAAGCGTATGCCAAGGGCGAGGTGGGATGTCAATAGGGCGTAAGAGGCCTGCTGGTCTTTCCTTTTGACTCTTGTTTTGGGCACATACTCCACATCACATTATAAAGTCTCTGATATCTTTTTTCCAAGACGGCCACCAGAAGTAGCGCTTGATCTTTTCTGAGGTCTTGGCTATACCGGGATGACCTTCCATTAAAGAGTCGCGATAACAAGAGATTACTTTTTTCTGTAAATCTGTGCTGGGTAGGTATAATCGTTCTTGGAAATACAATAAGTTGTCCTTTGCTGCAAAGTCCTTTCCCTGCAGATGCCAATTCTGTATATCTGCTGGAGTTACAAGTTGCCTGGCTTTATCCTTAACTTCCTCTATGGATTCTGTGGCGATTACACCCAGAATTCTTTGTTCGGGAATGATTGGTACAGGTTTAGGGTTGATCAAGTGTTCTTCCACTCCCATCCGAGAAAGGGCATCGGCTTTACCGTTCTTTGTACCAGGTCGATAGGTAATTATGAAGTCAAACTCGGCAAAGAATAATGCCCAACGGAGTTGTCTAGAGGATTGGGCTTTTGCGGTTTTCATATATTGCAGGTTTCGGTGATCCGTAATCACAGTAACGGTGTGTCGGGCCCCCAGCAGATAATGCCGCCAAGCCTTAAAGGCAGACTTGATAGCCAGAAGTTCCTTGTCAGTAATCGTGTAATTGACTTCAGGAGGCGAGAATTTGCGGGACCAAAATGCCACGGGATGCAACTGATTGGTTACCGGGTCCTTTTGTGATAGAACTGCCCCCATGGCAAGGCTTGAAGCATCAGTTTCCACGATGTAGGGGAGTTTGGGGCGAGGGTGTTTTAAGATTGGTGCAGAGATAAATTTAGTCTTCAAATCCTGGAAAGCTTGTTCCGCCTCGGTAGACCATTCAAAACGTTTGTTTTTCTTTAACAAGGCAGTGATGGGCTGGACTATTCGAGAGAACTCGGGGATAAACCTGCGGTAAAAGTTAGCGAAGCCTAACATGCTTTGCACACCTTTTACGGAGGATGGTGATGGCCATTTGAGAACTCCATCGACTTTCTTTGAATCCATACGCACTCCGCCAGGTGATAATATGAATCCCAAGAATTCAACTTCAGTCACGTTGAAAACACATTTTTCCAACTTAGCGAAAAGTTTGTGTTGACGCAATCTTTCGAGGACCATTTTCACGTGTTTCCGATGTTCAGATTCCGATGAAGAATAAACGAGGATGTCGTCAATGTAAACAACAACACATACATCTATGAGCTCTCTGAGGACATCGTTCATAAAATATTGAAAGGCGGCCGGGGCATTGCAAAGTCCGAAGGGCATGACCTGATATTCAAATAGCCCATACTTGGTGCGGAAGGCCGTCTTCCATTCATCGCCCTCTTTTACTCGTACCAAGTGGTAAGCTCCTCTAAGATCCAGCTTTGTATATATGCATGCTTTTCTGACTTGGTCCAGGAGTTCAGGGATCAAAGGTAACGGATATCTATTCTTAACGGTGATCTGGTTCAGGGAGCGATAATCGATACAAGTTCTAAGGTCTCCTTCCTTTTTTGGAACGAAGAACAAAGCTGAAGAAGCAGGGGACTTGGAAGGACGAATAAACCCATTTGCCAGGTATTGATCCAGGTATTGTCGAAGGTGAAGGTTCTCAGGCTCGGTGAGGGCATAAATTCTACTACAAGGAGGAGTAGATCCAGGTATCAGGTCTATCTGGCAGTCATAAGACCTATGAGGAGGTAGAGAGTTAGCCTGATCCTTCCGGAAAACATCTTGGTATTCTAGGTATTCGGAAGGTAACTGGGGAGTCTCTGAAGAAATTGCGGCCAGTGCAACACCAGGTGGAGGGTGACAAGTAGAGACACATTCTGGAAACTGGACCGTTCTTGCTCGCCAATCGATCAGAGGATTGTGTTTCTCTAACCAAGGTATTCCTAGAATAATCTGAAACTGAGGGGCCTTGATCACATCGAACACGATCTTCTCCTGGTGTCCATCTTGACTTACTAGCGTCACTTCTTGAGTGGTATGCGTTACTGGCCCGGAGGCTATCTCCGTACCATCCACCGTAGTAATGACGTCCTTTACAGCCTTGGGACAAAGAGTTAGATTCATCCTCAAAACCATTTCATGATCCACATAATTGCCGATGGCACCGCTGTCGACGTAAGCTTCAATTGCATGTAATCGATCCGGATTATCAGGGCTAATGAGGACCATAGGTATCACGAAATGCGAGGTCACGGAACTGATTTTTACGCTCGGCAAGAGGACCTCTATTCTTGTCGGGCGAGGTCGTTTCCCTGCTCAGAGTTTGTAACTTTGGTAACTGCAGCTCCTACTGCCTTCTTGGCAGGTTTCACCGGACAGTCTCGAAGAAAGTGCCCTGAGTTTCCGCAATATAGGCATAATTGCAACTGTTTCCTCCTTTCCCGCTCCCGTTGTGTTAGAGGACCTTTCAGACCCCCTATTTGCATGGGTTCCCCGGAGTCTACTCCTTTGGAAGGAGTTGGCGGTTTGGAAAATACTCGAGCATCAAACTTGGAACGATCGGCCTTCCTGTTCTGCAGCCTGTGATCTATTTGAACGACCAAGTCTATGTAATCCGAACAGTCTTGTGGGGGATTCACTACTTGGGCTAAAACGTCTTTGAGCTCTCCACGTAGACCTCTATAAAACAGCGTAATCCTTTTGTCCTCAGGCCATTGAGTTTCCACTATTAGTCTATTGAAAGATGCAATATAAGCCAAAAGGTCTTGATTACCCTGTCGCAACGAAAGAAGCTCATTGTCCAAGGCCTGCCCCTGTGAATGTCTTGCGAACAGTTTTTCCATACTAAGCTGAAAGGCTTGAAAATCATGGAGAACCGGATCATCTTGATGTACTAGAGGGATCGACCAGTCTGCCGCATTGCCACTAAGGTACGAAAGTACAAAAGCTACTTTAGCTTGATCAGTTGGAAAGGCTGCTGGCCGGCATAAGAAGTGCAACCGGCACTGATTGATAAATACTGCAAACCTCTTTGGGTCACCAGAAAATCGCTCGGGCGGAGCCAGAGGTACATTCCCAGGTAGGTTGATCTGCACTGGATTCATAGAGGATGTTGAAGGAAGATTTGCCCCTGATGCGGGTAACGGGGTCTGTCCGGCTTGTGACTGTAGCACTTGTCTAGCAAGATTGTCTGTTCTCTCCTTGGAAATAATTAGTTCCCTTCTTAGAGCATTCGTTTCCTGACGAGTTGCATGCACTTCTGCCCTTAGTTCCCCAAGTAACCGGGCTAGGGGGTCAGTATCCGAGGTTTCCATAGCGCCTGGGCGAGAGTTTTGCGGTAGGCTTTGCGTTCTGTAACGCTCACCTGATTCTCGCAGAGGCGCCGGTCTTGACTGGGCGACTACCGTATCTTCAAAGGTGATGTGTAGCACCCGGTTGGCTCTTTGGGCTGGACCTCTGTGCACTGTATGCCTGACGTGTAGAGTAAGATGTCTGCAGATAGAAAATATGGGGTTAATGAACTGGGGTTATTGGGGTGTCCCTATCTCTTTCCTCTTCTCCTCTCCTGTAGACCCCCAAAGGTTAACGCTCTCACCTTAGGTAAGTGAATGCCGAGCTCTCCATCTGCCTCGGGGCAGGGTGCTGTAGCCAGTTTCTGCACTGGATAGGTAGCGCAGGCCTCTTGACTTCAGAGGACTGCTGTCCGTCGTTTACTGCACGAACGGTAAGTTTCGAGTCATTCAAATGTCTTTTTAAAGTCTTTAGTAATGATGTCTCTTGTTTTGCAGGGTTCCGGCGATGGCGGATGACGGGCTGAAGTGAGTTGAAGATGGAGCCCGTGTGATGAATAGAAGCGCCTGGAAGCACGTGAGTAAGCGCTTGTTGCCTGCTTCACGATGCGCTCTAACTGTCTTTTTATTTTGCAGGTACGAGTCCGGAGCGGCTGCAGGGTGCCGGAATACCCACTGGATTAGATGTGGAAAGGAGTAATGGCACGTGAGTATTAAAGTTCCCCAATGTCTTTAAACGCACCTTGTTTTGTCTTTCAGATGCGGATGCAGCGCCGAAGGCCTCCGGAGCGTGCGAAGAGTTGGTAGGCTTTTGTCTTTCAGATGCCGGAATGCAGTATGAAGACCTCCGGAGCGCACGAAGAGTAGGTAAGCCTTTGCCTTTCAGATGCCGGAATGCAGTGTGAAGACCTCCGGAGCGCACAAAGAGTAGGTAAGCCTTTGCCTTTCAGATGTCGGAATGCTAACCTGTTCTTTCTTGTCTTTATAGGTGTTGCTGAAGACTGGATTCAGGATGGTAAGCCTTTTTCCTTAGGCCCAGGACTGGATGCAGAAGACACGATGAGCGTCCTGCTGCAGAGGGTGCAGAATAACGCAAAGCAAGATTCATCCACCGGGTGTGGTTTAAATAGCCTCCTGTAGTGCTTAGGTGTCTCGTTCCACAGCCACGCCTAAGTAAGAAAAGAGTTCCTGGTAAGAAAAGAGTTCCTGCCTTCCAGAAGAGTTCCAGTGTTCTAATTCTAGGGAGTGGCTCCAGCCCCACCCAACAGGAAAAGTAGTTCCAAACAGAAGAGGATCAGAGGCTCAACTGGCAGGCAAGTAAGCAGCATGGTCTGCTGCAGGTAAGTCCACCCAAGCATTATGAGCCCGGCGCTTCCAGCGCTGGGACTGGGCATATTTATGAGCCTGGTGCCACTGGCGCCAGGACTGGGTCCAAAAGGTCCCAATTGGGACTGGTTGGCACTCGGAACCTGGGTTATGGATCTGCTTCCAAGGGAGTTGGGAAAACCCTGACCTTTTGGAAGCAGAGATCATGACAGACTTCTCCAGATTAATTCAGTTCCACCCTAAAATATTCCACATATAGCCTATAACATTCTATGATTCTTGAACATGTTCTTGCCTCCTGATTTTAAAAAAATGTATATGTTCATGTTGTTGACTATAAAATGTATATGCCGCCCCACTATATCAATAGTGGGGGAGAAATGTCTATGAATAGGTATTGCTGCTTTTGCTTTATCATCCTAGGAGAGATGAAACCTTGGAGACTGACCAAGGAGAACTACCCAGGGACCGGGAGCAAAGATCCGAGGGGCACAGGGTACCGTGCAATATTCCCATCAGGACCAGCGAGGAGAACCGATCGATCCAACCGGATGGAGGAAAAGATACTGAACTGTGCCATCTGCGGAATTGGAAGAAGAGGATGCGGACATACCAACGCGTGGATCAAAACATCCTTTGCACCCGACTCCCCCTCGACTCGAAATCAAAGCGCTTTCGGGTGGGGGGGCTTGTTGGGTGTCTTAGCCCACGTTCAAGTAATTATGCTGCAACACTTGGTGCTGTGGGCTTAGGAAATCCAAGAGGGCGGAAAAGCCCACATTTGCGACAGAATCCTGGAGAACCGTGCAGTTTTGCACACAGCAAAATGGTCCCCTGACCTGCCACCCACCAGTGCGAGCGTGAGGGGCCAGGAGTGCCATGAGCGAAATGTGTGCCAAAGGAAAAACAGCAGTGCCGGTGGCTAAAAAAAAAAGCACTTTGAAATCACCTTTGTTTCTCTGAAATGCAAGCTAAAAATGCCTATTTTAAACATTGCAAGATATTTAAAAATCTCAATGAACAGCAGCAGACATTTGGCAGAATATATTCTTGTGTGCATACTAAATCTGGAAAGAGAAAGAGCCCAAAACAATGTTTATAACAAAACCGGCTGAGCTGTGGATGTCAGCAGCTGAAGTGAAATTGGACTGAAAGACACTAAAATCTAAATGTTTAAAATAAATGAGTGACCTACTGTTGAGTGGCACATAATTTGCAACGGTTAAATGCCATAGTTTTGAACTTAGAATCAGCGTTCTAGCTGCATGTGTAAAAATTGTCAGTTGATTTGAATGTAGAAAACTGGGACCTAAAGTGACATTTAGCTGAAACCTGGCTTGAAGTGAGTGAATTCTGCCCGGCAACTACCCCCGACAGGAGTGAAATTTGCTCAGCCACTGTTCCCAGGCCTGGCTGCATTCTGCTGCCCCTGCCAAAAGGAGATAACACCTCTCTGATTGAATTAGGGGAGGAGCACCTGGGGACTACAGGAAACTAAACAAAGCACTGTCCTTGGCCCAGGCAAATGTTAAATTAGGGGGGTCGTAAATGGCTTCCTCTTGGAAGGAATCGGGGAGGGGCACTGCATTTGTGAGCCAGCTGAGCTTGGGGGAAGTGGATAAACCAGAAATTCCACCATGTGCTTTGGAAAACCACACCCCTTTGGGGCCAGAGCTTAATTTAAAAAAAATTGATAATTCATAGTGCGGACTTGTAAAAATTATATAAATAACATCATCATTCTTGTGATTTTTCTGTGCACATTTTAAGAGGTGTTAGGACCCTGTGGTATGTTCTTGGGGATAGTAGCGGAAAAAAGGTTGTTACTCCAAATATATGCATGTTAAAAATCTGACACTTTATCATCTGAAACCCATATCCCTGGTGTATATTTGTGTAAAATCTGGAAAGGTTTAGAGGTCATTATCTGGATGAAAAGGGCAGAATTCTGTCATAAGTGGACACAACATCTTACAAAGACAGGGATCGGATGGTTTGGTGCTTCAGAAAATATGTTAACTGGACGTATAATATTAGAAAAATGGTACATAGATAAATATGTATTTGGATCAGAAATAGATTTGTGTGCAATTTGACAAGGGGAGGATCCTCCAACCATAAACCTACCTCATCACTCTGACTCACAACCCAGTTCCCCCAATCAAGGGAGGGAGGAGGAACTGGCCAATGATAAGTTGAGAGGGTTGGGCATAGAAGATGAGCCGACCCTCCCACTTTCTAAACACATAAAAGGTGACTGTGCAGGACAGGTAGGGACATTCACTTCCCACTTCAAGCTGATTTCTTGCAGAGCGTTTTGCCAGAAGACACCAGATCCAGCACTTAGACTTCAAATCCAGACAGAGACCAGAACTTTGAATTCAGACTTCAGAATTTGTCAGCAGGCCTCAAAATCTTTTGTAAACTGATTTACCCCAGACTTCCAAGGGGAACATAAGAGTAAAACAGCCAGGCTGAGCTGTTTGATTCTGGCCTAAAACCCTGTGCCAGAAACACCCAGAAAGCAGAGCTGTACCCGGAACCAGAGACCAGGCCGCCATGCAGTGCCAAGAACTTTTGCCAGAACCAGAGATCCAGACCGCTGTGCAGTGCCGCTAGCAGAGCTGACCCAGATCGCTGTGAGCAGAACCAGGCAGAGACCGTCCGTGGCGAGGGAACCGCAGTCCAATCCTGACCCGATCCGTGGCGAAGTCCCATTCCTGTCCAAAATATAGTGTGAGTACCGCCAGAACTGTGCAAAACCCAATCTCTTAGTTTAGAATAATCTAATTCAAACTATTTTAACCTATTGAGAACTGCATCCTAGAAATCTTATGTTCCTTCTGTGATCTCAAACCTGAAAACTGTCATCTGTCATTCTGAGCTTGACTTTTCTTTTGAGAATCTACCTTCACAAAATCGTCCGTATCTCCGGAACCGTTTGTCCTAGGAACGGAATTTAACTTTCATCTTAAAGCTAAGATTCCGGGCTTTCCAACAAACCCATGTATTCATTATAATTTTTCTGTAATAGCGCTCAACGCACTCGGAAAAAGTCGTGTCCGGGTTCTCAGAATGGGGACTTAACGGGTCATTCCAACCTTGGAGGACCCGTTAAGTCCCCATTCTGAAAACCATTCCCGATTCCCATTCGAGCCCAAATACGGATCAATGGGTGATGGGAAAGGAGCTAATAACGGGCCGCAAATAATGGGCCCGTTATTAGCTCCCTGGTCCCTTAGCGGCTCCCGCTACGGGCAGCTGGTAAAACCAGCCGGCATTAGTGGGACCCGCTAAGGGACCTCAGAATGCGGCGGTAAGGGGTGAACGGCACCGGCATCCTTACCGGTTCCGTTAACCCCTTACAGCGGGCCTCGTAATGAGGCCCATTGGCTTTATAATTACATCACAGGTTCTTACTTATTTTATGGATCAAGGAAGACTAAAAGGATAGTTAGCTCTACTGAGATGAGATTTAAATCAGTAATATCCAGGTTCCACTAAAATCTCTACATTAGGCGATCAAATCTCGAAGCTGCCTTGCGTCTAATAAGGTGAGATTGGCTTACAAAAGACCAGAAGTCTGTATGCCATTGTCATAAAGTAAATATGGATTGTTCGACATTTGATTGGGGAGACTGTAGAGCATAGTATTATTGCAGTATGAATGCCTGAGTGGGGCTGTGATGGCAGATAATTCTTAGAGAGCCATGAATTAACAGGCAATAACGATCCTAAGATCAGAGAGATCAACCATTGATTGACTAGTTGATCAGATGACAAGAGTATGTGACATCACTTCTGGTGTGTGACTTCAATTCTGGTTTGCGGCTTCACTGTCTGTCAGTGACATCACTTCCTGTTTGTGACATCACTTCATGTGGCCATCTGAATTAGGCTTAACCTCCAGCTAAAATCCATAAGAGATTACTCTGGGAAACCAAACAAGGAGAAATCGCCTCATCGCAGAAACACCAGGGACAAAATCAGAGAGAACACTTACTGATTGACTAGTGACTAGGCCATAATGATGACAAGAGTGTGTGATGTCACTTCCGTTTTGTGACTTTACTTCTGGTTTGTCACTTCACTTACTGTTAGTGACATCCCTTATTTTGCTTGACATCACTTCCTGTCAGTGTCTTCATTTCCTATCCACTATATAACTTCCTTTAGCCACCTTCCTTCTCCTCTTCCTACATTCTACACTCTGCATACTCTACCATCATCCACTTCCTTTAGCCCCCACTTTGGACACAATAATACTGAAGAATACCTATCTCTACAAATAAAGGTTTACCCCTCTTGTGCCCCATCTGATCCTCATGCTCCTCAGATTCTGTTTAGTGGCTAATCGCTTCGCTGAACTCTTCAACCTGTCCTTTTACTCTGCTTACTTTCCATCTATTTTGGAAATGGCCATGGTCATCCCTCTCCTAAAAATGCAAGGTGCTGACTTGAACCTGCCGTCAAACTTTCACCCTGTGTTTCTCCCTTTACACTACTCTAAACTGCTGGAAAGGGTTGTGTTCAACGTCTTACCCATTTCCTAGACATCCACAACCTTCAAGACCCCCTACAAGCAGGTTTCTGCTCCTGTCACTCCACAGAAACTACTCTCAAGATGGTGTCCAACTTCATCTTCTCTGCTAAGCACTCCAACCTATCTCCTGTCCTAATTCTATTTGATCTGTGTGGTGCCTTTGACACTGTCGATCACTCTTATCTCCTTAATACTCTTTCTCCACTTGAGATTTGCAATCAAGCCCTTGCCTGGATTGAATCCTAACTTGCACCTTGCCAGTTCTCTGTCTCCTGGAGCAACAACAACTCTCAAATAACTCCCCTAACTGTTGGTGTTCTGCACGGCTCTGTTTTGGGTATTTTACTCTTTACACTCCAGTCCCCTGATCTTAGTGCTCTAATCTCCTCCTTTGTGTTCTCATATCAACTCGCCGATGGCACCCACATGTTCTCTTTTCCTGAACTCTCCTCTGCTCTCTCTATCACGATTTCCAACTGTCTCTCTACCATTAGATATTGTATGGCATTGCATTTTCTGATGTGAAACTCTTCCAAAACCGAGGTGCTCGTCAACCCTGCCAAATACACCCTCTCACCTGCTCCCCTGCCTATCCAGTTCCCACCTGACACTCTCCCCTACTCCTATTCAGCTACAAACCACAGCATCATCTATATTCTTCTCACACCTTCTCTACTTTCCCCCCGCTTCACTAGAGTAGGTACTAGAAGGAGGCAAAATTTGGAAAAGTGTCTGAAGCAAAATGTTCAATGTGTTGGTTATTCCTTTGAAATTGATTATTACTGTATACTGTTTGAAAGTGTTTATTAAAGCATTTTAAAGGGAATTTAAAAAAAATTGCATTTTGCTCTCACGCCACTCCAAATATGGGAAATTGCAAGGTTACAGTTTACTTAAGTTCATTCACAAGAAGAGAGCACAATCAATCAATCTTTCTTGGACACTTTCTTAAATGTGCTGAAGCCATTGAGTGACGGAAACATTCTGCACAAAAAACGAACATCATTTGGAAAAGCTCCATCTGATGCAAGGTGAAAATCAATATCAAAAGCATCTGAAACACAACAACAAACAGAAGCATGACTTGCCGACCAGAGGACAAGAGCAGCTTTCACCAGCGCAAATGAGATGCCAGAGCAAACTGAAGCAAGACTTGCTGATATGAGCACAAGAGCAACACCCTCCAGGGCACATGAGACACCAGAGCAAACTGAAGCAAGACTTGCCGACAAGAGGACCAGAGAAACATCCTCCAGGGCACATGAGATAACACTCGATCAGGACACGGGGAAGGCCGGGCACCCCAGCTAGTTATCAAATAAAAATAAAAATTATGAAATAAATTTTATTATGATAAGGAATGAAGTCATTGTTACAGGTTAAAAGTCTGTTTGAGAGAAAACAAAGCCGACACCTATACACAAATAATTTAGGCATGCAAACAGCCCACAGATACTCATCTGCACAGCTCTGCAATTAACACATGGCTGGTAGGAGAGAGCATATGCTGAGGTGAAAGATGCGTCTGCTTCGCGAAAACAATTTAACACATGATTACATAATTAATATCTGTTTAAAGAGACTTGGCATTGTCTCCCTTCAGTGCTAACTTCTCTGCAGAGCTACACTTCCTGGTTTCATATCAGAACACCCTGGAGTGCCAAACAACACCAAGGAACATGCTGAGTTACCATAATGCGAGAAATCTGAAAGACAGCCCAAAGGAAGCAAACAATGAATAATAACATTATCCGATTATAAGGCTAGTACCACAAACCCAAGTGTCTTCTCCGGGGTACATAAATTATCATCAAAAATGCTAGACAGTTTCACAAATAGAGATGCAGGTTTTGATATCTTGTATTGGACTAACTGAAAGTAAAGCACACAGATGGAGCAGTGCATTAGCTTGACAAGTGCCACTCACGTCTTCATCAGATGATGCAGAGATGCAGGACCAGAAAAGAAAATAACACACGGCACTTAATTCTCAAAATAAAGAGAAAAAAAGAAAAAAGGGCAATTTTCAACTTCATTGGCTGAAGGAACAGTATGCATTGAATGAAATACGTGTCTCGAATTTCAGTCTTATCTAAAAGACCGGAAGCAGGGAGCACATTTAAAGGTTTGAAAACCATCCACAGTTTAAGCTAAGATTTGCATTTAATGGGAACAAATCCTTTTCACGTGTAATTGTTTTCAAAATATGTTTTCAAAAGCACTTGTTAAGACATCTTTAATGTTTGGTACTACATATTTTTAAAGTTTTGTAAAGCCGTAAATAACAGGTAGGGTGGTAACTCAAGTAAATAATACTCTGCTAAAATACTTTGACCGAACGAAAAGAGTCGTCCCAAAATGCATTCAAACCTGGGGAATCACCAGATTACACAAGAATCTCTACGGAGGATGCATTGAAACCATTTAGCCAGTCATTGGCTTTATAGTTACATCACAGGTTCTTACTTATTTTATCGATCAAGAAAGACTAAAAGGATAGTTAGCTCTACTGAGATAAGATTTAAATCAGTGATATGCAGGATCCCCTAAAATCTCTACATTGGGAGATCAAATCTCAAAGCTGCCTTGCCATCTAATAAGGTGAGATTGGCTTACAAAAGACCGGAGGTCTGTATGCCATTGTCATAAAGTAAATATGGAATGTTCGACATTTGTTAGGGGTGCCTGTAGAGCATAGTATCATTGCAGTATCAGTGCCTTAGTGGGGCTGTGATGGTAGATAATTCTTAGAGAGCAGTGAATTAACATGCAATAAGGATCCTAAGATCAGAGAGACCAACCATCTATTGACTAGGTGATCAGGTGACAAGAGTATGTGACATCACTTCTGGTGGGTGGCTTCACTTCCTGTTTGTGGCTTCACTTCATGTTGGTGACATCACTTCCTGTCCATGACATCACTTCCTGTGGCCATCTTAATCAGGCAAACCTCCAACTAAAGTTCACAAGAGACTCCTCTGGGAACCCCAAACAAGAAGAAATCGCCTCATCCCAGCAACACAGGGACAAAATCAGAGAAAACAACCACTAATTGCCTACTGAATAGGTGATCATGGTGATCTGAGTGTGTAATGTCACGTCCGGTGTGGCTTCACTTCTGGTGTGTGACTTCAATTCTGGTTTGCAGCTTCACTGCCTGTCAGTGACATCACTTCCTGTTTGTGACATCTCTTCATGTGGCCATCTGAATTAGGCTTAACCTCCAGCTAAAATCCATAAGACACTACTCTGGGAACACCAAACAAGAAGAAATTGCCTCGTCACAGCAAAACCAGGGACAAAATCAGAAGGAACAATCACTGATTGACTAGCGACTATGCCATAATGATGACAAGAGTGTGTGATGTCACTTCCGGTTTGTGGCTTTACTTCATGTGGTTCCATGTGTTAATATCCCTGCAACAATATCGCCATACAAAAATATTGCCATATTTTTGCAGCAATATTAAGGCATGGAACCTGCAGGGGACACCCCCGCAACTCCTGTATTCATTTAAGGGGAGTAGGGGACACCCCCGCAATGTTGGGGATAATATTACGTGATACCCTTCTTGTTTGTCACTTCACTTACTGTTAGTGACATCACTTATTTTCCTTGACATCACTTCCTGTCAGTGACTTCATTTCCTATCCACTATATCACTTCCTGCAACCATCTTCCTTCTCCTCCTCCTCCTACATTCTACACTTTGCCTACAATACAACCATCCGCTTTCTTTAGCCCCCACTTTGGTCACACTAATACTGAAGAATACCTATCTCTACAGATGAAGCCTTACCTCTCTTGTGCCCCATCAGACCCTCTTGCTCCTCGGATACTCTTTAGTTGCTAATCACTTCTCTGAACTCTTCAACCTGTCCTTTGACCCTGCTTGCTTTCCCTCTATTTTGAAAATGGCCATCTGCATCGTCATCCCTGTCCTAAAAATGCAAGGGGCTGATCCGGACCTGCCGACGAACTTTCACCCTGTGTCTCTCCTTTTACACTACTCTAAACTGAGGGAAATGGTTGTGTTCAACTGTTTTACCAATTTCTTAGACATCCACAACCTTCAGGACCCCCTACAAGCAGGTTTCTGCTCCTGCCACTCCACAGACTACTCTCAAGATGGTCTCCAACTTCATTGTCTCTGCCGAGCACTCCAATCTATCTCCTGTCCTAATTCTAATTGATCTGTATGGTGCCTTTGACACTGTCGATCACTCTGATCTCCTTAATACTCTTTCTCTTCCCTTGCCTGGATTGAATCCTAACTTGCACCTTGCCAGTTCTCTGTCTTCTGGAGCAACAACACCTCTCAAATAACACCTCTAACTGTTGATGTTCTGCAAGGCTCTGTTTTGGGTATTTTACTCTTTTCACTCCAGTCCCCTGCTCTTAGGGCTCTAATCTCCTCATTTGGGTTCTCATTTCAACTCTTCGCGGATGGCACCCACATCTTCCCTTTTCCTGAACTCTCCTCTTATCTCTCTATCATGATTTCCACCTGTCTCTCTACCATGAAATATTGTATGGCTTTTCATTTTCTGATGTCAAACTCTTCCAAAACAGAGGTGCTTGTCATCCCTACCAAATACTCCCTCTAACCTGCTTCCCTGCCTATCCAGTTCCCACCGACACTCTCCCCTACTCCTCTTCGACTACAAACCTCAGGATCATCTATGTTCTTCTCACACCTTCTCTACTTTCATCTCCAAAATTGCAGCGGCGACCCACCTCAACCTCCTAATTATTAGGTAAATCAGGTATCTTCTTCCTTTAAACACTTCCGAGCATCTCTTAACCACCCTTGTCTTCTCTAAACTGGACTACTGTGCCAGAATCCTGTTTGGCCTCCTCAACTATGCTTTATGTCTTCCTGACAAGATCATTAACCTTGCTACCATCACTCTCTTTGAACTCCCTCACTTCACACCTACTTTCTCTTACCATCACGATACTGGATGGCTAACGATGCAAAAGGCCAGATTTAAATGTCTTCTCTTGGTTCACAATTCTATCCACAGTAAGGCTCCACAGTAGCCATTCTCCTCTATCACACTCTACAATCCTTCTTGCAATCTATGCTCTGTCTACTCGACTACCCTTGTGGCACCTCACCCTCCCAGTGCTTATTCTCTCTTCCACTCACTTCCTGCTTAACTTGTATGGAATTATTTTTCCCTGGGAAACAGTCCACATTGATTTACTTAAAACTATGTTGAAAGCCTACCTCCTTGCCTCTGAGTTATCCTCTTAACCTGCCTCTCATCTACCTTCAAGCTAACATTTTTCCCTTGCCTCTAACCTGCCTCTGTCCCTCACGTTCTCTACCTCGCCTCTAACACTTTGTCCATCATGGTCACATCCCTAACAGAGCTGGCCATACCACCTACCTGTGCATAAAAAAGTCTATTGTGTATTGTCATTAATCTATATAAGTCTACCCATGTATTGCCCCCAATGATTGTTCCACTTACTCCCCACCACAACCTGTTCGGAATGTCACTCAACCGCTCCCCATTGTAAGAATCTCACTGCGTCCTGTCAAATCTAATATCTTATTGATTGCACTGTCGTTTGCAATCAAAAGAGAATTGTTCTTCCCTGTATAATAAATATAAATAAACAAAGAAAAATAAATCTCATTGCGTCTTGTGGTATTTTCTCTGGAAATACAAGCAAACTCAAATACTGTCACTGCATGCAGTAACAGGAAGGGTGCTTTTGATTCAGAGCTATGCTGATCATTTAGTTAGACCCTATTTTGGGGTCTCATTAAACTCCATTGAGAAAATGGGATATGATCATATTTATAGTAATATGGCATGGGTAATATCATATCCAGTAAAGCATGTGTGTGGTGTCAAATACTGACACCCAAAAGCAAACAACATTTTTGAAAATGAGTTCCTAACCTATTATAATGCAATTGTATTCTTATATAGCGCTTCATGCCAGACTCCTCACCCTTCTGAATACTGTATTTGTATTCATACATTTGTATTTATTGTAGGTTGGTGTGCCATTTTGACCAAAAATGATGCACATAGAGAAGAGTACAAGAGATAGTCCCAGAATGGGGACAGGCTTTAATGACAGGCATTATCATTACTCAATGTTTTGTTTGGCCTATAGGGGCTTGGGTCTGTTACAGATATTTTTGCAGGTATTTCTGGTTGGTGGTATTTTTGGTATTTCCTGGTATAGTGGTGAGCCTAACATTAGAGTACCACCTGATAATTGTTCTTATACCGGGGTCACTAAAGGTAAGCAAAGATTTACACTCTAAATGATTATTTTATGCCCTTGCAGTATTTTATTGACAATACCACATTATGCCTTTTGGCTTGCATCTAAGAATGCATTTACCATGTAAACCAAATGCAAATATTCATTCAGAGCCTCTTAGAAGAACGCAATTTATAATTACTAACTTTGCCTTGCATTTGACCACATGTGATAAATTAAATAACTCCTGTGGTATAATGAATCTACCACCCACTCTGCATCTATCTGTATGCCAACACAAGAAACCTGAACACAGAATAAGTACACTGAGTCTATTTCTTGGATTCTTTATCAGAAGTTACAACAATGCAAAATACAGAATGACTTGTGTAATGCACAATATTCACGTTATATTTCAAACCTGTTTCAAAGATTAAAAGGTAGCATAATAAGCACAACTCATTTGCAGATATTTTCCCCATGATGAATGATGGGCTTCAAAAATGCTCTGCTGTATAAAACTTAGCCTTTCCTGCAATGGGTTTCAAAACATTCTATGTGCGATAATGCCGAGAGTTATGGCAATATTAGCCTTGAACTGTGCTACAAATCTTGGCATAGTACGAGCTTCTGTCACATCTGAATTGTATTGCATTAATGAAGAAACAGTTACCCACTCTACACTATCAGATACTAAGCGTTCACTCGTTAGCTCACTCCTCAATTGACTGAACGTACCAAAAATAATCTTTAAGTGTGTCTGTCCCGAGCAGCCACAGGGATAAAAGGCAGAGCATGACAGCGGACGTCTAGCAAGGCCAAACACACAATGAGACAGCTACACCAAACCGGCATTTAAAACAGAGGAGAAAGGCGGCGAGACCTTGTAGGACGACGAAGGGGAAATTACCCTTGCCCTTTTCAACTCAGACCAACAAAGCCTCCAAAAGGGAAATCATAAAACTGGGAGTTATAGCTGTCCTGCAGAGCAGCACATGTCAATGTTACACGGGGCCTCCCACATTGATAAGCCAGGCGGAGAGGCAAGCTGGCTACCGTGGTACTATCCTTGACTCCAGAGAAGACAATGGGTTCAGCACAGCTGGTAAGTCAGAGGAAGCTGATGGCAAACCGAACTGTGTTGAGCCCGAGGTTGCAAGTAGCAACATTTTGAACGCAAGGAATTTACAAGAGAACAAACTTCAGTGTGTGTTTGAACTTTAAGAAAGCCCAGTTCAGGTCCAACGGTAGAGGGGTCCGGCGCCACATGGACATTCATTCAAAAGGCACTTACTAGGACCTGTTTTGAAACTACAAGAACCAGAAGGCCCTAGGAAAGGGTGGCATAAGGCATCAGAGTCGTCTTACAAGGGTTATGTCAAATCCCTTGTACAATCGAAAGTCTCTGACCCATGCCAGAGGAAAGCTAGGGGCATGGAACCCCAATTTCAAATAATAATGTGAACTGTGGAATGTGGCAAGCATGAACCCGACAGAGGGATGCCGAAAGAGAGCTAGGGGGAAGGAAAACCACACTTTCTGATGAAAATGAGAAATGCATGAACTGTGTAAAAGAAAGGCTGTGGGGAACCCGACGGAGGGAGGTCCAAACTATGAGGAGGATCTGAGCATGACAGAGGGAAATCCTGGGGGCGAAGAGCAATCGCCCAAGGTGCAAGATCACCAAGAGAACTTTTGTTTGTTTGTCATTGTGAAACACCAGAGACCTTCTAAGGCAAGAGACTTTTGTAAGGAAGAGACTTAGCCTCTGAATGTTTTGATATCATTGAACTGGAACTGTGAACCTCGTGCTGAATGAGGCCAATGAGTGTGCTGTGCTGGAGAGTCCCACGTTGTCCCGTGCTTCAAACATGGGGAAGGGAGACCCAGTCATACCATCCTGACTTATCATTTGATGAACACTTATTTCTTTTCTGGTGAACATTATCTCACACTCTTTTTGTAATTTAGTATTGGCCTGTTTTACTTGACAAGACACCACTAGGACTGCCTTATTATTATTGGATGGTCGTAGCTGGCTTCCATCTTAGATTTAGGTTTAGATTAGACGTCTATCGCACCCATTATAAAGTTCAATAAACACCCTTGAACTGTGATCACTTGTGTGTGTCTTTACTGTTGTCACCATGAGTTCCTTACAATTCACAGTATTGAAATCTAATAGATTCAGCATAAGTCTCACTGGGACCAAACTTCCACCCTTATTGAAATGTGGAGCCCTAGTTGAAATTCAGAATTTATTTCCTTACTGCTCTTTCTCCCTTCTCCTACATCCCTGGGCGCATGGATGGCTGGCTCATTTTTATTAGATAATTGTGAGTGCATCTGTGGTGGGAGCTCTAAGTGAATAAGGACTTGCTACCTTGATTGAGACATAAGTGCAGTAGAAAGAAGTGCACTGTTTGAACAGCATGAGATTTGTGTGGATCTCCGGTTATAGATAAGACTGTCTTTCTCTGGTGAGTTTTTCTAAAAAGCCTCCCTGATGGGGTTTAGGTTTTACAGGCTGACCACTTGAGTACAAATTATCATGGTGAGTAGAGAGACGTAGTGTTAGATTGTGTGAGGATGAAACAGATTACAATCTGTCACAGGTGTGGTCTTGTAATCGTCCTCAACACCTAAATGCTCATTGATTGTGAGGCCCAGTATTCTGTAATAGCGGGCTTTGTTGCAGTTTATCCATCCAAGTGGGTTGGGTGACACAATCCCGAATCCCAGAAAGAGTGTGTGTGTAGTGGAATGAAAATGTGTTATGTGTTTGAGTGGTTAGTGTAGAAGACAATTTGCAAGAGAGTTGCAGGTGGACGGTATCTTGGTCATCTTGGTCATGTTTATGTGTGCAGGGGGGCAATGGGATAGACAAGGTGGAGCATGCCTCATTGTTGGTACTGATACTGGTCTCCAAGCATAACCAGCAATCAGGAATTGTTGCGGATAGTTTATAGGCTTGTACGCTCAGTGTGTTTGGTCTGGTGCAACTTGCCAAAATGCCCTGTGGGTTAAGATTGTATTATTTTTTTAAGTGTGTTTTGTGGTTGTGTGTGTGTGAGATTGTGCTCAGTGTTCGAAGTGTTTGGATTATGTTAGAAACAAGGTACGCATTGCCTTTGCTTCATTTGCTATAGACAATAGAATCCTGCACTTTGGGGACATAATTCAATATTCATAAATACATACACAATTGAAAAACATTACATGTAGAAACATATACATTGTACACTGTGATAAATACATTGTGTACTGACGTGTACATATGGTATATTAAGATGCATATATTCTATACTGAAATACATATGTTGTACACTGAGATCCATACATTGTGTGCTGAGATATATTTACAGTATATTGAAATGCATAAAATATATATTGAAATATACACATCGTATACCGAGACACTTACATTATACTGGGATGTTGAGATATTGAAATATATCTTGTGCACAGTCAAATATTTACATTGCATACCAGGCTATGTATACTACATGGTGAGTTGTGCATGGTATATTCAAATAAATATGTTAACAACCTACCGAAATACATACATTATATAATGTTAAATTGCTAATGCTATGCACTGAGACAGTCACAATGGTACATTAAAATGCATCTTTTACATGGACAAAAGGGATACTGTAAACAGAAAAGTCGTATATGCACTGTTGGAAAAAGCATTCATTGCATGTTAAAATATATATGCTGCACACTGAAATATGTATACTACATTCTCACTTAATGTTATTGTGACCTTTGATAGGGTAGATAGGAACTATCTTGGGTATAAACTGTCTGAATGCAGTATATAAGAAGATCTCTTAAAAGTATTGATCCTATTACATACTAACGCATTCATGCAAATTATCTTGGATTCTAAGGGTACTGTTTCCTATTTCCACCTCTAAAGATCTCAAACAGGGGTGTGCATTACCCCCTTCCCCCGCGTATTCAATTTGTATTTGTCAGGCATCGGACTACTTTCCAGAAGGTAAATTATACACTTATCCAGCCAAGATGGTCATCTCCCTTATGGCTAGCATAAGCAGATGATTTATTAAGTTGTGATCGCACGTCCATTGGGCTGCCACATAGCATAAATGCTGCATGGAGATATTAAAAATGTAGTAAATAGTTGGTTAACACGACAAAATCAACATTATGAGATTTACTAGGAGGCCAATGTATAGATCTTGATGTACTGTGTATAAACCTAGGTATACAATGCATCTATATCAGTGTACAGCATGTGTCTTCCAGTATGTAATATGCACAGCTCAGTATGCAGTTTAAACATCTGTTTATACAATGTATCTTTGTCAGTGTACAGTGTCTGCTCTTATAAATTTAAAGATATGAAGTATACATTTCAATATGCATCTCAGCTTAAAATGCATGTATCACAATGCACTGTGCATATCATTCAATACATGTATTTCGTTTTTTTCTTTTTGTACCATACTGTATCGCGCTCTCGGGTCTCTTTACAGAAATGGGAAAGTAGAACAGTGACCAGTAGGAGACAGAGTTCAGGGCAGAAAGTTTTGTCTGGAAGCTATTTCAAGAGTTCAGCAGAGAGTCAAGAGGGTGGCTGGAAATGCTGCAGAGTTTTCGGAAGTGGCGTTGCCAGGGTCATCCAGTGGCAGGTCCTGGGGTCTTCAGCCAAACTATGTAATATATATTCTATGAATCTGTGAGAAACCTGAAGGTGTCTCACCCGCTAGTGCCCAGGGAACTGTCATGCAGGTGGCCAAGACACAGCCATCGCTTTTGGATCCAGTTCCTGGAGGTGGACCAGTGCAGGAGGATCACCTAGATGAGGGGTCTTCAGGGAGTGGTAGTGGGACACTGGAGGGTGAGGCATAGTATCCCCTTCCCAATAACACCTTTTCCCCATCCTACTGGGTAGGATACCAAGGAATTGAACACCCTCCCCCTTTCCGACACAAACACTTTCTCACAGACAGTTCACTGTGAGCAACAACGGTCTATCACCAGAGCCGCATACCTAACATGTCCCAACACCATTGACAGGCAAGGTCAGGCAATTACGGATTATTACACACACCTGACTTTCATCACATTTCCCCACACGGATAAAGGCAGAGCACGAAAGCACACTCTGAACGAGGCAAACCACACAAGGAAACCGCAGTTCCAAGGTGGCAGTTTCATGCAAGGAGAAAGGCGGCGAGACCAGAGAGAGTTGTGAGGAGGGAAGTATCCGTGAACTCTAAAGACCATTACTTTCATGAGCCTTGGAAAGTAAGAAACCGAAGATCAGAACTAAGGCTGATCAAACCTGCACAGTGTGTCAGAGCTACCCGAGGCTCTCCTGCGTCGCTAACCCAGTCGGGAAGGAGCGATTGCTGCTGTGGTACTGTCCTTAGCTCCTACAACAAAGCGGCATCAGAAAAGACAGAAAAGCCGGTGAGTCGGAGAGACTGATACAAGATCGGCTTGTGTTTTGAACCAAGGTTGCATCCAGCAACTTTGCATAAAGAGAACAGGGTGTGAGGCGTTGGCGATGAGCAACACAAATATAATTGGAACCAAAGAAGTAATTGAACTTTGTGATTTAAGTTTGGGAGGCAACCTACGATACCATACACAGAGTGGTCCGGCGCCTCGTGGGTACTTATTCGAAGTTCTCTATTAGGTATCCAAAAGATGTTGAGTGTGAGAAAAAGGAATACTGATATCGAAGTGGACATGCAACGGGTTTTGCTAAATTCTGTGCACATTCGAAAGTCTTCGATAGTTTAAAGTAAATCACAATTGGTCCGAGCCCGGTTGAGGGAGACTAATTGACAGAAGGAAAGGGATCTGAGCCTGGATGAAGGGGATCTGGGGTGAACCGTGAGACACCTGAGAAAAAATTCTCTGAACATTGGTTAAAAGGGGTTCTGAGTACAGAAGAGGGGGATCAACTTGGAATATATGAAAAGATCTGAGCCCCCGCTAAGGGGGATCCAGGGTGTGCACCCTACTTGTATAAATATTAAAGGAAAAGAATGTTTGTGTATTGTTTTTGCACAGCAGGCGCTTTTAAGTGTAGAGACTTGCAAGGAGTAAAGAGGCTTCGACCCAGAAGGTCCTGAACTGAGAAGATTGAACTGTATCCTCGTGCCACAGAAGCCAGAGTGTGTGCTTTGATTGAGTGAACCGCCTTGCCCATGCTGAAAACATGAAGAAGGGAGGCCAACGGCCCGAACAGCCTGACTTATCATTTTGTGAACACTTATTTCTTTTTCATAAACATCACCCCACCTTATCTTGTAATTTAGTGGTAAGGATTGGCAATAGGTTTTTTAGTATAGGCCCTTTTTAATTTGACAAGACTCCACTTGGACTGCATTATTATTATTGTTTGATTATCGTAGCTTGCTCCTATCTGTAGATTTAGATTTAGATAGGAGTTTACCTCACCCTTGTGAAAGTTCAATAAACACTCTTGATCTGTGGTCACTTGTGTCTGTTTTACTGTTGATACCATGCCTTCCTTACACATCACAATATACTGCACATACGTACCAGAATTAAATATATGTATCCCAGTGTGCAGTGTATAGATGTACGTATGCAACGTATGCTTCTCAATATGGGATATATAACATCTCAGTATATAAGATATGCATTTCACTATGCAGTAATCATATTTTTGAATCTTGAATTATTAAGAGTCCCCTATAGAAAACAACGTTGCTTAACTATAACAGTGGTTGAACATCTTGGAATCTGTTATATGTTCGCACTCTGCTCATCATCCCATGACCCAGTTACAGATTGTTTTCCAGGAAGGTGGACTTAAGTCCAACATATGTATGGAAGGAATACTTGGTGTACAAAATGTGATGAAAAAACAATGTTCTAGTTTAGGGCACTTTGGAAACCAAGTAGCTAACCACAGGGTACATATTAGAATGTGGATTTGAGGTTGTGCTTTGTGTTGCATTAAGGAGCACTTCTGCCGAACACTGCCCAGATTTCCTAGTGCCAAACATTATGTAGTGCATATGACTTCTGCAATTGTATTCGCTCTCCCCTCTTGCTTCTCCACACTTTTTGACTGCTTACTCTCTGTTTTCGCCACCTCTCCCTTTCTCCCTTTCCTATCTCCTACCATCCTCCCCTTACTTTCTTCTATGCACTTACTCTATCAGAATTGTCCCTGGACTTACTTATGATAGCAACCTCGTCTGTCTCCTCCCCACTGCCGTTACTTGTCCCCCCCCACAGTCTATCTGAAATATTGTCAGGCCTAGTATGATAGCCACTTGTTTTGTTCCTCCCCTCCCTTTCTGCACCCCTCTCCCTCACCTTTTGTTTTCTCCGGCTCTACCAGAAATGTTGCCAGGCATAGTGCGGTAGTTGCCTGTCTGTTTCCATTTCCTTCCCACTCTCCCCCTCCCTTCCTTATCTATGTCTTAGCTCTTGCACTATCTGAAATGTCGTCAGGCCAGGTACGATTGTTAATTTCACATCCTTACTGTTCATGGCCTGTAAGAATGTCAATGTATTTTCCCTTGTCCCATCGATTGTCTTGAAGCGCTTTGACACACATTAGGCCTCATTATAAGGCTGGCAGCCACGGTATGAACGGTGCCGGTAAGGCACTGGCAACATTCATACCGGGCCGCCGCATTATGAGTTCTGCTCGTGGGTTCATGACAGCCTGCCAGGTCTTACCTGGTGGGCTGTGCGGCACCCGCGAGCAGAACTTGTGCTTGCATCGGCACTGTTAACAATGGTGCTGGTGCAACCATGCTCCCCACCCCCATTCTGTCCTACGGGGTAGAATGGGGATGGGGAGCCCGTCATTACCGCCACCCACAAATGGGCAATTACTGGCCCACTCATCTCGTAATGAGCCAGTTATTGCCCGATTGCGGGAGGCGGTGCCGGTAGCGAGCATGGCGGTAGCCGTGCCTGCAATACAGGCACAGCTACCGCCATGCTCGTAATGAGGCCCATTGTGTATAGGTGCTATATAAATAAACATTCATATCATATCATATCATGCATAGGATGGAAAGCAAACAGTGGATACTGTATGCTCGTTCGGCTCCTGGCCTTTGTGACAGAGGAGTTGCTAGGGGGGAGCTGAGGGAGCTATAGTCCCAGGTCTTTTGGTTTTAGCCCCGGATAGAAGCTCAGGGACTACAACCAAAAGGGTATAGCTAGCCCCAAATCTCACCAGTCCTGACATTAGCTTAGCCCCTGGTCTTTTCCAAACCTAGCAACACCCCTGCTATGTGATGATGATGAAATTGTCAACAAGAGTCTCAATCTTTTGACAATTGCAGGCTTCCATTCCCAGGTTAAATGGAGACAATGCGATGGTGACATCCTTCATGTTACTGGCAGTTCATCTATGCAACCCTCTCCCTGAAGATATTAGCACCCACATACATTCAGACTGGTGGGTCAAGGAGTAAATGCAAAATTATTAGAGCAAATATGATCTAATTCAATCATCCACATTCCTGATCAACAAAATAGATTAAACGTCCAACTTATTTCACTAGTTGATAAAACCGGCAGAGTTAAAACCTCCTCAGACCTACCCATATACTTAGGTATTGGATCTTGTCCATCGTTCTCCATTATTCGAAACACGCTTCTCAATGCTAAATGCTAAACTTGGCTAGAAGCTCCTGCTTTCTGTCCACTACCTTACACTTTCACTAACCTGCATTCCACAAACGGTGAGTCGCAAGGATTGGAAGTTGTCATGAGTGTAATTTTAGGGACGGACAAGGGTGTTTATCCCCCAACTTTTGTGGCACACCATTTGGTCCCCCTCATTTGGCAGGGGCCACTTCCCTTTAGATGTCATGTCCCCCCCCCCAACATGTTTTACAAAGTTACTCCACTGCAAGTTGTTAACTTAAGCAATATTGCCTGAAGCTGTGGGCAATACGAGTATTTATGGGCCTGGAAGTCTGATTTAAGGGGCTGAGCTCAATGGAAGTGTGGTTACGGGGATTCAAGAGAAAGTAGAAAAAGAGGTACCAGAAAAGGAAGTCAGAGACTGCCAGACTCAGAGTAGCTTATAGGGCAATAGGGCAAGGCCCGAAGGACTGGCCCAACATGCTTGTGTGCGCAAGTGTGTTTGGTCAAAGTGGGCCAGCTTTTGGGCCAAAGCAATCCATTTTGATGAATTAATTCACTGTGCGCCTAGTAGTTTCAACCAGTGTACCGAATAAATATTCTTCCACAGTGGTCGAAGTGTGCTGAAAAAAGTAGTGTAACAGTGGTCTGAGCAGGGGGGGACAGGTGGAAGCATAGTCCAACATTTCACAAGGTGTTGCGCCTGGAGGATTGCAATAGTCTAAGTGACTAGTAACTAAGGATCCTATTACAACTTTACACTTGCACGGGGGCATGAATGGAATATAGAATGGTGAATATTTTTTATTTTTTTGTATTTGTAAAGCGCACTACAGCCCACAGGCATCGAGGAGCTGAGGACTTGAAGAATAAAAAGGCTTACTTAAAGGGTTACAGTTAAGCCGCCCAAGGACACTTGATATGGTTGTAAAAAGTAGAGGAATGGTAAATAGACAAAAAGAAAAGTACTGGAACACTGCTCCCGGCCGTTCCCGCTCACTTCGATCACTGTTCTTTCAAATGCATCAATTTAAACACATGTTACCAGATAACTCCCCTTTGTGTGCTAACCAGACAGTGGACCTCATTACAAATCGCCCGGTATGGAAACAACGGTGGCGGTCAACCCGCCGCCACCGTTGTTTCCATGCCGGGCGATCACAACTCCTGCAGGTGGGAGGAAACACCGGCAGCATTACGAGATGCTGCCGGTGTTTCCATGATCCCCATTCCCATTGAGTCCCAATGGGAATGGGGATTAACACCATTCCGCCTCCGTGATTCCTGGGAAACCGGGGCTGTAATGCCCCGGTAATTCCGGGAATCACGGAGGCGGAATGGTAATACGAGTCCGGCGGTTACCGGCAGACTCGTAATGAGGCCCAGTCTGTCACAAAATTAATGAATTGCCATGTCTGACTGTGGCCCACGTTTTCATTAGCCCCCCCCCCCAATCCAATTGTATGCCACAGTCCAACCCTAAGGACTGCCTGTGAGAAAATGATGCTGGACACGTGCAGAGAGCTGTATGTATCCTATCATTTTAACTAACCACATTGCAGGAGGTGGATCCGAGGGTCGGCAAAGTAGGCCCAGCAGCTGAGAGCACCAGAGCGGATGTAGAGAAGCTGGCAAGTGGGCGGGATGAATGGGAGAGGGCAGGCACTGAGGTAGACCGCATGATGTCGGCCAGTCTTCAGTATCCTTGGAATGTTCCAAACTGTGGGATATTGCCTGGAAAGCAAGCGTCCTGATTGGATGGCTGCAACCGAACAATCAACTCCCGATGCTAATTAACCTTAGCACCTTATTATCTACCTCGCATATAGCTTGCATGGGAAACAATGTTTTCAGCTTCTTTATAACCAGTGCGCCAAGATTATAATAAAAATGAATGTACACGAGACATATGGGCCACCCTTGCATCTTTTGGCCAGTTTCTTTCAGCTTGGCCGTACTGCATTTTAGATCCAGATAAAAGGCTGTTATGGAAAGAAAAAGATTTAAAATAACAGTGAAACCAACATTTTACTAATGTTAATACAGCACAAAATCGAGATAATCTCACGGATCACTAATCTATCACATTTTTAAAGTGTACCTTATTTTTGACATTTTGTTACGCATCAACCTATAGCCGAAAGGCCCAGGAGCACTGTGCATTGAAAAACAAAACACACAAACATTACAATCAAGTTTCAAGTACAAAGATAAAAGAAACCACATAAAAACCCTACACGCCTTGCCCTCTTCCCCGCTGACCCGGAAGTAATAGTGGGCCACATATATGCGTCCAGCGTAGTGAATGGGAACGTTTTCAACTCCCGCCAAAGGGCAATCAGAGATGAAGCCAGTCGTAACTGAATTTGTAAGAGCTTCGAAGCGTGGAGTAGCCTTGGAGAAGTCCTCGTTTACCGTACACGCCTTATTCCCCCATGGTACTTCCCGTAGACGGATTGGTTTACTCAGAGTGAAAAGATTCCCTGCAGCAAGCTTGATCTTCAGTGTCATTTAGGAGTGCGCTGGCGGGCAATAGTTGCATACGCAATATGTCCCATCTTGAACTGGATCGTTGCTTCAAAAGTCAGTCAATATAATCCCTTCAAAATGGGAGAGATGTGCTTACATTTTCTTGCCCCAAGCAGTAAGATTGGTGGGGTAGGTGCACATCATCCTTTTGGATGGGGAAGCACCTGCTTGGGTCCGCCCACGCATTCGATAATTGGAAAGAAAGAAAGAAAGCCCTCTTGTGAACGACATCACGACCGTCAGTCGCGACAGGAGCAAAGCCAGCACCATCGTACTGTTATCTGGGATGAGCGGTTTCATTTTCTGAAGTAAGGAATTTTGAAATTGTGTAGCCTTCGCTTTCTTGGCAATATGTTCTCTCGTGGACAACTCCCCATCCAGTCAGAACCCCAGCGAGAAACAGATGGAACAAGAGTAGGGATAATACAATCTTTGGCAGGTTTTGACATCCAACCTTGAGCATCATTCTCCCTTCCTTGTAAAACACAGAGTAGGAGCCCAGTCTTAGAAGCATTGTATCTGTGACTGGCTGCTGGCATCCATGATTCAATAACCTCTAAACAGGACCTCAGGTGAGGAATATCCTACAGTGACTTTGTTGGCGTATGGGTGTATAGCATGGGTGCACAACATACAGCCCGCGGGCCAGTTGCGGCCCGCCATGCAATTTTGTTCGGCCCGCGAGGCACAAAGACTTTCCTAATGAAGTGCGGCCCGCAAGCAGCATCGGCCGCCCTCCATTAGGAAAGTCTTTGAAACTCTTCTCTTCCAGGCAGGACAAAACACTGGCCCTCATTGGCTCAGCACACACGCACCACGGCGCTCCTACGAGCCACGTAGTGCATGTGTGCTGCACCAATGGAGTGCCAGCACTACAGCTGGTGTGGTCAATAAGGCTTGATGCCGGAAGGCATTTAGCCTTGCCACGCCAGCCGTAGTACCACTCCACTTACCTCGCCAGTGTTCCAGCTAGCCTGCCTTCCAGCACGTCCGGTAAGTGGTCTGTTTGTTTCTGTTTGTGTGTCGGGTCTGTTCTGCTGTATGTGGTGTGTATGTTGAGATGCAGGGGTAGGGGGGTGTCGGGTGTGCATGAATGTTTGTTTTTGAATGTTTGTGTTGTGTATGTTGAGATGTGGGGGTGGGGGGGTGCCGGGTGTGCATGAATGTTTGTTTTTGTATATTTGTGTTGTCTATGTTGAGATGCAGGGGGGGGTGTCGGGTGTGGATGAATGTTTGTGTTGTGTATGTTGAGATACGGGGGTGGGGGGTGTCGGGTGTGCATGAATGTTTGTTTTTGTATGTTTGTGCAGTGTTTGTTGAGATGCGGGGGTGGGGGCTTGTCGGGTGTGCATGAATGTTTGTTTTGGAGTGTAAGTGTGGTGTATGTTGAGATGCAGGTTCTGTATGTGCGCATGCTTGCTAGTTTGTATCCTGATTTGGGGGTTGGGGGTTCGGGTCTGTATGGGTGCATGCTTGGGAGTGTGTGTGCTTAGTTGGGGGGTTCAGGTCTGTTTGGTGCATGCTTGAGAGTTTGTGTGCTGAGTTAAGGGGTGGGGAGTTTGGGTCTGTATGGGTGCATGTTTGAGTGTGTGTGCTGAGTTGGGGGTGGGACGTTTGGGTCTGTATGGGTGCATGTTTGAGAGTGTGTGCTAATTTGGGGGCTGGAGGGTTCGGGTCTGTATGGGTGCATGCTTGAGAGTTTGTATGCTGAGTTGGGGTGTGGGTGGTTTGGGTCTGTATGGGTGCATGTTTGAGTGTGTGTGCTGATTTGGGGGGTGGGGGTTTTGGGTCTGTATCGGTGCATGCTTGAGAGTGTGTGTGCTGAGTTGGGGGGTGGGGGTTTCGGGTCTGTATGGGTGCATGCTTGAGAGTGTGTGTGCTGAGCTGGGGCTTGCTGGGTTCGGGTCTGTATGGGTGCATGCTTGAGAGTTTGTGTGCTGAGTTGGGGGTTGGGGGTTTGGGTCTGTATGGGTGCATGTTTGAGTGAGTGTGTGTGCTGAGTTGGATGGGTGGGGGGTTCGGGTCTGTAAGGGTGCATGTTTGAGAGTGTGTGTGCTGAGTTGGGGGGTGGGGGGTTCAGGTCTGCATGGGTCCATGCTTGAGAGTGTGTGTGCTGAGTTGGGGGGTTCGGGTCTGTATGGGTGCATGCTTGAGAGTTTGTGTGCTGAGTTGTGGGTGGGAGGGTTTGGGTCTGTATGGGTGCATGTTTGAGTGAGTTTGTGTACTGAGTTGGGGGATGGGGGTTTGGGTCTGTATGGGTGCATGTTTGAGTGAGTGTGTGTGCTGAGTTGGGGGTGTGGGGGGTTTGGGTCTGTATGGGTGCATTTTTGAGAGTTTGTGTGCTGAGTTGGGGGGAGAGGGGTTTGGGTCTGTATGGGTGCATGCTTGAGAGCTTGTGTGCTGAGTTGGGGGGCGGAGGGGTTCAGGTCTGTATGGGTGCATGCTTGAGAGTGTGTGTGCTGATTTGGGGGTGGGGGTTCGAGTCTGTATGGGTGCATGCTTGAGAGTGTGTGTGCTGAGTTGGGGGGTGGGGGGTTTGGGTCTGTATGGGTGCATGCTTGAAGCATAGTGTTTGGTTGGGGGTGGGAGCCATGGGGCATATTGTTTTGTTAAGGGGTGGGGGCCATGGGGCATAGTGTTTGTTTGGGGGTGAGGGGGCCATTGGGCATAGTGTTTGGTTGGGGGCGAGGGGGCCATGGGGCATAGTGTTTGGTTGGGGGTTGAGGGTGCCATGGGGCATAGTGTTTGGTTGGGGTCAGGGGGCCATGGGGCATAGTGTTTGGTTGGGGGTGAGGGAGCCATGGGGCATAGTGTTTGGTTGGGGGTGGGAGCCATGGGGCATAGTGTTTGCTTGGGGTGGGAGCCATGGGTCATAGTGTTTGGTTGGGGGTGAGGGAGCCATGGGGCATAGTGTTTGGTTGGGGGTGAGGGAGCCATGGGGCATAGTGTTTGCTTGAGGGGTGGGGCCATGGGGCATAGTTTTTGGTTGGGGTTGAGGGAGCCATGGGGCATAGTGTTTGGTTGGGGGCGGGAGACATGGGGCATAGCGTTTGGTTGGGGGTGGGAGCCATGGGGCATAGTGTTTGGTTGGGGGTGAGGGGGCCATGGGTCATAGTGTTTGGTTGGGGGTGAGGGACATGGGGCATAGTGTTTGGTTGGGGTTAGGGGGCCATGGGGCATAGTGTTTGGTTGGGGGTGAGGGGGTCATTGGGCATAGTGTTTGGGTGGGGGCGGGGGGGCCATGGGGCATAGTGTTTGGTTGGGGTGAGGGGGCCATGGGGCATAGTGTTTGGTTGGGGGTGAGGGAGCCATGGGGCATAGTGTTTGGTTGGGGGTGGGAGCCATGGGGCATAGTGTTTGGTTGGGGGTGGGAGCCATGGGGCATAGTGTTTGGTTGGCGGTGAAGGAGCCATGGGGCATAGTGTTTGGTTGGGGGTGAGGGAACCATGGGGCATAGTGTTTGCTTGAGGGGTGGGGCCATGGGGCATAGTTTTTGGTTGGGGTTGAGGGAGCCATGGGGCACAGTGCTTGGTTGGGGGCGGGAGACATGGGGCATAGTGTTTGGTTGGGGGTGGGAGCCATGGGGCATAGTGTTTGGTTGGGGGTGAGGAGGCCATGGGTCATAGTGTTTGGTTGTGGGTGAGGGACATGGGGCATAGTGTTTGGTTGGGGGTAAGAGGGCCATGGGGCATAGTGTTTGGTTGGAGGTGAGGGAGCCATTGGACATAGTGTTTGGTTGGGGGTGAGGGGGCCATGGCGCATAGTGTTTGGTTGGGGGTTGAGGGAGCCATGGGGCACAGTGTTTGGTTGGGGTGAGGGGGCCATGGGGCATAGTGTTTGTTTGGGGGTGAGGGAGCCATGGGGCATAGTGTTTGGTTGGGGGTGGGAGCCATGGGGCATAGTGTTTGGTTGGGGTTGGGAGCCATGGGGAATAGGGTTTGGTTGGGGGTGAGGGGCCATGGGTCGTAGTGTATGGTTGGGGGTGAGGGACATGGGGCATAGTGTTTGGTTGGGGGTGGGAGCCATGGGGCATAGTGTTTGATTGGGGTGAGGGACATGGGGCATAGTGTTTGGTTGGGGGTGGGAGCCATGGGGCATAGTGTTTGGTTGGGGGCGAGGGGGCCATGGGGCATAGTGTTTGGTTGGGGGTGTGGGAGCCATGAGGCATATTTTTTGGTTGGGGTGAGGGGCCATGTGTTTGGTTGGGGGTGAGGGGGCCATGGGGCATAGTGTTTGGTTGGGGGTGGGAGCCATGGGGCATAGTGTTGCACTCCAAGAGTGAACCCGATAATAAAGCTAAAACAGGCACAGTTAGGAGATGTACATCCTTTGCTGTTTGAGGAAACCTGACTCAACCAAGGCCATACTCCTCTTGGGCAACCCAAACAGCAAACTATAGCAGTCCAAAATAACGGAATGTCCAATCAAGGGTCAATAAAATATATATAATTTAATTAAAAGACGATATACAATAACTAAATAGAAATAAATTATAACAATGGAAAATGTGTAGTACAAAATGTAAGTTTGAAATGCAAATAAAAATTGTTACCCCTCAAAAACATATTCTTTTTCCATGTGTTTAATACAAATTGGGGGTTGAAAAAGTCTCCTGCCACGCCCCGCCTACCGCCCCACCCACATTTACTTTTTGGCCCACTATAGCCATCATGTAAGGTACTTTCGGCCCTCTGTCAAAATCAGTTATGCACCCCTGGTGTACAGTAATACCACGTACAAGATTCCTCAATGCCTCGTTAGGTAGACTACGTCATTTGAGGTTTGGAATGAAGTTGCCGTGGTGCTGGGCCCAGCATGCATCTTTTATGTTGTTTCATGTTGTCATAAATGCGATCTTCTGGACACGTGTTTCTTTTAATATGATCGAGTAATTAATCACTCTGCTGCTACTGTACCACTCACTGAAATGTTATCACTCCCATGTTAATCACCGAGGAAGCTCAGAAGAGCAAAACACATGTCATTACTGATTGGAGCTGTTTTTATTAAATCCAAATATGTATGCTTCACATTTTCAACAATCCGAACAGAAATTAGTATATTCGTGTAAGAAGTGTGTTTTCCTCTCGCATGGTTACACAAAATTCACAGTGATAATCCACACGTGATTACTGATGTTAACAGACCTACAAAAGTCCCCCTTCTGGCCGGCAATAAGTGTGTTGTTCCCATGGTTCCTCGGACTATCAAACTCTCACCAGTTTCTTTCTCGATGTTGTGCTGCTGCTTTGTTTGCCTTTCCCGTCACTCTTTCCTACTTCTGTGCTCTCACCTTTCTGGGCAAGCCTTCCCTGTTCAGATCTATATTATTTTCTTAAAATAAGAAAACATTTGAAAATAATTATTTTAAAATGCTCAGTAGCGCCGCTGAAGAAGAAAACTGCTGAAAGTCTTGCCACATCATGCGTAACCCAGCAAATGCATTTAACCCCTAACACATTGCCAAGACAATCCTGTCAGTGTGGTCTGCCATTTCACTGTCTGCTTTTAATACCGAAGAGGCTTCTAAGCGCAGACCCGAACTGGAACCTGTGCTGCTCTGCGCCCCTGCCCCCTCCCCTTCCCTCCTGCACTTTTACCCTTCCCCCCTCGCCTGCACTTGCGCGATCTCAATGTCACCTGGCCTAGTAAGATCTTGTCTCTGTCTTCCCTCTGTTTACCCTCCCTTGCCTCATCCCGCCTTGGAACACTTGTGTATGGGCGCGTTATAAATCCCATATCATATCATATCATATCTTGCTTCCAAGACGAGTGCCTTGCCATTGAGCTTTGCTGCCCATGCCCTTTAATAGTATATCAGTAATCTTCAAACTGTGGGCCTGCCTCCTCACCCAACGTGACCCAGAAGATATCCAGATGGGGCTTGGAGCTCTTTTAAAAAAGATGAGGATGACTGATATTGATAGAAAAGTTTTTTAATTGTAGAATTTGGTGATGGTCCGCATCATTGTTTTCACTAAAAAAATGCTGTTAGAAAAATGAGGACCTGGTAACAAGTTCCTGTGCCCCCAGCTCACACCTGGCAGCCCAGATGGGCCCTCTGATACTTTTTTGTCAGTGGGATGTGCTTCCACTTTCCAAAGTCAGAAACAAATAGGAGCATCAGCCCATCCCAAGATGGACGACGGATGTGTCAAGACCTGTAATATCCTATGCACATTTGAAAACATGAGGTAAGATCTACCCCCCGAAACCGGAAAGGTAAATTGCAAAGACGTGAATGCCTTGGCGTCTTGCAAATTATTCATGGTGTGATCTAGACGCCACAACCGGACTCTGTGCACAAACTTAAGTATTGAGCCTCGTAGTAATTCTCAGGGGGTTCTCCTATAGGGAGAAGACTTGGACTCTCAAATGCCCCTTGACCTGACTATCAAGCCTCGTCTAAAGGTAAGTGACATGCATTTGCTTTGAGGAAGAAGGGTGCCCAGGAAGGCCCTTGCTTTTTTAATGCCATTGCAAGAACTGCCTTTATGAAAGCATTCCTACTTAGCGCAGCAACAGTAGAAGGGATCTGCCATTTATAGCTGGTGATTTGAGAGAGGTCCACGTTGTAGTACGTATGATTTTTATAAGTAACCTAATACTTATACCAATCAAGACAATCAGGCTTCTGTCCCAGGCACAGCACGGAGACAGCCCTTCTGAATAAAAAAAACAGATGGACACAATCAGGGACTCAGGAAAACTATGCATTCTCGACATTTGATTTAGTGGACCACAATAAATTATGTCTAACTCTAGCAAATAACTTCCATTTCTCAAAAGTAGCATCCGCTTGGATTAAATCATTTCTTGCCGACCGCACATCCAGAGTAGCTATAGGCGATGTAGCAGCAGACCCTATATCAGTCCCACTGGGAGTTCTGCAAGGATCCTGCCTCTCCCCTATGCTCTATAATGCCTACATGTCATGATGCATGTCCCCAGTCTTCAGGGCCAAACCAGCCTTCCCAATTTGCAGGCTTCCATTGGGGCTTTAAAGACCACAAAACGTTATCAGAGGCTCTCCTGGAGCCAGTCCTGGCGCCTTTGGCACCAGGCTCATACTATTTGACCACATGGAATGCGGTTCCAGTGAACATGGAGGCACACATAGCCCAGTCCTGAAGAACTGAGCAATGCAGTCTAGTTTCGAGGGTGTGGTTGGGCCTGGAACTACTTTACCTGTGACTTCTTTACCTGGGCTATATAAACCACACCCAAAGAGCAGAACATGCTTTGCATTATTCTGCACTCCTGCAGTGCAATATTCACCGTGCCAGCTCTGCTCCTGCTTGCGTGGACTTCAGCCACACCCTGTTATCTTCATCGGGAACCACGGACCATCAGCACCTGTCGAAAAAGTGAAAAAACAAGAAGAACATTAGTGAAGTTCTTACTTGAGAGAAGCAGTCTTTGCAATTCCATCCGAACGGCTCTCTCTCCCGCCACTCTTGACGACCACTGCACCTGCAGAAAGGAGACAAGAAGGGAGAACGAAAACTTACCCGGCGGCATCAGTCGTCTCAGGATTCCATCGAAGCGGTCCACACTGTTTCTGCTCCGGAGCATCACCGCACCTGCAGAGGAAGGAAAAAGAGACACCACGTTAGCCGCGCAATAGAAAAATACCAATTCTAAAATACATCTCGATGCCGCGCTCACACTCTAACACCCACCTGCATAAATATTGCTCAGCGCCACATTTAGGAGTCCATTGCTTAACCTGGCATCTCCAAGACCGCTCCTGCAAATAATAAGGACAATAGTGAAACTTTGGCAACAAGAAGAAACACATTAAGCAAAAACAGTTACCAAGAACCAATTGGTACCAAGACTTACTTATGGAGTCACAGCTGGTCTGGATTCCACTTACAGGCCATAGGATCAGTGAAGGAACTAGATCCAGTGAAAGTGCCTAAGAACATTAAAGCACCCCGGCATTCAGACGGAGGACAGAGAGCCCATCGTTAAAATACCAAAGGTGAGACATAAGCACATAAGCAAGCGGTTGGAGGTTTGAGGGAGGTGGGAGTCTTGCCCACCCTACGCAGCAAGTTAACCTCTCCGTTCAGCCTTTTAGTATAGTGCCCAAGCATGAGCGAAGCAGTGCGACAGGAAGAGACGCACGCAGACGTTCATCGCTCAGCTTTGTGCAGCACCCCTCTGGAGACCAGGTGAGCGTAACAGAACGCGAAGCCTCCATAAAATTCTCTACCTGGGCATCATGGAAACATCTGAGGCTGACCAATTAGCCCAGCTTTTAGGACAACTCAGGACCCGAGGTGCACTCTGCTCGGCAGGAAACAAATGCTCTAAAAAGAGAGCTGATTGTGACTAAAGATCGCACGTATGAACTAACCAGACAATTACTTCAGTCGCAGTCTGGTCAAGCACCATTACCTGTAATCGGGTCATCAGTTCCAGCTCCGTCAAGCAACCCTGTACAGGTGGTTCTTCCGGGGGCCATTCCTTTGGCTCCACCTGAACGCTTTGCCGGAGACCCAAAAAGATATGCGGTTTTCATGAACCAGCGCCGCCTTCATTTCCTATGTAGATCTGTCGCTTTTCCAAACAATCAGTCGAGGGTTGCTTTTGTGCTTTCCTAGCTGAGTGGAAGTGCTGCGGACTGGTCGGTACCACTTGTTAATCAGGATGACCCTCTTCTCCGTGACTTCCAGAGGTTTCAACAAGAAATGGAGAAGCTGTTTGCTCGGCACACCCAAGGTCAAGCATTAGACAATTAAATTCTATCTTTGTATCAAGGGAACCAAGATCTGTTAACATATAGCTCAACCTTCAACAGATTGGTAGTTGAAACTGGTTGGCCCAAAAACAAACGAAAAACAATATTCCATCGTGGATTGAGAGGTGAACTAAAAGATGTTTTGGCTCAAGTGGTAAATCCTCCAAGAGACTGTGCGGAATATATTAACCTGGTGATGCAATTAGACCATAGACTGCAGGATCGAAAAGCTGATCGAGCTAAAATGGAAAATCGGGTTTATGTGCGCCCTAGGGAAAATGTTTCAAAACCAACCGACATGTCCGAACCTATGCAGATTGAAGGAGTTCGAGGACCATTATCCAAAACCGAAAGAGGCAAGAGGAAACAACAACAATTGTGTTTATATTGCAGGAATGTCAGCCACTGTCCACCCAAGAAGGCAGTTGGGGTTGCTGACAAGGTTGAAGCAGAATCAGAGACGGGAAACTTCCACGCCCGACAAGCGTAGAGGTCCATTTGTTGAGCGTAAAGAAGGATTCTCAGACCTCGCACCTAGCCTTGCCAATAATTCTAATCAGTCGCCAACAACCGGCTCGCATGCATGGGGTCAGAGCATACATTGACAGCGGAGCAATTTGTAACTATATGGATCAAGAATTAGCATCAAAGATGAATCTTCCTCTTTGCAAGAAGGCAACAACTAAAATGGTCACGACTGTCGATGGAACGGAGATATCCTCAGGCCCTGTAACGCACTCAACGGCAGAGGTGACACTTTTGTGCCAAGACAGGCATCGGGAAGCCATTGTGTTTGATCTAATCAAGGCTCCACAATTTCAAATAATTCTAGGAATGCCGTGGTTGGAAACACACAATCCTACATTGACTGGCGTGCTAAGAGGTTGACCTTCTCCGATGAATGTGCTCATACATGTTATAAAATAGAAGAATCATTGACTGAAAAGAAAAAAACCTACCTCAGAAGTAGCAACGGTCATCATGGGTCTAACAAACCCACTACCCCAGGAATACCAAGATTTTCAGGATGTCTTCCAGAAAGATCAAGCCAATACCCTGCCGCCCCATAGACCATATGACTGCCAAATCGGCCTTGTACCTGGCACACAGATTCCTTGCGGTCAAATTTATGCACTCACTGAAACTGAAAATCTCCATTTAAAAACTTATCTGGACCAATATCTGGCAAACGGTTTTATCCGTCCATCCAAATCCCCGGCGGCCTCACCCTTATTCTTCGTACCAAAGAAGGAGGGAGATTTAAGGACTTGTATAGACTACCACGCGTTGGACCAAGTGACTGTAAAAAATCGTTACCCCCTACCTCTTATCCCTGAACTGTTGGATCGGGTGAAAGACACCCAGATTTATGGGCTATTTGAATACCAGGTAATGCCCTTTGGGCTTTATAATGCTCCAGCAGCATTTCAATACTTCATGAATGACATCTTACTAGAACTGATTGATGTTTGCGTCTTAGTGTACATTGAGGACATTTTGGTGTACTCCGCTTTCGGTGCTTGACTGCCCTTGGGCAGAACAAAGACTGATATTTAGTGGAAATTACTCTTCTGTGAAAGGAGGGTGAGCTAAAGACTCTGGTTGAGACTCTAACCCGGGATATAGGCCGGTAGTAGAGAAACTCCCAGAACCCCCTTGTTTTTGCATATTAAGTAGCTTTGGGTTTTCACCCTAAGTTACTAGGTTAATCCAGACATGGAACCCTTGATCACTGTTCTTAGAGAGGCACAGCTCCACCTCACTGACGAGGCCCAACCAGGCCGAAACACGTGTCTGGGGTTGCTGTTGGCACTCTTGTTTAGAAGAGAATTGCCAGGCATTTCGGTGCTGGACTGCCCTTGGGCAGGACAAAGACTGATATGTAGTGGAAATTTCTCTTCTGTGAAAGGAGGGTGAGCTAAAGACTCTGGTTGAGACTCTAAACCGGGATATAGGCCGGTAGTAGAGAAACTACCAGAACCCCCTTCGTTTTGCATATTAAGTAGCTTTGGGTTTTCACCCTAAGTTACTAGGGTAATCCAGACGTGGAACCCTTGCTCACTGTTCTTAGAGAGGCACAGCTCCACCTCACTGACAAGGTCCAACCAGGCCGAAACATGTGTCTGGGGTTGCTGTTGGTACTCTTGTTCAGAAGAGAATTGCCAGGCATTTTGGTGCTGGACTGCCCTTGGGCAGGACAAAGACTGATATCTAGTGGAAATTTCTCTTCTGTGAAAGCAGGGTGAGCTAAAAACTCTGGTTGAGACTTTAACCCGGGATATAGGCCGGTAGTAGAGAAACTCCCAGAACCCCCTTGTTTTTGCGTACTCCGCTTCCAAGCAAGACCATGTGAAACATGTTTGCGCTGTCCTTGAAAAATTCCAGCATCATAAGTTGTACGCTAAACTAGAAAAATGTTCCTTTCATGTCACCGAAGTTGGGTTTCTTGGATTTGTTCTAACTCCCCGAGGTATTCGTATGGACTCACGTAAGGTGGATGCCATCCTTAATTGGCCCTCTCCAACATCAATCAAAGGAGTCCAGAGTATGCTCGGCTTTGCAAACTTTTATCGTCGGTTTATTCCGGTTTTTCTAAAATTGTGCATCCAATTACATCCATACTGCAAAAGAATAAACGCTTTCAATGGTCGGATGAAGCGGGAAAGGCCTTCCAGGAATTGAAGGAAAGATTTACCTCAACCCCGATCCTGAAACACCCTCGCCCAGATCTCCCATATGTGGTTGAAACCGATGCTTCCAGTCTCACAATGGGGGCAGTTCTCTCCCAAAAAGATCCTGAGACGGGTCAACTTCATCCAGTGGTCTTTTGGTCGCAAAAACTCTCAGCACCTGAACTAAATACCGCCGTGACAGACAAAGAAATCTTGGTCATTAAAGCAGCTTTTAAAGCTTGGCGGCATTACCTAATAGGAGCAAGACACACCGTCACAGTGATCACTGATCATCGCAATCTACAGTACCTAAAGAAAGCAAAAGCTGTTACGCTCACCTGATATCCGCGGGGGCGTCTGGAAGGCTCTGAGTTCTGGAACCCTCGATGCGTAGTTGCCAGGTGCTGAATAATGAATATTAGTTATTTGTAGGGTGAGCTTTCCGTCCTGCGTTTCTTGTGCAGGTGCGCTTGACGTTTGTTGGCGAGCTGCCAGAGTTGCTTCACTGGTGCAATATGCCTTCCTTGGGCCCAGGCCTGCTGTGACCCCGAATCTGCTGGTAAGCAGGTAGGTTTGTTAATTGTAAGTCTTTGTTCTGTTTATGGTGGGAATTCGTTAATGTCTTTATCTGCTTCTTTTCAGGTGCGAAGGTCATGATGCTGGTGTGCCGTATGGAGAGGCACGTTTCTAGGTAAGAGAAAGCGCGAAGCGCAGCACCTTTATTGTCTTATGAAGCTAACGTGTGTTTTCTTCTTCTTCTCCTCACAGGCCACTGTGGTGCTGCGAGTGCATGAGAGCGCAATGAAAAACAGGCCCCTGAAATCTGTTACGGTAAGTACACCGCTGTGCGGTTGTTTAATATTGAAAGCAAACCTGAATATGTCTCTTTTCCTTTGCAGATGTTGCTGTGGTGCTCCGGATGGAAGCGTGACATGATGGAATTCAGGTAAGACTGATCGAATTCGATGTATTGGAATCCAAGTGGTCCATACCCATATACCCTGAAGCTCTGCTTTTCGACTGCTCAGCATGCATCCTAATTGTTTGAATACCACCCCATCCGTGCCCCCTTGTGACTGTCTTTTTTTAATGTAATGGTTTTGTAGCTTGTAGATGTTGCTGTGGTGCTCCGGATGGAAGCGTGACGTGATGGAATTCAGGTAAGACTGATCGAATTCGATGTATTGGAAGCGCGCATTCTAATATTGTTTTTTCCTTTCTCGTTATTGCAGGTTGCAATGTTCGAACAGCAGCTGTGGTAGCGGTTCGCTGGAAGTGCTTAAGCTAGTACTCACAGGTGAGTGATGTTTCTTCTTCTCTCGGTTTCCACAGATTGCAGCCGAATTGAGATGCTGAGTGCTGGATGGTGTTTTCTGAGGTAAGACCGAATAATCTTGTTCTTGTTCTTGCAGGATTACAGGAAGATGCTGAAGACGCGGAGATGGACACAGTGAACATCACGCTGCTGGTTGTAGATTAACACGAAGCATGTTCTGCAGTCAAGGTGTGGTTTATATAGCCCAGGTAAAGTAGTACCAGGGAAAGTAGTTCCAGGCCTGCCACACCCAAAACACTAGACCGCATGGCTTGGTTCTTAGAACTAGACTGTGTGGGTGCTTCCATGTTAGATGTAAAGGCCCATGTACATAAACGGCACCTAGTTTGAACAGCCCTTCCTTCCTACATATGAGCCTGGTGCCAAAGGTACCAGTAATGGCTCCAGGAGCCCTTTTGCAGTGGTTTTAAGGCCCTCAGGTTTCTGGTGGGATCCTGCTTGTGGCACAACTTGTGCCCCCTCACTGTGGTCATGACAAAAGCCCAGTCATATCTGCAGCTCCGATGGGCCCTATTCTTTGCCGAATATGATTTTGTGATTACATATCGACCCGGGTGTTGGAACGGAAAAGCTGATGCTCTTTCCCATATCGGCATACATGAAAATGCATACTCAACCCCGGATCCAGTAACCATAACCCCAGGGGGAAGAATCTTGGAAATTACTATATCTCTGGCCTTGGACGACATCCAAAAGGAAATTCCGCATCTAATAGATGCACAGATTTTGCAAGATTGGTCTACCCAAATGGAACACCATACAGTTGCGAATCAACTGCCATACTTTCAAGGGCTCCTATATTTACCCAGTAAATAACTACAGGAACAAGTCATCTCAAATTACCATGAATCTCTAGTGGAAGGTCATCCGGAAATTGCAAAAACTTTAGCTAAAATTAAAAGGAACTATTGGTGTAAAGACATCACGCAATTTGTACTATCCTGCGGAATTTTTGCACAGAACAAAGATCAAAAGAAAAGACCATCAGGTCTTTTGCAACCTTTAGTCATTCCACCTACACTGTGGCATACACTTTCTCTTGATTTTATCACCGTCCTTCCTCCTTGTAATGGGTTCAACACCATTTTAGTGGTAGTGGACCTGTTTTCCAAAATGGCCCACTTCATTCCACTGAAAGGCCTCCACGGCTTCCATTCTAGCAAAAGAATTCCTAGAACAGATTCTTCAAATACATGGATTCCCTTATATCCTGACTTCGGATCGTGGCAGTCAATTCATCTCACATTTTTGGAAGAAATGTTGCGAGTTAGCCCAAATCGACATAAGAGTCTCAACTAGCCATCACCCTCAAACCGATGGTCAGACCGAGAGGACCAACCAAACTCTGGAACAATACTTAAGATGCATGCTACACCAAACAGAAGGAAATTGGAAAGATGTTCTATGGATAGCCGAGTATGCCTATAACAATTCCTTACACTCTAGCACTAGGCAAAGTCCGTTCTATACAATTTATGGAATACATCCACGAACCTCCAACCTAGACCCACCTCTACTCTTGGAAATGCCTGTCGTAAGGAATCTACACGCTACCATCACACAAGCCTTCGAAAAGGCAGCGAAGCATCTGAAGCAAGCTAAAGAAAATCACAAAAGATTTGCAGACCAACATCGGAGTGAAGCTCCGAAATATCAAATTGGGGATGAAGTCTGGTTGGCTTCCAAACATATACCAGTAAGAGCAACTCATACTTTTAATCCCAGATATTTAGGACCAAATACCATCAAGGCCATCATCAATCCTGTGGCAGTGAAATTAGAGTAACCACCACATATGCGAGTCCATCCAGTGTTTCACGTCTCACTTTTGAAACCAGTGCAACCAGGAACTCGAGTTAAAAAACCACCAAAGCCATTCATGGTCGACGGGGAACCCAAATTTGAGGTTAAGTATATTCTGGATTCCACAATTGTCAAGTCTAAATTATTCTACCTAGTTGACTGGAAAGGCTATAGACCACAGGAAAGAACATGGGAACCTAACAACCATATTCATGCACCATGCCTGGTGAAAAAGTTCCATCGAAATCATCCAAACAAGCCTGGACCAGATAGAGAACCCACCCTGAGAGGGGCCGTAGGAGGGAGTGCTGTCATGATGCATGTCCCCAGTCTTCAGGGCCAAACCAGCCTTCCCAAGTTGCAAGCTTGCATTGGGGCTTTAAAGACCACAAAACGTTATCAGAGGCTCTCCTGGAGCCAGTCCTGGCTCCTTTGGCACCAGGCTCATACTACTTGACCACATGTTTGTTTGTTTGTTTTATTATTTATAATGCGCAGATATACCCAGGGGTATCAAGGCGCAGCATTTACAAGAATATGCGAGGCTTAGTTACAAATATAGAATATACATGTAGGCAATGGAAGTATATATAGAGCATAGTAAGGAGAACAAGCAATATATACAATATAAACCCGAGTACGGGTGGGCGCACAAAGTTACACAGTGTGCAGGTAGCAGGAAGTGATAGCCTTGGCAGCTAGCTATCTTGGTGGTCCCTGGTTTTCAGCCATGAAACTACCATGAATCGGAATTTCAAGTAGGGCATATCTGCTCTCAAGTTGGGAGGCAAGGAGTTCCACAATTTGGCTGCTTTTACCGGAAAACTGTTACCTCCTATGGTGGCAAGTTTGAAATTTGGGACAGCGAGGCAGTCTTTGTATGCAGTTCTAAGGGGTCTTGCGGAAGCTTGTCTGTGGAACCTGTTCATCAAATAGATCGGTGCAGCATTGTGGAGAGATTTGTGGGTTAGAGATGCCGTTTTAGGAGGATTTTGTCTCTAGTGGAAAGCCAGTTATTCTGTTGACTAAGTCCTGAAATGTGCTCTCTTCTAGGGATGCCTAGGGCTGCTCTCAGGGCATTATTCTGGAGGGTTTGTAACTTGTTGGTGGTAGTCTTGGAGGTTCCCAGCTAAAGGGCGTTGCAATAGTCAAGGCGGGAAAGTATAAGGGCTCTAGCGAGTGTGAGGAAGCTAGTGTCTAACAGAAATGGTTTGGCTGAGCGGATTAATTTGCACGTGTATGCAGTTGAGGATGCCAGGGAACTCAGTTGTCTTTTGAAGGAAAGGTTGGAGTCCAAGTAGAGACCCAGTGTTTTGACCTCCTGACCGACTTTGATATTATTCCTATCTATCATAAAGGAGTTGTAGGCAGGGCTAAGTTTCTTTAAACTGGGCGTAGTACCCAGGATGATAAGCTCCGTTTTCTCATCATTCAGGCATAGTCCATGAGTGGCTATCCATGCCTGGATGATGATGTACACCCTATTTAGCAAGGCCAAATCCTTTTCATAATCTCCGGAAAGCGGAAGGAGGATCTCGGTATCATCTGCATAGTTAGTGTAGGTGATACCGAGATGATCCAAATCATCGAAAAGGGGCTTGGTAAATATGTTGTACAGTGTGGGGGGGACGCAGGAGCCCTGTGGGACACCACAAGTGATAGGAATGGGGTCTGCTGCAGCAGTGGGGGAGAAGACCCTCATAGTTCTTCCATTGAGGAATGAGGTGATCCATTTGATGACCTCTGGAGAGAAGTGTGCTGCTGTATGGAGGTGTGAGCATAGGACAGAATGGTCGACCAAATCGAAAGCTGCAGATAAGTCAAAGAGGAGGAGCAAGGCAACTTGCCCTTTGTCCCTAAGAGTATCAATCTGAGCTTTTAACTCAATAAGTGCAATTTCAGTCCCGTGTTGAGGACGGAACCCTGATTGTCTAGATCCTAAGAGGTGGTGTTCCTCCAGGTGCTTCTGTATTTGTACATAGGCGACCTTGTCAAGGATTTTTAATAAGAAGGGAACAGTAGTTATAGGTCAGTAATTTGTGGGTATGGCTGGGTCCAGAGTATGTTTTTTTAATAATGGAAGTACCCAGGATTGTTTTAGGTTGGAAGGGATGGAGCCAGTGTTGAATGAAGCGTTGATCAGTTTAGTGATGAAGGGGGAGAGGTCACGGGCGGCATCTTTGATAAGCTGTGCTGGGCACAGATCTCCCTGGCAGTTGGATGGTTTCAAAGACAGGATAATTTTTTCTACTTCAAGAGTATTGACTTTAGAGAACTTGAAGCGGATGAGATCTGTGGGCGTGTGCTTATCCTGAGTTTTGGAGGGGAGAGTGTCTTTTGGGGCAGCTTTTTTACTAGAGATTTTACTATGAAGGGTCACGATCTTATTTGCCAAAGCATTTTGAATTTCAGAGCACCAGTTTTTATCTTTAGTGCAGGTATCAGGGGGTAGTATGGGGGTTTCTACTTCTTTAAGTATAGAGAAGAGTTCTTTCATATTAGATTTAGCTTGGGATATGCGAGAGTCAAAAAAGGTTCGTTTGGCCAGGTAGATTTCTTTTTTATAGGGTATGGTTAGTTTGGAGAGTTTGAGTTTGTTTGCAGCTGAGGGGGATTATTTCCAGGTGGCCTCACAATTTCTCTTTTGCTGCCTTAGGTTTTTGAGGAATGGGGTGTACCATTTGTTAAGGTGCGTTTTCAGTTTAGTAGGTCTGAGTTTAAGTGGGGCAATGAGGTCTAGCGAGGAAGCCATAACCTTGTTATATTCTTCAACCAGGATCTCTGGATCCAGGTTATCGGTGTAGTGTGTTAAGTGTAGGGAGTAGATTCGGGATGAGTCTTTCTGGTGTAATATTCTTTTTATTTCTGGTGAGAGTTGGAGGGGCCTTGGTGTTAAGCGGAGGTGGGGGTCTGTCCGTGGACAGAAAGAACGATAGCAGGTGGTGATCGGTCCAGACTAGTGGAGAGGTATTTGTGATTTTCGCTAAGCAATTGCGATCGGCTACCCAGTCAAGTATTCTACCTTTCAAATGAGTGGGTGCCATACTTCTTTGTGCAAAGCCTAGTTCAGCAAGAGTGCTAGCTATGGTGCTGGCTGTCTGATCTGCCGGGTCGTTGTAGCCCATGTTAAAGTCCCCCAGGGTGAGAACTTCAGAGGAGCTTTTAAGATTGCTAGATAGAATGGCATTGAGGTCTTCATCAAAGTTGCCAATAGGGCCTGGTGGATGGTAGATCAAGTGGATATTGAGGGTTTGGGTATTAGTGAGTCGGACTTTGACTGATAATGTTTCGCAGGAGAGGACATTGGAGGAGGTTGCTAGTCTCATGGACAGACTGCATTTGTGTATGATGGCGACACCCCCTCCTCTGGAGTTGGGGCGATCTTGCCTCAAGATGGAATAGTTATCTGGGACTGCTAGCATGAGCATAGGGCCTGCTGCAGGGTGTAGCCAAGTCTCAGTGATAGCGAGGAAATCAAGATCTTCTTTGAGGATCAGGTCTGCGATTTCTGTGGCACTAATGATCGGGCGTTGATCAGAGCTTCCTTTATTTTAGGTCTGACTGTGTTTTTAGTAGCAGTTGTATGACGTTTTTCTTGTGTTGATTCGAGAATGCCCTAACTGGGGAGGTTATGAGGGGGTCTAGTGGTGGGGTTGTAAGGTGGATTGGAAGTTTTAGTAGAGGAACTGGAACGAGGAGGCTGTTTTTTGGACTTCTGTAAAGTGGGCAGTGAGCGGGTGAGAGGCTCATACATTTTGGCTAGTCTAGCACTAAGTCCTAGGTTCCTATCTATGGTAGTACGAGGGGGACTAGTGGGTAGTACCTGGAGGTTATTTATGTCTAGGTGTGGTGCCTGGTTGATGAAAGTAGTAGGAAAAGTCATGTTGGGTAAGTACGGGGCCATCATAAATTGAGTTACACTGTTTAGGATGAAGATGAAGACGCAGGCAAGCAAGCTGGTAGTAAATGGAAACATACTAAGTAGTGGTGAGGATGTTGGTCGGCTATAGGATAGGCTTGGGAACGCTAGTTAGGCCAGTGTGCATTTGTGTTAAGGACCTAGGCCATAGGACACCAGCTGGATTCAAATATGGCAATGAGGCTGCAATGCATAGAACACCATCTAGATTCAGAATATGGCAATGAGGCTAAAACGCATAGAACACCATCTAGATTCAGAATATGGCAATGAGGCTAAAAATGCATAGAACACCATCTAGATTCAGAATATGGCAATGAGGCTAAAATGCATAGAACACCATCTAGATTCAGAATATGGCAATGAGGCTAACATAGAGCTAATAATGCAATGAGGCTAAAATGTCTGAAATCAAAGTATGGCAGTGAGGTTAGGAAGTATGGAACATTAACTAGGTTCAGATGTGGCAGGATGGCTAGAATACATAAAGCACCCTCTGAGTTCGAGATTTTAGCAACTGAAGTGAGTTGCAGTCCAGCAGGGAAGGCCTAGTCTGGGTGCACATGGGCAAGTGTAATAGTCTAGGTTGAATGGTAAGCAGAAGGCTCACATGCAGTGTTTAAGGTTACACAAAGGTCGGTTAAGGGAGAGCAGTTGTGCACACTAGGCAATGTCTTTGTGTTCATATGAGCTTGTTTGTAGTCAGTGATGGTAGCAGGGGTGTCGGAATGGCAGAGAGGCATAAGGTTGCCTTAGTAGAGGTAGACGTGGGCCAGAAGGGTCTGGTAGACGGGATGGCAGAGGTGGCAAGAGCAGACAAAAAGCAGGTGAGTGGAGCTCCTGCTCAGGTGCCGGCTCAGGTTATAAAACTTGCGGTAGAGTGCTCCTTGCTGCTCCAGGATGCGAACAGGGGCAAACAGGGCCTTTGTCCGGCCTTCGTAGAGGCCGGCGCATCCGCCTGCCGGCAGATGCAGGAAGCTAATTATGGCCCGGATCGAGGCTCAGCCACGCTGTGGTGCCGCGTCGCGCCCGGAATGGGAAACTCAGGCATGCAGAGGGGACACGGTCAGGCAGGCCGCCGTGTGATGTGCAGAGGGTCTGCACTTACTTCATGTGCTGCCTGGTGGCCCTGATGGTCGTCGCTGCTGGAGAGGAGGGGGGCTCCAGTGAATGAGGTTCCAGTGAACATGGAGGCACACATAGCCAAGTCCTGAAGAACTGAGCTATGCAGTCTAGTTTCTAGGGTGTGGCTGGGCCTGGAACTACTTTACCTGGGACTACTTTACATGGGCTATATAAACCACACCCAAAGAGCAGAACACGCTCCTGCTTGCCTGGACTTCAGCCACACCCTGTTATCTTCATCGGGAACCACGGACCATCAGCACCTGTCAAAAAAGAGAAAAAACAAGAAGAAGAACATTAGTTAAGTTCTTACTTGAGAGAAGCAGTCTTTCCAATTCCATCCGAACGGCTCTCTCTCCCGCCGCTCCTGAGGACCACTGCACCTGCAGAAAGGAGACAAGAAGGGAGAACGAAAACTTACTTGGAGGCATCAGTCATCTCAGGATTCCATCGAAGCGGTCCACACGGACTCTGCTCCGGAGCATCACTGCACCTGCAGAGGAAGGAAAAATATACACCAGGTTAGCCTGGCAATAGAAAAATATGCACCTGCATAAATATTGCTCAGCGCCGCACTAAGGAGTCCATTGCTTAACCTGGCATCTCCAAGACCGCTCCTGCAAATAATAAGGACAATAGTGAAACTTTGGCAACAAGACGAAACACATTAAGCAAAAACAGTAACCAAGAACCAATTGGTACCAAGACTTACTTACGGAGTCACAGCTGGTCTGGATTCCACTTACAGTCCTTAGGATCAGTGAAGGAACTAGATCCAGTGAAAGTGCCTAAGAACATTAAAGCACCCCTGCATTCAGACGCAGGATGGAGAGCACATCGTTAAAATACCAAAGGTGAGACATAAGCACAGAGGGAAGCATTTGGAGGTTTGAGGGAGGTGGGAGTCTTGCCCACCCTACACAGCAAGTTAACCTCTCCGTTCATCATTTAGGATAGCGCCCAAGCGTGAGTGAAGCAGTGGAACAGGAAGAGACGCGCGCAGACGTTTATCATTCAGCTTCATGCAACACCCCCGTGGAGACCAGGTGAGCGTAACACTACACAAAATTCCTTTTTTACAGCACTCGACGCAATGTGAGTAATATACACCAACTTTGCAGATGATTCACAAATACTAATCCCAATCACAGGAAATGTCGAACAAGAAACCATCAGCGTTAACTAAATTTACTCTATTATCCAGAATTGGATGGCGGCCAACAACCTTTCTCTCAACAGAGAAAAAACAGAGATCCCCATAGTAGGTTACCCCACCCAATTAAGAAAACTCCACCCGCAATATACAGCTATAGTTATAGATGGCACCCCAATTACCATCTCCAAACAGGTCAAAACATTAGGAGTCTACCTGGACTCAAGCCTTTAACATGGGCAAACACATCAGTGCCCTTTCCTCGTCAACAGCTTACACTGCCAAACGTATTACACTGAGCCCACAAAATTCACTACTGCAATATACTCCTACTAGGGACCTCAAAAAATATATAAATAAAATGCAACTGCTACAGAACAAAGAGCTAAGAGCAGCATTAGGCATAGAAAAAAGAGACCACATTTCACAACACAGGAGAGAGGTACACTGGTTACCTATACTAGCAAGAATACTTCATAAAACCCTTACCCTCACACACACATGTATCTTAGGTAATGCCCCCATATATATCAGCCAAAGTCTTACCTGCAAAACCACAACCAAAACACTCAGATTCAATGTTGATACGCACCTACGCATCCCTCACTTCAAGAGCCTAAGAAAAGGTAGCTCAAGTTTACAAGTAGCAGCCCCCAGGATCTGGAACTCTCTCCCTGCTAACATTTGCAATGAGCCATCCCATCCGAAATTCAAGAAGCTACTTAAAACGTGGCTCTTCAACAAATTCTGATCCTACCGCTGACACACAGATTGACATAGGTGGCCCTTGACCCAGCCTAATCCTATGCACCATCACTCACAGACATTCCTACACCTATCTCGCTAAACTGCCACCATTGTAAGTGTATAAAACTGCTTCTTTTACCTAGTAACTACTAAGACTGTAAGTATACTTGTAACTCTAAGCTGTACCATTATTTACCCATTCCACCATGTACTTAAATATCACCATGTAAGCTTTAAGACTGTAATGCCTGTAAATATGGTACATGCAACTACTAAGATGCTAAGTACACTTGTAAAAATATGCTGTGATACCCGAGGGTTTGGGCGTACAACAAATGCAATAAATAAATAAATAAAGTACTGCCTGGCAAAGGAGCCTTTTCCTAGGATTACTATGCACATGAATTCTTTCTTTCTTTTCCTACCGCTCCTGAACTGCATTACCAGTGAATGACCTTAGGAGGTGCATCAGATCAGCTGCCTTTGCCTGGGCAGGACCTTTAAACTCTGGATTGATTTGCGGGGTGACTCCTCCCCTTCTGGGGTTTGGTTGGCATAGATACCTCAGTGACACCCAGGAGACATCCAGTTACCATCCACGTGATCTGACAGATCCTCAGCATGACAAGTGTGGACAGCCCTGCTGCAGATCCTATCAGGATGGCAGCTCTGACTTCTTTCTTAAAATATTATTACTCCATATTTCTTTTGGGCTGATTTGGCCTTGCAAAATAGGCCAATAGCACAGCGCCAGCCTTCATCTCAGCTCCCAACAAGACAGAGAAGTGAAGTGCTTGTAGGTTCGCTGAGAAGGGTTACTTACACTTCTTTGGTGGCCAACATATTGCAGTAAGTGAGATTTGTGAATATGTGTAAGTAAACTTTACTTAAGCTTGCTGTTTCTTTCCTCCATTGCTTCACCCAACCCTTATTGGATGTTGAAGTCCTGGCACTTGCGTTTCCTTGGCACGTCAGAGGACTTCGACTCATTTGCACATAGTTTCATGTGGATTAATTTGAAAAATGGTAATGGGCGCTATACCAAGTGAAGTATGTTATGCTGTTATAATATGAATTTATACTCTGCAAGTCAACACCCTAGTAGCATCAGAGCACCTAGACTTGACCAATGCCCTGTGTGTACTTCAAGTCCCTAATGTACATAAATCCTCAGGCAATTATATATACAGGACACCCACTACACAACTCCTTATTTCAGTCCATGTTTCACGTCCCCAGCAGTTTAATTGCCTTTGAGCAATGGCTGTTTGCAGGACTTATATGTGCTTTCGCAAAATCCTATTATCTTGACTTACTCCTATTGATGGCGGGTGGCTTTTAAAGCAAACAATAGTGGCTTAATTTGCAGAAAGCCAGTGACAATAGCAGAGGGTGGAGTAGGAAGAACAGTCCAGGCATCACACTAAGAAGCCAGACACAAGTCCCTATACTTGCAGTTCACACCATATGTAATAACGCACTACTGCTCGGATAGTAATAATTGTCACTGAGAGACTGTACTGGCATACGATGTAGGTGCCACTGGTGAATGATGGCTCTGCTAGTGCCTGCCAAATAATTGCTGCACCCCTGTCATGTCAAGGCAGCACCCATTTTCATAAATGGTGAATAGCTTAAATAACATTAATAGTGTTTAATTGTATTATTGTTACATCAATTTTGTTGTTTCTTTAAAACAGTGACATTACTTAAGCAATAAGTCCCGAGCCGTCCGCTCAGACCTTAACGAAGGCCCCGGGGCATTACCTGACTCGGTAACGCTTCAAAAAAGGTAGCAGGCGCTCCTCTCCAGAAAGAACATCGCATGATAACCTGTTCTGAAATGAGAGTTTGCAGCACACACATTTTGCTCACTGTACCTTTCACAGATGGGAAATATCCATTTGCATATCAGTCTTTGTCCCGCCCACTTGAGCAGTCCAGCACCAAAATGCTATGGCCATTCCTCTCTGAACAAGAGTACCAACAGCAACCCCATACACGTGTTTCAGCCTTGTTGGGCCTCATCAGTGAGGTGAAGCTGTGCCTCTCAAAGCACAGTGAGCAGGGAGTCCACATCTGGTTGCCACCAGGTAACTCAGGGTGACCAACCCCAAGTTCCTTGCAAATATTTCAAAAAAGGTAGCAGGCGCTCCTCTCCAGAAAGAATATGCCATGATAACCTGTTCTGAGCTGAGAGTTTGCAGCACGCGCTTTTTGCTCACTGTACCTTTCACAGATGGGAAATATCCATTTGCATATCAGTCTTTATCCCGCCCACATGGGCAGTCCAGCACCGAAATGCTATGGCAATTCCTCTCTGAACAAGAGTACCAACAGCAACCCCATACACGTGTTTCAACCTTGTTGGGCCTCATCAGTGAGGTGAAGCTGTGCCTCTCTGAGCACAGTGAGCAGGGACTCCACGTCTGGTTGCCCCCAGGTAACTCAGGGTGACCAACCCCAAGTTCCTTGCAAATATTTAAAAAAAGGTAGCATGGCATGATAACCTGTTCTGAGATGAGAGTTTGCAGCACACACTTTTTGCTCACTGTACCTTTCACAGATGGGAAATATCAATTTCTCGGCAATGCCCCCGTAGCGAGGAGCTTATTGCTATTAGTACCGCGGCCCGCAAGACCGGGGTACTAATAGCTTTCTTTTTCTGTTCCAAATCACTGCGGGGGGAGCACAATGGTGGCAGACAGAAGTGTAGAGGAAGGGCATTCAAGGAGAGGCAAAGGGAGTTAGCAAGAGGAAGAGTGGAGGAGTTCACGAAGTAGAGAGAGAGGAGGAAGAAGAAAGTGGAGAGAGGAAGGTTGAAGCAGAAAGTGGAGAGAGAGAACAGAGACACAATAAAATGGAGAGGGAAATAGAAGGATGAGGTGATCAACACAACAGAGAAAAGAAAGACCTGGATATGGTTGCAGAAGGAGGAAGAGATGAAACACATAATGGAGAGAGAGAAAGGAGAGCATGAAGATCATGGATAAGGAGAAGATAGTACAGAAGGATGAAATAACAGAATCACCAAAGGGAGAAGCAGAGATGCCATGATGGGAGATGAAGCGGGCCTGATTGTATGGGGAATGTTTTGTATTTATTAATATGTCTTTTATCTTTATGTTTTAAAGCCTCTTAAATTGTTAATGTGAAAAATGTATATTGATGTGTGAAAAGTTCACTTTTGTTCTAAAACACACAATAATATAAAATAGAGTGAGGAGGTCTGAAAGAGATTGAAGCCAAACACCAGTCTGCTAGAAGGGCCACAGAGTAAATAAGATAAGGATTTCCTGATGACCTCTTATACGGGCAAAGAATGTGGCTGAGTCAACCACCTGTATCCCAGATCTCCTTCAAGCATCCTGGTCCCCAGGAAACCTGCCAAATCTTGTCACAGGTGTGGAAAAGGGCTGAGCTAAGTTTGAGCCCCCACATGTGCGGTAAGTGAAGAAAACCATCCACAGAGCTGAGCATGCCGGCCAGTGATGGCAGCAAAAATAACAAACAAGTACACCAAAACATATGAAAAAATCTTCCAACACAATATTCAATAAAGTAAATAATATTAGGGATCATCGGAGGTAAGAATAGTCCTGACGCATAGGTTAAAACAACAATAATACAAAAAAAGTGGTTTCCAAAAAACTGTGGATACCCCTGTCCTCTACACACCATGGTACTAAAAGAACTGTGTACAAATATGAATGTAAAGAGATTAGAGAAAATGAATTAGGGTAACAATAATAATGTAAAGAAAATCATCGAAGAGCCTTTGACGTCCAATTAGTCAAAATGTTCCTTAGTTTATTTTTTAGATGTAGTACTCAATGCATTTCAGGAATGTAATTCTCTTCATCAGGAGTAGTGTATCAATATCTATCAAACAATAAAACAAATTGATATCAGTAATGAATAAGCAGAGGGGAATATCAATCCTATTTAAAACAAGAGAATTCAATTTGTCAAAAAAATTATACTTTTTTGAAATATGACAAGCACATTATGTAAATACATATTTAGTCACAATGGTAAATAGTCCATGTACTTAAAGGGTACCCTATATGGGGTGTAGAGATGTTACAAATAATATACAAGTTAGCATAAATCACATATTAATGAGGAAAGTACATGGGAAAATTCAGAGTAGGAAACCAGCGTTCAAGGGATGACATGTTGCACAAGAATCTAAAAATAACCTAATAAGAAACAGAAGTCTGTGTAAACCGCTATGTTAAACAAACGAAAAGAAAAAGAATGTCTAAAAGGGCTTCTTTATAACTCACCAGTCCCCAAATAGTTCTAAATGTGCTCCAAGCAAACAGAATCGACATCCAGTGAGATAGTGTCGCACGAGAGTTCAGCCCAGGTATAGCACAGCTTGAGATTGTGATCTGATAGGAAATCTGGGATCATGTACCTATGTGAAAACGTGATGACATTATCATGAGCCCGTGGAACAAACCGGTGACCGGTCCGTGATAGAAAATAGAAGACAAACACTGAAACAAGAGATGATCCCCCAAGTAAAAACCATTTGTGATTCCCGGCACATAAGTTAAGTAGCATTATAGTGAATTGATAGCATATGCAATACACCCAACATGAAACCCAATGAGATCTGTGTCTGAAGCAGTATTATTAAAAAAAGTGTCCAATATTTCAGAATATAAAGAAACAAAAAATATGAAAAGAGGAATAACTACAACTTTGTTATCTGCCACATGTACAGTCTAAACCTGGAACAAAGAGAAACAGTAAGTTTAAACAAATATATCTCCAAAATCCAAGTGTGTATGCAAATTGTACAGATTGTGAACAGTTGCCATAAATATTTGGATACCAAAACACAGAGGGCCTCATTACGACCCAGGCGGTAAGTTACCGCCTGGGCCGTGACTTTACCACCATGGCGTAACCTATGTTTACGCCATGGTGGTTGGCGGACTTACCGCCCCATTCCGACCTTGGCGGGGCGGTAAGTCCCCAATCCCCATTTACCCTTCCCCATTCCCATTTTTGCCCCATAGGGCATAATGGGAGTGGGGAAGGCGTTAATTACGCCACCGTAAATTACGGTGGCGTAATTAACTCCATGGTCCCTTAGCGCCATGGATTTTAACACCTGCTAAAAGCAGGTGTTAAAAGCGCCATGGCGCTAAGGGACCTCGTACTCAGGCGGTAAGGATCGGCGCTGTTAACGCTGCCGTAAACCCCTTACCGCCTGGGTCGTAATGAGGCTCAGAGACTGAATTAATTACAACCATATTTACAGCCATTATTCATAACAATAAAACATTGCAAAGGAATAAAGATAAACAATATATGGAGACTCAAATAACTAAAAGTAAAAACCAATAAGAGACAGGCCAATCAAACTGTGAGTAAAGAAATCATACTGTATGTCCAATCCCTGATAAAACATAATTACCACAGTGTAAACATTTTTCATAATACAATCGATGTAATCATTTCAAATAACATGATGAACAAAACCTTAATAATCCCCTTTAATAGAGCAAACAGTATTTTCAATCACCAATCACACATGATTTTACAAGACGCGATAGTGAACTCATTTCATTACAGTTAGTGAAATTGTTCCAGATATGACAATACAAGGAACATTCCTCATTCATTCCTCTTGGTGAACTGGTGTCCAACATATCAACCCAGAATGCTTCCCTTTGTGACAATCTCCTCAATACATCTCCACCCCTAGAGGGGCATTTGAAAATTGCTAAAATCATAAAGCACATCTGGGAGATGTTATAAGATTTTTCCATGAAATGTCTTGTGACTGGTAATTTTTCGTTGTGCATTTGATCTAGGGTCCACCCACAGTTCTCTTGCTTTTCTGGTGATTTGTCCTAAGTATAATAGGCTATATGGACACTTAATGGCATATATAAAATTAGATGTGTTACAAGTAGTATACTGTTTAAGTTTTATTTTATTTCCTGAATATGGATGAAGAATGTCATTTCCTTTAGTGATGTCATTACCATTGCTACAGTTAAAACATGGGAATGTGCCCGTTTTCTGTTTACCCAAGCACCTCTGTTTCTCGGTGCTACGTTCAGCCTTTACTAGTTTATCCCTTACATTATGACTCTTTGAGGCCATCATTGGAGGTTTTGGGACAGCTGAGAAAGTTGGGGATCATAATGTTATACACTCCAATAATCCTTGCAACTTGTGTGCTTTGTTTAGAATATATTGAGATCTAAAGTAACAGAATATTGGAGTCTTTCGGTTTAGATCTGAAGAGATCCTGTCTATCCATATCTAATGCTTTAGAACAGGCTTCAGATATTATGTCTGGTGGATATCCTCTAGACATATATCTGCCAGTAAGAGCTTTAGTTTCCTCAGCAAGGTTCTCTGGTAATTAATTAAATAATTATCCTGAGTCTCAAAAATTGACTACAAGGTAAGTTATTGACCATAGATAGAGGGTGAAAGCTATTGTAGTTCAAAGTATTGTTCATGTCAGTTGGTTTTCTAAAAATAGTGGTATTGGAACCATGTTCAGTGAGATTAATCACAACTTCTAATAAGTGTAAAGTTTGTTTACCAATTTCTAGAGTGAACTTAATCCTCTGATGAACAGAACTGATAAATACCAGAAACTTTTTTGATTCTTCATCTGTACCTGACCAAATTCCAAATACATTATCTATGTAACAGTTGGATTATGCAAAATGTTAGTTTGTTCAAAATAGTACATTAAGATGTAAGGGTATGCTGGTGCCATTGCTGAGTCCATAGAGGCGTCAGAAGCTTGTAAATAAAAAGTGGACTCAAATCTGAAAAAGTTGTTAAATAGAATGATGTTAAGGAGCTCCGGGACAAACTGTTTATTAGCCAGAAAAAACTCTTCCTCCAATCATTCCCATTCAAATGCTTCTAGACCTTCCACATGGGGAATAGAAGTATATAAACTCTGTGTACATCCATAGAACAAGGAATATGTTGGGGTGAAACATCAGTGATAAGATCAAGACTATTGAGAAAATGGGTAGCATAATGTATATAGGTGTCAGATCTCTTGGCTTTAATACGTAGTCAATGTATTAAAGGATCAAAAACCTTTCTGTACGCACAGCAATGGGATGGCATGGTGGACAAGTCTTGTGTTTGTGTAATTTTGGAAGTGCATAAAAAACAGTATCAGTGGAAATGTATGCTTGAGAAATTGGTTTTTAGGCGAAATCCATTCATTATGCAAAGCTCTCTGTAACACACTATGAAAAATATTCAAAATCTCATTAGTCAGCTCATGTTCAAGTTTAACATATGTGGACTATTCATGCAATAGTGAAAGACAACTTTCTCTGTAGAACCTGGTTTCCAATACTACTATTTCTCTGCTGTTATCGGCATATTTCATAAGAAACATTGTCTAATAATATAAGTTGCTTACGCGAGATATTGTAAGCTGATTCATTCGAGTAGTTAATATGTTTCAAATGTTTCTCAACAGTAGATTAAAAAATGTTAAGTGAAGTGAAGCTTTGTTTAATGTAGGATGAAATGTACTCTTTGCTCGCATCTCCAGAAAGTCAAAAGACAGAGAAGTACTCTCTTCAATTAGAATCATATCAAAAAACACCTGTAATCTTATTTACATAGCCATTTAAATAGGCAAACTCGTTCTGAAAAAGATGTCTATTAGTTGTTAGTACAAACGAGAGCCCTCTGTTGAAAAGTAAGAGTTGTTTGTGATTTCGTTTTTTTCTAGAAATGTTCACTTTGTGTTTTTGAACGTTTCGTTTTTGATCTTTGGTTTCGTTTGTCCTCCTCTAGTTTTCTTCTTCAGTCTAAAAAAAAGCCGGATTCCGAGGAGGTAGAGGAGATGTAGGATGAGATAAAGTCGAGAGCCTGTAGTCTAGTCTCTTCCAATTCAAAATGATCTGTTAATTCTATTCCTTTTGTTACCATACCCATTGGTATGTAACTGTTTCCAAAACGGATGTCATTGGTCTGATCTGTACTGCAATGCTGTTTCTTTTGGTGATCAAAGTTTTGATTAGAATGTCTAGTCGGATAATATTCCTGGCAGTTATAGACTATATCATGAAGATAGTGGGGTGTATCAAGCATACTTTTCTGCACCTTCTATTGTTCTATGTCCTTCTTATAAGAATCCAATTTCATTTTACTATCCTCTAGGAGTTGGTTCACCTCAGTTTCTGATAGTAAAGAGAACCGTGTGCTTTTAGATCCATGTTTTCCTTATCTATGATGTAAGAGATTTAGAAAGTTCTTCAATGGACAAGAGAATTAAATCAAGAGAACACCTATTAAGAATTTGTTGACACTTCTGTAGAAAACCAAGCCTCTACAGAGGGTTGAACGTAAATAGATCTGAAGACCTCTTGGAATACTCTGTGCCTTAAAATATTGTGCTAAAGTTGAAGCATGTAGTTTCTGTGATATCTCCCTCCTTATTAGATGTTCTGTTTGGGGCACTCATTTGGTAGGGTCATCACTAGTAATTGAGGATCTTTCCACTTGACTAATTAAGGATAATATCCTATTCACCTAATCCTCTGAGAAGGTTCATTGTAGATCCAAAACAAGTACACATCTTACAGTGCAATGTACAGCACAATAAACTCCAACTGCATTACCGAATCATGGACATCACTGAAAAAATAAAAAGTTCTCATCACAAAAGAATGAACACCACCACTGCAATACTGAAATTCGATCCCCACTTCAGGGCCAGAATTAGAACTCATCACACAGGACACCACCACTGCAGTACTAAACTACGACTCTTATGACTGTGCTGATATGACACATAAACACTCCAAAGTAACCCCTACAACAGTACTGAAACAAGGGGACCTTAGAAGAGGCAAGGCATCCCACTGCTATAGAGAATATTCACCCTGACTAAAGCAATAATGCAAGTCCACTTCACCGAAAGGCATCCGCTGAAGCCTACCTTACCAACACTTCTCTCCGCCCATTAACCTCATGTCAGGACCCATGTTTGTTTGTTTGTTTGTTTGTTTGTCTATTGATTTGATAATGCGCACCAAACCCTTGGGTAGCTGGGAGCAGCAGTACAAGAAGTTTCGAAGCTTAGTTACAGTGCCTGTCGCACTGTAACTAAGTGCATGTGCAGTACATGCGTATGCATACATACATAATATACAATGCAGAAAAATGTACATGTCAGGAAGCATAGATGATATAGATATACATATGTACATGACAATACAGTATTTAACATTACGTGTACTAGAGGGCAAGCCTGCAAGGAGTGCATAGTCAAATGCATTGGTTGCAGTAGTTGTGTCAGGAGCAGTGGTTGCCGTAGTTGTGTCAGGTAGGTCAAGAGGCACTGGGATGGGTAGAAGCGGCTATGGGTCTTTGATGCAAAGCCATTTGAGTACATTATGTCTAAATTTGGCGTAAGGTTGTGGTCGTCTGGGGTCAAGTGGGAGCATGTTCCAAAATTGCGCAGCTTTAACTGGGAAACTAGTTCCTCCAGCCGTGGACCGTTTAAATCTAGGCATCTCAAGCATATATGTATTGGCGGATCTCGTAGGTTGGGCGGTTGTTCTCATAGAGATTTTTTCCGACAAGTAGGGAGGTGCTAGATTGTTTAGGCATTTGGAGGTGAGAGAGACTGTTTTAAGGAAGATTCTGTCCTTTATTTTTAGCCAGTGAGTCTCTTTTCCGAATTTAGTGATGTGCTCTCTGTAGGGGATATTCAGCGCTGCTCTCAAGGCATTGTTTTGCAAACTTTGAAGTTTGTCTGTGATATACCTGTTAGCTCCTGAGTATTGGGCGTTGCAGTAGTCTAATCTGGACATAATGAGAGAATTGGCCAGGGTGATGCAGCTGGAACTGGAGAGGAATGGTCTGGAGGCTCGGATAAGTTTGCAGGTATAGGCTGTTGTGGAGGCGAGAGAATTGATTTGCTTCTTGAGGGTGAGAGAGGAATCCAGGTAGAATCCTAGGGTTTTTACCACAGGCATCACCTTGATGATATTATTATCAATGTTGAAGGATGAGTAGTTTGGGGTTCATTTTTTTATATTGGTGTCAGTATCTCGGTTTTATTGTCATTCAGGCAGAGGCCATGAGAAGCCATCCATGCCTGAATGAGGGTGTATATCTTGTTGACCAAGGCCGAGTCCACTTCGAAGTTGCCCGAAAGGGGTATGAGGATCTGGGTGTCATCTGCATAGTTAGTGTAGGTGATGCCCAGTCTGTCCAACTTGTGGAACAATGGCTTGGTGAAAATGTTATACATAGTAGGTGAGACACAGGACCCCTGTGGGACTCTGCATGTTATTTGGATGGGATCAGCGGAGGCTGAAGTGGAGAAAACTCTCATGGTCCGGTTAGCTAGAAAGGATTGGACCCAGGCTATAGCTTCCCCTGTGAAGTTGGCAGCAGTCCTGAGATGGCTGCGTAAGACTGCATGATCCACCAAATCAAAGGCTGCTGACAAGTCCAGTAGAAGTAGCAAAGCTGTTTTTCTGCTATCCTTTAGCTCCTCGATTTGTGTCTTGAGGTATAGCAAGGCTGTTTCGGTGCCATGGAGGGGGCGGAAGCCTGGTTGCCAAGAGCCTAGCAGGTGATTGGCTTCCAGGTAGTCCTGAATTTGTAAATAGGCAACTCTATCAATAATTTTAAGTAGGAAAGGCACAGTGGTGATAGGTCTGTAATTGGTAGGGATGGATGGATCAAGGGTTTGTTTTTTAAGTAAGGGAAGGACCCGGGATTCTTTCAGATTGGTGGGTACTGTATTTGATTTAAAGGAGGAGTTTATGAGCTTCGAGATGAAGGGGGCTAGGTCCCTAGCTGCATCCTTTATTATTTGCACTGGGCAACTGTCGCCCTTACAGTTGGAGGGTTTGAGGCAGAGTATGACTTTTTCTGTATCAAAAGTTGAGATAGTCTTGAAGCTAAAGGGCGGAATGGTACTGGTCTCAGTGGGCAGTGGTAGTTGTTGATCAGAGAGGGGCAGTGTGGCCTTTTTGTTGGCTATTTTGAGCTGGAGAGTGGAGATTTTATTCAATAGGGTGTTTTGTATGTTAGTGCACCATACCTTGTCCTTGGGGATATTGTCTACCGGTTGGATAGGGGATTCCATTTCTCGGAGGATGGAGAAGAGTTCCTTTGTGTTTGATTTGGCTTCAGTGATTCTGTCATTGAATATATTTTTTTTAGTAATGATGATTTCTTTTTTATAGAGTTTGGATAGATGGGTTAATTTGTCTTTGTTGTTGTCAGTAGGGGAGCTGCGCCAGATAGCTTGAAGCTTTCTTTTTTGTTTTCTTAGATCCTTGAGTTGGGGAGTGAACCAGACATTCAAATGTGCTTCCTGCTTGCCTTTGCGCAGTTTAACTGGTGCAATAGTGTCTAGTGCTTTGGTCATAGCGTTGTTGAAGGTATCTACTAGAGTGTCAGGATCGGCATTACTTTCCAGTCCATTGATAGCGGGAAGGAGGAGGGGGATGAATTTTTCCGCAGTAATGTCCTCATTACTTCTGGTGGGGAGGGGGGTGCCATATTGATAGTTTTAGGGCTGAGGAGATCAAGTGTAGCGGTGAAGGTTATTAGGTAGTGGTCCGTCCAGAGTTGCGGGACAGTGTCGGTGATGGCGATATTGCAGTTAAGTTCGGATACCCAGTCGAGGGTCCTGCCCTTAATGTGGGTGGGAGAGAGGACTTTTTGGGTAAGCCTGTGGTCATTAAGTAGGGCTGCTATTGATTGGGCATGTTTGTTGTCTATATCGTTAAAGCCAATATTAAAGTCACCCATCAACAGGGTTTGTGAGTGGTCTTCAGTATTGTTGGCTATGAGACTAGTTAAGTCATCTTCGAAGGTTCCTAGTGGTCCTGGGGGCCTGTATATCAAGTGGATAGTTAGCATGCGGTTGTTGGATAGCAGCAGTTTCGCTGTGAGTATTTCACAGGATGAGCAAGGAGGTGAGGTGACGAGTCTGATGGGAAGGGTGGTTTTGGAGATGATGGCTAGGCCACCACCTCTGGCATTAGGCCTATCTGCTCTGAGAATCTGGTGGCTGTCAGGTACAGCTATCATAAGGGTAGGTCCTGCTGCCTCGTAGAGCCAGGTCTCTGTTATGGCAAGTAGGTTCAAGTTGTCATTGTTTAGGATGTCTGCAATTTCGGTAGCGTGGGCTAACATAGACCTAGCATTAATGAGCGACCCAGTTAGCGTCAGGGTGCTCTTGGTTTTGGGTGTGTGTGGAGGTTTAGTTGTGTGGATATTTAGGCTCATGTGATTCTTTGTGTAGGTTTGGTCAGGCACAAAGTTTAGGGTATTAAAATTGGTTGCCTGTGCTCGCTTAGACAGGATTTCATTGTGTTGGCTAGTGAAGAGTCCAGTAGTGCTACTTGTTTTGTTTCTTTTAGGTTCATAAATGCAGGGTAGTCTTGACCTAAGTCTCAGGTTTCTGTCTTTAGGTGGGTTTGTTCTAGTAATAGTGAGGGCTATGGTAGTGAGGAGCCCAAGCGTGAGTGGGAGGGTCTGGGTCTTCAGATTTTTAGTCATATTAGGCAGGTTGGTAGTAAACAGCAAGTGTTTTAGGCTAGCGGTTGGTTGCAATTTAGCAGTAGGGTATCGCTAAAGGGCTATGTCTAGATTCAGTTTCTGGAGTCTGGGCTAGGAGGTTCTGTGCTAGTAGTTAGATGCAGTTTTAATAGTAGGAAACAAGGTTTCTTTCATGCTATACCTAGGTTCAATTTCACAGTATGGGCTGAAATGCTATTTGCTTGTGGCTAGATGCAGTTTCAACAGTAGGAGACAAAAAGGTCATTGTTGTGCTATACTTAGGTGCACTTACACAGTGTACACAAATAGTTTTCGGATGAAGATAGTAGTGTCCACATGGCAATAACAGTACGGTATGAGGATTTGGTCTGTAGAGGTGATTGTGGCAGTACACTGGCAGTGCAAACAACAGGTGTCATCAGAGTAGTACACAGGGCAATGACACCAAAGGGCGTTATCAAGCAGTTCACAGGCAGTACAAACAACAGGCGTTATCGGAGTAGTACACAGGGCAGTGACACCAAAGGGTGTTATCAAGCAGTTCACAGGCAGTGCAAACAACAGGCGTTATCAGGGTAGTACACAGGGCGCATGCAATGCAGTGAGAGGCGTGCGGGAGCATGGGGCTAGTTTGCTCATGAATATACGTGGCAGAGTTACTTGGCCTGAGGGCGGAGTGGATTACGGTGTAAGTCTCGAGTGGGTCTGTTGGTTGGGGGTGGGCTTATCATCGCAGGGCTTCTTGGGCTCATAAGGTGCGGATGGGGATAAAGGAGATGCCGTGGCACACTGTTTGGATTAGCAATAGTGGGGGATGGAAGCTCACGTACTTACTTAGTGAGAGGCTGTTGAGACAGCGTAACTGGCCGACGGTCCAGACGGCTCAGGACAGGCTGGGACAGGCGATGGCCTTGCGTTTGTGGGCCTTTTCGGGAGGTGGGCCGGCTCTCGCCTCCGGTGTATGGTTGGCTGCTTTCAGAACAGCTGCAACCAATCAGAAGCACGGTGGGCTGGCTTGGCCATTTCGTGGTGGATAGGGAGGCAGGGCGGCCATCTTTAAATAGAAGCCTTGCTCGTGTAGGGCAATGGCGTGCAATTTGATAGCACTTTTCTCTCGATTTGCACGTACAATTCTGTGCATTTGTTGATAGCGGATGATGAAGCAGAGTGATGTCTAGGGTGAAATGAGATTACCGCGCGGGATGCGCAAAGAGTAATCTTGTTTTCAAATTGATCCTGGATATTGTAGGTAGGCAGTCTACCTACATGGAACACCGAGGTTGGTGCAATGATGCTTGCAGCTCCGGCTGCGTGTGGAGCTCGCGCTCCTCATGGGGTCTCCTTCTGCTCAGGCTGGGACAGGTGATGGCCTTGCGTTCGCGGGCCTTTCCGGAGGTGGGCCGGCTCTCGCCTCTGGTGTATGGTTGGCTGCTTTCAGAACAGCTGCAGCCAATCAGAAATACGGTGGGCTGGCTGGGCCATTTTGTGGTGGATAGGGAGGCAGGGCGTCCATCTTTAAATAGAAGCCTTCCTCGTGTAGGGCAATGGTGGGCAATTTGAAAGCACTTTTCTCTCGATTCGCACGTACAATTCTGTGCATTTGTTGAGAGCGAATGATGAAGCAGACTGATGTCTAGGGTGAAATGAGATTACTGCTCGGGATGCACAAAGAGTAATCTTGTTTTCAAATTGATCCTGGATATTGTTGGTAGGCAGTCTACCTACATGGAACACCGAGGTTGGTGCAATGATGCTTGCAGCTCCGGCTGCATGTGGAGCTCGTGCTCCTCATGGGGTCTCCTTCTGCTCAGGCTGGGACAGGTGATGGCCTTGCGTTCGCGGGCCTTTCCGGAGGTGGGCCGGCTCTCGCCTCTGGTGTATGGTTGGCTGCTTTCAGAACAGCTGCAGCCAATCAGAAGCACGGTGGTCTGGCTGGGCCATTTCGTGGTGTATAGGGAGGCAGGGCGGCCATCTTTAAATAGAAGCCTTCCTCGTGTAGGGCAATGGCGGGCAATTTGAAAGCACTTTTCTCTTGATTCGCACGTACAATTCTGTGCATTTGTTGAGAGCGGGTGATGAAGCAGAGTGATGTCTAGGGTGAAATGAGATTACCGCGCGGGATGCGCAAAGAGTAATCTAGTTTTCCAATTGATCCTGGATATTGTAGGTAGGCAGTCTACCTACATGAAACACCAAGGTTGGTGCAATGATACTCACAGCTCCGGCTGCGTGTCGAGCTCCTGCTCTTCTGGGGTTCTAAGATTAAATGACATCAAATAAGGCTTGCTACTTGCATGGCTTGTTACCCTCTTTTCTTAAGGATGCCGTTCACACTTGTACATTTTCTGACTTTTAAAAGAGTATACATTGCACAAAATTGTGTTCTAAAACGCACCAATATTTGTAAATGCCCCTCTGGGAATGCCTTAGCTTGCAACACTGAAAATTGGTCATGTCTACAAATGTCCTTAAAATGGCTCTGAAAGTGATAGCAAGCAAAGTAAAAATGTACTAATCAGGTTGAAATAAAATATATAATTGTAAAGGGTGGATTGTATGACAAATTAAAACATTTTTTAAGAAAGTCTATATTTATTTATTTTAAAAAAGCTATAAATACATGATACTTCGAGATATCAGGTAGTGTTCCATTTTCTAACATGATGATAAGGTAGGTCTACCATCCTCTAGAATACTGATCGGTTTAATATAGATGTTTTGTTCCTTGTGTAACATATGACTGACGTATATAAAACGGCGTTATTTATTTTTTGTTGCAAACACTCTTATGCACCATGCCATAATTTCACAGGGAACACAATTTTCCGATTGACAGATACGTGTATTTGCTGAAGAGTAAAGCCGAAGAGTGATGGATTAAGGCTTTTAATGACATTATTCTGGCTAACACTTAGATCTATCTATTTATTTTTTGTATAGCCCTTTACACCCATGGGCCTCTAAGCGCTCACAAGACAAAAACATGAAACATGAAGTTCAAGAAAAACAGGTGGGCATGTTGAGAGAGGTTAAAACTGATTTAATCTGGGGTTGGGTCAAACAGATGTGTCTTCATTTATTTTTTATTTTTTATTGAGCGGTACACTCATTACTTTTAAGGGCTGAAGGTAACTGGTTCCGACCACGCCATTACATAATGGGGAAGACCATATGCAAATCAGGCCTAGTCCCACCCCACAAGGGTCAGTCCAGCCCAAACAAAAGGTCACATCACTTCTGCACAGAAACACCAGAAACTCCAGTCAAGTTAGGGCCTCTGTCGGCATCGTCATTGAGGTGTATCTAGAGTCTCTTGGCACAGCAAGCTTGATATTGTGTTTGGGGCCTAACCATTCTGCCGAGGGTGACTTCACTGAAACTGGAAAGTGATGAGTGGATGGTGTTAAATAAATCATAACCACTGTCATTGCACTGGGCAACCCTCCAAGCCATTAATGTTTGGCCTGCCATGCCACCACAGGATTCATCTGAAGAGGAGAATCAGTAATGTGTGTTAGTACTGTTGCCGAGTTTGAAGTTGTGTGTTCTTCTTAGTTTCCCTTTTAGGGGATTTGCTTCATCAACAAGTATTCCACTAAGTCAAATGTAAAATTGTGCTGCTCGGTGCAAAAGAGTGGGCAGTCCTAAGGTCTTCAATTCATTGCCTTAAAGATAGAAAGTAACAGCCATAGACACAGTAAATAGCATTGACTGTGTTCATTTGAAAGGTTATTTGTCATGTGTATAGGTTCAGTAGTGACTTCGCACTGCCTACACAAACCCCGATTCATGGGACTGTGCAAAGTGTATGTTTGCTGTGCAAAGTCAGTGCACAGCCATTTTGTACTGCAAACATGACTGTGTTCTGACTTTGCACTGCAAAAATACACTGCACAGTTCCACGAATCAGGGTTTATGTCAGCGGTCCAAAGTCACTTTTCAGCTGTGCAAAGTCACTTTGTACCGTGCAAAAAAAAATCCATGAATCGGGCCCAAATATCTTGCTCAGGCCTGTCGGTGAGCCATCTCTATCCACAGTGATTGGAAGGGGGAGGGTCTTACTTCAAAGAATAGATGCATTGGCATCAGAGGAGGCCCTCCAAAGGTATACAGTGTACGCATGCCTTTACCTGCTGCAACGCTGTATACCTTATCTTCGCTCTCCTTACTCTGAGGCGCCCGCGTACCAAACCTAAACCGCCTTCTGTTATGTGAGCGATCCAGCAGCCGCGCAATCCTTGCGGCATGAAAACAAAGTGCAGTGAAACAAAAAGTAGTCATCAACTTGAAAAACCGTCAGGAAGAAAGGTCCTTAAAAATACTTAGGCAGCGGGCTAGACAAGCCCATGTCTGTTGTTTGGCGGCTTAGCCAGGATGATATGGGCAGCTACACAATTAACACAATGCATAATGAGCGGGAGGTGGTTCTTTTCTAATACATTTTAATGAGCTTCTTTTTATCTAAATGGCTATGCTTAGATTGACAAGTGTAACTGGTAGGACACAATCTTGGCATGGAATAAGACACGCCACACCACCCTTTCCCCCTTGGGCACCCTCTAAATTGTTACAGCGAAGAGCACCAGGAATCTGTCAGCTTTGTGCAGCTTGTGCACTTTAATTAGGAAGGCAATCAGCAATCAAATCACTGTTGCCCGGGAAACGGCGCATTATTTGGTTCTGTCCTTTTTTCCCCATTCAAGGTGCCTGTGCTTTATATATAGACCCTGAACTTCATGTAGAGATCAGCGTGCGGGCACTATGCCATTCTTGGCAACTCTTACCCATGCGGGCTAAAGGGCCTGGCAAAAAAAGTGGCATTTGAGTAAAAAGTGCCTTCAAATTCTGCCTAGGAGGGGGCTGGCCAGTTGGCAAAGTCAAAGTCCATTGTGGTATTTTTGAGGGTCTCATTTGTGCGGGAATGGCAAATCGTAGAGCTCTCGAAACTCAAGGAGCGTCCTTGAAACGTTGAGGTGGCGCCCAAGATCCCTAAATACGGGAAAACGTTGAATGCCTTCAAAACATATGGCATGGAATGGCTGTTTTTAATCAGGCTCTTTTGACTGCCATCAGAAGGCGGCAAAGCCGTGCCCAATACATGCTGTATGTTAATCCGGGCAAGCCCCTGACAAGCAGGTATGCAGTCAGAGTTTACTGCACACAATGTCATGGGCTGGGTTAATTGCCGGTTAACTGCAAGGACGCCATAAAGAGCCATTATGCCCTCAGCAGAAGCGTTCTGCACACAAGAATGATATGCTAATCCTTTGTACAGGAGCCTTTCATCTTGGAGAAGAGGGGGGCGCGTCAATACAGACCTCCGCCCCGCACCCCTCTCAAATTCAATAACACGCCGCCCGTCCTCTGTCGCTATTGAGAACCACAAACAAAATGGGTTGAGAAACTCACTCTGCAGCGAGAGAGAAGGGACGAAGTCCTTGCAAATATATCTCAGATGCCCGGCTGTAAATGAAAGAGCGTCCTGCATGGTGCCAGCGAGCAGTTTGCGTTTTTATGTTAGTCTGCTCCAGATAAGGCCGAGTGGGGGTAAGGTTAACAAGGCTTAGCATCGACTGTACATATATATGGAGTGGCTTCTGACACAGACGGAGACCAGGAGAAGCCATTTGCTAAATAAAAGCCGCATGCAGTGTAATAGAGAAGGCCGCGTTTCAGTCTGCAGCCAGCAAGAGCGGGGCCACACTCGAAGAGGCGATAAAATCCGAGACTTAGTGGGAATGATGAAATCACTCTTTCATTGGGAAAGTCTAAAGTAACTATACGACTTTCTTGTACTTACAAAGACACCTGCGTATGCAAAATCATCTCTTTAGGGAAGACAGCCGGGTCAAGATGGCCTTTGTTGCTTGATTTGGATTTGTAGCACGCCAAGTGCGTAGCTTGTCGCTTGCAGGGCTTTATGTTGCCACTGTGTGTACGCAAAGCCAGCAATGCTCGAAGAAGCCAGGGCTGTGATGTACAGGTGTGTTCTCAAGCAATTTGCCAGAAATAGAGTAAACTGGGCGGGCGCCATTACATGTTAATGGCGTGTAGGAGAACAGCTTTTCAGGCAGTGGTTGCATAGAGCGGGAGCTCTATTTTAAAAAGAATCCGTTACGGAATGGTTTCGTTTTAAGATAAATGTGTTCCCTTAAACAGCAAGTGCAAATGTTTGGATTGTGTGTGGGAGGGGGCGTGGTGATGTGTTTTGTTGGGAGCAGGGCAGGCCTGCAGGGGACATAGTTCTACTACTTCTTTTCATACACTTCAACCAGTGCTTTCAGGTTGTAGGCAGGACTGTTTTGGAATGCTTGTGGAGCATACCTACCTACATTAGAGAAAGCAAAAACCCAGAGAATTACGTCACCTGAGCCACGTCAACAAAGCTATGGCCACGCCCACATATTTAAAAAATGACTACCTAGAAACATAAACAAGCGCTCAGAAAACAGGGCAGTTTTTCCCCAAGCTAACAATTGCAATAGTAACATGAATACTTGGTAAATAAGTCAACTTGTTTTGTCTTCCTCGCCAGACTTCACAATGCATTCCGTTCCCAAAGGCTCATTTATATAGTGGTGTCCTGAACTGCCAAAAACTCAGAGACTCCATGCTCTTCCTTGGAGACCCGGAAAAGAGCATAAAAGCCCTTAGTCTCCGGGCTAAGCCCAGAGGTTAGGCAGGTATGTTGTGGAGTTGCCCCGCTTCGCGCAGCCGAAGCAGGGCGTCCAATTTCCCAAGTTGATGCATGACAAAGCCATCTAGGCCTGTGTTTTTCTTGGGATTCGAGTACTTGTCGTTTTGTCTTTTCCACTTTAAATTTAGAATTAGAACTCACAAAACGTCAAGAAAAAACGAGACTGGATGACTTTCTCACGCATGGAATAGGGAAACCTGCGTACTCTGTTTCGGCTGTGCAGAGTGCAGCAACCCTCAAGCATGCCAGTACACTATTGCCTGTATTGCCTGCACTCTGAAAAGCCTAGAATGTTGTCTTAAATGTCACCAGGGCCCATAGAACAATGCCAGGGGGACAGAACCACTGATGTATACCTTGTCATCTTCTTTCATGATCTCCATAGAGTTCAGCCGGGGTTCTGAGCGCTTTCTGGTGAGTTGGTTCAGGTTTGAGATGGCGAGCAGTCTCAAAGGTAGTCAACAAAGCGACATGGCTCAGAAAGTGGCAATGGCTCCAAGAATCTTGGGACAGGAATGCGATTTCGAGTTGTCCTGTCTCAAAGACGCTTTGAAGTCTCACTGGAAGGAGAGCAGAGATTTGGCTTCAACAGCAAGCTGGCTGGAAGAGATCCAACAAAGCGATTATGTTTGGCAAGCAGCAAAAGCTTGTTACACAAACAAGCTTGGGATGAGCAGGTGATGTTCAGCTCAATTTAGCTCAAAGTTGCTCAAAGCGGCTCAAAGTTGAGAAAGTGTCAAAGGAAACTCTTGGGTCTTTTCGGTGGCTTTAAGGAGTTTGCAGCTCTCAAAACAGTTGTCAACAGCTCCATGGGTAAATGTAAGTCCCCTTTCTGCCCTTGCCTTCAAGGAAGGTGCCTGGGACACTTTCAGGGCTTGCCACTTCAGCTGGCAGAGTCCTGGGTACCAGTGTCCCGCAGCAGTCAGGCTTTTCCTCCAGCAAGTCCCTTCAAATATTCCCCTGAAGTGGCTAGGGGAAGAATCTGCACTCACTGTGGAGGTCCTCGTCTACATTCAAAGGGTGGGACCTTTTGGCAAACGTTCCCCCAACAAAGCTCCAGTGAAATCATCCTCCAGTAGTTCCAAGATGGTCCCATGATGGTTCCTCAAGAGGATTCTTAAAGATGTCCTCAAAGGGATCCTAAAGATGATTAAATTAAGGGAGGCACATCACCCCCTCCTATAGTCACTTTTACAGTGGATTTGTCTATGCCAATCCTTTCTGCTGTAACAAGGCTTATTTCCTATGATGTCACCTCCCTGGAGTGTCCTGACTGCAGCAGAAAGTTAGAGGGTGTCTCAGGATGGAAGTTGGGCACTTGCATATCGGTCTGCAAGAAGCTGTCCCCTTCTCCAGTGTATAGGTCTTCTCCCAGTGACACTGTCCTTTCCCCTATCCCCTGTCTGCCTCAGAAGAAAGGGACTACAGTAATTCATATTTTCTTGGTGTGACTTCCCAAATATGTTACAGAGACCCCTTTGAATACCCAGCTTCCACCCACTCCTAGCGGAAGTATGTCCTATTCTCCTTGAAGATATGACATATTTGCAGCAGAGTACAAAAGACTTGATGGTCAAGCCATCAGCTGTTGTGTGTCGAACACCCCTGGCCAGACCAATAGATTGCTCTGCAGGTGACCTACTATCATCAACACCATTGACTGTTCCGTATGCTCCTTCCCTACTATCTAAAACCTTCCTACCCCAACTGTTTCTCTTCACAGAGTCCCGTGCATTGAGGATAACATTATTGGCAAGAGGTCACTATATAACACCTCTTATTTTTGAAAAAGCAGATGTTGCAGCCAATATCGGCTTGAGTTCCTATCTAGAGCGAAGCCTTTGTGCCTCTCTGGTTCCTTTCTCAGATGGCCAAGGGTCTGCACCAGGGGTGCCTGTATTGTGGCTGCAGCAATATATGTCCTATTCCAAAAAATAAAGTTGGTACCCTTTAGTGCGCTCCTTGGGAAGAATTACTCAATCACTTGGTTATGTTAATTCCAATTTGTTTATTCAGTATAGGTTCTGGATACTCAATGCACTTAAAGTTTCAATAAATAAACTTTGTCTCCCAGATTGTCTCCCAACACGTGTTTCCCCATGACTTTAGCCACGGTTCCTCAGGGGAGATTCTAAAATGAAAAAAGAACCCAAATTCATACATCCTATGTAAATAAACAGAGACTTAAGTGCATAAAACCTCTAGTTTCATAACCACTTCTATCTGAGAAGAGGACATACACTCACCCTTGTCATGTTTTTCATAATTCTGATTAAATATTGATTGGTATTCAATTTTCTCTCTCATCGGCTCTCTATTTGTCTTCCTTTTGTTCTTTATCCCTTTTTTTCTTCTGTTTTTCTATAAGAAAAATGCACAAAGCTCACATGCTTTGGTTCACATTCTAATACTGGCTATTAATGTGTTATATTTCTGAACAGCAAAGCAGTCTTTGCTGTCCTAGACAGTGTGCTGTATCCATCCTAGCTTATATATAATGGCATTTTAGCATTAGTCCATTATTACTAGTATGAATTCTGCATTTGCATTGGTATACAGTTTATGATTGAATATATGCACCCTCTATGAGGTAGCCCTTTACATTTCTAGAAAAAATTATTATAAATTGCTATAGTGTTTACCTTGTGTGTAGATTCTTATGGATTCAAAGATGTTCCTTTCTCTCGGTACGATTGCCTCTGTGCATCCGTGGTTCCCGGATGCATCTTACCTCAAATCTGCTTCTGTTTATATATCGCGGAGCACGTCGCGTGATGTAATCATTCTGCCCTGATTCATGAAAAAACATTAAAGGAAATAGAGGAACTTAAAGAAACAATAGAACAATTGAATTTACCAGAGCTGACATTTAAAAACTACCAAATACTAGATGAATATCTGAACAAATTCACTGAAGAGATCAAGAACAAAAAACAGAAAACCTTCATAAGGGATGAAATAGACTACAAAATTGGCAGAATTTACACCTATCAGAGGAAATATGACACTAAAGGAAACACCAAATTCAAAACAAAAACAAGTACAGACAATATTACCACACCAACAGAATCGTCAGAAACTGAAACGAACAGCGAATCAGAAAAAACAAGTAGTTCTAAACTAAGTACATCAAAAGACTTGTTAGGCCCCTTGTCTTTTTTGGAAGAATTTCGGAGACACAAATTAACAAATCGACCATATACCCAACGAACAATGTTCCCGAAACCATCTCCAAATCTAAACGTAGGCGGAAATACTACAATAGGTTCCACAAAACCAAGAGGGGAAAGAGAGGAGGATCGAATAAACACAGGCATAGGACAAAGAGGAATGCTAACGAGATCCAGGAACAGAGAAATCAGAGGGAACCAGGAAATCTAGTCCTAAACCTCTCCAATCTAAATATTGATGAATCTCTTAAGACAGCACTTAATAGAGGACTGAATTTCTGTCCAGCTAATAGGGCGGATTACTTCCAAACACAAGTAGACCTTTTTAAATTTTGTCGGAAACTAAAACTTAGAAAATACTTCGCAGAATCATCTATGAAACTCAAAGAACGTAATATCCAAGACATTTCACCCCTCACTGTGGTACTAGCAGAAGGATCAGTAAACATAATGAATCTAACAGAAACAGATTTCACATTGGATACTTTCATGGCGGAACAAAATATAGATCCGTTCCAGACAGAGGAAACACATTTAAGATCTAAATCGAAATTCATACCCAATTTAATGGAAAACAATGCCATAGATCTTTTTCAAAAAGCTGTAAGCAATGATTTACGAAAAAAATACCTTGAAAACAAGCAAACTAACATCAAATACAATTTAACGAAAGCTGAGAAAAAGGCAATAGATATACTCTCCAAAAATGAGGAAATAGTTGTGAAGTCAGCTGACAAAGGAGGGAACATTGTGCTTATGAAGAAACAAGATTACATAACAGAAGGAACCAGACAACTAAAGGACACTAAATGTTACTCAACACTACAAAAAAACCCAATTAGAGACCTACAAGCTCAATGGAATCAAATGGCAAAACATTGGGAAGAAATGGGCCTACTGACGGAAGAAGAAACAAAGTATCTGGTAATAGACAAACCTGTCATGCCAATAATATATTTCCTTCCAAAAATACATAAAAAGTACAAGACGTTTCCACCATGTCGACCCATCATTAATGGGATAGGTTCTTTAACAGAATGAATCTCAGAATATATAGACTTATATCTACAGCCCCTAACAACAGGGCTAGCCTCTTATTTACGAGACACGAAACACGTGATACAACAAATGGAGTGTATACCGTGGGAAGCAGAATATTTATTTGTGACGTTGGATGTGGTGTCACTTTACACCAGCATCCAACACACAAAAGGAATGGAAACAACGGAATTCTTCTTGAAAACAAGGTCTATTTCATTTCTTAATCAGAATAATATGATTCTAGAGATGCTAAACTTCATTCTGTTAAACAACATTTTTTTGTTTAATCAAGTCCTATATAAGCAGGAACAAGGAACTGCCATGGGGGCGAAATTTGCCCCATCATATGCGAATTTATTTATGGGCCATTTTGAATTAATCCATGCCTGGCAACATGAGGCATTCATAGAAAACAAAATTGTCTACTGGGGTCGTTACATAGACAATATCCTTGTGATATGGCATGGAAACAAAACAAGCCTCCTGAAATACATTGCCTATCTTAATGATAATAATCACAATATCAAATTCACAGAAAAAATCAGGTCAGAAGAAATAGAATTTTTAGATCTACTATTGTACACTGATGGTGACAAGATACTAACAGACTTGTATATTAAACCCACAGCAGTCAACAACAAGCTACATGCACAAAGCAACCATCCAAAACACACCATAAAGAACATCCCATATGGAGAAATGCTTAGAATAAAACGCAATTGCAGCTTGGATACCAGGTACCAAAAACATCTAACAGATCTAAAAGAAAACTTTATACAGAGAGGATATAAAGAAGATTCTCTTAACCATGCAATTCGGAAAGCAGAAAAAGTAACAAGAACCAGCCTATTAATTGAAAAACGGAAAGTAAAGAATAAAGAAATGAAAACCCATTTCATTACAACATTCAGTAGTGAAATATACAACATAAAGAAAACTTTGAATAAACATTGGAACATTCTATTCACAGATGATACACTCAGCACCATTATTGAAGAAAAACCATAAATGGTATTTAGAAAAGCTCCAACTTTGAAAAAGAAATTAAGTCCGAGTCATCCAAGGAACCCAGTAAAGGTCTCCTTGAGTAGTTTTTTGAAAGTGCCGGCACCAACAGGATCCTACAAATGCAGCAAATGTTTAATTTGTTCACACATGATAAATGGAATCAAACAAATTAAATTACCCACTGGAAAAACGATTGACATCAAACAATTTATAAACTGCAGAAGCCAATATGTAATCTATGCTATACAATGCATTTGCAACAAGAAATACATCGGAAGCACGATAAGAGAAATTAGAATACGGATATTGGAACTTCTTAGAGCAATCAAGAACGGGGATGCAAGGTACCCAATGGCCATACACTTTGCAAAAGAACACCAACAATCAGACATCAAGGACATCAAAATCATTGGACTAGAAAAAATCGAGCAACCTGAAAGAGGAGGAGACAGAGAACTTATATTAAGGAGAATGGAGTCAAAATGGATTTGTATAATGGATACATGCCAAACTGGTCTAAACACAGATCCAGAGATGGCAAACTGGTTATAAAAACACTATTGATTGTATATGTGCATTATCCTAAGTACCTCTCTGTCTACCACTGAAAGCATGTATAAGCAACTTGTTGTTCATTTATACATAGAGTCTATATACACTATACCACATACAATGAAATATAGTAAATGGAAAGTTGGATCCAACGTGTTGATGCCATCACACACGCATAGATATAACAACATTTAGAGACACAACTAAATTAAAGAAGACATTAGTGTTAGCTTAGGGGTTCTTTGAAAATAAATCCATTCTTTTGCAAATTAGCAATGCTACCTGAAAAATTTAAATCCAAGATGGCCGCCGCACGTTTTTTGACGCGTATGACGTCATCGCGGCACATTACGCGATGACGTCATCATGCGACGTGCTCCGCGATATATAAACAGAAGCAGATTTGAGGTAAGATGCATCCGGGAACCACGGATGCACAGAGGCAATCGTACCGAGAGAAAGGAACATCTTTGAATCCATAAGAATCTACACACAAGGTAAACACTATAGCAATTTATAATAATTTTTTCTAGAAATGTAAAGAGCTACCTCATAGAGGGTGCATATATTCAATCATAAACTGTATACCAATGCAAATGCAGAATTCATACTAGTAATAATGGACTAATGCTATAATGCCATTATATATAAGCTAGGATGGATACAGCACACTGTCTAGGACAGCAAAGACTGCTTTGCTGTTCAGAAATATAACACATTAATAGCCAGTATTAGACTGTGAACCAAAGCATGTGAGCTTTGTGCATTTTTCTTATAGAAAAACAGAAGAAAAAAAGGGATAAAGAACAAAAGGAAGACAAATAGAGAGCCAATGAGAGAGAAAATTGAATACCAATCAATATTTAATCAGAATTATGAAAAACATGACAAGGGTGAGTGTATGTCCTCTTCTCAGATAGAAGTGGTTATGAAACTAGAGGTTTTATGCACTTAAGTCTCTGTTTATTTACATAGGATGTATGAATTTGGGTTCTTTTTTCATTTTAGAATCTCCCCTGAGGAACCGTGGCTAAAGTCATGGGGAAACACGTGTTGGGAGACAATCTGCGAGACAAAGTTTATTTATTGAAACTTTAAGTGCATTGAGTATCCAGAACCTATACTGAATAAACAAATTGGAATTAACATAACCAAGTGATTGAGTAATTCTTCCCAAGGAGCGCACTAAAGGGTACCAACTTTATTTTTTGGAATATGACACCTTTTATCTTACATTACCTTACCAGGGAAAAACTGCTTATTTGTATACTATCTTTAACATTATGAAAACAGGCAATGTTTGCTAAATAGGATATTACAGGAAGTACCAGTGTATGTACTAACTCAGGAATTATGAAAGCATCCAAATAGCAGGCTAAACTTGCTGCTGTATAACTCAGAACATTTCCCCATACAGGGGGACTTGGAACTATCCATGTCTGTGCAAACTGTGACTTAATGAACTGAGACTGTGGGCTTGATTCATGGAATTCTTTGTTCGGTGCAATGTGACTTTTGACTTGTGAAAAGTCACTTTGCACTGCCAACAAATACCCTGATTCATGTGACAGTGCAGTGTCTTTTAGCCGTGCAAATTCACAAAAATGTGTGTTGTTGACCTGGTGGAAGAAATGTACATAAACACGCTTTCCCCAAATCGTGTTTATTTATGGACATTTTTAGTGTAGTGTGGTGGGATGATACAGCCAGTGGTCTTTTCATCTTGTAAGAGCACAATTTCATTATGAAAATAGAAATTGGTTTTGCCAATTTTGAAACACCATTCTCATAGTTTCCCCCATAAAGGAGCTTCACAAAGTGTTCCCAAATACTTAAAAGTTGACAATAAACTTTTTGTGATAGGTTTCCTGCAGATTGACAGAAGGTGCCAAAAGTATAAGCACTGTGAAACTTAACTATAACTACAGAGGCAATACCATCAACTCTACCTCCATATTATCTATCTATCCATCTATCAATGCGCAGTGGCCACAGCAAATGGGGTATGGCTACAGCTAATGCCCTGTGAGCTCTGGAGCTAGGGGCAGTATGACTGGGGCATGATGGGACACGCTGGTTGCAGTGTCTGAAGGGCATGGCTACAGATCTTTTCCTGCAGGCACTGTGGATAGGGGTGCCGCACATGAGCAAGTCCAAACGCTGTCCCCAGTGTGCAGTGTATGCAGGGCAGGCCATGGCCACATGCCGTTCCTGCTGGAAGGGCCACTACAATGGCAGTGAATTCCAAGAATGGCAGTAGTTCATGCCCTGCCTCTGAGAGAACTATGTTTAGGGCAGTGTTCCCTGCCCACAGGATATTACTAGCGTGCACTCCCACCGAGGGTAAAGGGTAAAGTTATATCATCGCAAAGCCTCAATATATAACTAAAAATACTTGCTTAAAGGAGTCTGGAAACTTCCATTAAGATTAGATAGCATATGTTATGTTATCCAACTATACAAAACTTCTCACAATGTCAGCTCTGCCTCCTCGACTACCCTTGTGGCTCATCACCCCTCCTGTTCTTCCTCTCACTTCCGCTCTTTCTCTGTTCTTGCTCCACTTGCATGGAATTCTCTTAACCCAAACATCTGAGAAACAGTCCACACAGATTTGTTCAAAACCAAACTAAAAGCCTACAGCCTCGCCTCCGAGTTACCCTCTTAACCTACCTTTGATCTGCCTACTAGCTAACCATTTTCATTGCCTCTAACCTGCCTTTGTCCGTCACTTCCTTTGTCTCCACTCTACCACTTCACCCATCATGGTCGCATCCCGAGAAGAGCTGATCGTAGCACCTACCTGCACTTAAAAATGTCCAATGTTGGTTGTCCTTAATCTATGTCTGTTCACTTATGTATTGCTCCCGGTGACTGTTCCATTTACTCCCTTCCACAACCTGTTTAAAATGGCCCTAAAACTCACCCCATTGTAAGAAGTTCACTGCTCCCTGTCAAATGCGATCAAAAGAGCTTTGTTCCTCCTGTATATAAATAAATTAAATAAATAACCTAATAAGTATGTTATGTTACTGTGATTTATACTGCACCCTGCTTCGATTTTCATGGTCTCCAGGCACTCCAGTGGATCTGAAAAGGAAGGAGGTCTGGGAGGGCTTAGATAGTTTTCAAAGGAGGGAAAGTGTTAGAGAGCTTTGTTGTGCTGTTGGTAGCTACAGTTTGTAAAAAACGGACACTGTGTGCGGGTTTGTTTTTAGTTTTAAGTTGGTGAGGATTAGGTGGTGTGTGTTGTATGAATGTGTGGTGGATGATTTGTGTGTAATTGGTTTCATTTTCTGTAGTGTGTTGTGTTCAGTTGGGAGTTGCTGAGTGTGTTCATTTTGTTTTGGTACTAGGTTTCTGCTGTGAGAGAGGTATGCGGGTGTTTTGTTTGGTGTTTGTTGGGGAGCATGCAGCATATTGGAACATTTTTAGTAGGGTTAGTTAGTGATGTTAGTAGTCTGTTCCCTACTGCAGCACTCCCATTGGTTGCTGAGTGTTTTCTTGCATCAAATCAGAGGCAGGCAGGCTTTAGCCGGCCCTCTCAGCAAAGACCCACTTCTAAGGCCACTGTCTGCTCCCTGTCCGCTTCTGGAACACTAATTGGGGTCCTTCCTGCACCTTAACCACAATGATGCTGCCACCTCACTCCGTCAAGAAATCCAGACTGCCTTGACTTTGCCTCCTCCAGAACTATTGGTTAGTTCCCTCCTTATGGACTCACTCCTACCACCTTTGACTATCACTGTTCTTTCTGCTTGTACTCCCATGTTGTCATCTTGATGCGCAGTGCGCCTAAAACCCTTTGCTAAAATCTGAATCAAAGATTGTAAAGTCAATTCTTGCTGTTTTTGCTTTGTGCTAAAAATTGAGATCTTGCTGTTTTTGCTTTGTGCTAAAAAGTCAATTCATGCTGTTTTTGCTTTGGGCTAAAAAGTCAAATCTTGCTGTTTTTGCTGCCCATTGTGAAATTCTCTGTATTTTGCTTGTATACTGATACTTCTCTGTAACGTGTCAGCCCAGTGACCTCAACACTCTCTTTTGTCCCACACCTCCCTGCCTTAGCTCCCCCAGTTTCTCCATCCTCTCCTCACTTCCACCCCCATGGCGCTTTCTGTTTGTCCTTTCTTTTCCAACTGCTTCTCCAATAACTATCCTTCCTTTCTCACTAAGTCTGGTAGGAAGAAGTTCAAAAAGGATATCTTGGCCTCTAACCCTGGTCTTCCTATTGCCGACACCTACTCCAATGCTTCCTCCAGACAGACCCTCACTGACATCCTCTTTGTCGCCCTTCGCCAGATCTATGGACTCCTCATGTGATCTTTGTCCTATCTCCTCCTGTCCCATTAATGGTGGCACTCGCTGGGAAGTTCTCATGGCTTCCATCGACTCCTCTAAAGTCATCATTAATCTCTATCTAAATGGCACTGCCATGGTCCAAGTCCCTCAGGCCAATCTCCTCCTCTTTGACAGGCGCTTCCCTCGCCTCATCAATTTCTTCTCATCTCCTGCTGTCCCCTCCCCTCCCCTTGGCTACCTTGCCCTCTATCTCCTCCTCCTCGTCTGCAAACCTAGGGCTCTTTCTCCTCTGCAGGGCGTACCTCTGATCTGTACCCCTCCTCGGAAGTTCTTTAAGGCTAGCAAACTTCTTCATATTGCCACTCTCAACTCTTGCTCTGCTGTCAAACACTCCTCTGACATCTGCCACCTCCATGAAGAACTAGACCTGGATGTCCTTGGTTTTACTGAGAAATGGTTCATGGCCAGCTCTGTCACAAGCGTTGAGACTCTCCTCCCTGATGGCTACAAGATCCTCTCCACACCCAGATCCTCCCGGTCCGGTGGGAGGGGGGTAGCCCTGACCTTTCCTGAGTGGATTCCTGCCTCTATCATACCCACTCAGACCTGCTCCTCTTTTGAATGCCTTGTCTGTAGGCTTTCTCTCTCACCTACCCATTCTCTTACTGTGGCTACCATCTACCGGCCTCCTGGGCAAATCACCTCATTTCTCTTTGAGTGGGCAGACCTCTCCTCCTCCCTCCTGGCCTCTACCACTCAACTCCTGCTCCTCAGTGACCTCCATATATTTTAGACTCTCCTTGTTCCCCCTCTGTACTCTTCCCTGACCTCTGCAACTCCCTCTCCCTGTCCATCCTCCCCTCGGACCCGACTCACTCTGCAAAGAACACACTTGATGTCTTGATCTCCTCTGACCTCCCCCTCTCCATCCCTCTGACCACTCCTCTCTCCTGGAGCAATCACTCCCTCCTCTCCTCTCATCTCTCCCTCTCTTCCCCCAAGCCAAGCCTACCCCAACACTGCAACCTACCTTCTCGGACATCTGGCCCATGAAGTGTGTGTCAGTTGAGGCTTTTGCTGCCACATTCTCCCCGCCCACCTCTGGCTGTCTCACATCGTGACACAGCCCTGTCTCAGCTCTACTCTTCAATTTCTGATACTCTTGATACTCTTGCCCCTGTCATGAGGATCCATTTGAAGTCCAAAGCCAAGTGCAATTCCTGGTATGACTCTGACCTAGCTACACTTAAACGTAAGTGTAGGGCGGCTGAGAGGAAATGGAGGGCTTCCTGTTCATCCTCTGACAAACTCGTCTGTCGCCTGCTACAAAGGAAATACCAACTCTTTGTCCTCACCAAGAAGAGAGTCCACATTCAAGCTTGTGTCTCTGCGGCATCTAACAACTCGGCCGAACTCTTTAAAATCTACAAGGACCTGGCCAACCTTGCTGCAGTCTCTACCCCTCCCAGGCTCTTTGCAATGCCCTTGCCTCTCACTTCATTAAAAAAAACAGCACATCCTGTCCACCCTTTCCACCCCCAGCCCTCCTCTCCCCTCTCCATCTGCACTTGCTGACCCTCCTTTAGCCACCCCCCACCATCCTTCTCGTCCTTTCCTCTTTTCTCCCCTGTCGAGGTCGCCAGACAAGTCTGATCTATGAAAGCCTCGTCAAAACAGGTTCATCCTTGTTCCTCTAAAACCATCAAGGACCACATTGACACCCTCGCTCCGGCCCTTGCTGATTTTTTCAACCACTCCATTGCGTCAGGATCCTTCCCCTCCACTCTGAAGCACTCCCTTGTGCATCCTCTTCTCAAGAAACCCACAGCCGATCCTTCTTGTCCAGCTAACTATCGCCCAATTTCCATTACTCCCTTTATGGGTAAACTCCTGGAAAAGTTGGCCATCTCTCAGCTTATACTTCATTCCAATTCTGTTGGCTGTCTCCATGACCAACAGTATGGCTTCAGAGCTGCCAGAAGCACGGAAACAGCTCTCCTGAACATCCGAGAAAAGATCTGCTCTCCAACCTTTACTCTAACATTCCCTCTGTCCTCATCCTCCTCGATCTCTCTTCTGCCTTCTATACGGCCAACCATACCATCCTGCTCAATTCAACCATCTCCGTGAAAACCTGGGTATCACTGTTCAGGCTCCGGCCTGGCTGACCTCTTTCCTCTCTGATCGACCCTCCCAGGTCCAACTTGGGTCCTTCCTATCATCTATCTTCCTCTCTACCTGTGGTGTTCCCCAGGGGTCTAACCTCTCGCCCTGGCTTTTCAACCAATACCTGGCAACTCTCGCCCACTGCATTGCCATTTTCTGCTCAATTTTCCAGTGCTACGCTGACGACATTCAACTCATTTTCAGGCTGCCCTCGGCCACCTCCTCTCCCTCTCTCATCTCTGATTGCCTAACTGCCATTCAAGATTGGTGTGCCACCAATGATCATTGTCTGAATGCCAGCAAGACGGAGATCCTCCACCCTCATCGGCACACCTTCATCATCCTTTGCCCTCACTCTCTGGCTGGCTTCCCTTGGCCCTCCTCCTACCCCCACCTGTGAGGCTAAGAACCTTGGCGTCATTTTAGACTCCACCCTTTCCTTCTCTGCCTACATCTCTGAGGTCTCTAAAAAGTCAAACTTCCTACTGCACCTCCTCAGAGGTACTCTGCCTTTCCTCTGCTGCCCCCAGAAGCTCATTGTATCCCAAGCTCTGGTTCTCTCTAGGTTGGACTATTGTAACAGCCTCTTTCTAAATCTACCTGCTCTACACTCCGCCCTCTGCAACTAATCCAGAACAGGACTGCGAGACTTGTCCTTGGCCTCAAGCCCTGGGATCGTATCTCTCCAGCTCTGAAATCTCTCCATTGGCTCCCAGTGGATGCAAGGATTAAATCCAAAACCCTCTGCATTGTCCACAAGGCTTTCTGGGACCTGGGTCCAAAATACCTTCAGCTATCCCTCCGCAAATACCTCCCCTCTTGAGCTGTTTGCTCCTCTACCTCTAACTCCCTCAGGGTCAGTCGTTTTTTAAAGAAACGTGCTGGGGGTAGTTCTCTGTCTTTGGCTGTGGCCTCCCTCTGGAACAGCCTCCCTGCCACTCCGAAACTTTAGGAGAACCATCTCCCGTTCTGGAAGCACCTCAATATCTTCCTCTTTTCTTCTGCCTTCGCTCCCCCTCCCCCTTGCTGATCTGTTCTCTCTTGACACCATGCACCTGGCCACCCTCTGTCCTCCAGGCCCAGGTACCTGCTCACCCTGCCACCCTCCTGCACTGCCCCCGGGCCACCCCTTGCACTGGAGTCTGTATCTGTACCCATGCAGGCCCCCTTTTTCTTCCTGTACTTATCAGACCTACCCTGTTTGCTGCCTTAAACCTAGAACTTGCAAATTGCTGGCTGCATGTACTACCACTGTTTGTTGCCTTTATTATTTATTAATTTATTATTATTTATCTGTTTCTTCTCTGCTTCACACTTTCCACTTCTCCCCCTTCCATGCACTTTTCCCTTCCCCATCTCCCATGCACTTGCGCGTTCTCAATGTCAATGGGCCTAGTAAGATCGCTGTTTTGTTCTCCCCCTGTTCCCCTCCCTTGCCTTGTTGCGCTCTGAAACACTTGTGTACGAGCGCAATAGAAATAAAATATCAATATCAATACTGTGCAGTGGTTATGTTTGGCTGGCAGGGTTCATATTCTTCCAGAGTGAGTTCTATAGTTCTGCTGAGATTCAGGAGAAGGCTGATCCACCACATTTCTCCTTTAAGTATTGTTTTGGATCAGGGCACATGTTGTTGCTGGACCTTAGTGGGTGGTTTGGTTTGTAGATGCAGCATGTTCCCTGTATGAATTCCTCTCCTTGCTCTGAGGGTTATGCAGAGTGGTTTGAAAGAAAGTCCAATTTTTGGACTCGTAGCCAATGTAGGGTTCTCAATGCTGGTGTGAAATGTTCACTCTTAGTAAGTCTGAGGAGTAGTCTTGCTGCTGCGTTTTGTATTTGCTGTAGTTTTTTGTTAAGGTAGTCTAGCATACCGAGATATATGCTGTTGGCGTAGTGTATTCTTGACATGACGAGGGAGATGATGGTGAGTGCTCTATGTAAGAAGGTGAAGAAAGCTAGTATCCTGCTGATTGTGTTTAGCTGGAAGAAGCACTTCTTTAATAATACATCGATTTGAGGTTCCAGTGTTAAGTCATTGTCCATTAATATTCCAAGGTTTTTAATCACTTTGGAATGTTCCGGTTGACTTCCTATTTTGGTAGTCCATGGAATATGGTGTTGGCTCGACAGGTCATTCGTGTGACCATGATTTCTGTTTTGTCCGAGTTGAGTTTAAGGCTGTTTGTACTCGTCCAATGATTTATTTCTGTGAGGCAGTTGATAAGGGGTGGGTCTTGTTCCCCACTAGTGTTGATGTTGTAGATGATTTGTGTATTGCCTGCATAGTTGAAGCAAGTGAGACCATGGCCCTCATTATGACCCAGGCGCCGTTAAACACCTAGCGCCTAATTACGAGGTTTTACCAGCCGTTAAAGTAGGGACCCGCAAAGGGACCTTGGTGCTAATTACGGTACCGCAATTTGCGGTACCGTAATTAGCGCCTTCCCCATTCCCATTGAGCCCTATGGGGCAAAAATGGGAATGGGGAAGGGCCATGGCGGCATGGGGAATTACCGCCCCGCCAACCTTGGAATGGGGTGGTAATTCCCCATTCCGCCATGGTGGACTCCGGCATCGACCATGGTGCTAGTAGCACCATGGTTTTCCGCCGGAGTCCTAATGAGGGCCCATGTCTTTTGGTAAGGTTGATGAAAGGGGTCATGTAGATGTTGAAGAGCAGAGGCGAGAAAGATGAGCCTTGTGGAACGCCGCAGGTTGTTGTTCAGGGTGCTCAGTTGAAGGCGTTTAGCCATATTGTATCTGTTCTTTTTGCTCGAAAGGATTTTAACCATAGTAACAATGGGTTGCCGATTCATATTTGTTTGAATCTTTGATGAGTGTTTCATGGCGGCCTGTGGAAGGCTGCTGATAGATCTACTAGTATTAGTGCCGATGTGACGTTGGAGTCTACATTGGTTTTTAAATCATTCCATATCGAGAGTAATGCTATTTCTGTTCCTCTCATGGTTCTGGAGCTGACTTGTGCCTGGTCTAAGATCCGATTTTTTTCTACATGTTCCAGGATTTGTTCGTAAATGTAGCTTTGTGGGAGATTTTTTTGGTAAGGGATGTTTGAAATTGGTCAGTAGTTGGTTAGGTCTTCTGTGTTTCCGGATGGGTCTTTAAGGAGTGAATTGATGTATGCAAATTTGAAGGCTCGTTGAACGTTTTCTGTTGTCAGTGAATTTTTGAAGAGGCTGTAGAAGAATTCTGCAGGTGTTTTGTGCCTGATGATGGTCTTGTACATGTCTGGTGGGCAGGGATCTACTGATGAGCCAGCTCTGTTACTTTTGTTCGCTAGGCCCCCGAAATTTTCAATCAAAATGATTAAGTATTTCTTTAGTTTGGTAGTTGCTTTTTGCATCATCTTGTTAGGGGAGATTTCACCACTATCTGATCTATTTTTGGTAGGGAAGTTGTTGGTGTTTTGGTCATGCGCTTGATGACTTGCTGGATGTTTGTGATTTTGTTTTTGGAGTGGTTGGCAAGGTCTTTGCAAAGTTTTTGTGAGGGCGTGAGTACGTTGTTGCAGTCATTTGGGTTTCTCAGCTCGTTGATGATGTTGAAAAAAGAATTCTGGGTGTTGCTTGCATTTGTGATACATTGGTTGTAATATTTTTCTGCTTTGAGTATGTTGGCTTTCTATAGTCGTATCTGTCTTTGGTATGTGATTTTGTTTCTGTTAATTGCAATTTTTCCTCCATTCTTGTTCTTGTTTCTTGCTAGTTTTCTTCGGGGCTCTGAGGTGTGGTGTGGCACATCTCACCATTGTTTTCTTTAGTGAGGGCGTGAATGGTTCTGTCAGTACAATGTCATCTGGTGTTTTTGTGATCCATTTTTGGATTGTCTCAGTTCTTTCCTCGATGTTGGATGAGTACAAGACGGTGATTGGTGGGTTTGTGGATTCCAGTCTGGTGTTTAGTTACACAATGTTTAGGTATTTCCAGGTTCTTTTCTGAATTAGAGGAGTTTTGGGAGGTTAGTTAGTATTTGCGGGTGGGTGGATCACAAAGGATATTATGAAGTGGATGCTCCAGTGGATCTGCATCAGAGGATGCAGTTGTGACCAGGTTTCTTTTGCAAAAGATTGCATATAGGGTGTGCCCTGCTGTGTGTGCTGCTCCCTGACCAATTGCTGTAGATGCATCATTGCTAGTTGGTCTGTTTTAGGTGAGTTGGTGTTTTCTTCTTCAAACCAGATGTTGAAATCTCCGAGTATGATCAGGAAGTCATATTTTATGGTGATCTTGGTGATGGTATCCACAAGTGTGTCTGTGAAAGTAGGCTTGTATGTCAGCTGTCTGTAGATGAGTAGGATTGAAAGGTTAGTTTTGTGATGTACGACTAAGTGCAGAGGGAGTGATTCACAGTTGGGGATGGTTAGTAGTGGTGCCGTTGTCATCCTTAGGTGATATTTGTATGCAACGGCGAGACCTCCTCCTCTTTTGATCTTCTCTGTAGGCTTGTTTCAATTTGAAGTTGTTGGGTAGGGATTTGTGTGTGACTACCTTAAAGTTCTGAGTTAACCAGGTTTTGATGAGGAATATGATATCTGTTCCTCTATTACTTCGTCTGTCTCTGTTGTGTGTTTTGACAATGACCTATCGTTTGTCCTTTGAAGGTAGGGTTAGTAATTTGAGTTGGTATTGTTTTCCTTTAGAGTCTGCATTCGGTTTAGTTGCTTCTGTTTCTTCGTTGACTAGATCTAGAAGGTTGCGCTTGGGTTGATGTTTTTTTTGGGGTCGTCTGCCTGCTCATGTTGGTGTTTCTTCATGTCTCGCTAATCATCGTGTGTTGAGTTAATTTAGTTAAATTGTGCTTCTGTGTATTTCATGTCTGTCTGTTGTGTTTCCAGTATTCCTCCTTATGTGTTTAGGGTGTTTGTGGGTGGGCGGTTGTGCGAGTGGGTAGGAATTTAATAGGTAGCGCAATAAGTATAGTGTTTTTGGTCTTGTTCCTATAAATGGGCTCTCTTCCAATGTGCACTATGTCATGCTGTTCATTAGTGTTGGTTTGCTCTCATGCGGGGTGGTTTGAGATGGTATGTCTTCTTTGACAACTTCGTTTTTTTAACATCTGTATTTATTTTTTATTTGTATTGCGCACCTGGCCCAGGAGGCATCTGGGCGCATTTCCTTGTGGTGCATCAGTTACACAGACAAGTACATAGGCTTACAGGTAGTGCAGCAGTTACAAAGGTACTTTTCTTGTGGTACATCAATTATAAAGATGTGCAGAGGTTTACAAGTAGTGATCAGTTACAGGTATAGTAAGCGCCTAACCTGAAGGCCACTAGGCGCAAAGCTTGAGTAGGTGCAGCATCAGTCTTTCTTGTCATTATGCCTTTTTGTGGTGTGAGCTTGTTGGTTAGAGACTAGGTTTCTTGTTTGATTCTGGGTCTGTTTTTACAGTTAGGTTGGTTGTTCAGGTCTTTTCCTGGTGGGTTATTTGGTTGTCAACAGTTCTTTTTTTTTCCTCTGTCATGTCCAGTCGCACAGATTTTAGGGGCGATGGCTACTTTTCCCTGTTCACTGTTGCTTGTTAGTTGGCATTTCAGGGGGGAAATATTTGTTTGAACTGTGTTTGTTCATGCTAGTATAGAGCGGGGGAGTAATGTGTAGGGTGATATTAAAGGGTAGAGTATCGCAGGGGCAAACTATCCCAGGGGTCAGACTATCCCAGAGGTCAAACTGTCCCAGGGGTCAAACTATCCTAGGAACAGACCTATACCCCGGGCAAATTTATGCCAGGGGCTGACCTATCCTAGGTGACAACAGTTAATAAAAATCCTAACATATTCACAGAAATCTCTTCTATAGACGGCATGTTACAATATGATAGAAAGCCTAAAAACTCCATAAGTTATTGCTAGCAATGCAACCAAAACTCAACCCCACCCACCGTCTACTGTGCATGACATCACACATGGCACAGATGCCAGAGGAGATCACAACCATAGGCAACTGGTAACAAACATTCCCTTAACCAAACTCTTCTCATTACATAAAGTATATATAGTGCATGCTATCAGCTTTCTGATTGGCTGCCAATTGAAGATGTAAGATCTCCTGCCTATTTGTTCTTCTCCAGAGAGAAAACCTTGCTATGCTACATAATTGAAACACATTATGCTGATATGAGATGTCTGCCTATACTTTTCTTTTTGGTATATGTCATTCAATGCATGCGGAAGTGAATATTGTTACCAGGCACTTATGTCCACTTCCAAAATGAATTATAAGGGGTGCATCACACAGCGGCAGGTCTACAGTACACCCCCGGTGAGCCTCGACCCTTCACCTCGCTCATCAGATAGTGTATTGTGATGTGGCTCTCTGTGCGGTGTACAGCTCTAAATTCGACGTTCGAAATATGCGGATTATTGACAGCTGAAAGAGCGTGCAGTTGCCTATTTTAATTGCGTAATGTGTTCATTTTTTAAAATAAACATATTTTATTACTACTACAGTTTCTTGCATGGGAGCGGCTCTCCAAATCTCGCGTAATCGTCTCATCAGAAAAACGCTGTTATGACAGGAGTGCGTGTGAGAGCGAAGTCAATGTTGTGCAACAGGAACATATGCCAGAGTGCGCAGGAGGCGCATTAGCATGCAGCGCTACCTTCTCCTCGCGGCGCCGCACATGTGCCAATGTGATGCTGTGGCGCACAAATTGTGTGAATTAAATCCTCGCCGTGCGTGCGTCAATATCATGTTTGGCAGCACGGGAGCCGGCTGGCGCTCGGAGGAGGCATGACAGCGACGTTGCCTCCCGCGCCTCCGCAGCATGCAGGAATTTATGGAGGGGCGGATCTCAGAAGCTTTCATTTCATCCATTTATGTAGCGCCTTTGTCCAGGGGTTCTCAGACTCCAGACAATCCCTGCGGTCTTCAAAGGAGCCCAATTACCTCGCCGCCATTCAGAACCTCCCTCTCTTCTTCTGATTTGCAAAGGCACAAGGGGAAAAAAGTCTTCAGACTTCGGAGAGGGGTCTCGATGATTACTCAAACCTGATGTATCTGATTTTAAACTGCCATCCTAGGGCTGCTCCTATATTATCCACGCGGAGTGGCACTAGGAAGCATATATCCAGGAAAGTTAATATAAGCAAAGCCAGCATTGGCAAAGCCAACAGTTTTGGCTGCCACACTGGTTCTACCTGACAACAGGTTGAACATGGTGTGATTACCTGGTGTGATAGACTATGCATACACCAAAGATGTTCACTTTGTCACTGCTTGTTTTAACAGGGCTTCAGTGCAAGGAACAGATATACATCTGGTGCTTAAAGACAATTCACATCGTTGTACGTAAGTGCACTAAAGTATGATTTCATATGAAGGCGAATTTGAGAGGTCTGCAATCATCCAGCAGTGAGTGGACGCTCAGTACTCTCTGCGAGAGAAGGGCAGCTGTGAGGGTGTGCTGGCCAGAGCTTTTTGATTAAAATGCAAAATGACACTGGTAATTATATCTCAAAAAAGGGAGATCTGCTATTAAGACCTAACTTCCACAATACTCAATGCAGAAACTGTAGTGCGAACCTGCATGTCGACTGGGACAGTCTACTGACACCTCTAGCAGCTGCTTTGTAGATTGGCAAATTGGCAGTTACAGAGTAACGTGCATTTCTTCAAACATTCCTACTTCCACAGGTTGCCTTTAACCATGGGCCGCCCTGGGCCAGATTATATATAATTGTTTACCGCCAAAACCTGATGGCAGATGAATAAATAAAAATAAGCCATATCTAGTTTTATATGGTGGCCTAATGAATATACAAGTACAAAAAAGGCCAAAACGCGTTGGTTTCATTGTATTGTCAGCTTGTTGGTTTCTAGTGATTTTTTCAATTGACAGGCCCCTGTTTATGTCAGTTGTCTAGGGCTGTGTTCCATTTGGGTCCGGATCTGGAAACGCCCCTTTGTGGGAAGCCTTGTCACATTCCCAAGAAGGTAGGAAATATCCACAAGCCGTTATCTGGGAATCAGTGCTTCAACGGCAAGCCCTGCCAGGACACTGGAGAGCTAATACCAGGGTGGCAATTACTACAGAGTCTTTCATGGACTGCATACAAGGGAGAGGAAGGAGTTACAGTAGCCTGGAGAGTTGTGCCAGCCAAAATAAAGGATCCATGGTCTTGAGATTTCATAGGCCACTCACATTTCCTGTGCTCCCCTCCTCACTTCCTGTGCACAAAACAACGTGAGACTGACATCATCAGGCAAAGACTCTTGTCAGAGCATCCATGATTGGACACTTAGAGAAGGTCTGAAATTTACCAATCCACGGTGGCAAATTCACTATAAAATGGTGTGATGCCCCCATAGTAAATCATCTTTGGATATCAGAAGCAATAGTTTAACCTGGAACTATATTGAGGTATACTATGCTCAATCTTCTCTTCCATAGAGGTGAAGATTAAGCCTCCAAGAAGTGCTATTTGAGCAAGGCCTGCTGCTGCCTGAACACTGGTAATAAGTTCCTGATCACTTGTGGTGACAGCCCCTTCAAGTGCTCTCTGACAACCTTCCTGAATTGGAAGGGTAGAAAAAGGACTCACTGTTTCCTTGGAGACCATACCTGCCTACATTTGAAAATCAAAATTCCTGAGATGTATGCCCCGCCCACAGCCACACAAGACTCCACCCATTTGCACACGGCTCCACCCACACACCCCGCCCACCTGTCAAAAAGGTAAACTCAATTGTTGTAGCCTTCAGTTTGCTTACTATAGCATTGAAAATAATTAATTCAATGCTACAGTAAGCAAAATGAAGGCGGCGGCGCCGCCGAAATAATAGTGCTTTCAATCCATGTAATTGGATTGAAAGCACTATTATTGCAGCTACGGCGCCTTCAGTTTGCTTACTATAGTATTGAATGAATGATTTTCAGGCAGGTATGCTGGAGACACTGGAGGGGATCCTCCAGCAACCAAAAAGCCTAGAAAGAACTATCAGCGCAGATTCCTGCCTCAAACCACTTTTAAGTCAACTCAATTGCTTTTGAGCCATTTACGAGCCACCACAGGACACCCATAGCTGTCTTTGACACTCACAAGAAGCTCAACTCCTCTGTTGAGTAAGGGGTACATTCAAAGGCCGCACCAGAAGTCCCTTTCAAATGAACAGCAGGATTTTAAACACTGAAACAAAAACGGCTTGGCCTTTGGGTTTTTTTCAAGTAAAATTGAAGAGCCGTGTGGGGGCCTACCTGTAATTAACAAAGGAAAAGCAGCATTTTAATTTACAAAAAAAGGAAACATCAAAGATCCCTTTCACATGGAAAACCAGATTTTTAATTGGGACATCAAAAAAGGATGGCATAGGTGTGTGAAAATAAAAGCTGTTTAAATGTGAAAATATATCCCTGCTAACAGAAAAATCTCAGGGAAAAGAAATGGGGCCTCATTAGGAGTTTGGAGGCAGCCATGCCCTTGATAAGGGCATGGCTGCCTCCAAACTCGGGTCCGGGTCCGTGGTCCCTGAATGGGGAAATACCGGGCCATTCCGACATTGAAGGGCCCGTTATTTCCCCATTCAGGGAACTCGGACCCGGACCATCCCCATTCCCATTCCCATTTGAGCCTGCATAGGTCTCAATGGGAATGGGGAGCATGCTAACAACGGGCCCATTAATGACGGGCCCATTGTTAGCATGCTGATCTCCTCACGGCACCAGCAAAGAATGTCTGGTCTGACCAGATGTCCAGAGGGGGTCCCGCGAGGGAACCTCGTAATGAGGCGGTACGGGGTTAACAGTGCCGGCACCTTTACCGGCGCCGTTAACCCCTTACCATCTCACTTGTAATGAGGCCATGATGTACGGGTTGACAAAAAGCAAAGTATGTCAGGTTTCACCTAGGAAAGTCCAGTGACATTTGAAAAGCCACTTTGTGTTCATGAAAAAATGTCAGCCCAAGACAACCCCTTTTTGCTGGCTTTTGGAAACTTCACAAGGAAATCTCCCACTCCCAGTCTGGATGTCACATCTCCTGTCTAATTACTAACTGCAATAAAGTGTCCTGCTAAAGGTGTTGAACATCAGTGTTCTCCAGATCTGCTAGCTCTGAAGGCATTGAATACATGAGAAGTTCCCCTTGCCTGGAGCATGACTAATATGTGTGAAAAGGGGGGCAGCAACTTCAAAGTGCAAGCTTCCAACTCAAAGAGACTGATAGAAAAAAACTGTGGGTGTAGGCTGACCCAGTGAAAACAAATGGGCGGAAGGCAGGAGAAGGGCCAATTGTTCCGCATGAAGATTCAGAATTCTTTTAAAAGGACTATTATCATTCAGACCTTTCGATTAGCAACCACAAGGCTGTTTGATTTCATCCATGTACCAATTATTAGGTAATTTCCAGACGATATTGGAGATATACAATTCTTCACCTGCGGCTCATGGAACTATAATGGCTATCTAAGATGTGTTTCTGGCAGATGTGAACATGTTCAAAATGTGGGAGTTGGAGAGCGGGTGGAGAATAAAATTAGGGATATGGGTAATAACTTACATATTCATAACTGCTTTTTATGGAAACGGCAGAAATGTGCCACATAACTGTGCTATATGGTACGAACTTGGTGATCGGCTTATCTAATTTTCCATGATTCATTGAATCAGAAAATATGTTTATTATGGAAGTTGCTAGTACAATTATAAAGTTTTGATACATAACTAGTTATTTCCAAAAAGATGAAAGGAGAACAAATGTCGATTACAAATGAGATTTGCCATATGTTGCTCCAGACTCCTAAACTAATCCTAACTTGGAAGCTGGCTTTGGGAGGAGAGAGAAGGGTAACTGTCCAGTCCTAGTTGCAGGAATTATTACAGGATACTTCCCCAAGATTGTACATTGGTAGTGTCATTGCTGCTATAAAAGGGGGCCGCACTAGGAAGAGGGACACACAGAGACAGACCGACAGACAGAGAGACAAAGAGGGCTGCTGAAACTCACCATCTGACAGCTGTAAGGAAACACTAGAGAAGATTGCTGAGAGTGCATCTGGGTGGAGCTGTCTATTTCTATGAAGGCCTCAAAGCTGACTGGGTCCTATGGTGGACAGCAGAAGGCTATCTTTGAGAGTGGAGTGACCAGACTCCTTCCCTATCTTTCCAGAGTGTCCTGAGATGCAACTGGCTTTCCTGAACTTTAAACAGAGGTTTTCTATGTAAGTAGAATTGAGCCCTGGGAAACCAAAAGGTGGGGGAGTCTGCTTGACTTAAAATATTTCCCTTCATAGTGGGCAAGGGGAGTGGGGAGGGAGCTGTGTAGATTCTTAGCCTATTTAACTAAACATATTAATTTAATTAATTCCCCATTCTGCAGAACACAACGTGTGAATTTTGTTAAAATTTGAAATGAACAAAGCTCACTTTCCAGTCTGTGCTGAAAACTGTAGCCTATACATTAATTGGGTAATCCTTGTTGTCCTGCTGACCCCGACTTCTTTAAGGAAGAGTGTTGTCTTTGTTCTTAAATCAGTCCAACCTTTTTATCCAGTTTTCTAACACAGACCTTTCAGTGGAGGGGCGTCTGAAAACCAAATTCCCCAAATCATTCCAATTTTCCTGTCTGACTTCCCCAACACAGACCAAAGTAAGGGGGGAGTCTGAAAAGCAAACCACTAAATCACCGTGTGTTTATTTTAAACCAAAAGTGTGGACAAAAACATAATTGAGGTATGTTTTGTACCAATCTTGAAATCCTACTACTAGTCTTTTAAGCCACAAGAAAAACAAAAATCGCACAACGCTACATGATAATTTCTTTCACTATTGATTAGTGTAATTATTTCTTGAAGTGAAATTTGCAGAAAGTGAAGAATTGTTATTGTGTTCTTTTTAACTCACTGTTGTGATTTATTTATGCTGAAAGAAGTTGATTGTGTTGTGCCACGGATAGAGTGGTGTTTGACATTTTCGTGCTAAGTCCTATTATTTTAATAAATACCAATATATTTCCCGTGCACCAGCCTGGTTCTTGGTTCATTGTTAGCTCAGGGGAGAGGGATCCAAGGGACATGATATGTGTCTGAGATAGGGCTAGAGTAAATAATCTGTTAAACAGTTCGTTGCATAACCCCTTGAGTGGGGAGGTAAGGAACTCCCAGTGTGGAGGGTGGCATCCGAATAAACGTTTAGATGAGGCACCCAAGAACAATATAAAGGTACTAATAGTGGTTCTGTCCCCTTGCCTGCTTTTCCAGGCTCTAGTGACAATTTAACACCCAATTCATAGCCTTTGAAGCATATCCTTTTGAACCTGAACATTGCTGCACCAAATATTGCCTGTTTCTACCTCTCTTCAGACCCAAAGGGCCTCTTTCACCTGAAAGCCTACATATTCTGTGTCTTCTGGTTATTAGTGTTTGTATTAGTGTGTTTGTATGTTTGTTTAATTAGAGTCTATTTCCTATAGAAGCTTGATTGGACAGTTTTATTTTATTTGGGTATCACAGTACTATTGTTGTTGCTTCTTAGCTAGCTCACATCCCCCCTGACATGGAGAAGAGGACATGTCTAGGTGAAGAAACTCATATAAATGTGCCTTTTAAGTTAATAGCAGCAATTGTCAGAGGTACAATAAATGGTGTGCCTTCACCTGTCAGAGACCCTCTTCTGAAATACAATGTTATCACTGAAAGTAGTTGCATGAGGATTCTAGAGGCACTAAACAAGAAGAAATGATTATATTGAAAATCCCTTAGCAGATGAGCATAGAAAGAAATAGATGGTGCATTTTCTTAGACGAGTTTACCATGTTTTAATGCAAATAAAAATCACACTCATGTACTAGTTGACCGAGCACTGTAAAAAGTGAGTGATTGTAGCAGTAAAACACTTGGTGGGATATTTGCGTACACACAATACTTTGCAAGTAAAACAAATTGAATGCCTCACCATGATGTTATGGGTAGTTTAAGAAAATGTCATGAACATGCATTCACAGAATTAGTTTGCATTGAAAACCAAATTGTTTGCAGCAACATGGCTTGGGTAAGAAATAGTCGGGTGGGCTTTCTGAACTGAGCTTTGCCATCTCACGTGATCCAGACCCACTGCATTTATGGATGTTTTTTATTTGTTTCCCTTCCCCATCTTGTCTCCTCTGCAGCCTTCCTACTTTCTCCCCGACCACCCTCCTTTCCTCATTGGCCCAGTTGCAGTGGCCACATGACCAGATCATATATCGAAGCACCTGAGTGCCTTTTAAAGTAATATTCAGGAGCCCCGCACTATATTTTCTTGCAGGAGTAACGTGGCTCGAGTATGAAATTATCTAGTTCACTTTCCGTACTGAGCTTTGCCATCTTACATACCCAGACCTCTTTTATTTTTGCTGTTTTTTGTTTTTTCCCTTCCCCATCTTATTCCATCCCCATCCCTCCTCCTTTTCCCCCCGACCGGCCTCCTTTCCCTGTTGGCCCAGTTTCCGTGTCCAGGTGACTGGAACACTGCTCTTCAGAGGCTCTGCCAGGACAGCCATGTCCGGACAGCCAGTGAAGGGATACAGCAACGGGCAGCTCCCTTTCTGGACAGCTCCCATCCCCTGTTTGCCCCTGTTTGCCCATGAAAGCCTGACAACAACCAACTCTGCTGCTACAATCAAGTAAGGTGGTTGGGGTGGGGAACACAGCCATTACTGTGCTCCAGAAAACCCAGCCACTTGAATACACCACAAATACCCAAACCTAACATAGTACTGTATCCCACTGTATGCTAGAACTGCCATTATGCTGTACCTAGCTGTTTTCCCTGGTTAGTCGGCGGGTCTAACTCGGCTGCACCTGATCTTCTACTCTAGGTGAATCAGGGAAAGTTTTCTGAAACATAGCTACTTCTTAATCTAGGTGAACTGCTAGAGCAGAGCCTCTTTAGAATACAGGAGATTCCCACAATACGTAGACTGTTGCACCCTGGTTTAAATTGACCATTATCTTCTGGTAATTCTAGGTGAGGTATCCCAATACAGCTTTTATTTCATCTAGGTTATTCCCACTACATAGCCACTGTTGAAACTAAGCATATTCCACATCATAGACCCAATGTTGTTTGAGCCCTGGGAGACTTTAGGTACTGCCCATGCTCTATTTCTTGCTGCTGCATTTCTCAGGCAATGTTCTTATTTTGAATCAAGCTATATTGTCCGGCACTGTTGATGTTTTGAATCGGAATAAGACAAAATGACCGACTATAAATTACCGACCCCACCAAAATACCTAAAATACATACCACAAAGGTTCAAACTACAGAGTTTGAACCTTTTGTGGTATGTATTTTTTGGTGGGGTGGGTAAAAAAAATAGAACAACAAAGGCTGCGGGGGCTGCAGGGCTTTCCCCCGCAACACCCTGCTCACTATACTATACTTGTGATGACTTGAAAAGAACAGTAGACTCGGAAGGCTGTGCTGCACTTATTCTCCTTGCCCTCTCTGCTGCCTTCAACACTATCGACTATGCCATCCTCACAGTTAGACGCCACTCTCTAGGCATCAGGGATTCCACTCTAAAATGGATCTCCTCATTCTTCTTCAACCGCTCTCAAATCATGCGTCTCCCTCCCTTTTGCTCCCTCATCAACCAGTCCCCAAAGGGGTCCCACAGGGAATCTCTTTGCACCCCCTCCTCTTCCATCTCTACCTTAGCCCCTTCCCCACAATTATCTGTTCTCATAACCTAACCTGCTACAACTACATGGATGACACCCAGATCATTTTTAAGATTCCAAAGTTGCTGACCCCCCGTCCTGACCTTGCCTCCTTCTTTTTTTAAATTGACCACTGCATGATGCCTAACTACCCCCTCCCCAACCCTGATAAAACTGAAATCCTGATCTGTAGTAAAACGTTTCTCTTTCCCCAATACACCGTCTGGCCACCCTCCCTAGGAGCCCCACCTACAGCACTCTGTAAAGAAACCTGGATGCCCTTTGAACTCAGACTTATCCCTCTCTCTTCACATAAACACTGTATCCATAACCTGTAATCTATACTTACCCATCCTCAGGAGAATCTTCCCTTATCTCTCCTACCCTCACAGAGTCTCAGCAATCCTGGCTATCATCTTCTCCTGCTTAGCCTTCGCCAACTCACTTTATCTAGGCGCTCCTGCCTTTCAGCTCTGAACACTCCAGCAAAACCAAACCTCTGCAGCTAGACTCCTCCTTGCCCTCTCACCCAGATTACACATCACCCCTGCCCTTAGAGTACTACACTGGCTTCTTATCAGCCGACGTGCGACATTTGAGGCCATGGGCATCACACACTGCGCCCTTCACAAGACCAGCCCAGAATTCCTCCAAGACAAGCTTACATGCTCCCAATCCATCAGAAACCTGAGATCTGGCTCTGCACTTCTTCTTGGGATCCACCCTTTCAACTCCACCAGAATTGCAGGATCCTCCTTCTCTGTCCAAGCTCCCACCCACTGGAGCTCCCTTCTAATGATCATCTGCCGCAATGAGGACTACGTCTCATTCAGAAAGCCCCTCAATACCTGGTTATTCCCGCCAGCAACTTGAAGATCTTCCCTTTCTCACACTTACCTCATGACACCTAGGCCTTGTCACAGTCTGTACTTCTTAGTATATTCTACAGAGTATGGTAAAGAACTATTCTCGGAGCAGACTAGTTGACTCAGATCACATAACATCACCAAAGGCGAAGCTCCCACAGAGCCTCAAGGTATGTAGATTAGCATCATTATTTCGAACACCAGCCACAGGCACAACCACCGACTCACACGCATTTTCTTCCATACACCAGACTAATACATGAAGCACAACATATCTGCCATCAGAATGCAGCTACGACCTATGACAAAAATGCTGTCTAGCTGGACACACAACAAGTCTCTTGCACTCGCACACTCTCCTGACCACCTCCCAACACCCATCTACATCCATGACCATCATGGGTAGCTTTCTGGGGCATGGCCAGCCCAATATTTCAGGCAAATGTGCACAAGCATTCTATCCTTTCAGACAATTTCCCATTCATTGTACTCCGATCCCCCGAGGGAGTTCACCCCCACAGGAGCGTTAAGGCCATGCTAATGGGATAAAGGCGCTATATAAATGACAAACTACTATGATTACTACTAGATAGACACAATGAGGGGTACACAGTAAAACATTCCCCCAGAGGCTGCTTTATATGTAGGAGTGGCATGCACTTGGTCAATTGGAAAGATTGCCCTGGAGCGAGAACTGTTTGCCACAAATGTAAAAGGTGAGATCATGCTGCTAAATGCTATAGACAGTATCTGGAGAGAAACCCCAGGGTTAATGTAGTAATGTACTCAAAATGTGAAAACGATGGTAGATGGTATGTGTGCCAGCATTTATGCTACAATCAATATAAATGGTGCTATAATTAATATAAATGGAGCAGGGGTACGCATGTTTTCTGACTCTGGTGCCAAATGTGTATTGAATTTGAAGGACATTTGGTTGAAAATATTAGAACAGAGCATTATCAGCTTAATATCACCAGATATCTATCAGAGAGAATATATGGATAAAAAAAGATGTCCTTGGGTATGCCATTACCAGCCTTGCTTTCATGGGAGGGAAGTTCCAAGGCATAGGGCCTCATTACGAATATGGAGGTAGACATGCCCTTAATAGGGGCATGGCTGCCTCCATACCGGGTTCCAGTACCGAGTTCCCCCAATGAGGACTTACCGGGCTATTCCAACCATGGAGGACCCGGTAAATCCTCATTGGAAAAACCCATCCCAATTCCCATTTGAGCCCCCATAGGGCTCAATGGGAATGGGGAGGGAGCTAATAACGGGCCCGTTAATAACAGGTCTGTTATTAGCTCCTTGGCCCCCTCGTGGGACCCGAAAGGACATCTGGTTTTACCAGACATCTGTTCAGGGTCCCACTAGGGGACCTTGTAATCAGGCATCCCGTAATGAATGGTGCCGATCCTGTACCAGCACCCTTCATTATGGGAGCACCATGCCTGTAATGAGGCCCATAGTCTTTGTCATGAGGAAATGGACAGACCGATTGGAATGGAGAAAGAAGTCAACTTATGTGGTAACCTGGAGCCCCATGGTGATGAACATGTAGTGATGTGAACAAAATGGGGCCATGTTTTCCCCGTGTTTTTAGTGGTAAATTCAGATTGCTATGTGGGTACATTAAGTAGATGATAATGCTAAACCTGCAAACTCCAAATTGAAGAAGGTGCCCATAGTTTAGTTAGAGGAAATCAGGAAGTAAATAAAAATTGTATTTTCATAGGATATCTACAAGCACATAGAGAGCTACGGGTGGATTTCACCAGTGGTGATGGTACACAAGGTCAATGGTGAGATTAGACTGCGTGTCACTCACAGAAGAGTTAGCAGTTGTGTTTTAGCTGAAAAAATATAATTTTCCCAATGTGAATGAAATGTTTTGTTATGTAATGTGTCTTTTATACTGCACACATTACCACTGTAGTGGTTATAAAGTGCTGGACCTTAGAAATGCTTACATTACTATGAAATGACCAAATATTCTCTACAACTGACCTTGCGTCCACTTACCACCATGTGAGTTTGAATGTTGTATCAGTAAAATGCAAAAATGTCATAATCCAAGATGGTGTGTTCTGATTTAATCAAATGCCTTTTGGTCTTAATTCATTTGCAGCAGTTTTTTTTTAAAAAAATGAATATGCTGCTCCTTTACATCTCTTGTGTACACTGCTTCCAAGACAATCGTTTGATTGGCACATTCAGAACGGAAGAACATGATGAGAAATACTCTCCACAAGGCTAAATGTAAATGTAACAGAGATTGCATTGAGTATTAGGATTATATGATTGTTCTGGATTGTCCAACCACCCCCACTCTCTGGGCCTGGCATTTCATGGGATCAGGAGGAGACACTCTGCATCAAGCAGGACACCCAGGCAAGTTTCAGAAGTCATCAGGTTTATTTTCCTCCAGCAGGCAATACACATCATACACGAGGGACATCTCAGGAGCTCTGCTCTAAATCAATGGGTTCACCCACCCTTATATATATATACAGTCCTAGGGAGGTGAGGTAATGGTTTCATCATAAAGACAACCCCTTCCTGTCTGTGATTCGTTAATTTTAAGTGGCATGATCAATGTGCTGTCCTTCTCCCTATTTGAATTTGCTGGCCTATCTGCCAGTCGACCTAATCTAAACCGGTTTTAGACACTCCTTGCCCTCTCCTTTGTCCCCTGCATGAACTCTTCATGATAAAACTGTCAAGTGAGGTCACTGTGAGTTAGCACAAAGTGACCATTTTGTCTGCTCAAACAAGTATCCATTTTGAAGTGCCTGATCTTGTCACAAAACCTAAAATGGCTGCCCTTTTTACAAAATGTTTGACCTACCCAAATGTACCTAAAACCTGGGACCTGTGCTAATTTGGATTTTGAATCTTTGATAATATATCATAACATTTACTATCTGACACATCCTCTACTGCACATAACTTTCTAACTCCATCAACATTGATCCGTTTTAAAGCGCTTTGCTGCGAAGCACTATAATTCTTATTTCTACAACATTTAGAGTCCTTGATCACGCCACCAAGTTATCTACATTCGGTTTGAGGGGGAGTGAGTCTATCTCCACTACATTCAGTTTCAGGGGGAGGGTCTAAGCACTTCTGTACATGATTGTCAAGGATTCTTTGAGGCAACCAAAAAAGTCTAGTTTATGCCACCTGTGAAATGAAGAGCCGCAAGTCCAAGGTTGGGATAGAATGACAACCAGTGGGTCTAAGGGGCAACCTAACATACAATGTTGCATAGAGCAATCCACTGCCATTTTGTCTGCTATAATCAGAGGTATATGTATTTAGAGGTAGTTCAAGACGTGTACTACAGATAAGGGGCAGCCATTGATGTATTATTTAGTATATGTTCTATATGTAGATATGTTCCCTTCACCCATCCTTTCCCTCAATAGGTTTTAGAATTCACCATGTAGAATGACGTCATAGATGATGCATATTGGGGTATTAGACCTCTATGTAATAAAGCTATGGTGTAAGTGTGCATGCATTAGTCTGATGCCTGTCAGTGCTCTCGGCTTTATTAAATGAGAATAAAGTAGTACTTTGCCATATTCCTTGAGTCTGTCTGATTATTTGATCTGAGATCATTATTTGTAATTCCATTTAGCACAAAAGACACTTCATTGTTTGGTAGCAGAAGATGGTTACAGTCTAGTTGTCCTAGGTCAGATCCAGACCTCTGCGTGCTTGGCTGCTTCCCCACCATTAGCCAGAAGACCGCAGAGCTTCCTGTGGAGATCAGCGCACAGAGTCACGTGCAAGAAGATTTGGTTGGCAGGTGCTGCTTTGATTAAATTCCTGTCCAGTCCCCGCAGGTGTCCCGTGGAGGAAAGGGGAACTGGTCGGTTTAGGGAGAATCGATGCCGAGGGACTCGAGCTGGGTCACAGATGTAAGTAGAGCAACAAAGGTGACAGAAATAGGGCGAGGGATTGTGTTGTAAATAATAAGAATAAAAAGTAACTGGGTTTTTGGGGGAGATTATAAACAGAAGAAGTAGATACCTCTGTTCCTGGTTCCAAGTGGATAGAAAAGTATGCACTAAAGTAAATACTCCAAATAGGGGTGTTAAGGATTCCTGAGGCAAGGCTCGCAGAAGAGTGTGCATCAAACTCCAAAATGGAGTGAAATGGAGAAGGGATACATTTACTAAAAAAGTAAAGGAAGGCATACTCAGTAAAATTGAAAAAGTACACACGTGTGCAGTTATAAAAATGTCTATATAAAGGTTTTGTTGTGTTTAAACTAATGAATATAAACCGATGGTAAGAAATTAAGAAGATTGGTGAACATTTGGACCAAGAGATTGACGTCAATCAGGAGTGTCAAAATTTAAGGAAATTAACATATAAATAAAGAAGAGATCTTAAAATACTAACGATAAAAGAACAAGATAACTAAGCTTGATAGAAAGTGTAAAAGGAGAAAATAGAATATCATTGCATAGGTTTTTAAATAAAAAAGTAAGCAGTTAAAATATTTCTTTTTGGGATTATAAACAGTGATTGATGGTTACTGCGCCAATTGATCTGTGTAGTATATTTGATAACATAAAGAATGGAATGAAAGAAGGGGTAAGTATTGACGGTCTATATCGACTCATCATCATGGGAGACACTCCTCTTTTACACCTGTTTAGGACATTGCCAGGAAACACAGTGAAAATAAGGAAATTACATTTGGAATGCGTCTGAGGCATGACTAATAAGACACTTATGCCGTGGCCTCAGGCGGGCTCACTGTTGAAAACCATATTGTGGCATATGACAACCTATTTGCATGCCATATATAAGGGAAATTCGTTGCAGAAAGGGCTGGCCAACCAATCAGTGGGTATAAGGGGCAACCTAACATACAATGTTGCCTAGACCAATCCACTGCCATTTTGTCTACTATAATCAGTAGTGTATGTATTTAGAGGTTAGTTCAAGGCGTGTACGACAGATAAGGGCAGTCAATGATGTATTCATTCTTATATGTTCTATATGTAGATATGTTTCCTTAACCAATCCCTTCCCTCAATTGGTTTTATAATTCGCCATGTAAGAATGGCATCATTGATGACGCATATTGGGGTATAAGACCTCTATGTAATCAAGCTACTGTGTGAGTGTGCGTGCATAAGTCTGATGCCTGTCAGTTCTCCCTGCTTTATTAAATGAGAATAAAGTAGTACTTTGCCATATTCCTTGAGTCAGCCTGTTTATTTGGTGTGAGATCATTATTTGTACTAACATCTAGCACAAAAGACGCTTCAAGTTGCTAGAGCACACAGGAATCATACAGGGGTTTGAGTATGGATGTTTGGGAGGGCTGTGTGTGTAGTGTGATATTGTGTTTAAAGGGAACTGAATGATACTGGGATACTGGGTAACATTAACCGTTTAGGTTTATCTTTAGTAGCAGGTTCTAGATTTTGGGAATTTGTTTCCATGTAGTTCTCCTATACCAATGATGACTTCAGTATTTTTCAAACTGTAAGGTAAGTTAGGCATAAGGTCAGCTGATCTACCTATACCTTTTGGCAATTAAGGTGTATCCCTGTTGATAGATCGGAGTGACGTCCCTGTACCTAACGTACCCCATTTTCCAAGGTATTTCACGGTGGGGAAAACAAATTAATCTGTCCCTAATTTGCTTTGTTGAATACTGCAAATAAAAACAAGTACATGCATTGCACGAATGCATATTGCATGCATTCTTACATATTCTGTTTCTCTTCATTGCAGGCACACCAATCAATCAATCAACAGATTCAATTTCCTGAGACGCCACTCTATTTGCACAATTCCTACAATTAAGCAAGCTCCAGCAAGTGGGAAAGTACCCACCAGCTACAAGAATGTCATCAGTGTGGCTCAGCCTGGGATCAAACAATCCCAATTCTTCAGAAAATCTCAGTAGCCACAATCTGGGTATCTGGGTACCAGGTGCATCCACTAGTACCTGAGCAGCTGGTAGTGAATTCGTCAGTGCTATAGACTCTAAGACCATTTGCTGATGCATTGCTGGGTACTGCTGGTAGCTGTGGACATGTGAGTTTAAGTATGATTGAGGTGCAATAGAAGCACCTCACAAAGCAAAGAACATCTGTGTCACGTATCAGTGCCATTTTCTTTCCCAAGAAAATTAAATTAAATCAGAGCAGGGGGAGTAATCGTAGAGCAACTAGAAGCACAGTGGCACCAAATGACAGCAGGCTAACAAACACAGGCGACCAGGGTCCTGTGTATACAGAATCTGCCAGCACCACCACAGAAATAGGAAGCTCTTTCACTAAGCTTGCCAGTGTGAAAAAGCCAGGATCAAGGACCTGGGCTTTTTTCAATATTGATAAGAGGGGCCCCGGGGGAAACGCAAAGCGTTTTCCCCTGGAGTGATTTTTGGCGCTGCACATGCCAGCGAGCTGACCTGCGCATAGAGCACGCACTGGGGCACTTAAGGGGGCAGGGAAGGTTCTGGAGCAGGCGACAGTTGGGACGTGAGTTTGACCAAGTCGCCTGCTCCCGAGCCTTCCCTGCGTAGCTGGGCCTAGGTTGCTGGAGGTAGCGAAAGGTGAGGAGGGCATTTGGTTGTTTGGTAGGGGGGGGAGGTTAGGAACAGTAAGAATATTGTGGTCTTTTATTTTCAATTTCTTAAATAGTCGGTGGTACCGTACATAAGGTACCCCCTCTTACCGGAGCTTCCATCGGCCTCATTAGTTCTTTAGACTTTACTTGGCGGGTGGGGGAGCAGGGTTTCTCATTGCCCGGCACACGTTGTTTTTTGGTGTGGGCTCAGGTTACAGCCAGCTCCGTGTCGCTGTAAGTGTAGCGGTTCCTGGGTAGGGAGAGCCGCTCCGGGGCCATCCTGCCACTGGTGTTGGTCTCCTCTGAATGGAGGTTCAGCTTTATTAGGCCGGGTGCCATCGGCTACGCGGTGCTCCTGCACACGGTAGCATCCGAGGGCCGTAGGTGGCTCTGCATCGCTATTACATGTCAGATCGTTTCGTTGCATCCCACGTGCCGCCTGGGGGCAGTGCTTTTCAGCTGTGTCCAGGCCTCTTTTTGAGCCAAGGGCTGTCTGGTCTTGGGGTTTTTGGGTATTTTCTTTTCGAGTTGCTAGAGAGGAGGTACCAGGGGCATTGTAAGTAAATATTGGGGTGCATATTAAAAAAAACAATTTTTGTTTTTTCTAGGAGGTAATAATTATTTAAGGTGACTAAGAGGAGATTAAGCCTTTTTATATTAGAAGCATATTTTTGGGGCATAATCATGAATGCAAAGAAAATGAAGTAACTTACTGATCAATAACTGTAAATACACAGTAACACAAGGTAGAATGGAAACATATAGAGGCTTGCTATAGAGGAATATACATCCCAGAACAGGTTATCATGCCATGTTCTTTCTGGAGAGGAGCGCCTGCTACCTTTTTTTAAATATTTGCAAGGAACTTGGGGTTGGTCACCCTGAGTTACCTGGGGGCCACCAGACGTGGACTCCCTGCTCACTGTGCTCAGAGAGACAAAGCTTCACCTCACTGATGAGGCCCAACAAGGCTGAAACACGTGTATGGGGTTGCTTTTGGTACTCTTGTTCAGAGAGGAATTGCCATAGCATTTCGGTGCTGGACTGCCCATGTGGGCGGGACAAAGACTGATATGCAAATGGATATTTAACATCTGTGAAAGGTACAGTGAGCAAAAAGCGTGTGCTGCAAACTCTCATCTCAGAACAAGTTATCATGCCATGTTCTTTCTGGAGAGGAGTGCCTGCTACCTTTTTTTAATTATTCCAGGGCATACCGTTTTATTGGTATTTTCTTCCCTGATCTGGTGCTGGCTCGGGGGCGTGGTGCAGCTAGGTGACCATTTAAAGGACATATTTTAGTGCACAACCATATTATTATTGGTCCCATGGTGGGACAGGGACGTAAGACGAATGGTCTGGTGGATGCCAAGGCGCTTAGGGAGGCCGTAGAGATCATTAGCAGGGCATCCAAAGCCCAGCTGGAAGGGGCGGTGGTTGAGGTTACGGGAGAGGGAGAGGTAGATGGGGGTAGGCTGCAGCGGAGAGCAGCAGCTGATGGCACTCTCGCGGCTGTGGTGGCTTGCAGCCCTGCGGCGGGTACAGGGGAGGTCTGGGAATCCAGTGACAATGAAGGGTTGGAAGACTATGTGGGGCAGTGGGAGGATGAAGGAGATAGGTTGGTAAGGAGGGGGAGGAGGACGAGAAGGGGCCCTAGGTGGGATTGTGAAAGACAGGAGCAAGGAGGTTGGGGGAATAACTGGCTGGGTGAGACCGCTGACATGTTTTGTGCCCGCAGCAGGAGCCCAGTAAGCAAATAGACAAGGAGCGTCGGAGTGGAGGCTAGGCTGCAGTCGAGCGATGGCAGGGCAGAAAGAGGTGAGACGGAAGGAGATTGGTCAACTGCATGGCAGAGAGGGGACATGAGAACAGGGGCAAGAAGGGAAGGGTAAAGTTTGCAAGGGGTGAGGAGAGAGATTGGTGTACAGGCTATTGGAGCCTTGGGTGGAGAAAGGGAAAATTGCTCGGTGGAGTTACAGACAGATAATGTGATTGAGCCATTGGCGCTCGAGGTACAGGCTACAAAAGAAAAAGAGGTAGTGGTGAAGGGCAAGGAGAAAAAGCTGCCATACATGGGCATCACTAAACCTTTGGGAGCACATTTGATGTCAGCAACTAAAGAGAAGATACAAGCAGGGGAATTTGTGGATGTGTTTAAGTTGCTTCATAGGGAAGTGAGAGCAAAAGAGGGTTCTAAGGAGGAGTAGAGGGAGCTGGCTTCGCACCCAAGGGTACCGGTGATGATCGAGAATTGGATGTCAGCATTTATTATATACGCGAGTGTCTATTGTGAGAAATTTCCCGAGAGATGTGTGGCACTGCTAAAATACATGGATGTGATTAGAAAGTCATTTACCTAGTTTTGGGGGCTTTGCGTGGGTGTGTTACGATGAAGAGTTTAGGGCAAGGATAGCAGAGGACACCCAGGCGGTCTGGGGAGAAATAGATATGGATCTCTGGCTACAGTGGATGCCACCAACGAGGCCCGCCCCGACATTGCACACAGCAAGTGGTTTGCCTGTGCCTTTCTGGCCCTTTATTGGTCACCCCGCACAAGAGGGGGTAGGGGGAGGAGGCCAAGGGCAACCCTCAGCGGCATGCTGGGCATTTAATATGGATGGTTGCACAAGGAACGTGTGTAGGTTCAGACATGAATGTAGCAAGTGTGCAGGGAAGCACCCACTTACCCAGTTTTCTCAAGGAGAGGGGGGATGGGGAGATGTTCTGGTATAGGGTTTGTGGGGAAAGGCTTTTACTCCAATTAAAGTGGAAGTGTTGGAGAAGTGGTTGGAATTTTATCCGGGCAGGGAAGGGCCTGAGATTTTGGGATAGGGTTTTCGGCATGGTTTCAGGCTGGGTTACCAGGGGCGAAGGGTGCGTCGTTGGGCGGAGAATTTGAAGTCTGCCAAGGAAAATGCAGAGGTGGTGAGGGAGAAATTGGGTAAGGAAGGAGATAGCGGTGGGGAGGGTAGTAGGGCCATTTGATGATCTGCCAGGAGACTTAGTGGTATCCCCACTGGGTGTTGTACCCAAGAAGGTCCAAGGGGGATTTAGATTGATACACCACTTGTCATGGCCTGAGGGCATGTCTGTCAATGATTTTGCTCCGGAAGAGTGTGGGGTTGTATACGTAAGTGTAGATCAGGCGGTAGATTTGGTGAGAAAAGCGGGGTGTGGGGCATTCATGGCCAAGTGTGACGTTAAGGCGGCTTTCAGGTTGTTGCCGGTGCACGCGGAGGATTTGTGGCTGTTGGGAATGCAGTTCGAGGACCGCATCTACATTGACAAAGCTTTGCCAATGGGGTGCGCAATTTCTTGCGCCTTGTTCGAGCGTTTCAGTTCTTTTTTGCAGTGGGTTATCTCATACAGTTCTGGTTGGGAAGGGGTACTGCATTACCTAGATGATTTTCTGTTCATTAGTGGGGCGGACAGAGAGAGGGAGTGCGGGGAGATGCTAAAGATGTTTCAGGACCTGATGGGAGAGTTGGGGGTGTCTTTGGCAGAAGACAAAACGGAGGGACTGGCAGTGGTGTTAACCTTTTTAGGGATTGAGCTAGTCTCATTGGCCATGACCTCACGCTTGCCGCATGACAAGGTGAGCAAACTGGTAGGATTGCTGGAAAAAACAATGGGAGCTCGGAAGATGATGCTAGTGGACATGCAGAGACTGGTGGGGTATTTGAATTTTGCATGCAAGGTGGTGGCCCCAGTGCAGACTTTTTGTAGAAATATGGCGCGGTCTATGGCAGGAGCAAAGTGCCCACATCATCAGGTAAGGCTATCAGGTGCAGTATGGGAAGACTGTAGGATTTGGCTGCGTTTTCTGGAGAGTTTTAACAGGGTGTCCATGTGGTTGCAGGGAGATCCGGTGTCATGGGAAGTGCAAATATTTTCAGATGCAGCAGGTGTGGCAGGGTTTGGAGTGTTTTGGGGAGGAAAATTGTGCGCGGAGAAGTGGCCATCGCGTTGGTTGAAGGAAGGGTGGAGCATAGCATTTCTTGAATTCTTTCCTATATTGGTTGCAATGGAGTTGTGGGAGAAGGAGTTGCAGAAAAGGAAAGTGAATTTCAACATTGACAATGAATGCGTGGTTCATGGAGTGAACAGGCAGTCGGCAAGGGATCAGAGGGTGGCGAGACTGATGAGAGTGTTTGTTCTGCGTTGCATGGAATGGAATGTGGTGTTTAAGGCAACACATGGGCCAGGGAAGAATAATGGCATTGCTGATGCATTATCTCATTTTCAATGGCAGAGATTTTGTGGATTGGCTCTGGGAGCGGAACAGGAGGGGCAGCGGATTCCGGAGGAGCTGTGGAAGATAGGAAGCTGAGAGCGCTTTCCCTGGTGAAGGGTTTGCTTGCCCCGGCATCTAGGGAGGCATACAGGAGAGCATGGGAGGATTTCATAAAGGGAGGAGCTTGTAGTTGGAAGGGTAGGGAGGATGCGGAAGAGCGGAGAAGGGATGATGTCACTAACTTCCTCTTGAGGTGCGTGGATAAGGGTTGGTCTAAGGCAACTATAACAGAGAAGATGGCAGGGATTGCTTTCTATGGGAAATGGTTTTGGGGTTTTCAGCCGAGCGATGGAGAAATGGCGACCAGGATGTTGGAAGGGTGGGCAAGGGAGAGTAGGAGGGAAAAGGACAAGAGGAGACCAGTATCGGCAGGCATACTAGCCAGATTGTGTCGGGCTGTGTGGGGGGTTTTCTGGTCGGCCTGGGAAGGAGAGTTGTTTGCGACTTGCTTTACATGGCTGATCTTTGGGGCCTTTAGGGTTTCGGAGCTGGTGGGAGGAAAGAGTGGGTTAAGTGGACTGCGCTAGGAAGATGTTTATTTTACGGAGTTAGGGCTGGACATCAGGAATAAGAGGTCTAAGACAGAACAAAAAGGAAAGGGCTCTTGGGTTTTTCTGGGTCGAGGGAGCAAGGATTTGTGCCTGTGCGGACAGGCTTGGCGTGGAAGGAGCTTTGTGGGGGGAGGACAGGTTTGGTTTTTCAGCATGAGGATGGGGCGGCAGTATCAGCTGAGCACATTTTGGGGGTGCTACGAAAGGTTTTGGTAGCAGTAGGCGAAAAGGCGGAGGAGTTTGGAACTCATTCATTTAGGATAGGTGCAGCATCTGAAGGTAGTAGATTGGGCTTATCGGAGGATAAGGTGAAAAGTTTGGGACGGTGGAAGTCCGGGAAATACAAAAGGTACATCAGGGACTTGGGTAAAGGTGATGTTTGAAAGAAGGTTTTGTGGGATTTCAGGAGTGTTGAATGTGGTAGGATGGTTGTGATTTGAAAGTGATATTGTAATTTCTTTTTCAGATGCTGTTCGGAGACGGGGGAGATACCGCAGATATGGATTGTGGGCCACTCTATTGTTAAGTGGGCGGGGAAGGAGTCATAGAAGAGGGTTTTTGGCAGACAATTGGGTTGCAGGTACAAAGTGGCATTGGTAAGATTGGTCCGGTTTAGGGGGGCTTCGCTGGGATCAGCTGCTGCCTATGTTGGCAGGGTTGAGGGAATGCTATGGGTCTCCAGAGGGGGTGATCATTCTTGCAGGGGAAAATGACCTTGTAAGAGACACAGGTGTGGCTCTTCTTAGAAAAATGAAAAGGGATTTGATATGGGTCCGGGAAATGTGGCCTCAAGCATGTGTAGTTTGGACTAAGTTGTTGCCGCGGAGAGTTTGGAGGGGAGCGAGAAGTGAGGGAGCAATAGAGCGGGCAAGGAAGGGAATAAATAGAGAGATGTGAAAATGTTGTGCCTCGGTGGCGGTGAAGGTTTTGGAACACAAAGAAATAGTTTATGAAGGTTTCAAGATATTCAGAGAGGATGGTGTCCACTTGTCAGTTTACGGGAATAGTTATTATCTGGCGGATTTGACCTTGCAGGTGGAAGAGATAGTAAGGAGTTGGAAGTAGAAAGAAGTGGTGGGGGTGGGGAAGAAAGAACACCTCAGTGGAGGGTTTTTCTGTTGCCGGGGGGATGGGCCCTTTAGATGTGGGGGGAGTGAAGCACAATGGTGAATAGCACGGGAAATGATGGGGGTGGTGCTGTTTGCACAAACGCGCTACCCGGGGGAACATGTATTGAACTGGAGGGGCATGGCCCCTGGGAGAAAGCGGGACACCTTGAGAAGATGATAAGGAGATGGTAGGGACCAAGGGATAGTTAGGGAGGAAGTGGAACCATTTAATTATTTATTTGTTGGGAAAAGGAAAGTGTTGAATTATTAAATTGGTTGTTTAAAACATTGTTTTAGTCTGTAAGGCCATGGGAGCCAGGTCAGCGGTTATTTGTGAGCTTTGGCCTGTCACATTAAAGTGACCTTTTCCACTGCAAGCGAGTCTGGGTGTTTTGTGCAGTAAGCCAAAAGGAGAATTATTACATTGCAACCTGCACACTATACAAAATATGTGCATTACCGGAGCCTACCACACGTTACGGCCCTAGGGAACTGTGGAATCACTTGGAAAGCAAATATTGAGCGAAAGTGCTTGCTCATCAGGCAAAGCGCAAAACTGGGCCGAGTAATGGAACTTCTCCTGATGGGACAGTGCTTATGGTCGAGTAAGAAAATGATGGAGCTGGACCTTCTGGAACACCTTAACGTATGAGCAAGGCATCAAGAACCATGCCTCTGCACTCACCTCTATATGGCACGGTAATATCTCCCCTGCCTGTTCATGGTCATCACTTTGCGAGCTAGGCACCCCTACAAGGAAGTCTGTCAGCAGCATACTTTCACAGGCTTGTGCTCTTAAACAAACCGTGGTCAAGGCTGCTTTCATCAAGTGTACAAAACCATCCAGGGCTCATTCCTGCAAGGGGAAGTTGGCCAACATTTTGGTAGTTCAAATCCTGCCCTATTATTTAGTGGACACTTAAGAATTAAGTGATGTAATTGATGTTCCCATGTGTGATGTCATCTGTGATGTTATGGCTGTCGCCATGAACAGTGCATGTCAGAGGCGTAAGTTATGGTTGCGTAGCTTTCCATAATGGACACATTTCTTTGATTTGAAGATTTTGTACTGCAATTATAATGTCCCTTCAACAACGTTTTAATGAATTTGACTTGACTACGACTTCCCCTTTAACAACGTTCTACAACGTTGTTTCAATGAATTTCATTGGATTTGTGAGGGCAAGTTAACCTTAATGTCCTTTTTACAAAGGCTTTCATTACATTTCACACGTTTTATTAGTGTAACTAAACCATAATGTTTCTTTAACAAAGCTTTACAGAGCATTTCATTTTTTTTTTTAAAACTGAAGATGTTTGATGGTCTTCCAGCACTGCATGTTAGTTATTAAAAAATTCCTCTTTTGAAATATTTGAAAGAACTATAACATTTCCTTGTCTAATATTTATTTTGCAGCGTACATTGATGCGTGTCACTTTGAGCAGCGCTTGCTAACCCACCCAAAACAGCCACTGACCCTTGCCTGTGGCCTGCTCCAGGATCCATTCTTCTCCCAGAATGAGGCAATGGGCCATTGTTCATGGCTTGCTGCCATGGCAGTGGCCAGATTCCCAGGGGCATGGGCTTCAGCCATGTTGCAGCCAAGCCAAGCAACCCAGAGCAGATATTGGGTCTGGTGGGCAGCCAGGTCCAGTGGCCACTTTAACCCCATGGCTGCCCTTTTGTGGCCTCGGTCAGTGGCAATTGTCAGGGGCATGGCCAAAAATATAGCACTATTTTTGTACCTACATTTTGACATTTCTGTAAACAAAACGTTGCACAGACTGAAACCAAATGTGTGAAAGTATGCTGTTGGGACTATGCCGATGATCCCAGTGCAAATTTGATGAAAATTCGTCCAAGGGTTTGGGATGTATGCACAATACCATTTTTTTAATGCAAGTCGTTTAGAATTTCACAAAGGTTTGGGCTCACCCTGTAATGTTGCCCTCTCTTGATCACACCACGTTCAGTATTCCCAAATAATTCCGAATCAGGTGTATATTCTTTCAGGAAGCGTTCGTGTAGATTTAGATTTATCGAACAATGCAAGAGTTACTTATAAAACTCATTTGCAAACATCAATGTCTCCACACGTTTGAGAACATCAGAAAAAACAACACCTTTTTGGGTGCTCTTTTCGAGACATATTGCAGCCTATCCACAAAGCTCTTCTACTCTTCAGTTTGGTCATATGTAAGTCAAGTGGAATGTTCTGTTTTACAGTATTTCCTTACTGTTTGGTGTTTGTTTTAATATTGTTGGACTTCTTCTCATTTCTCAGTCGACCATTCAGCACCTTTACATGAACTCCACAAACATTATGAACTTTCAGGATTGTTCCCGAAGGATCCACGGACACCGAATCAGGTCCATGGACCAGACAGAGATTTCACTCCAATTTTCACTACTTTTTGGCCATTTTTGAAAAACTCTGCTGGATGGATTAAACCAAATTTGCAAAATAATACTTTCAGTACCAGGCCACTGCTCTATGCAAACGTTTGGTGAATATTTGTCCAGCAGCTTGGGCTGTAGGAGCGACAGAAATCATTTTCAATGTAAGTTAATAGGAATTTTAAAAATCTTGGCAGCCACTGTATCTTCGCCTCCCTTAACAAAACTACACCAAACATTCCTGCCAAAAATATAATAGTGTAATAGAGTGGTGATTGCTTCCTTTTAGTAAAGACACAACCTATAAACCTTTGACCCATTAACTTTTGAAAACATTCTGTTTTGAAAAACGTGAAGTTCTGCCTGAAAGTTTCAAAATAAATTGTCTGGCATGCTCTCCTACCCACCCCCAATCCATCTGAAGTTTTGGAGAAAATGACTCAAAACGGTTTGTAAGTCATTAACCAAAGCCCTTTTATTTTCCTACTAAGGTACTTTCTTTGAACACAAACATAGAGAAAAATGCCGGGTAGATGTGTGCCAAATAAGAAACAAGTTGGGCGCAAAGGATTGAAGATCACAATTTATGATGGTAATTGGTGGAGAGTGGAAGGAGACAGAGCTGAAGGCCATGACCACCGGAAAGTGGTGAAGGCCACAGCCAGTGACACCTGACCATTTACTGGTGAGGAGATTGTTGACCTAATTTCAAGGGTTTTGTTGCACTGAACTCTCACTTTAACTTAACTTCAACAATATGTTTTTCACTGGTATTACACGGCCCGCGGTAGCGGCCGTGTAGTTATGGTTAAGTTGCTAACCTCACAGGAAGACCACTTTTTCGGCAGTTTATAACTTTGCTCCCCCTGAAGGAATCCTCAACAAACTTTGCAAAAAAAGTATATGGCCGGCTCTGAATTTTTTTGCCAAGTTGGGCAAGGTTTCGTTCAGGGGGGTCCCAACATTTTTTTACATAGACTGAATGGGCAAAAACTTTGCGCACGGCTACAGCCCGAACGACTGGATGGATTTGCACCATATTTGCGGCAGCAGCGGGGGGTTGGGTCAGAAAGCGTGCTTTTGTGTGTTTGGTTGCAATCTGATCAGTAATTTTGTTGCAAACAACTGAAATGTACATCTCTAAAAATTAGTGATATCTGGGTCCGCTCCACGGACCCATTTCCCTGTTCGCTCTGCGGACAGAAGTGTCATTGGCTTGCGGAATGGTGTGCTGTCAGAGAACTTTGGACAGGCCCATTGGTTGGCTGGGGGGAAGCGTGGGGTGCGTCAAAATCTTTTGGCTAACGGTGCCATGGTGAATCGGAGGACAGTGCACCGGTGGAAGGGTCTGGAAAATATACTGTACGCTGTATGTTGGCGGCAAGAAGGGAGGGAAGGGGTGGGGGAGTGAGAAGTGGTTCATGTAACATATGTAAATAGGTGGAAGAAGACGGAGGAGTGCCTGCAGTATTTGTGTGTATTGCGCCACTTTGCGGATACCTCGACAGGCGACTTCTTTGTGTGGTGATTGGAGGCAGCTGTCGTAACGGCTCGATAGCTTGTGCCGCGACCTATTTGCAGTGACCTTTTTCCCTGGTGAGTGGTGGCAGGTGAGTTTCAGAAGGGGAGTGAATTGCACATGACATAGGTTGGGTGGGAGCGCGGGTGCCTGTGATCTTTTGATGGATTGCAGTAGTTGGGCACACGGTGGCATGCATGGGTGCAAGAAGTAGTGGTGGGTCTGTTGAAGGATTAGACTACTGGTGCATTGCCAAAGGCCTTAGGCAAGCACTGAAGAGATAGGTCTTCAGCACACCCACCGCAGCAATGCATGTCTGACTCTACATCCGGTGGAGGGTGCTGCTTGCATAGTGTGGTGTGTGCAGATTGTTTTGAGTAGGGCCAGTGTTGCGAACAGTATGTGGGTAGGTTGCCAGTGGCACAGAACTTTTTGAATGGAAGTGAATGGAAGTGGGTACGATCATAGTATGTGAATGAAAGTGCACAGGGGTGCAGGAGACAGTGTTTTCTTTCTACAATTTTGTAACTGTTGCAATTTATTGCTGCATAGCTCCATGGCGGTGCACAGGTTGGGTAGGAGTGCTGGTGGCAGTAGTGTGTATGTGGATTGTCGTAATTTGTGACATGGTGACATTATGTTGCGGTGGGTGTGTTCAATGCCTAGACCATTGGGTGCATGGCCGAACGCCGTAGGCCGTACGCCATGCACTCAAGAACCTAGGGCTTGAGCACACCCACGGCAGTAATCCATTTTTTACTCTGCATCAGTTAGAGGGTGGTGACTTGTACAGAATGGTTGTGGAATGCAATAGAGCAGCAGAAGTGAGCTGCCATGCGTTTATGTTTGGTTTAGCAGGTGTTTCGCAGGTGAGGTCACTGTTTGAACATGGTCAAGTTTTTCATAAGTGGTTGGAGATGGTGCAGTGAAAAGTCACGCAGTGTGGGCACTGGAAGCAGTGTTTGCGTACTGTCAGTGTGGAAGAGGGTATGGTTGAAGTGCAGCTTATATGTGTTTGGATAGTGTGCTGTGTGCAGATTGGTTGGAGTAGGGGCAATGTTGTGAACATTTTGTGGTTAGGTTGGCAGTGACACAATACTTTCTGAGTGGAAGTGGATAAGACCATAGTATGTGAAGGAAACGACATAGGGGTGCCGGAGACAGTGTAATGTTTATAGATTTTGGTAACTGTTTCATTTTACGCTGCATAGCTGCTTTGCGGTGCAGAGTTTGGGTAGGAGTGCCGCTGCCAGTGGTGCATATGTGCATAGTGGTAGTTGGTGACATGCTGACATGCATGGTTGCATTACGGTGTGGGAAATATGTGCAAGGAGCACATCCACTGCAGCAATGCAGGTTTGACAGTGCATTAGGCACAAGGTGGTGATCTTTGGAGAATGGGTGTGGAGCACATTTTAGATGTGCTACAGCAGCACAAGTGTGTTGAAAAGCGTGTATAGTGTGTTCCATGGTTGTGGTGATAGTTGCAACATGCTACAGTATTTGGTGTACGGCAGGAGATGGTGCAGTGAGAAGTTGTGCAGTGTGGCCACAGGGTGCAGTGTTTATATAATGTGAGTATGGAAGAGGGTATGTTTGAAGTGCAGCTTATATGTGCTTGCTTACTCTGCTGTGTGCAGATGTATTGAAGTAGGACCAATGTTAAGAAGATGTTGTGCTTAGGTGCCAGTGACACAATACTTTGTGAATGGCAGTGGGTAGGGGTGCTGCAGGCTGTGGTATGTTTGCGGATTCTGCTATTTGTGACATGTTTTCATTAATGGGTGTTTTATGATGTGGGGGAGTTGGGTAGAAATGCTGCTACGTATGTTACGTTTGTGCATAATGTTAGCTGCTCACATGGTCGCATGCATGGATCCATAGTGTTGAGGTGGTGTGGGCAAGCGCTGCACTGTTGTGTGCATGCTCAAAGGTGTGGTGGGTGCTCCTCAGGATCTTTGTGGATGCTGCAATCATGCATTCTTTAGCAGAAGTTTCTGGTGGAGAGGCTTTGGAATCAAATGGAACGTGCACTGAGAGTATTTAACAGTAAATATTGAGTGGTGTACAGAACTGATAGTGTGCAATGCATAGGTTTTGTATGTGATTGCTGCATGCATGTTTGAAAATTTGACAGCACCCAATGAGGGAGTGCTACAAAAATGCCAGTGCAAAGGGTAGAATTATTGTGTCTGCTTTACTGGGCAGTGGCCGTCACTCTAGATCGGAAAGCGCACGTGCCACATCCTGCCATTACGAGCATAGTGGCCATGGAAATGGAATTGTAGGAAATAGGCAATTAGGGGTTTAGGGTGTGGTTGACCGTAAGGGGCGGTACCATTTCTTCCCAATACTGTGTCGTGAGGTTGGTCGAGATGGAGAGACACACAGTGGTTATCGTCAGTGATACCTTCATGCGCCATCTGTACAGGTGTTGTGTGCAAAGAAGCATTGCAGGTAATTTCAGGTGGGAAGGAGTGGACGTCTTCTGGGGCTGTCAGCGTGACTGCAGTTTCGGCGCGATGGTTCGCCTTTGTAGATATGTGAGAACCACCTTTTTTCGGTTTTTATTTGATTTTTTATCATTTTGGGAGACGCTGGCTGTGTATACGGTATAGTAGATGGGATGTTTATCTGTATAGGTAACTGTAGGCCGTGGGTGGGTGCTGCGACCTAATTAACTTTTGTTTGCATATGCTGCACAGTGAGAGTGTTACAAGGACACAGAAGAACATATACACATGCGCTTTACTTGCACCCCAGAAGCTCACTGTCTCCAGAGCCCTGGTCCTCTCTAAGATGGACTACTGCAACAGCCTCTATCTAAATCTACATCTGCCTGGCTCCACTCTCCCCCCTCTGCAACTCATCCAGAACAGGACTGCGAGACTTGTCCTTGGCCTCAAGCCCAGGGATCGTATCTCTCCAGGACTGAAATCTCTGCACTGGCTCCCAGTGGCTGTGAAGATTAAGTTCAAAATCCTCTGCATTGTACACAAGGCCTTCTGGGGTCTGGGACCGCAATACCTTCAACTCTCTTCCTAAATATCTTCTTTCTCATGCCCTTTGCTCATCTGCCTCCAACTCCCTCAGGGTCAGACGCTTCTCCAAGCAATGAGTTGGTGGCAGATCACTTTCTTCGGCAGGGGCTTCTCTCTGGAACAACCTTCCTGCCTCCCTGAAATTCGAGGAGAACCATCTCCGGTTCCGGAAACCCCTCAAAACCTTCCTCTTTGCATTTGCTTTCTCTCCTCCCCTCCCCTGCTGAATTCCTGACTGAAATTGCACTGGTCACCTGGCCACCCATTCTGATCTCTGGCCCAGGCCCCGTCAATTGCCCACCTGCACTGCCTCTCTGGCAACCCCTGAACTTGGGGACCGTTTTTTCTGTATCCCTTCAGTCCCCCTACCAGCACTTATGTCTGAACTTCCTTTTGCCACCAGTTGTCTGTTTTATTTGTCTTGTTTATCTTATTTATTCCACTTTCCCATGTACTGCACTTTCCCGTCTCCCTTCCCACCGTGCACTTTTCCTTTCCCCCTTCCCATGCACTTGTGCAATCTGAATGACACCTGGCCTAGTAGGATCATTTGTCTGCCCTCCCTTTGCCCCCCCCCCTTGCCACGCCATGAAACACTTGTGTATAGGCGCGTTATATATGCCATATCATATCACAACGACTAAATGCCCCTCCCACGCGTCATCATAGGTGGAGGACAACATGCAGACATGTGGAGCATGCTGGCGTCGTACGGATGCCTCCATTGTCATTGTGGATAAGCCGGGCAACTGCGGTGTCCGTAGGACACCTACCTTTTCCTTATCATTGGTCATTTCAACGAGGACTGTGTGCCGCTGAGCGAGAAAGGCATTTCAACAAAAAAACATATTACATATACACACAAAAACCTTTCACTTATTAACGTTTACTGGTACACATTCATACACAAGATTAGCAAAGTGAAGGGGTAGCATAAGTGGATACTTATTGTGGGGAATTGGGGATTTCCTCAAGTTGGTTGTGAGGGGAGGAAGACATTGAAGTATCACCTTAACGTCTCCCATCTCACAGATTTTGAGGGGACGGCACCTTTTGACATGGGGAGGGGTACACGTGCAGGTCTGCTAGGGCTGTTTCATTTTGTAAATAATACACAACCTTGTATGCAACCTTTCAGCCGGCACAATTGTTCACCAATTTTTCCACTTTGGCTTACAGCCTGTCCTTTTTGCTATGCACAGAGTTTCTTTCCTTTGCTGTGGCCGTATGCTGTTGTGGAAGGGTTGCTGCTTCTGCTGCCTTGCTTTCCTTTCCAATATGTTCTCTCACAGAAGAGAAAATGTGTTTACTGTACATATAGCAATATATATTACATAATGTACGCTTCACAGTACTGTGCGTACCAATGGGGTTAGTAGTGTAAAGTCATTGCGTCATGAGGGGAATTCTCTTTCAGCCACTCTAAGGTGCTGGGCATCGCTACATAATAAATGAGATATTATGCTTTTCAACTATTGTTTACTGCAGCACCTATTCAATTAGTAGACAAACTTCAGTGTGCTTACTAAATTGTAGTGACGTTCTGTTCTTAGTACTTTCCAGTTCATACTCTCTGAAAACACGTTGCTAAAGGGACATTATGGTTAAGTTATGCTACTACAAAACTATCACCTTTACTGAAAACACTATGCTAAAGCAACATTCTGGTTACAGTGCCCTACTAAAAACCTATGAAATTAACTAACAAAAAACGTTGTTAAAGGGACATTATGGTTAAGTGCCACTAGCAAAAACCTATGAAATTCAATGGAAAAACATTGTTACAGGGACGTTATGGTTACAGGTAAAACCGAAACCCCCCGAAATTCACCGGTCATGGTAAGCTAAGCAACCATAACTCGCGCCACAGTGTGCACTGCAAAGACTAACACCTATGACATCAAAGATGCCATCACAAATCTCATTGATGTTATTTGTAGTAGGTGCATATGCAGTACGTTGGCATGTTATAGGAACATATATGATAGGAGTGTGTGTTGTAGGAACACCTGTTCTAGCAGTGTGTGTCGTAGGAGCATGTGTCCTAGGATCACATGTCAAAGGAATGTGTGTCATTATGGTGTGTGTTGGATGAGTGTGTGTGCTAGGAGCATATGTCATAGAAGCTGGTGTCATTGGAGAATATGTAATATGTGTATGTGCCATGGGTGCATGTGAGAGCACATGTCAGACATCCATATGTTATGTGTACTAGGTGCACGTGTAGATGTATGTGTTGTGAGGGTGCTTGTCATGGGACAATGTGTTGTAGGATTGCATGTTGTAGGAGAGCATATTGCATACTGCACGTGTCACAGGATCTTGTGTTGTAAGAGCATGTGTTGAATGAGTGTGTGTCATAAGAGTGTGTTGTAAGAGTGTGTGGTAAGTGTGCATCGTAAGATTGTGCATCATAAGAGTGTGCATCATAAAAGTGTGTGTGTTTGGAGTATGTTATATGTCCACATGTTATGTTATGTTAACAATGCTCTAGAGCGCACTATCACTCGGGGTATCTAGGCACTAGAACATCACAGGGCAGACCAGTTACCACAAGATAGAATAGAAAGGTCTTCAAGGAGCATCTAAATTCAAAGTGGTTGGTAGTGCCCCTAAGTGGCAGCTGTAATGCATTCCAGAGCCGGGCCGTGACTACAGAATATTCCCGGCCACCCACTCTGGTACATCGGAAAGTGAGAACAGAGAGCAATCAGGCAGACCCCAAACAAAGCTCACGGCTTGGGAATTAACGGACACATTTGTCCTGAAGATATTCAGCCCTATGTCCATGGGGTGCTCGGTGAACCAGACATTGAGATTAAAATTGATTTGTTGAGCCACCGGCAGCCAATGTAATGACCACACAATTGGAGTAGTATGAACTTCATAAGGCAGAGCCAGTAGCGACTGGAGCCGCAAGATTCTGAAGACGCTGTAGTCGAATAACCAGACCCTTATGCTAGGCCAAGTACAGCGCATTCCAGTAGTTCAGGCGGCTAAGAAACATAGCCGCTACAACCAGAGGCTGTAAATTAAGTGGTATAAGAGGAAGCACTTTCCACGTGATCCTCAAATGAAAATGACCTTCCTTACAGACTGCTGAGACCTGATGAGCCATAGAGAGGGTAGAGGAAAGCCCTACCCCAATATTTTTCACAACTGTAACTGGAGTGGGGAGACACTCCAGTGTAGGTAGCCAGAAGGAGGATACCCAGATTGATGGAACAGGAGGAGCTCCCACCACCGGAATGTCCATCCGGTCTCATTAAGCTTCAGCCAGTTGTGGTTCATTCACTCTAAAACGGCTGCCAGGCAACAAGAGAGGCATGCTGACATCCCATCCTGATCAAAATCTAACCGGATCAGGATCTGGAGGTCATCGCCATAAGAATAACACCTGAGGCCAAAGGAGCAGATGAGACACACAAGAGGCTAATTCAAATGTTAAAGAGCATAGGAGACAAGGCAGACTCCTGAGGGACACCACAAGAAAGAGAACCAGGAAGTTAGAAAGAAGGGGGGATTGAGAGTACCTAGCCCCTCTTCACCAGGAATGAGTTGAACCATGCCAATGCCGGCCCGGAAAGACCGGCATGAGCCAAGCGGTGCAGCAGGATGGGCGGGTGCTTGGTATTAAATACAGTTGATAGGTCCAGCAAAATAAGGGTGCCCACCCCACCCCAGTCAACCAGTCTGGCCATGTCGTCCAACACCTATACAGACCACTCTCCATGCCCCGGACAAGCTGGAATCCTGACTGAAAGGGGTCAAAGAATCCAGAGGTTTCCAAAAAGGATAAGAGGAGAGGAGAGGTGAGACCAGAGTCTCTAACAGCTTCATAAAAAAGGCAGCAGAGAGTTAGGGAAAAAATTAGAAGGGAGTGAAGGGTCCATGATGTTTTTTTTTTATTGTGGTATGACAATGGATTGTTTCGACTCTTTGGGAATGTGACCCGACTGACAGGACACATTAATGGCATGGGTAATCCCAGACAGCCCCGGGGAGATATCCTTCAGGACAAACAAAGGCACAGAGTCTAAAGCAGCTGCCGATTTGAGTTGACTAATTGAGATACTGATAGATTCTGGTGAAAATAATAGGAATGACAACCATTTGGAAGGATACACAAATGGAGCCATGGTCACGACCATGCTGACTGGTGTAGAGACTTGTATAACCAGAGAAAAATTAGACCGAATGGTCTCAATTTTAGTAACAAAATATATTGACAAAGAGTTGCAAAGTTCCTGCATCAGAATAATAGAAGTAGTCAGATTGGCGGCTGAGGACAGCGACCTTACCACTGAGAATAACTCCATTGGCTTAGTGAGGGCATTTACAATTTTCTGTTTGGTTTGCTCCAGGTGAGCTGCCTTAAGTTCAACAGATAACTATGGCTCAGAGGTTCATCTTTGCAGTTGGATCTGCTTGAGGGGGTCCATCATATCCGTCGCCACTTCCAGCGAGTGAGTCAGACGAGAAAGGTCAACCTCATGAGATAGACTGCTGTTAACTGAAGTAACCAGTGCCTTGAGGTCAGCCAAGCACCAATTACGGCACACAGCTCTAGGTATGTTATGTGTAGTAGATGTGTGTTTAGTAGCATATTATAGGAACATGTATCATAGGAGTGTGTGTTGTAGGAGCACATGTTATAGCAGTGCAGGAGCACATGCTGTAGGAGTGTGTTTCATCAGAGTGTGTGTTGTAAGAATGTGTCATAAGAGGATGTCTGTTAGGACCATGGGTAGTAGTTGAATGTGTCCTAGGTGCATGTGACCTAGGAGAAAGCCTGTGTCAAATGGCTGCATGTTATGTGCAGTAGGTAAATGTCTAGTAAGTGAGCATGTCATAGGAACATGTATGATAGGATTTTGTATTGTAAGAGCGCTTGTTATAGCGGCACAGATCATAAAATCGTTTGTCATAGGAGCACGTATCATAGGACTGTGTGAGTTTGTGTTGTACAGAGTATGCAGTAAGTGTGTGTATCATAGGGGTGTGTGTCATATGAGCGTGTGTTCTAGAAGCATGTTTCTTAGAAGAATGTATCATAGGAGCATTGGTCATAGGTGCAAGTGTCATAGGTGCATGCTATGTGTACAGTTTGTACAAAAAGTGTACATTAATTCCATCACCTTAAAACTGGCATTAAATTCATCTGTTTTCTGCCTTATATGTGAGTTTTTAGAACATGTTATTTGTGTAATAAGAGAACTGTAAAACTCATATGCTCTGTGGACCGCACAATTGAAAGTGTACATTTATTCCATCGCCTTAAAACTCACATTAAAGTCAGCTGAGACTTGCTTTTACTGTGAGGTTTGAGAACATGTTAATTGTATAATGTGCGTATTGTAAATATGATACGATCTGTGGACAGTCGTATTGAAAGTATACATTTATTCCATCAATTTAAAATTGACATCAATATCAGCTGTGACTTGCCATTGATGTGAGTTTTTGGGAGATGTTAATTTTGTAATGTACCAACTGCAAAACTCATACGCTCTGTGTGCGTGATTGCAACCCATAATGTAGGTGTCTCTGTGGTAGGAATATGTATTTTAAAATTGTGTGTTGTAGGACCATGTTTTGTAGGAGCACATGTCGTATATTGTGTCGTAGGAGTGCATGTCATAGGAGAATGTGTTTTAGGAGTGTGTTTGTGTGTGTGTAGTAGGAGCATATGTAGAAGCTGCATTTGTCATAGGAGCATGTGTTGTAGGAATGCATGTTGGAGGAGTATGTGTCATAAGAGTGTGTGGTAAGTGTGCATTGTACGAGTTTGCCTCAGAAGAGTGTTAGCCATAAAAATGTGTGTGGTTGGAACGTGTCATAAGAGCATGTTTCATACACCCGCATGTTATGTGTAGTAGACACATGTGTTGTAGTGTGTTATAGGAGCATGTATTATAGGAGTGTGTGTTTGTAGGAGCATGTGTTATAGCAGTGTGTGTCAGAGGTGCACATGTCATAGGAGTGTGTGTCATTAGATTGTGTGTTGTAAGAGTGTGTCATAAGGGTGCATCATAAGAGTGTGTATCTTAAGAGTGTGTGTTAGGACCATGCATCATAGGTGCATGTGTCATAGGTCCATGTGTCATAGGTGCATGTGAGATCACATGTCGTACATCCACAGGTTATGTGCAGTATGTGCGTGTGTGGTAGGAGCATGTATTATTGGTTTGTGTGTTGTAGGAGCACTTGTTATAGCAGCATGTGTTCTAGGTGCACGTGCATATGCCGTAGGTGCAAGCCCTGTGTACAGTTCGTATGAAAAGTGTACATTTCTTCCATCACTGTTAAACTGACATCAAAGTCAATGGGTACACTCTATAGACAGTTTGTATTGAAAGTGTACCATTATTCCATCACCTTAAAACTTGTATGCTTTGTGGACAGTTTGTATTGAAAGTGTACATGTATTCCATCAATGTAAAATTCACATTAAAGTCATCTGTGACTTGCCTTTAATGTGAGTTTTTAGGAGAAGCTAATTGTGTAATATACATATTGTAAAACTCATATGCTTTGTGAACAGTTCATTTTGGAAGTGTACATTTGTTCATCAGGTTAAAAACAACATCAAAGTCAGCTGTGATTTGCCTTTGATGTGAGTTTTTAGATGTTAATTGTGCAATGTTCATACTGTAAAACTCATAAACTCTGTGTAAAGTTTGTATGAAAAAGGTGCATGTATTCTGCTTGTGCAGCATATTTAGATACATTGCAAATGTTAATATCTCAAAGTTGACCAAGTCGATTTTCAAAATTGTTCTTCAGTGCACCATTACCAGATAAAATATATGTGCATGCAGAAAATTAGGAAAATCAAAGTGGTCAATTTCGAGATAATTGGGCCAGAATTATTAATTAATTTTTTCGACAGAAAATCCCATGTTCAATTTTGTTTAAAATGCAATCTAATTAATCATTTTTTAAACTATGAAGCCATGAATGTAGAAACATGAAACTATGCATCCACAAACAGCTGCCTCAAAATATTACTCTGGAACATTTTCAGATTGTTTAATACAAGCATTTGAAAGTTATTAAGAAAAGTAATTTTCTGAAATGCTGAAGAGACTTCATCTTATGCTTAATTATGCCTAGCCCTAGTGCAAACGCATAATATATAATTTATTGTATTTCAAATATTCTTTAGTATAGGTATAGTTTTGTGCTAGTTTAAGTTTGAACAGTTTTGATTTTGACTTTAGAGTTACATTTAGAGCTATAGTTTATTTTTTCCAGTTTAGAGTTAGTGTTTAGTTTTCAAAGTGTATGGTTGGAGTTTAGTTTAAAAAAAATGTACTTTAGCAAAATAATAAACTTCGCAAATGGGGTTATGCTATTCAATTCTTCAGCACAATTCATTCTTGAGAAATACTTCACGACATATATTATTGTGATGATTTTTAGCCACAGCCGGAATTAAGGAGAAATGTCATCCGCTAAATAAATAGTGCAGACAAAAAAACATTGCCATTATTGCCCTGGCAAACTTCATAACTGTAGATTGTCAGGAACGTTCCCCAAATATGGCGGTGGGAGCAACATTTCACTCCCCTATTTTAAAGTAGGCCTGTATCTTCGCACACATCATGATGTTTACTGCAAAAATATGCAAAATTCATGAAGCTGCCAAGCTTTCCGCAAGTCCTAGTAAGCATCCATGAATTGGGGTTTGCGGCTAGTTAGGTACACATAGGCCATATGAGGGCTAAATGGTGCTCTTGGGCTGCTGCATTTCCCCCCCCCCACAAACAGCTATTGCCCAAAAACAAATTCAAGCCTAGAAAGTCAGTGCAGAGAAATGTTTTCACAAAACACAATTTGCCAAAAATATGTCTCACAAAACAATTACTTTGATAGATCGACAATATAGCACTTCCAGTTTCTGTTTTTCTCTGAAGATTGTCCTGGGGTGTAACCTTTTGTACTTTTGTTCTGAGGGATGGGCGGCGTTGGAGGCCTACATCACATACACTGACTATGATTAAAGTTAAGCAAATATTGTTATGCAATTTTTTGTTTTTTGTTAACGTACTTTAACATACTTTATCAGTAATTCATTGCACGTTAAATGTTTTTAGAAGTAATAAACTTCCAAAATAGGATTATGTTTCTTTTAATTCCCAGCAAAGCTGTATTTCCATGAACTTCACACAAATTCATGTGTGCAATTATTTTTAGCCACAAAAAAATAGATGGGAAACTTAATGCTAGCGAGGTGGCTAGAGTTAAACGTGGAGACATTGGGGAGAGTAATTAGGGATTGATTTCATAAATGAATTAGGTAAAGTATATCTATATGGAGCCCCACTGTTGTCGCCCTGCACTCTCCAACTCCAACTGCTGCAACCCTTGTGCGCTCTGTCTCAAACCACAAGAACGCCTCCACGGCCAAGCTTCCGTGTCACACTACACATCCCCTTCTCTACACAGGCAAATGTTACAATACTATGTGCAGTTCATCTCCTACACATATCCTGTCAGATGTTTTGGTCTCCAGTAGATTCTCCCCGACCTTAACTGGCAAGATTCCCCAGTTGTATGATCAGGCAAGGAAAAATTATTTTCCAGCAACATTCTAATTTCTACTTTGCCCTCTTCTCACCAAAGACACTCTCTACATGTTCCATACTCTCCCATCATCGAATCTGACAACATGTTTAAACAAATATGTCACCACATTTGGCTTGGACTACCTACAGTATCCATCTCTGAGGGCAGGAGTGAGTTTGATTCTCACATTATCTCCTATAGTGCTATAGTGAGTAGTGTGATGTCTCTTCTAATCCAAGATCATGCACTTCTTTATTTCTTAACTGACTCTGCTTGATATTACCGATCACACTATCCAACTTTCTCCCCATTGTGGTGTCCTCTCCAATCGAGGATGGTACCAGTTTTGTATTGGCTTTCCTACCTCTACTCAGTTGAAAGGAAGAAACTACTGTTGTGCAATGAGGAGTGAATCTGTGGGCAACAATCACTTCTCTCACTGCCTTCTCCCATTCCCTGCCATTGGCACAAACCCATATGATAGCTTCTTTCAGAACCTTATTAAAGCGTTCAACAACTCCATTGGTTTGGGAATGGTATATGGCACTTTTCATATGTTCTGTGGAATTCTTTTGACAATATTCTACCATTTCCTTCAACCTAAATTGTGATCTGTTGTCAGTCACAATTTATTTATTTATTTATTTCAATTTATAAAGTGCACAAACGGCCCTATGGCATCGTGGCGCTGTACCAGTACATTCGCATAGATATAGGTTAAAAACAGATTCTTAAAAACAGGATTGCAGAGAATCAAAGACAATGGGCCTCATTACGACCCAGGCGGTAAGTTACCGCCTGGGTCGTACCCTTACCACCATGGTGTAAACTACGTTTACGTTTACACCATGGTAGATGGCGGATTTACCGCCCCATTCCAAGGTGAGTGGGGCGGTAAATCCCCATTTCCCATTTTACCCTTCCCCATTCCCATTTTTGCCCCATAGGGCATAATGGGAGTGGGGAAGGCGCTAATTACGCCACCGTAAATTACGCCACCGTAAATTATGGTGGCGTAATTAGCACCATGGTCCCTTAGCGCCATGGATTTTAACGCCTGCAAAAAGCAGGCGTTAAACTCACCATGGCGCAAAGGGACCTCGGAATCAGGCGTTAAGGGTCGGTGCCGTTTACGGCGCCGTTAACCCCTTAACGCCAGATTCGTAACTAGGCCCAATGTTGCAGATGAGTTCCTGTAAGAGTGCGGATGGGAAAAGACCACTCTTGACGCAGAATAACTTTAACCAGTAACTTTTTATTAAACTTAGAGTTCAACCTTACTCTCCAAAGGGGTTCGAGCCCCCTGTGTTCACCTCTCTTCTCTTCTCGTTTTTGTAACAGACTTTGAATTGGGGAGTTTAGGATTTTGGAATGTCCTTCTGTGGTAATTGACTCTGTTTGCAGTGCATGAGCTTTGCTCCTCGGAGGCTACGACTTCATCTGACAGTTGGAATTCACCCTTTTCGATCAGAGTGTAAACGTGGCTCTTTTAACTACCTAGGGTCGGCTTCAGATAATCAGAAAGAATAATTGCTCCCCTCAGAGTCTATGACCCTCATTCAGACCATGAGCCCTTTTCAAAGTTCCCTTATAAATGTTCTTGCCTTTCTGTATAACAGTCTCTCTTCACAGTTCAAATTGCCCCTTTTAAACGGTTTGACAACAGCCTTTTACCTCTCTTTGACAACTCGAGGTTTCGTCTCTCCTCACCACCTTTAGGCCCTCCGGCTCCTCAGCACGGCCGATGAAATCAGGTCTCGCCTCTCTCTTCTCTCCTTCTGTCATTGGGAGATCGACTATCTCTGGCGTTCCTCATTTGACCAAAGTCTTCGTTGTATGGTCAGCCGCCTACTGCCAGCGCGGATCTCCCTAGTTTGTGAAGCCGCGTCGCTTCAGTCCGCTCCGTGAGAGACTCCACCCCTCCAACTGATGTACTGAGCGGCTGGGAGACACAGCTGACTGACGGGCCGGCTTCGTTTCAAGTTCCGACAAAGGCCTCCTGGCGTCGGTTACTTAGCGAACTTAACTTGTAAACTCTAACTCTTGTAAACGTGCTCAACGGAGCTTCCAGCTTAGTATACAGTCTCGTAATTAGTAGGCCCATTCATACGCAGCCACTTCTTCATGTGGGTCTCCTTCGTCCTCGCCGCTTCCAGCTGCCTGCAGAACCCACCAACCAAAAACAAAACAAAACATCAATACAAAAACCAGTATTGTTCTAAAAAAAAGCACACTTTCTTTTCCTTTCTTTTCTCATTGGAGCAGAGTCCTGACTTTCGTTGGAAGACCCTCTCATCACGACATCATCTCCTTCCGACACCACAATCCCCTCAGCTTTCCTGCCTTTCTGGATGACTTGCACCATCATTTAATTGGCTCTGATAAATGCTCTGATCCGCACCTTTCCCTCTAAAACTGTCACATTTCCCCTTCCTTGAGCCCTTACGCTCGGGAAGGGCATGTATCCTAGACAGGAAATCTGCTTGAGACATCTTGCTTCCAGATTGGTGAACAGTCTGGAACGAATAAGGCTGCAAAGACTGGAACCACCTCAGCACACAGGGGTTGGTCTCTTTGTTTCGTGACAACCAGACTAGTGGCGCATGATCTGTAACTAATGTGAACTTCCGTCCTAGTAAATAGTACCTCAAGGAGTCAATTGCCCATTTTACTGCAAGGCATTCTTTCTCTATCGTTGCATACTTCATTTCATGCGGCATCAATTTTCTACTAATAAATAGAATGGGTCGTTCATCCTCCCCTTTGTTCTGAAAGAGAACGGCTCCTCTGCCTGTTCCCGATGCGTCTGTGTGTAGATAAAAAGGCACCTTAAAATCTGGGCAGTGAAGAACAGCATTGTCCGATAGGGCGTTCTTAAGTGCCCTAAATGCTCCTTCAGTTTCAGGATTCCTCCACTCCCTTTTTGGCGGGGAATTAGATTTCAACAAATTCGTAAAGGGTGTTGCAAGAGTTGAAAAGTGTGGTATGAACCGACGGTAATAACCCACAAAACCTAGAAATGCTCTGATCTGTCTTGTATTTGCTGGGAACTGTAACTGCTGGATGGCCTCTACCTTCTCTTGCTGCGGTCTGATGGTTCCTTGTCCCACATAATATCCCAGGTACCTGGTATGTGAGTTTACAACATTTGTCTTCTTTGGATTTATGTGTAGACCTGCTCCCTTTAGGCTTCGAAAGATTGCCTCCAAATGTTTCAGGTGATCCGCCCAGGTTTGGCTATAAACCACAATATTGTCCAAATAGGCCCCCACATACCCCTCATGGCCTTTAATTAGGTGGTTCATCAGTCTTTGGAAAGTGGCTAGGGCCCCGTGCAAACCAAAAGGAAGGATGGTAAATTGGAACAGGCCGCTGGGCGTAGCGAAAGCAGTTTTTTCTCTATCCCCGGGAAACAGAGGAATCTGCCAGTAGCCTTTGGTTAAATCAATCGTTGTCAGAAATTTTGCTTCACCCAGATTCTCTAGGAGGTCATCGATTCTTGGCATGGGATATGCATCAAATTTGGAATCCTCATTCAATCTCCGAAAATCCATGCAAAAACGGATGCTCCCGTCTGGCTTTGGAACCATCACAAGAGGAGAACACCAGTCGCTATGGGAAGGTTCCACCACCCCTAGCCGAAGCATTTCTTGAACTTCTTTCTCCACAGCTTGCAACCTGGCCTCTGGTATTCTATACGGTCTTATTCGCACTCTGACCCCTGGATCAGTCTGAATGCGATGGCAAGTCAATGTCGTTCTCCCAGGCACTGAGGAAAACAAATCTGCATAGAGAACCAACAACTCGGCCAGTTCCTTTTTTTGGACAGGCTCTAACTGTGGATTGATGTTTAAAGCCTCCATACCAACTGCCTTCTCCGAAGTCGGTAGATACTCTGTTGCTCCCTCTTCCATGTTTATCATGGCAATCATTACGTCTGGTTCCACCCACTTTTTTAATAAGTTGATATGGTATGTCTGGAAAGGAATTTTATTATCAGGTTGGTGTACCTTATAGGTCACCGGTCCTAGCACCTTCTCCACCGTATATGGGCCCCTCCAAGAGGCTAACATTTTGTTTTCAGAGGTGGGTAGAAGTACAAGCACTTGATCTCCAGCTTGGAAAGTATGCAACTGTGACTTTTGATTATAATACTGCTCTTGCTTCCCCACAGCTTGTTGCAGATTCTCCCGTGCCACCGCTTGAAGCTTCTCTACTCTTGTCTTTAACTCTGAAGTGTATTCCGTTATGGTGACCTCTGGGTGAGCTTGGTCCTCCCATCCTTCTTTTAGAATATCTAAGAGAGACCTCACTGGTCTTCTGAACAAGAGTTCAAACGGGCATAACCCGTTGAGGACTGAGGTGTATTCCTTAATGTCATTAAAATCCATGGTAACAGTCTATCCCAATTTCTCTCTGCAGGTTGTACAGTCTTCCTCAACATCTGTTTTATTGTCTGGTTATATCTCTCCACTAGGCCATCTGTTTGGGGATGATAAACGGCTGTTCTCAGTTGTTGAATGTGTAAGGTCTCGCATACTTGTCTCAACAAAGCTGACAAGAAGTTGCTGCCTCTATCTGTAACTATTTCTTTAGGAATACTGACTCTTGCTATAAACGGAACGAGGACATATCTGTTGCGCAGAGGTGGAGCGTAATGGAAAAGCTTCGGGGTATCTGGTCGCATTGTCAACAATTACCAGCAGATATTTGTGACCTCTACTGGTGGGATCCAAGGGACCAACAATGTCCATTCCTATTCGTTGGAAGGGTTCTAAAATCAGTGGCATTGACTGGATAGGGGCCTTGACTACATTTGCTCGATTCTTTTTTTGGAATTCCAAACACTGTTTGTAGAACCGTGCTACTTGACCATATACTCCCGGCCAAAAAAATCTCGCTAAAATCTTTTGCGTGGTCTTCTCTACTCCTAGATGACCTTCCCCTATTTGCAGATGGGCGACCTCAAGAACAGTTTGGCAATATTTGCTGGGTATTAACAACTGTCGTAGGGATTCTTGGTTAGGACCAGTTGTCTCTCTATAATATAATCCCTTCTCCTTAACAAAACGTGGGTTCTTTCCACTCGTATCTAGTCCTATTGAGTCTCTCGCATGTTTCAGGAGGGGGTCGAGTTCTTGGGCCATACGAAAACTATCGCCTTGTTCATCTATTCTCCAGTCTATGGCAACAGGGCACATGTTCTTCGTGATCCACGCTTGCTTTTCCACCCTTCTCTGATTTTTACTTTTTCTACCTTTATCGGCTTGTGGTATCACTTCTTGGTTATAGAAAAAGGGACTCCTTTAACCACTGATTCTCGACCTTTCTAATTAGTCCTGGTAGATCAGGCACATCAGAGCCAATTAACAAGGGTTCTGGTAGTGTGGGCATTATTGCTGCCTTCACAGTCATCTGTTCCCCTGCTAGTTTAACCTGGATGTCTTTGACTGGATATCTTTTAACATCCCTATGCACACATCTGATGGAGATTCTTTCCTTCAGCCTCTCGACCCCACCTACCAGTTCAGGATTCACCGCCGTCTGCAAGCTCCCTGAATCCAGCATGGCTCTGGTAGGTCGTCCCTCGACCTTGGCTTCACATACATAAGGATACGTGATCTTCCGGCTTGGAGCAGCGTCATATTGGTTGACCTCCTTGGTTGTCTCAAGGACCCCTACCTGCATCGGTTCTGCTTTAGCCCTTCTGGGACACAGCCTGGCCAAGTGACCCCAATCACCGCACTCAAAGCATTGCGGTCCTTTTGCACTGAGGCTCGGTGGTCTGGTGATTTGAGAGGTCATCGGGCCTTCATTAATAGGCCAGAATCGGCCTCCTTCCCAGTCAGGTTTTTTAAGCATTGAATTGGGCCAACGAGAAGTGGACATAGGTCAAATGTTCATACCGGAGTGACTTCCTCCGGTCTTAGGAGTAGATGGGTAGAGCATTAGCTTCGCCTGTCCGGCCTTCTGATATGCAGAGGCGATATTGACTGCCTCAATCAAAGTGGGTCTGTGATGTTGCCTTACCCATCTCTGCATTGGAACTGATAAAGCCTCGACAAACTGTTCCATTATGACCTTCTCGGCTACCTCATGAGTTGTTGAGGTTGTCGTTTGCATCCATTTTTCGCTAATTCTTTTATCCTTTAAAACAGTTGGTGGGGTGTCTCCTCTGCCATGAGTTTAGCCTCACGAAATTTGATTCTGTAGGCTTCGTCGTCATGCCCAAGTCGTTCCAGGACCGCCCTTTTCATATCGGCATAGTCTGTGTCTCCTGCAGGGTTTGCAGCCTGATATGCGCTTTTCATCTCTCTGGTCATAAGTGGTGCGATGTAATGGCACCACCTCTCGGCAGGCCATTGGGCATTCCTGGCTACTCTCTCAAAATTGACAAAAAAATGGCCGAGGTCTTCACCACTGGAACATTTCTGAAGGACTGACGTAGGCACAGGTGTCTGGTTTCTCATGTTGGTAGCCTCTAAAAACTGGGCCTGCTGGACTTGTGCGCTTGTTAGAAAGTTTGTCTGTCCGCTTGGGCCTGTTGGCTTTGAAGTTGTAGGGCCTGCTGCAACAACTGTTGGCCCTCACTCAGGGTCTTGATTAGTTCTTCCATTGTCTCCGTGTTCCGGTCTATCCACCGCTGCCACCAAATTGTAAGAGTGCGGATGGGAAAAGACCACTCTTGACGCAGAATAACTTTAACCAGTAACTTTTTATTAAACTTAGAGTTCAACTTTACTCTCCAAAGGGGTTCGAGCCCCCTGTGTTCATCTCTCTTCTCTTCTGTTTTTTTTAACAGACTTTGAATTGGGGAGTTTAGGATTTTGGAATGTCCTTCTGTGGTAATTGACTCTGTTTGCAGTGCATGAGCTTTGCTCCTCGGAGGCTACGACTTCATCTGACAGTTGGAATTCACCCTTTTCGATCAGAGTGTAAACGTGGCTCTTTTAACTACCTAGGATCGGCTTCAGATAATTAGAAAGAATAATTGCTCCCCTCAGAGTCTATGACCCTCATTCAGACCATGAGCCCTTTTCAAAGTTCCCTTATAAATGTTCTTGCCTTTCTGTATAACAGTCTCTCTTCACAGTTCAAATTGCCCCTTTTAAACGGTTTGACAACGGCCCTTTACCTCTCTTTGACAACTCAAGGTTTCGTCTCTCCTCACCTCCTTTAGGCCCTCAGGCTCCTCAGCACGGCCGATGAAATCAGGTCTCGCCTCTCTCTTCTCTCCTTCTGTCGTTGGGAGATCAACTATCTCTGGAGATCCTCGTTTGACCAACGTCTTCGTTATACGGTCAGCCGCCTATTGCCAGCGCAGATCTCCCTAGTTTGTGAAGCCGCGTCGCTTCAGTCCGCTCCGTGAGAGACTCCACCCCTCCAACGGTGGGGGCTGGAGCGCAGGAGTGAATGGCGCTCAGCTGGTGTACTGAGCGGCTGGGAGACACAGCTGACTGACAGGCCGGCTTTGTTTCAAGTTCCGACAAAGGCCTCCCGGCTTCGGTTACTTAGCAAACTTAACTTGTAAACTCTAACACTTTTAAACGTGCTCAACGGAGCTTCCAGCTTAGTATACAGTCTCGTAATTAGTAGGCCCATTCATACGCGGCCACTTCTTCATGTGGGTCTCCTTCGTCCTTGCCGCTTCCAGCTGCCTGCAGAACCCACCAACCAAAAACAAAACAAAACATCAATACAAAAACCAGTATTGTTCTAAGAAAAGCACCCTTTCTTTTCCTTTCTTTTCTCATTGGAGCAGAGTCCTGACTTTCCCTGGAAGACCCCCCCATCACGACATCATCTCCTTCTGACATCACAATCCCCTCAGCTTTCCTGCCTTTCTGGATGACTTGCACCATCATTTAATTGGCTCTGATAAATGCTCTGATCCGCACCTTTCCCTCTAAAACTGTCACAGTTCCATGGTTACAGGGCAACATCATTAGAAGCATTCAAGTACAGTCCAGTTGAATAGCCTGTGACCCAGGGGAATCCATCCCATTCACTAATTTCTTCTAAAAACTCAATAACAGATTTTGTTGTTATATTAGGTTTGATCATAATTTCAACCCACCTAGTTAATAAATCAATAACTACCAGGCAAAAGGATTGCACTCCATTACTCCACACAGGACCCAAAACAATTTGTCCCATGGCCATTCTGGAATGTCTGTGATGACCATGGGATATTTGGAACTCACACATACTTGTCACTATTACCACAAAGGATACAACCTTTGACAGTCCTTTCGATCTGTAGATTTCTGCCTGGCCACCAGTAGTCATTTATTATTCTCTTTCGGTTTTAATAATCCCTTGGTGACCTTCGTCGGCAAGGCTTATGAGTCTCTCACAAATTTAAATGGTGGAATTATTTTGTCACCACACATTATCATATCTCCTAGGGCACATAGATCGCCTATCACATTCCAGAAAGGTTGATACCTTCAGCACCCTTGCAGCTAGGCCTCCAAGGGGCGCTGATTGTGAGAAGAGCGAAAACCCTTTCTGCTTTCCCACGGCTCGTTAGTAGTCTCTTCAGTGTCACTGGTCACTAAAAGACTACCCCGCCTCACCGTTCTGTGACTGCAACAGCAAAGCGGTGCTCTTTCATCATTGCCAAAATCCTTATGTAGGGTGGATTGGAGGAAAAACTGCTCGATACCTCGTTCTTCCGGCATCTGCTGGCTGCGAAGATGATGTTGCCAGTCTTCAGTGTTGTATTTATCCCCCGTGGCACGCCCAGCTCCTTTGTTGCATTTCGCAGGCTTTCCAGCCTGTTTGGTGGGCTTCCCGCCCCATTGTGCTTTCCCGGGCTCAACACCTGGCTTCACAGGTTTTGCCAAACTCCTCCCCTTAACCCGAGGGGGAGACAGGAGGATACTGCCCTGTTATCTGGGCGCCTCCTCAAGGGTGTTACTCTGTCGTCACCTCCATAACCTGGGCATTTTTCCATAATTACACCAACATTATTGCTTATTCCATTCGCAACCATTACCTCCCTCCTTTGGAAAAAAGAAGGAGAAGGAGACATTTTTCTTTTGTTGGCATCAAAGACCACAGATTTATTTTCACAACATTGCTAAACACGACATGCTTCTCATCACTGCAAACCAAACTTTGTGAAATAGTTCTCCTGGTGTGACGAACACCCGACTGTTCCATGTCCAAACATGGGTTCCCCCTTTTCCAACTAAGTCCAATCTAGGCCAAAGCTCCCCCAACCAATCTTGTCTGCGCCCGACTGCCCTTGCAGTGATCCTGGGCTGGAGTAGTGTTGTTTTCGCGGCGGAAGCCAAGCCCTCATCGACACCTCCAGTGCCCTTGCTAGTAGGCCTCAAAGGGGCGCTGATTCCCGCGGCTCGTTAGTAGTCTCTACAGTGTCACTGGTCGCTAAAACACTGCCACACCACAGGAGGGTCCACTCCCACCGTGGTTCCCCGTCCCTGCTCATAACCTCAGCAGCTTTGTTCACAAGTTCCAGAAGAACATATCCATGCCTGCCAGCAACAAATGCACTCCGCCCCTCTCGTAGGACTCCGGTGACTTCAGGTTGATCAAACCGTGCCTGACCTGAATGAAACCTCTGTCCCTGCAGAATTTGGTCATTGCGCCATTTTACTTTCTCCTCGATTTTTCCACAGCCGAATGACTTTCGGCTCCCCTCCATTGTTGCCTTGGTATAATCTCGGACCAGGTGATCTCCATATCTCCCAACTGGGAGGACAAATCCTGTAGGGTTCTCATAATTTCCCTCATTAATGCCCATGTGCCCTAGCCTGTCAGGTAATTTCCACCTAGATGAATGATCAAAACGTCTGGCCTGTGGTGCCTGCCAAACAATTTATCCCCGTGCCCTTGTAGCTGTGCCCACCCCTTGCCACCAGATCCGATATTTGCCAGCAGTCATCCTCTCTCTTTCCGTTGTACGTTTGGCCATGGCCCTTGACACTAAAGAATGACCCACCACCCAAATGGACCTGGTCCTCCTTTGAGCTGCTGTTATTTGAGGGGAGATTACATGTGAACATTACATCTTGTCCAGTCTTATATACCTCTTGAAACAGCCAGACTTCTAAACCCCTTTTATCTTAATTGCTTTGGGTCTCATGCCCAGCTCAGCTGCTGATGCGGTTGCCCCGATTCTAAATGAGTGGGTTCCAAAAAAAACATCTGCCACTCCCATGTTTTTCAATGCCATGCCCATCACGCTCTTGAAATGGAATCTGCTCAGGGCTGTCCAGTCTTCAGTGCTGTATTTATCCCCCCTGGCACACCCACCTCCTTTGTTGCATTTTGTGGGCTTTCCAGCCCGTTTGGCGAGCTTCCCAGCTCATTGTGCTTTCCTTGTTATCTGGGCACCTGCTCGAGGTTTTTTCCCCATTCTCACCTCCAGAAAGGGGCTAAAGACATTGTGCATAACAAGGTGGTTACCAACAAGCAAACCAAAATAATGAATTTCCTGGCTGTGCCTCTGTTACCTCCATTGTCTAATGACTTACTATTGTCTGCATTGGCACCCGATCTGATCAATAACCCAGATAACATCCCGGTGAAAAATTAATTTACAGTTGACAATGACGTGTCATTGCTGAAGCTTTGTTATACTCTTAAACACAATTTCCTGGATCTTTCCTCCAGCCCCATTGTGACAATGTTATGGGCACCAATCTATAGCTAAGGCCACATTTGAAGGCCTTGTTAACTTGTACTGAGGTTTATTCAAAACATGTACATTTGTGGTAAAAAAGTCAAGCAAAGTGCATTCAGTTAAAATTACAAGGCAGGATGACATTTTTTCAATTGTGACACTTCTGAACACCAAAATACATGGGCTATTTTCCCTGTGCTCAAAATTGGCAGTGGATCAGTTACTGCTGAACAATATTATTGCCAAAGTGGTAGATGTCATTTTGGCAAATAACCAGGAAATTCCAGATATGCCCGAGGGCCAGTTCCCTCTCCCAGTTGAGCCAATACATATACTGGATAAGTGCACCTCAACTACTATTGATATACCGATATGTAAAGCGTTGAGGAAAAAGATTAGCCATCCCATCAACATAGCCGATCATTTGGCAGAGTGTGCGCCAGACAATTAATTAGTATTACTGAGGAAACGGCAGAAGAGGCTACTGAGGCACTCTGTAATGAAATCTCGCTACTTTAAATCCCACTGAAAACTAGGGGCAAATGAAGGCATTGAATTACGGTACAAAAAAGGGAAATCCTCCGACCTCTTAAACGGTTGGATTTTAATGATGGTTTTACCCTCGCTAATAAAAAGCAAGCACAAAGACCATAGTACTGGTATTACCTCCCGACCTACTGCCACAGTGGTGAAAGAGCTGGTAAGTGGTGTGGTTAGACAAGTAGAGCTTAGGGGTCCTCTAGATAAATGGGAGTGCACTCAGAAAACAGTTGCCTACCAGCCTCGGTTAAGAGCAAAGGAAAGCTGTAATATTAATTACGAGGACGACGAGCAATCACATCTTATTAAATCACATCGAGTGGAATCAGTGGATTTTTTACCCCGAGAAAAAGATCTTCAGGCATACGCTGGTCACAATCTTTGGAAACGAAGAACAATTATTCCAATCGGGAATTCCCACAGAACACCAACTTGTTGGGTAAAATGGTTAAATTGGAAGAAATAGTGCCAACAATTAACAGTCCTTTCCTAAATCGAGCTAGGTTGCTGGCCATTTGGGAAAAAGTTGCTTTGCTCGCAAATATTCAGAACAGGGATATCCTAAGGGTAGAGCTACCACAGTGGGATAGTGTTTCTAATTGGGCACTTATTCATTTGGGGGTCTGCAGTAACTTCTTTACTGCTGGTCTCTTGCTCCGGGGCTCTTCAAGAAATGGGATTTAATCTCACAGTTAATTGCTAATATTGTATTAAGCTATTGTACACAGCAAAAAAGGTGGTGGTGTGCTTGAATCAAGAAGGAGTAATATCATCAGAGATCCCTGTTAATGTTGCCGTAAAACAAGGTTGTATGCTAGCGCCAGAGTTATATAATCTTTTTGTAAGTGATTTGAGCATGGCAATTGAGTTTGTTTGAAATTTTCCCCCACAGTTGGTGATCACTCCCGTGCCCTGGCTCACTTAGGCAGACGATACAACTCTGTTGGATCGAAACGACTATTGGGCTCCAGCGCACATTCAATGTGTTAGCAGGGTATGTACAAAATAATAAGTTAGTAATTAATAAAGCAAAATCTAAAATTTGGAAATTTGGATTATTGGGTCACGGCACAAACAATCTCGGTATGCTTGGTATTTGAATGACCTGAAATTGGACATAGTAGATCAATATGTATATTTGGGTTTTCCCATTAGTAACTCTCCATCAGTTGCTTTCCATGACAACTGTGTTCGATCAAAGATTTTAAAACATTTTTTTCTTTTATAGAAAATGAGTCAGTTTGAAGGGGGGGAATAACATTGAAGGATTAATAGTATTGTACTGTAAGAGTATAGTACCTGGAATATTATATGGCCTGCTTGTCCTCCCTGACAAATTGGTTGTCTGGTTGGACAAATTAGAAGGAAAGGTCCTGAGATCGATCTTCGGGGTACCACAGTCTGTGCCAGTTGAGGCACTTTGGTGTGAGCTTGTGTGCAATAAAATCACATAGCAGTATTTATGCTAGTATTGTTTTGTCTTCAGTGGACTGGCATTTGAGCCGTATGCAAAGGAACTGAGTTAATCAAGAATATGAATGTGAAGGTTGTCGAATCATTGAAAGGTGCACAGAAACAGGAAATTACCTGAGGAAGACTATAAATGGGTCAAAACATGTGTTGGCTGCCTAGTTAACATTTAAAAAATGTCTTAAAGTGTAAGGGCGTCATTACACGGACGACGGTAAGGGTTAAGGGTCAACGTTAATGGTACCGGTGACCGTTAACCCTTACCGCCTTACTACGAGGTCCCTTTGCGGGTTGGAGAATTTAACACCTGCTTTTTGCAGGTGTTAAAAACCAACCCGCAAAGGGGCCAGGGAGCTAATTACGGTACCGCAATTTGCGGTGCCATAATTAGCACCTTCCCCATTCCCATTGTCCCCTATGGGGCAAAAATGGGAATGGGGAAGGGCAATGGGGGAAGGGGGAATTACCGCCCCACCAACCTTGGAATAGGGCGGTAATCCCCCTTTCCACCAAGGCGGTATGGTATTTTACCGGCATGGACCAAGGTGCTAATAGCACCTTGGTCCACCGCCGTCCGTGTAATGAGGCCCAATGTGTTTTGATTATGTGGCCAATCTGATTCTTATTTACACTGTGATAAGTGGTAGTGGGTTGGGCACAAGTGACCAGTCCTGTTCAATGTATGCCTTTTCTTGTGACTTTGGGCTAAAGTCACACTGTAATTCTGGCTTGTGCATTCCCACCCTTTTCATTCAACTAATGGAGTGTCAATTGAAACAATTACAAGCTAAGTAGCTCAATTTGGTATGAGCCCCTGTACAGTTGTACATTATTACACATACTACACTTTTTTTATTTACATTTTGATATTTACACAGCTGTGTGGATTCTCAAACAGGAATAGGAACCCTGTATTTGCACTTTATTTTGGTCAATGCCTTATAAATAAAGGTGTTTGTGACATCTCACATGTAGTTGGCAGATTACAACTGAGAATTTAGCCCACATAAACAACATTGAGATATATAGCGTATACTGCCACTCGGCCCAAAAATATTGAGATATAACTTATGAGGATATGATATTGCCCAGCCATAAGTAAATGGTACTACCTAGAAAAAAGTTAAAACTACAAACTTTGGCAATACCAGCATTAAGGTCTGAAGATGCAGCTCACAAGAAAACAAGTATCACAGGGTAGTAACAGAAAAATCTACTTTAAAATCAACAATGAGGTACTCTTAACTTGCCCTCATTGATTTCTTTATTGTTGTTGATGATTGAAGTATTACATTCTGGCTTATTATTTTACATCTGGATTTTGTGTTCATATGACAGTTCTGTTTCGTTATCTTTAACAACTATTATAATGTAACGTTTAGTTGAAGTAAATACATCCAAACAAACCCAGTAAGGGCAGATGTGCCATATAGAGTGGTGAAAAGCCCCATTGTATACTTGGATGTAATCTCTAGAGAATCAGGTAGACCAATATACACAAAGGTCAAGATTAGGAATTGTCCCATTAACATCCAATCTAGTGAAATGGGAACCAACTGAGAATCTATCTGAACGCTGTGTACGTACTCTAGGACATGGGGATGGTACTTTGCATTTCCTGTTGTTCTGCCCCTTACACTTAGGACTTAATGTGACTAATAAACAGCTATGGGTGATTTTATAGAGTGACGTGATGTTCATGATTGGGTTTGTGAAGGAAGACCGGCTAACATTCATCACACAGATCGCACTGGACGCAGCGCAACTTACAAAGTCATTTTCATATGATTTCCATTTTCACTTTTTTATTGAAAGTTCTAAAGGAAGGAAGACTGACTAACATTCATCACGCAGATCTAACTTTCCCTCTCCTGTCATTGGTTAGAACTCAGGGTATAGGGAATGGTGCCTTCTTTTCCCCAGCGTCATGCTCAAACCTTTTACACCCTCTCACACCTGACCCATCTCAATGCTTATCACTTAAACTGTTCTCCTCCCACCATGTTACTGTCCCTCCAATCTCTCACTCCACCTTCTACATCTACCAGCTTATCTTAATTCTTTTCCAACTCTTATTTTTACTCCCAGTTGTTCTGATAACTGTCTCTCTACCTCTTTTGTTTCCTTTTCCCTCCTTCCTCTCACTGTACTTCCCAATCTCTTGCTGTTCTCTTCATTATAATTTCTATCTCAGTTAGTGCCAATAGCCACTGCTACTCTCACACTCACTGCCGCTCTTGCCGCTAATGTTCCTATTCTGCTACTATACTACCTCTCTACTACCACTGTCTTTCTCTCACTGCACCTCCAGGTATCTCGTGCCCTGCTCACCTCTCTCACTAGCCTCTGGTCAGACCCCAGGGACACCAAAGGATATAATTGTCCCGCACACCCCTCTACTAACCACTATAACCTATGTCCTTCACTTGCTACTCCCACCACCTACTTTACTTACTTCCGGTTGCTACGACCACCTCTACCACTACCACTACGTCAGTCCGCCACTACTCCTACTCTGCTTCTAATACTCAAACTCTCCCTCTTCCTCTCACACACACAAATACTCCACAGACCGCATCCTTAACAATAGCCTCTGTACTTCAATTGCTCTTGCCTCCACTGGTCTCTTGAACGTCTTCCGCCACCTCCTGTCCTCATCCAACTAACCCATGCCTACAGACTCACACACACACTTCCTTAAATGCCCCACCCGTCTCTCAGGATTGACTACTTAGCCTGTCCAATCACCTGCCTCCAAGGGGTATGACAGGGGAAGGGCATGGGAGGGCTTTAAAGGGCTGGTAAACCCAACCACTTTTCCAACATGGACCCTGCTGGGGTCCTGGGATGCCGGAACACTCAAGTCATGCAGGGCCTTTAATAATAATAATAATAATAATAATAGTGTTAAATGCTGGCAGAGGTGGGTTGAGGCCTTCATGGGGCCTGTATTTATTAATAAAATCTCCCTGGTGGATTAGTGGTGGCTCCCTGCGGGGGAAAGACTCCAACAGACAATGTCTGCTAGAGTCTGAGAGTGTTATGGATAGCGGAGCACCCCTTTGGTGCCGCACATCCCTTTTCACGTCCTCTGCTGGTGTTGTGCCACTCATGGCACCCCTTGACAGGGATACACCCTCTGCCTTGTGGTCTTCGGCGTCTCCTGCTGCTATGCTTCCCCGGTCTCCCACTTCATATGCAGTCCAGAAGCTGCCTTCACCGTTGGTAAGGAGGGCTAGGGAGGGGGTCTGCCGGCTCCCAGGCACCCGTGGGGAGTTGGGGTAGGGTCCCCCCTTGAAAGGGCCACATTGCTGGCCCTGTGAGCAGGATCCTGTAAATATAAGCCATGCCTGGCTGTAGCATGGTGGCTACTAGGGTCACACAATTATACAGCCACAAAATGATTTGATATTTTACTAATGTCAGCTTGGTGCACATGACTCATCTAGGTCAATGTGTATTAGCCGTCTGGCCTGAGTGTCTGTCCAAATGCCATGTTGGCCAATGGCTAAGAAGCCGCCTTTTTGACCCTCCTGAGGAAGGGCAACACTGTCCTACCAGGGCACAGGAACCCTCTCCAGGAGATGATCTGGAAACTGATGCAAGAAAGGTAAAGCTGAACAAAGCCACCCTCACACCAAGGTGCTGGCTATTGGAGTTATTTCTAAGTCAGCAGAGGGGGCAGAGTTGGAGTAGCCAGTGGAAAGAGGTAGGCTGAGAGAGTGGTTCCACCATCTTGTTTTCTGCTAGGGGTCTCTATAACTTGCTATCCTCCCCATTTCTTGTGGACAAGGCACTCTGAGTATGATCTTAGAAGAGAAAAGACTCTTTTACGCCTTACAGCAGGATTGCAATGGACCAATCCCCTGTGACATTATGCCTTTTTAAAGGAGGGGATACCTTCTCTTTAACTGATTCACCTTAGAACTCTTAAGACAAGAAGGCGGAGTCACTGGACCTCTGTTGCAAATTCAGTCTATTCCTAAGTCCTCTGCCAGAGAGTTGAAGACAGAAGGCATCCAAGGCAGAGGCATGCTTTGCTCCCTAATCATCCCCATGGAGCATTGGGAGTGAACTGTTGTGGATCAAGGTCTCTCTGCTGCCTGTGCACCGGAACCAGGATCCTGCTTACTGGTGGTAAAGTGCCTCCTGCAGGTGCCAGACAACTTCTGGGAGTTGAAGTGTAGAAGAAAATGGCTTACCTTGTCCCTGGCTACCATGGATTGGGCATCAGAGCAACCCAGACGCTGCTTGGTACCTCGTTGTATCCTCTCAAAACACCTCCAATCCAGCTTAAGCATGCTCTACTCACTTTGGGCCACTACATGACTGCAGTGCTGCTTTTGGCATTCTTCCATCTTCAAACCATTTGGTGCACTTCAAGCCATCCATACACTGGCTCGACCAATTGAAATGGATCCCCTTGCCTCGACCTAATCACCACGTCTACTCTGTGTAAGCTACTCAATCTAGCATTGACTCGACCTACTGGAAGCCATGGACTGGCCTGTCTTGAACACACACTTGATCTAGCAAAGGCATAGTTCTGCTGCCAACTTGACCGCTGTCCAAAATATTGGAAGCCATTGACTTGACTGTCTCAAATGCTGACTAGATCCAGAGGGAGCCTGCACTTCAATGTGACTCAGTGCTGGCTCGCCAGTGGGACTACACGATTAGAACATCTCAACATTGTCTGGTCCACAGTGAAAGCACCTAGAAGCTTGGTTTAGCCCATACTCCTCCCTGTACTCCTCTAAAGAAGTAGTTATTTCATGACAGTTTGTCTTCATTTCTCCTCCAAAGTTAAGTCTCTTTTCAAGAATGACATTATTATGGATTTGAGACAGGCACTTTATCATTAGTTTTTCTCAACAGAAGGTATTCCAAATAATGTTTAACTGTACTTATGAAGGTATCTTTTGTTTGCAAAGTAGTACGCAATATTAACGCTCAAAAGCGCAACGCAGCATGTGCATTCATATGATATAGTTATGTGACATCTAAACTTGCAATGGGCTCTAGCCGCAGATCTTTTATAATCCTAGCAATGCCCAGGGCCCATGCCTTAGTAGATGATCTTGATGTGGCACAGCTGGTGAGTAATCACCTTTCAACCTTGCCTAGTGATCCATAGGTAGTTGGATTTAAAGTTAATATTCAGTACCTCCGGGTCGCCTTTTGTGGATGCATGTTTCAAGGCAGTAGTGACCACCTTTCATTTAATGTGTCTGGAAGGAGAAGTTGCAGCAAAAATCATAAGAACGTGGCAATGTGCAAATTTGCTAGGATGCATTGCTGAAGAAATTGCAGCATCAATTTTGAGAAAATGGGGACAGCATTACTAGCCCATTTGTTACTAACTACACAGGTACACAGGGAATGCCATGATCAGAACTGACTACATCAATGGACAGCACATCACGTACACCTGTCAAAATCTTTCTAAGCATTTCAGGCACAGGCTATAGGGAAGAGATGCTGTGGACAACTGCTTGATTGGGCATTTTAAGTACGGATGGGCCATCAACAGGAAAAAAACTATAGCAAAAAATGGAAAACAGGTGGGCACCACCGTTGGTTTGTTTTGTATGGAGAGACAAGCCGTTTCTTTTGTTATTTCAGGTAAATGTGAGCCTACCGGGTTCAAACAAAGCCCAACGACACTCAGGTTTTATAGTAAGAACAACAGTTAGAAAAACAGAGTGGAGACCACCCCGTAGTACCCAGTGCTCACTATTGCTTCCTGCCAGGAAGCTAAATTCATTCCTTTAGATCCGGTTTGTTTAGCTTAATTATCCGTTCAGAAAAGCAGTTTCAAAAAAGCAGCTCAAAAAGCAATTGTAGTCACTTCTTTTTCAAATCTTTACTGTTGTGGTTGCGTAAAGATCACACAAATAATCAAGGGATTCACAATTCCTCTACAAATCAATACGACTCTTGCCAATGCATTTCGGTGCCTAGCACCATCTTCAGGGCTTTTTTTGAAACTGCTTTTCTGAACGGATAATTAAGCTAAACAAACCAATCAATAACGGATCTAAAGGAATGAATTTAGCTTCCTGGCAGGAAGCAATAGTGAGCACTGGGTACTACGGGCTAGCCATCAACAGGAAAAGACATCAGACCCTTGCATGTGGTAATCCAGTCCTGCTGCGACTAAGCCACTATACTTCAGGTAAGTGTTCCTGTTTGCCTTTGTCTTTCCTCGTCTACTTTTGTTGTATTGTAAAGTTTGTTGTCTTGTGTTGCTGTCCATTCCACTATTGATGTTTGCTCTTTTGCTTTCTTCCCTTGCAGATGATGTTGCCAGCCTGGCAGAAGCTGTGGAGCTCAAGGCGACTGAGGGAATGAGGAATGAAGCTGCAGTGGTACAGTAGCTGGTAAATTGTTAACTATGGGGTGCGTGGTGTTCAAATGCAGCGTGGCCCTAGGACAGATGTTCTAACCTTGTCTTTCTTCTTCTTCACAGGGTCCGAGTTCGTGGATGTGGAGTGCAGTGCTGTGGCGTTGGGATCAAGATCACTGATGTCAGGAGATGAGTCTGCAGATGAAGCGATGAAGCACCAGTTTTCTGGAGGGGAGTATTCAGGAGAACACCTGGTTTCAAAGGTAAGCAAACTAGTCCAAGCGGCGATGAGTGTCACGTTGCATGTGAGTGCACAGTAACGCGAAGCACCGGCCTTAAGGATGGAGCATCTTATATAGCTGAGCTTCTGAAGCCACGCCCACCAGGTTCAGCCTGCCTGCCACAACCTGCCACGCCCAATGAGTCAGCACATGATGACCAGGCATAGGGAGCCACACCCGATGAGTCAGCACATGAGGATGTTCTCTGGAATAAAGGCTTTCAGCTCCTGGAAAGTTCATGTAAAATAAAAGTACTCCTGCACTGAAATAAAGTAAAAGCATTCCAGCACTAAAATAAAGTGTTACTGCTCACATCTCTTTATGAGCCTGGCGCCAAACTTGGTAGCTGGGAGCATCCCTTCGGTGTCGATCCGCAAGCTGCTTCTGTTTCTCTTTGGCTCTGACAAGATGCTCTGCTGCTTCCTTAAAAACCTGGGTGTTGTTTTTGTGTAAGGTCGTTACAGGGGGCATTTCTAATGATTCGAGTGGGTCAAAAACAGATGGCTATTGATGTCGACCGTACACTATGTAGAATGGGCTTTGTCCTGTAATGGTGTGAATGGAGTTGTTATATGCGTATTCTGCTAACCAAAGTATGTCCTTCCAGGTATCCTCGGTTTCTTGCAGCATACACTTTATGTATTGCTCGAGGGTCTGGTTAGTCGGTTCGCTCTGGCTGTCGGATTGGGGGTGCTGGCTTGTAGATAACCAGAGGTCGATTTTGGCAATTTTACAACACCTTTTCTAGAATGCAGAGACAAACTGAGTTCCTAGGTCTGATATCAATATTGATGGGAACCCGTGTAGCTGGACAATCTGTTCCAAAAACACGGTAGCCAGAGTAGAAGCAGTTGGGAGACCTTTCAGGGGAATATAGTGGGCCATTTTGGAAAACAGATCTACAGTGACTAAGATGGTATTGTGTCCGTTACAGGAGGGAAGGTCTGTAATAAAATCCATTAATAGCATAGCATATGCCAAGGTGCTGGGGGTACTCCTAAAGGACGTAGCAGACCTGCAGGACTTTGTTTTTGGGACTTGCGTTATCTACAGGTGCCACATGTTGGATTAACTGGACAATGTCCTTTCGCCAAGTTGGCCACCAGTAATTTTGTCTTTATTTTAGCTTAGGTTTTGGCTATTCCTGGATGCCCTTCTACTAATGAATCATGATAGTTTGCGATGATTTAATTCTGTAATTTCTTATTAATGTACAATCGTCCTTGGTAGTATGGTAGGTTGTCCACGATCGTATACCGGTCTCCCTTCCCTAGTTATTCCTGTTGCGCTTGTGGACTCATCAAGTGTTGCAGTTCAGATTTTAAGTTGTCTAGAGTGGTGGTTGCGGCAATCATGCCTTGGATTCGTCCTTCAGGGATGATGGCTACAGGGTCTAGTGTAGTGAATGCCTCTTCTCCCTCACTCATGCGAGACAAGGCATCCGCTTTTCCATTGCGTACTCCGGGTCTATAGATGATGACAAAGTCATATTCAGCAAAGAAGAGAACCCAACAGAGTTGGCATGATGATTGCGCTATAGCGGTCTTCAGATATTGTAGATTGCGATGATCCGTTACAACAGTGACTGTATGTCTAGCTCCAAGAACATAATGTCTCCAGGCTTTGAACCAGCCTTAATTGCTTGCAGTTCTTTATCAGTGATTGCATAATTCAATTCAGGAGCTGAAAACCTGCAAGACCAGAATGCCACGGGATGCAACTGACCTATTTCGGGGTCTCGTTGTGACAGGACTGCTCCCATTGCTATGTTGGAAGCATCAGTTTTGACCACGTATGGTAGTTCTGGTCGAGGATGCTGTAGAATTGGTGCTGTTGTAAATGCTTCTTTTAGCTCCCGGAAGGCTTTCTCTGCCTCTGCGGACCAATTAAATTGTTTTTTTTTCCGTATTAAAGAGGTCATTGGGTGGACGATCTGGGAGAACCTGGGAATGAACCAGCTATAAAAGTTGGCAAACCTGAGTACACTCTGTACTCTCTTTATGAATGCCGGTGAGGGCCAGTTAAGGATAGTGTCTACCTTGCGCTTGTCCATGCGTACACCCTGTGGTGTGAGAATAAAGCCGGGGAATTCTACCTCTGTCACATGAAAGAAGAATTTCTCCAATTTGGCATATAGCCAGTGTTGCCGCAGTTTCTCCAAAACTGCCGGGACATGGTTGACGTGGTCCTCCTTGGTGGTGAAATAGATAAGAATGTCATCAATATAGGCAAGAGCGCAGACGTCCAACAGTTCACGGAGCACGTCATTAATGAAAAATTGGAACGCCGCCGGGGCATTACATAGTCCAAAGGGCATAAGCTGATATTCATAAAGGCCATATTTCGCGCGAAAGGCCCTCTTCCACTGGTCTCCTTTTTTCACTCTTACTAGATGCTTGGCCCCTCGTAAGTCTAGTTTTGTATATATCTGAGCATTTTTTACCTGATCCAAGAGCTTGGGGATAAGCAGAAACGGGTACTGTTTTTTTACCGTGGACTGGTTAAGTGCTCTATAGTCAATGCAACTTCTCAGGTCTCCCTCCTATTTAGGCACAAAAAAGAGGGGCGAGGATGCTCGAGACTTGGACAGACAAATTAAGCCATTTACCAGATACTGATCAAGGTAGGTTTTTAGACACTGGTTTTCCTGTTCTGTTAGGGCATAAATCCGGCTGCAGGGAACTTGAGCTCCAGGTACCAGATCAATTTGGCAGTCATTCGGTCTGTGCGGAGGTAGGTTGTTTGCTTGCTCTTTTTGAAAGACATCTTGGTAATCCAGGTATTCAGGTGGTATTGAAGTGGTGGGGCCCAGTATGGTTTCTTTCTTCGACGAACTGGGGTTGGTAAGACCTTTCAATGAGAATACCTTGCTATAACAGGTGTCGGCACAGTCTTGCGGAATGGTCAGAACTCGTTTATGCCAGTCAATCCTGGGATTGTGGGTCTCCAGCCAGGGCATTCCCAATATCATCTGGAACTGAGGAGCGCCAATGAGATTGAAGGTGATGTCCTCTTGCTGACCGTCCTGGCACAGAAGCGTGACCTTCTTGGTGTAATGCGTGCGATCCATCAACTGCTGTGACGTTTTCCGAAACCTGCTTCTGTCGGAGAGGAAGGCCTATTTGGGTAGCCAGATTTTTGTCCATGTAATTTCCCACAGCCCCACTGTCAATGTATGTCTCCAAGGCATGTATTTTCGATGGTTGCTTGTGGTTTACCAGGAGCACAGGGATGACTAGATGTGAGGTCTGTATAGGTTCCTTTACACCGCTCGATAAGTGGACCCCTACGCTTGCCGGGCGTTGGAGTTTCCCGAGTACTGATCTTCTTCACCCTTGTCAGTTGCTTTCTGGGTGGTTTCACAGGCATTCTTGGAGATAGTGACCTGCCTTACCACAGTACAAAAAAACTGCTGCTGTCTCCTTTTCTCCCTTTCTGCCTTGGTGAGTGGGCTCCGCAAGCCTCCGATTTGCATTGGCTCAGACTGATCATGTTATTTGGTTTGATTCTCACGAGGTCGCACGTGGGCCGACCGCGCCCCCCTCAGCCTTTGCCCGATCCATCTTCCGACCCTGCAATCTGTGATCGAGCTGCATTGTCAGGTCGATATATTCAGCACATTTGTCTGGGGGATTTACTACTTGGGCTAATACGTCCTTAAATTGCCCTCACAAGCCTCGGTAAAAGAGCGTAGTTCTTTTCTCCTCTGGCCAGTTAGTTTGCTCTATTGGACAATTCGAAGGAAGCGATATATGTTAGTAGGTCTTGCTTACCCTGCCGTAGTGATAACAGTTTATTGTCCAGAGCCTGCCCTTGAGTATGCCGTGCAAATAGTTTCTCCATTTCACGCTGGAAACCTCTGAAGACTCGAAGCAAAGGATCATTCTGATTTACCAAGGGTATTGACCAGTCCGCTGCACTACCTCCCAAATATGAGAGTACAAATGCCACTCTCGCTTGATCATTGGGGAATGCCCCAGATCTGCACAAGAAATGTAGGCAACATTGATTCATAAAGATGGCTTACTTATTCGGATCACCTGTGAAGCGTTCTGGTGGGGCCATGAGGACCCCCCTGGAAGAACCATCTGTACTGTCGTGGGCTGTGCAGGCGCGGCATGAGGGGCATACCCCGGCAGTGGGACCTGGCCTGCCTGTGCCTGGAGCATTTGCCTTGCTAGTTCATCTGTCCTCCCCCGGTTCACAATTAGATCCCTCCTTAAGGCATTGATTTCCTGTCTTGAGGCATGAATTTCAGCCCGTAACTCTCCCCGTAATTGGGCCAACTGGTCCGTTTCAGAAGTTTCCATAACGCTCAAGCAGAGATTGGAGGAGGCTTCACGTTCTGTTATGCTCACCTGGTCTCTGCGGAGGCTTTGGGGCACGGTTGCAGCTCTCCCGGGTGTGAGGTCGCTCGGGTCCGACTTTGCCCTTTGCGCTTATGTGGTGACTGGTGGTAATAGGTGATGCTGCTCGGGACTGCTCCTGCATAGAGAATAGGGGGCGTGAGTATGCCAGCTTGTGTGCCTGATCCCCTTCCAGAGCCCTTCTCCCAAACCGTGCTACCCGTGGGATGCGCTATACCTGGAACGCTCACCTGTTGATTAGTTTTGGCGAGCACTCCATCCTGCTGCTTCTGGCAGCTGCACTTGGATGATCCGGAACAAGTTCCTTCACTGGCCCCTTGCACGTGGTAGTCTAGTCTTGCTGCGACTAAGCCACTATAATTCAGGTAAATGTTCCTGTTTGCCTTTTGTTTTTCCTCGTCTGTTTTTGTTGTATTGTAAAGTTTGTTGTCTTGTATTGTTGTTGTAGAAGAGGTCCCAAATACAGCCCGCAATCCAACCATCCATTTTGAGGTACCAGGAACGTTCACACCGAGATATGTGATGTATAATAAGCAAATAAACCAGCAGAGAGCCGCAGTGGGGCTCTGTCCAGTACCTATCAGAAGAACGATGCCTATTGAAGTACCAGTACCGAGGAAACCATGGACAGTAAGGTACCCATTGAGAAAGCCATATTAACAAATGAGATGAACTGAAGATTTCCTGAGTACAGTCCATGAAGAAACCAAAAAGGTCTTAATGGAAGATGAATGGTGACGTCACAAGAACCTAAACCTGACTCACATGTAGAAGAAATGACGACCAGAGAATGACATAAAGAGACGAAACGCCATGAACAAAGGATATCGCGAACCTAAAGTGAAAAGACAATGTCAAAGTAAGATGTTTTAGCAATGAGCATGGTGAATATACTGAACCAGTTTAAATGCGTACATATGCTTGAAACTGCAAGAAAGCTAAGAGAATTGTGCGACTTGCTATGCTTAGTAGAGGGGTAGTGCGGCAAGCGCCATATATATATCTACCTCAAATAAAGCACATTATATGAAGTATACTTCCACTTTGCACAAAAAGCAGAATTAACAAAAATTACTAAGGCCATTCGCGAAAGATTTCTCATTCAACCAAATCAGGAGCTGAGCGACAGAAACGAAACTCAGCAGAGGCAACTTGTGCCGTGGGAGCCAAGGTCGTATCCATCAAAATGAACGAGCAGTAGCTACAATTAACTGAAGCAAGGACCAGAATATACTGCTTTGAAGGGGCAAGATAAGAAGGCGAAGGAATGTGGTGGGTGAACATAAAATCAAATACACAAACTGTTGGAGAAAAGGCAAATCCACGGTGCCTGAATCACGTGACCAGCCGAACAAACAGAAGCAAGACCCCCACACCTACGCATGGCTGTGAGCCAGGAGAAGATATCTATACAGAAGATGCAGTCTCGAGGTCAACCACAGTGAAATAATTGACACATAGCCACTAAAGTGATGATTGATTGGAGGAAGACCGGGTGAGTTGAGGGGCACCCTGCACCTGGCCGACCATTCTGCATGCTGCTAAGCAAAGTGGAAAAGTATGCATGGGGTTGGTGCCAACCCAATCACAGTGGACCAAGTAATATAGGCTCCTATAGTTAGTAGAACCAATGGGACGTCGTACTTTTAGTGACGTCTGCAGTAGTCATTTTTGAATGAAGGCCTTAGATGCCCACCCGAAAGTGTTTACCCAATCCCCTCACTTCATTACCATATACAGATATAGTACCTATAGTAAAGTTACCTTTTCCAAACCAATAGAATTGCATGTCAACTTTTGAGTGTTACACGTCAATGATGATGAGTTTTGAGTATAAATGTTAGGATTTTTATGAAGTTCATTGGAGTTGAAGAGAGAAGGAAGATCGCACCATTGCTGATATTCATGACTCCACGTTTTTTGTACTTGTCATTAAACAGACTCCCTTTGCCAAACCGTTGAGTTGTTCTTATTGATTGGTGTTGAGGTATATATCTGCACCCCCATGCATCTCACGGGTGCTGCTATCTTGTCTTAAAGTGCTTCTGAGCAAACTCTGACTCCATGGGCCGGTCGGGGGTCTCGGAGCACACTGTCCGTTCCACTTTTGATGTTTGCTCTTTTGCTTTCTTCCCTTGCAGGTGATGTTGCCGGACCGGCAGAAGCTGCAGAGCGTGAGGCGACAGCCGGAGGGAATGAGAAACGAAGCTGCAGCGGTACAGTAGCTGGTAAGTTGTTAACTAGAGGGCGCATGGGGTTCAAATGCGGCGCGGCCTTAGGACGGATGTTCTAACCTTGCTTTTTTTCTTCTTCACATGGTCCGCGTTCGTGAATGCAGAGTATTTTTTATTTTTGTATTTTATTTATTTATATAGCGCACCTGGCCCGAGGGCATCCGGGCGCATCCCTTAGGATACAACATAATAAATGCAAACAGGGCAGGCAGTGCAAGAACAAGAAAACATTTACAGATAATATACAGATTCAAAATATAGTTACAAGAACCATGAATCCTTTACAGATAATATACAGAATCAGATTATAGGGACAGCTAATTACATATGTGCAACAGAGAGCAATAGGTGGGCCTAAGCATAGGGGTGACTAGCGAACAGTCTGGCTCAAGGGGTGGTCTTGGGCAGACAACTAGTCTTTGGCCTTACTCTTGAACGCCAGGAATGAGTGTTCCGTTCTAAGAGGGTTAGGTAGTGAGTTCCAAAGTTTCGATGCCATGACTGGGAAACTGGTCCCCCCTGATCTCTGAAGGTTGAAGTGGGATATCGGCACTTCTGAAGGGTCTGTTGGAAGTGTGGATAGTAAATCTACTGGCCAGGCAGCTGGGTGCTTGGTTAGCGAGGCATTTATGAGTTAGTGCAAGAGTTTTAGAGAGACTCTTTGTGTTACTGAAAACCAACGGAGACTCTATCTGGTGTCAGAAATGTGATGGTTCCTGGGGATGATTAGTGCAGCTCTAATAGAATTGCTTTGGATAATCTGTAACTTATTGAGGTTGCATTGGTTGGTGCCTAGATAGAGGGCATTGCAATAGTCAATTTTAGACATTACCAAGGTCCTGACTAATGTGGTACATTTGGCTGGTGATAAGAAAGGTTGGCAGGCTGTAATGAGTTTACACGTATACTCTGCGGCGGAGGATACTGCGTTAGTTTGCCTAGAGAGGGAGAGGGTGGAGTCGATATAGATGCCTAGGGTTTTAGCGTCCTTTGTAACTTTAATGATGTTACCATCAATGACAATGGATTTAAACAAGGAGTCAAGTTTGTTGAGTCTTTGGTGGGAGCCTAGGATGAGAAGCTCTGTCTTTTCTTAATTCAGACAGAGTTCATGTTGCACCATCCAGGCTTGAATGACTTGGTAGATGAAATTAACGACAAGTGTGTTGGCTATATGATCACCAGTAATGGGAATGAGTATCTGGGTGTCATCCGCATAATTGGTGTAGGTGACACGCAGATAATCCAGGATATTGAATAGTGGCTTCATAAACACATTATGCGTTGGGGAAACACACGATCCTTGTGGTACCCCGCATGCGACAGGTGAGGGTTCAGCGGCTGCAGACAGGGAGAAAACCCTCATAGACCTGTTATTCAGGAATGAGCTGATCCAGGCAGTAGCTTTGTCAGAGAAATGGGCAACTAGTTTGAGGTGTCGACAGAGGATTTGGTGATTTACTAGGTCGAACGCCGTAAAAGGAGTAAATCAAGTAGGAGTAAAAGGGCATGTTTACCCTTAGCTTTAAGGTCTTCAATCTGTGTTTTAAGATCAATCAGGTCAGTTTCAGTTCTGTGGCATGGACAGAACCCGAGTTTGTTAGTTTCAAAATAATCTTGGACCTGCAAATGAGCAGCTCGATCAAGAATGTTTAGCAAGAATGGCACTGTACTGATGGGCCTGTAATTAGTTGGTATGTTTGCATCCAATGAGGGTTTTTTAAGGAGCGGGATGACCCAGGCATCCTTCAGGTTGTCAGGGACAATCCCAGAGCTGAATGAGGAATTTATAAATGTGGTAATGAAGGGAGCTAGATTATGGGAGGCCTCCTTGATAATAGGGGCAGGATATAAATCGCCCTGGCAGTTTGAGGGTTTGAGATTGTTGATAATATTTACTACTTCAGTGATAGAAGGGGGCGAGAAACTGAACGGTTTCTGGGAGTGAAGGTTGGTATTAGTTCTGACCTGATAAGTTTTATGTTGCGGGTAATGTTTTTTTTATTGTTGATTTTAGTTTGGAGAGTAGCTATTTTACCAAGGAGCACCTTTTGAATATTGGCGCACCAGGTACTATCTTTAGTACAAGTGTCAAGAGGGGTGACCGGGGATTCCAATTCTTTTAGTATTTTGACTAACTCTTTAGTGTTTGATTTAGCTTGTGTGATGCGCTTGTTGTAAGTGTCTTTTTTTCGCCTGAAATATAGCCTCTTTGTAGTTCAGAGTGGCTAGAGCTAAGCTCGCTTTGTTCATTTCGGTGGGGTTACTTTTCCAGCACGCTTCAAGGTTCCATTTTTCTGTGCGTAGGACTTTTAACTGAGATGTAAACCACGAGTTGAGGTGAGCCCGTGGTTTAGGTTTTCTCAATTTAATAAGTACAATGTGGTCGAGACCTTTTAGCATAGTCTGATTGAACATGTCTACCAAGACAGTTGGATCGGTACACAAGGAAGCGTGTTCATTGAGAGCTGAGAGGATTAGCGGGAAAAGTTTTTCATATGTTATGTCTCTCTTATTTCGAGTGGAGATCACAAGTGCGATGTGAGGAGTGGTGCAGATAATTCTGGCAGGGATGCTGAAGGTGATTAAATGGTGGTCTGTCCAGGCACACGGTTGATTGGATTCAACATTGATTTTGCAATTAAGGCCAGATATCCAGTCAAGGATTCTGCCCTTAGAGTGTGTTGGCTCATCGATATGTTGGGTAAAGCCTAAATTGGATAGTAGGTTATTGATATCATGGACTGAGGCATCATTGGGGCCTAGAAGACCCATATTAAAATCACCTAGCACGATGATTTGAGATTTAGTTTTGGTATTAACGGCAAGAATGTGAAATAGGTCTTTGGCAAATGCAGATCTAGCGCCGGGGTCCTATAGATTAGATGGAGTGTGTAGGTCTGACTAGGGGCTAAAGCTAATTTGACTCTTAGTATTTCCGCTGACGTGATTTGTTGTGCAGGGGAGATGCAGAGATTAATAGAATTTTTATGAATGAAGGCAATGCCACCTCTTTGGTCTGACTAGTAATACGATTGCTTCTAATGATGGTATAACCTGAAGGGATAGCTAATGAGAGGAGCGGTCCAGAGACGGTGTGAAGCCAGGTTTCTGTAATGGCAATGAAGTCAAGGTCATGTGTTAGGATAAGATTGACCTTATCAAGTGTGTGTGCAGTAAGGGACCTGGCATTGATCAATGCCCCCTTGATCACGGTTTTAGGAGTGGGTGGGGTACTTGTATCGAGATTGATGGTCATGGTTGGTGAAGGTGGTGAGGTGACGTAGGCTGTTACAGTTGGTAGTGGTGGGTTAGTATGCCTGATAGTATTTGTATGGTGGTAGGAGGCATGAGGGAGTCTGGAGCCAAGTCTGAGGTTCCTCAAAGGAGTGTGGTGCTCTGGTGTCGGGATCAAGATCACTGGATGTCAGGAGATGAGTCTGCAGATGAACCGGTGAAGCACCGTTTCCTGGAGGTGAGTATGCAGGAGAACACCTGGTTTCAAAGGTAAGTAAACTGGTCCAAGCGGCGGTGAACGTCAGGTTGCACGCGAGTGCACAGTAACGCGAAGCACCAGCCTTAAGGGTGGAGCAGCTTATATAGCTGAGCTTCTGATGCCATGCCCACCAGGTTCAGCCTGCCTGCCACACCTGCCAAACCCGATGAGTCAGCACATGAAGACCAGGCCTAGGGAGCCACATCCAATGAGTCAGCAAATGAGGATGTTCTCTGGAATAAAGGCTTTTAGTTCCTGGAAAGTTCTTGTAAAATAAAAGCACTCCTGCACTGAAATAAAGTAAAAACACTCCTGCACTGAAATAAAATGTTCCTGCTCACATCTCTATATGAGCCTGGCGCCAAAGGTGCCAGGACTGAGTTCAGCCAGGGTCCCTGTGTTTCTAGGTCCCAAAGGGACATAAGTGAGTGAAGTGACCCATTGCCCCCATCACTAGATGGTGTGGTTTTTCTGTTCTGGGGCCTGTGGCCATGACAGCTCCAGAGGAGTTTAGAGAGAGAATGTTTAGTAATAGCAAGTTGCATATAGCATTGTCCGGAGCCCCAGACAGCCTTGTGGATGATGCAGAGGGATTTGAATTTGATCTGTGCACCAACCGGAAGCCAGTGAAGAGTTTCTAGGGCAGGAGAGATGCGCTCCCTGGGTTTGAGGCCAAGGATAAGTCTTGCTGCCCTATTCTGGATAAGCTAGAGGGGTCGTAGAGATGGAGAGTGCAGATTCAAGAGAAGGCTATTGCAGTAGTCCAACCTAGAAAGAACCAAAACACTTGTAACATTGAGTTTCTGGGGGAAAGGGAGAAATGGGAAATTTCCTTTGAGAAGGAAGAGTTGAAAGTTGGACTTCTTGGCAATCTCCTGGATCTGAGGAAGTAAGGATAGAGAGGAGTTGAAGATGACTCCAAGGTTTCTGGCTTCAGAAGAAGGAGAAGGGGGAGAGCCCATAGAGGATGGCCAGAGTGAGGGGAAGAAAGAGGGAGTTGGGGTCCCGTAGGAGGGATCTCAGTCTTGCTGGAATTGAGGCAGAGGTCATTGGAGGTGCACCAGGACTGGATGGCAGATAGGCAATCCGGGATAATGGAAGAAGCAAGAGAGTCAGCATGAAGTGTGAAGAAGAATTGACTGTCTGCGTAGCACTGGAAATTGGTGGAGAATGAGAAAATGATGCTTTCCAGCAGAGCAAGGTAAGTGTTGAAGAGCCAGGGGTAAAGGTTGGAGCCCGGGAAGACTCCACGGGTGGTGGAGGAGAAGGTGCCCAGAATAACCTGGGACAGTCGATCAGTTAGGAAAAAGGTCAACCAGTCCAGTGCCTGCTCTGAAATACCCAGGATATCATGGAGTCATTTTATGAGGATAGAGTAGTTGACAGTGTCAAAGGCAGATGAGAGTTCAAGTAGGATGAGGACAGCTGGGGAGTCAAGGGATGCAAGCAGTATTTCATGGGTGTACAGAAGAGCAGTTTCCGTGCCTCTGGATGTTCAGAATCCAGATTAATGGTAAAGTTTTTTGCTCCACAGGTGAGCATGAGTTCGTCATGGCCATTGTCCCCAGGGAACAGACCTTACCCTTTCCTTTCTGCTCCAACTTCACCCTCTTCCCACAGCCCTCCTCTCCCGGATAGTCTTAACCAGTCAAAAGGCAAAAGAGGGCCATACCCAGGGTCATGTGGGCTCTATAGGTGGGGTAGAGGTCACCACTCCCAGGGTTTCTACTGTGCCTGTATTGCCCCCGTCTGATACAAAACATTCAGGAAGAGACTCCTTCTCCACCACCTCCTTGTCCTCCTTCTGTTCATCTCAGGAAGGTCCACCATCTGCTGAAGCACATCCACAAGCTATTCCTTCCTCTGAGGCTCTTGAGGACGCACAACCTCCTCAGCACCTCGCCCTGTTGGGTGAGGATCACTTTTTCCTCAGTGCCCTCCAACCAGACAGGAACCATTCCATAGTGTTCCTCCTGTGTGCTGCTGCAACTGTTCTGTCCTCCCACATGAGGAAAAGGCCCTCCAGCACCTCCACTGGCCCTCTCTCTGTGGGGGCATCCACAAGAGACTGTGCCTCCCTTGCTTACTCGGGAAGTCACCAAGAGGCCCTGCTTCTCCTGCCTCCAAGCTACTAGTCAGGGCTTTTTCGGAGGGCCCTGCCTCACCTCTCAATGCTTCTCAAGAGTCTTCTCCCCAATGCCTCAGGCCCCAGCACCAAAACAGAGGATCTGTGATACTGCATGTCCTGTGCTTGCAAACCTGCACTAACAGACAGCACACAATTTACTGCTCCTCGTCAATTATGGGGAATCATTCTCCTCCTTCAAGGAGAAACACATTTCCTTCTTTGTCTCTCCTGAAACCACCTTCCTCTTCCCCTCCCAGCATCTAAGGTGCGTCAGGACTAGAGAACCACACATGGCTAGTGACAGTAATGCTTGCAGTCATAGTGATCTTGAGAGCTTAAAAACATGGGAAAAATTAAGAACAACGGAGAAAACAAATGTTTGAAAACAAAATGCACCCAAGATCCAATAAGCACAACTCTGAAACTAGAACAAGCGCACAACAGAACAAATACAGAATAAATACCGGTACTATAGTAATACAAACATACTACCACAAACAGCATTATATCCCAAACCAAAACAGACAACAGGACAGCAAGTGGAGAGATGAGAGGACAAGAAAAGAAATGCAGATGGAAAATGGGAAATTTGTTTTGTTTTATGTGTGTATTTACTCGTTGTGAATGTGATGGAATAACATGTAGGTCTAGCCTGCATATCGTATGTGTTTGCTCACTATATGAAAGACTAAGGCAGAGGTACGTTGTTTCTGTTCTGAAGAACATAAACTCAATGAACTAATGACTGGCATGCAGACTATACATGTCGACTGCAGACACATATATTATCTTTAGCCTTGAACATTTCCTTAATGATGCTTTTAGACTTGCCCATTGCTCAACTATTTGATATGACTGATTTGGAGAAATGTTCTATGTAAAATGATTTTATCTTTTGTACATAACGTTTTGTATTGTTTTATTACAGCTAGTTATTATCCATGTATGCTATGTATTCATGTTGTGCATAGTTTGATGAATTGTATTTGAATACAATTTATTGATTTATTTATTGTGTTTATTTGGCAATAGGATTAGAAACAGGAATCATTTTTGTTTTTTTTAAATTTAACAAGGGCATATAAATGCAAAAGGGGAAAAGGGGGATTAATCTGGTTTATTTTAATATAGGGAAATTAACAACACACTAACAGCACACTGAACAAACACTTAAAAAAGGTACAACATTCTGCAACAAATACACATTAGAGACTGACAAATTAGACCAAGGACCAACCCCAAAAAGCTGCAACTCCACACAAATCCTCGAAGCCATTCTCCAGTGACGAAACACCCTTCAATCAACCTCAATCGTGACTCTCCACTGTGACTCCTTAGCAAATCCAATGAAATAATAGTAATTCAAAAGGTATTGTATAGAGGATAAAACATTAGTTAGGGGTGTGACAGACTTCAATCTGGTAGGGGGCATCGCCTAGTTTTCAATGACCTTTTTTGGGGGAATAATAACAGGAACCCATTTGATATAATTGCACATCCCTCATCCGTGTGGCAGTTTGATTGGTAGGTAAATGTACACCATATGAAGTTTGATATGTTGCTCTATGGGTATATACAGGTCTACTGGCCAAATCCCTTTGAGGTATTTTTATTGTCAATCTGGTTTCTAGTGACTCATTCACCTGTCAGAACTTACATACCCTTGTTTGGGGCTGTGTTTTATCTAAAACCAACAAACAAGTCCTACAAAGCCCTCTTTGTTTTCTCATAGATATCAAGATCACACCTCACCTTCTTGGCTGAAGGCGCTTTCTTTGGCTGATCGTGGCTTCCAACCACTGGGGCAGCCACCGGGACCCAGGTCGTATAACTGTATTCCTTGCTCTGCCCCGACAGCGTGTAGCCTGTTGCAGGAAAACCCAGTAAAGGGAAGAAAAACCTGCAATTAATGGTGGCCAGTCCTTAAGGAAACAATGTTAAAGTAGGAGGATTCCAAAGCAGCAAGGAGAGCCGACAACCAGCACAGGAACAGGACACTAAGGTGAAGGACACAGGAACAGCAGATGAGTAGGCAGGAAAGGGGCGAGGTCCAGGCAGGGTAAGGAAAAGTGGAACTAAACTGCCATCAAGGAACCAAGGAGATACTCAGGAAGCCAAGGAAATGAGGAGAGGGGTAGCGCGAAAGGAGGCTGAACTTGAGCGAAAACGAGTGTACAGCAATGAGGATATTAGTGCAACACGAGGAGCCCCCGGTCTGCTGCCACTAAGTACTCCTGAAACACCCGGTCTTCCGGGTGCCTGATGTCACGGCCCGACGTGCGTCCGTTACCGGGTGGATCCACCATTTTGGTGGCGGCATGGGAAGCACCACGGTCACCAAAGCGGCCTTGCCACTGCTCCGGGTCCGCGGCGAAGCATGACATCATGCCCTCGTCCAAGCCATGTCCCACCAGGTTTCCAAGGAAAGGAGCGATGGAACTTCTTGAGCAAATGTGGGGCATGCACACTGAAACCCGGTTCCCAGGACATTTTGCTAGGTGGATATCCTTTCCAACTGAAATGCTACTGCAGTCTCCCTCAATGGTAATGTGAGTCACAGATTTAATGGACTTTGTATTCCAGGTTCTCGTCACAGTTGGAGGTGCTCTGCGTTTTCTTCTCAGGTCTGGGGCCTCAACATAAGACTTTAGTAAAAAAGTATGAAATATGGGATGAATTCTGTTCCATCTAGCAGGTAAGGCCCACTTGAAGGCTACTGCATTGAAGATATTGGTGATTCGTAAAGGTCTGTAATGACTGGGAGTGAGTTTGGACGTTCGCAAATGGGATGGAAAGTAATGAGAGGAAAGCCACACCAGGTCACCATCTTTATATTTAGGTGTCTCGGCCCATTTTAGGTCAGCAAATGATTGGTAGTAGGCTGTGCCTTATGTAGATGTTCGAAGGCAGTATTGTGGGTAGTCTTTAACCAATGCGTGGTGTCTTCTACTGCAGGGGCGTTGGTGCTATGGCTGAAAGGTAGAGGTAACCAAAAAGGATGGTATCGGAAAGTATGGTAAAAAGGGTTCATGTTTATCAAGGAATGTATGGTATTATTGTACGAAAATTCTGTTATGGGTAGCAAAGAAACCCAGTTGTCACAAGAGGCGGAATCGAAGCATCTGAGATACTGCCCGATGGTTTGGTAGTCCTTTCGGTCAAGCCGTTGGTTTCAGGATGGAGAGGTGTACTGTGTTCCCCGATCAGAAATTATTTGGTGGGAATTTCATGTAGACGAAAGATGTTTGAAATAAAGGCATCGTGCATCTCCTTAGTCACACATCCGCTCTACGTTGTCCCAAAAAAATGGGTTAAGGGATTGGTTACATTTTCTTAAAAAACAACTATTATTCACCAATTTCAAAATGGAAGTAAGAAAAAAAGTCCAAGTTATAAATGATTTGGAAAATGGTTTATCAAAGCAATAATAGTGAAAGCAAATCGCTAATATAATCTTAGTGAGGATGCAGCTACACAACACATAGAATCGACTTAATGTGCCAATGCATTTCGGAGTATACAGACTCCTTCATCAGGGCAAGTCTTCATTGTGAACAATGTGGACACATAATGAAAATATACATGCGTGAGTCAATAAAAGAAAAGTAATTGCAACACATACCAAAATGCAGAATGTTCAGAAAGGCGTTGAAATGAAAGTTGGGAGATAAACAACAAAAAAACTACAATGAGTGATAAAAGTAAATGGTGAGTCATTATGGAACTATGTAAATAAAGTTACAAACGGTACCTCTATTGTAATGTGTAGCCAATGTAGCTTTAAAAATGTCAGGCGTGTTGATGAAAGTAACTCACGCAGTCCACTGAAGGACAGTAGTCAGCAACGGCTTTCTAGAAGCACACAAGTTACAATAATCAGAGGCTGAATGTATCAGGATAAGGCGAGTAGTTTACAGTAATCAACATATAGTGTTGAAGTACCTGGTTGTGCAGCGCGGCCGTGTAATGAGCCGTTAGATCGCTGCAAAGCATCGCAGTGTGATAGCGTTGCTTAGAAATGGGTTATATAAATAACCACGTGACCGCATCCCGTCTGGGAGAGAAGGCACGATGCGGGTGAATTGGACCACAAATCACATATGCAGAGCCATTTGTAATTCATCCGCATCGCGCCTTTATATATATCTTTATATATAAAGATTATATTAGTGATTTGCTTTCACTATTATTGCTTTGATAAACCATTTTCCAAATCATTTATAACTTGGACTTTTTTTCTTACTTCCATTTTGAAATTGGTGAATAATAGTTCTTTTTTAAGAAAATTTAACCAATCCCTGAACCCATTTTTTTGGGACAACGTAGAGCGGCTGTGTGACTAAGTTGGCCATACTTAGTCTCCTCCTTCACTGTTATTGTTTGAGTCAGGGTGTCTCCAGACTCTTCACAGCCTGCTCCCTTGAAGTTTTTTTGAGAATCTTCATTTTTCTTTTTCTACCTTGATACTTATACTAAGGATCTATATCCAGTGGTGCCCACTTATTCCGTTCCTTGATCATGCATCTCCTTAGCTGTGGGAATTTTCTTTAAAGAAACAAAACGGGCCATCTTAGAAAACTTGTCCAGAGGTACCATAAGTACTGTGTTGCCCCTTGAGGGTAGCAAGTTTACGACGAAATCCATTGAGATAGTGTGCCCAAGGCAAGGTGGTAGTTCAGGTTGAGTTAGTTTGCCCACTGGCTTTCCTGCAGTGTATTTCGATTGTGCACAAACAGGACAAGAAACCACCTATCGAGTGAGTTCCTTCTTTTGTGAGGACCACCAGAGGTATCTAGCTGTGAGGCCTTTGGTAGTTTGTATACCACGGTGTCCCACAATGAGGGAATCATGACACAGGTTTAAGCCTTATGATTGTAATGTTTTAGTGGGGAGACAGATCTGATGAACAAAAGAAAGTAGACCATTGTTGTTATTGAGTCCATGTCCTTGTATTTCAGTATTAAAAACGTTGAACGTGGCTTTTTTTTATCCACTGTAAAAATGAGTCTATGGCAGCGATAGTAGTCTTGTGAGAAAACATCGTGTTTTTTTCATCGATGTGTCCATTGGAGGGCAAACGGGAACGATACAAGGTGTCTGCTACAACGTTCTTAGTGCCTGGACTATGAGTGAGGACATAATCAAAATGATGAGAAAAGTGAGCCCATCGAGCTTGTCGGCTGTTTCTGCAATGAAATACTAACAGGTACTGAAGATTTAGGTGTTCTGTGCGAATCAGGGTTGGAAAAGAAGCCCCCATCAATCAGCAAATGATGCCATTCGTGGCATGCTGACTTGATGGCTAAAATTACTTTTCTAGAACAGAATAATTTCTTTCCGCTGTAGACAAGGTCTTGGAATAATACGCCACACGATGGTCATGATCATCGTTTTCTATTTGTTTGAGTACGGCGCCAATTGCGTGGTCAGAGGCATAATTTTTTTAATCCCCAATGAAGTTAAAACAAATACCAAACAATTTCACAATAATCAGCGAAGGGTCAGCCTACAAATCAGGTTAAAATTCTAGAACAATAGGGTAAAACGGTGAGCAAGCTAAATGAGTAATCCTCACAGAGTGCTACTGCGTGTCCGCTCCCCCGCCATGTAAGTGAAGACAATCATGTGAGGGAGCGATGCAGCAACAGAAAAGGTGGAAGAAAGACTTCCAAGAGAAGAACACACTGGTGTTAGAAATGTAATCAGAATGTATTGATTGCTGATTCATACTACACCTGCTACCTGAACACTGGTACCCATGACTGTACGCACTACATGTGGAAACTCCTTCAAGTGCTCTCTGGCAAGCCCTCTGGCTGAGAAGGGGAGGATAATTACTTGTTTTATGCTTTGAGACCCTGAACTGGGTCTCATAACAGTACAGGGCCAAAGGAATAGTACAGAGCTCTGGTTCCCGCATTAAACAAACCTCTTGTGAGCTACGTCGACCCACACATTGCCTGGTTTTGCAGGTTTCTCCGTGCCCAGCGCTGTTGCCACTTGATGAACCGCACCTCGTGTTGAAACGGGTGGGCCCACTTACCAACATGACACTGAATCACAAACTCATGGGTCAATGCTGTCGAGCCCAAAGAGCAAGGCTGTCCCCTTGGCCTCATTAAAAGGACCCCACTCTAAAAGGCATACACTTTGAAGTGGAAATTGCTGCAGAGACTATTGTCTATTTACCACTGTATTCAGACTCCGAATGTCCACTTCCATTCCAGAAACTGCATATTCGGTACCTTCCAATACAATGATAGGCTATTAGTGTTATCATTAGTTTGCTTATATTCTTAGTTTAATTAGTCTCCTATTTTTTACAGACACTTGATTGGATATTTCATTGATTCTGGTATTACAGTGCTATTGTTTTTTGGAAGCTTCTTTGCCAGCTCACACTGCTCTCTTGAAAATGATAGCCTGTCATGGGCCCATGCTACCCTAATGGGCGAAGGGACTGTACCGTTCACCTTTTGCCTGTTTCACCTTCACTACTGAGACCATTACGGATTCAGTAGTAGTTTGGGGCTGAGAAGAAATTCTATCCACTGCTCATCCATATATGCTAGCAGAATACTAGCCATTTCATCATAAGGGGATTCTAGGGCTGTGATAGGCTGAACAAACTCAACGAACCTGCCCAAGAGTTCTATGATTATCTGGATATACCCGATGAATAAACCTAACATTTGACCAGAGAGTCAAGAATCCAAATTGAATGACGAATCATTGCACAAGACCGAGAAGTCCTTCGCAGGTTTGACAAGAGATGTGTCCATCTAAGAACTTGTCTGATATCCTTTGCCTGAAACAAGATTTGCCCATTTGAGAACACGTCTGACAGCGACATTAGCGGACGAATCTTGCTTAAAGAATTCAAGGAGCCTCTGGGTCTCTTTTTTAGAAGTTTATCCTGTCCTAGTAGCTCGATATAGCAAACATATTTACCCGCTACTCTTAATTTCTGGCAGAGGGTCTTAAGCCTATTCTTTAATACTAGATTCAGTGTGGCGATGTTTTCTGAGAAACCATTTGGGGTATTTTAAAAATACCCCGTTTGTAAAGAACAAGTGTAAAAAGAATGCATAAATATGTATATGAACTGGGTCACTTCCAATGTTTTTATGCGCCCAAAGGGGTACTGAACAGAATTACAGATTCTGCCATGCTCATCCACTCTGTCATACAAACCAATTATATTTCTACCTGCATCTCCTTTTCCTGTTGGCAGCAATTAAGCTGATTTAGCAACTGAAGCTGGTTAGTTATGTATGAATCCATGCAAATGTTTCCCGCCACTCATGTACATGGTGGGAGGCGTTTGTGACTACTTGCGCTACAAAGTGAAAACAATGGAATTAGCCTGGATGTCCCGGTCGAACGCGTTGACGCGAGTGTTCCCTTCCATGCTAACTGTAGGAACCACACAATCAGCGCCATTGTGTTTAAGGATTGTTTGTGCTCGGCTACCCTTGCATCTGATTCATTTTCCATGCTTTGTGTTGTCGAGGTTGGTGAACCGATGGGTTGGGCACGCCAGAAAGATGGTCTTGTAGACCCATCACCGTACTGCACCCAAGTCTGCAGACGTGAGAAAAGACCTGCTATAAAGAGTAACTCCCCAGGATGCCACAGGAGCGGCAGATCATTTCGACTGGCTGCCATAGAAACATTGCATCTTCTCCATCCAATCGGAATTGATAAGGTCCAATTCAACAAGTCAAACAGAAAAAAGGAGGATTTCTCCATGGATGTGATTATGGACAGATGATATCGGTTAGCAGATTATTCACTGCAAAATACACAAACCTGAGCTACACAGCGAGAGGAAGCATACCCTGCGTTCATTGGTGGTTGTTTTACTATTTTGCTGATCTCACAGGAATGATGGAAAAAGAAGGATGGGGCCTGGCAATGTCTGCCAGAGATTGCTGATGCTACATGACTAAGCAACACACATTAGTTGTGAAATACATTTATTTGTGGGGCATTTGTCTGCATCTACACATAAGTAAGACCTACTTTTGGAATAGAAGAGCAATATATCTGTGTGTGTGGTACACACTTCATTCAGTTTAGGGGAGAATACTTGTACCAGTCGGCAAGCCACATTACAGAGTAGTGGGTCAGTAAACCACAGGAGGGGTTTACATCCTGACATTACCTCCACACATGAAAGGGGTTAACACACTGACTTGGATTAGTTGAAAATAAGCGTTTCTTTCAGGTAACTAATTAAGCCTTATAGACCAAGGGAGGGGTCATTATTGCAGGATAACAACCCACACCTAAGCTACTGCATGTGCGAAAGCTCAGGGGTACACATTGGAGAAGGGTCATTATCCCATGCGATAAACCCCCACACCCACGAGGTCTATAACGCTATTAGCACACATAAGTACATTGTAATGTTTTTGTAATACACATGGAATATTGTTGAGATAAAATTAGTAGACACAAGTAAATTGTAATGTTTATGTAAATAACATGGAACTAGTAACAATCAAGTTTGCAAATGTATTTCACTTTAGTTTGAGGAATTGAGCTGAACGTGTCGTTCTCTGCCTCTGCACAGCTGAAGACAATTCTTTCTGTGCTACTTGTTAGGCTGAGTCAAATGTTTCGAAAGAGGTCAATGCCAGAGATGTCATGCTGCATTCTGTGCATTTTGATTGGCTGAGATAAGGTCTATAATTCAATCCATGTGCTAATTAGGCCATATCGGCCTAGCTCGAGGGCTGCACCTGCATTTATGCCCCCTGAAATCTAAGTTAAAGCCCCGAGCGCATTGAGGGAATTTAACGAGGTGTATGGCCACAAACATCCTGGTATGACCTGAGGGCTTGCTCTGTAAGGCTATTCGTGCCCCCTCATTGTTTAAATTAACAAAGAAAACAGAAGTAATGTCTTCCCCTACTGGTCCAAAGACTGAACATGCTCAAGTAGATCTTTAAACAAGTAATTCAGATCTAATAGAACATTGTCAGGTTTTAAAACAGCAGTTGGAGATATGTATATATTTTGGTTTAGCCCCCCGTGATAAGCAGCTAAAATACCCAAGGCAGAATATGCTACTGAGCGTGTACATACTGAGAGAGGAGGGACAGGGCTTCCTACACATCCACGTCTTTAAATTGAAATCTGGCAAAGGAGTGGATCGGAGATCCGGGGGAGCTAAGGGGGATAGACTGGGCCTGTGAGGTGCAGCCCGGGTGCGCCCCGGTGAAGATTGTAGCAACTGCTGGTTGGGGCTAATACCGCCAAGATAAGAGTGAGGGGAGTGGGGGTTGAGGGCGCGTTTTCAAGTGCGAGGGCCGCATCCGTCATCTACGGCGCGGCCACAAGGGGGGGTGAGGATGCGAGTGGTGTCAGTGCGGTGTTCCAATCAAGAGAGGAAGTGCCATGCTGCGAGCTCTGCGTGCAGCTCCATGGTGTGGCTATGACGCTTGGCACAGTCTGTGAGCTATACCGGTTCGTATAGCTGGCAGATTGGCCACTAGCCACACTGCACACTCTGTGAGCTATACCGGTTCGTATAGCTGGCAGATTGGCCACTAGCCACACTGCACACTGCCCGGTAGTGCACTCGATGTACTTAGCACTGCTGCTTTTCTGGTTGTAGTTCTCATGTCAAGTTGAGGTTTAGCAGTGTCCTGACTGTCCTCTATCCCACTCCTCTACACCCACACCGGAAGGTGCAGATCATCGTGCCTGACGGAGGGCGCACTGCTTGGCAGCTCCTATCAGGAGATCTAGGTGTATAACAGTGAACGCTTAGAAGTAAGAGACAAGAGGAGCCAGAAACTATAAGCAAATGCTAAATCCGAGAGAGCAGGGAAGTCAGCAGTTCAACGTGAAAGATACCAGGGCTTTAAGTGTGGGTTGTCCATCTGGGTACAAGACCCAGCAAAGCTCAAAAAGAGGATTAAAGAAGCATTGCTGCTGGGTCCCTATGTCAGTGTTGCAAGTGGTAGAATATTTTGAAGATTCTCACCCACCTATATTTTCTGAAAAGTGCAAAAGCAGTGCACTGAAACATGAAGAATTGATAAGATGCTTTGACCCCTTTATGTTGTATAAACGTTTGCAACTGTGACATCAGAATGAGAAGATGCTCTTACCGTATTCATTTAAAGGATGGGTCAGAATCAGGAAATGGAGAATAGGTTGAGTTCACTGACAAAGGTGCAGAGGCTTATGCCTTAGCCAAATCAAGGTGTTTAAAAGTGAAGGGAAAAGAACAGGGCGAACATATAAGGTAACTGGAAAAAAAACATAAATACTTAGAAGGGCAAAAAGACTGCTGGTCACAAACTCCATGATTATGCAAGGGCTTCAAGGAGCCATCCAGTGAAGGATATCCCAGTATGTAGCAAAACCCTACTAGCAATCCAGGACATTCTGAAGTTCCAGTTACTGATGGGTCAGTGTGCCCTGATCGAGTGCTGAGCCGAGTCCCATTGGCAAGCGTGCCCTGGGCTCATGTCAAGCTGAGCCCAGAGCCCAAGGAAAAATGCGGCACTTGAGCAGTTTTTGTCATGCGGGGTACGCCACGTTTTTATTTCCAATCAAAATATTAGGACGCCCATGTAATCAGAGAAAGACACTCCACTGCTATGTGCACGAAGAGAACTCCTTTGGGACATCACCGATACCAAGGGGGTCCTTCAAGAGGGCATCTAGGACTCAGGGCAAGGCGCCGCCTGGCGGTTTTGGTACATTAAATTATTTGGTACAATCAAAAAATGAATATTAACGCCGCCCATGTGATCACATGGTAAGCACTCGGGCAGTAACGGTAAGTGAGTTTGGCAGCCATTTTCAGATTTACAGCTGAATTACCACCAAACCTGGAATGAGGTCTGGTGTGCTATGAGGGTCTAGTAAAGTGCAGGTCATTCAGTTATCGCTTTTCCACAGCACAGAGGCGATACAGCGAGCAAGTAGCAAAAGGCATCTCCTCCACTGAGCAAGCAAAACCTGAATGGGATATGGAGGGAAGAATTGGCGCCCCTGTACTTCTCCCAGAACGCCCAGTACCTCGATCACTCGTCATAGGGTGGAAACTCTGCCAGGCTCGGTGGTGGTGACCGTAAATGAGTGTGGCGGTAACTCCAGCAAAATAAGGAGGCCCACTGGGATGTGCGCAGTTGGAAAGGCTCAGCATTTTCCTCTTGCCCTTATACCGCTGTCGTTTTATGAAATATCCCCACAGCCCTCGCTGAATGTAAATGAAGCAAGACCCGCGCAGGGAGGGCGGGATATCCGATGCTGCCACCATCAAAGCTTGGCCTGTAAACAGGAACCTGGTAAACAGGAAGCCAGCCCCACATGGGGAGCTTGTGGTTTATTTCCGATCCCTCTTTGTTATGTCTAAGACGTGTACATCCTGTTAATTACGGAAAGAAATGTTCGAGAGCTTTCTGCAGATTATTCCCATATCCTCGGCGCTCATCCCCGTCCCCGGAAAAAAAATAATAAGAAGCATATTGCATGCCCTTGAGTTATCCCTGCTGCGTGAACCAATGCACATCAGGGCGATGTCTCCGCGGGGTCCCACTAGTGAAACTCACAGAGGACGGAGCCCTTAACACCTCAATAAACTGGGGGACAAAGCCTGGCCTATCTTGTTTGCAGTCATTTCCCAACAGTGAAACATGCTGGCGAAGACATTGAAAAACGTGAAACTTGCTTGCACAGATGCAAATATTGGTTGGCTTAAAATAGACTTAGATGAGGCAGGTTGGTGACTTTTCAGTATTATAAGCACTCTCCAGTTTACAACGATTTTCCAAAAGGGCAATTTCTGCAAATTCTGCAAAAAGGGCACAAAAAAGGACACATACGTTTGCAGTTTTACTGAACTGCCAGCCACATAATTACACAGGTCAGCCAATCAATGTCATATGTGGATAAGTGTGATCACTTGTAAAGCGCACAGTGACAATGAAAGGCACGAATGAGCCCCCTTAGCATAATACTGGTTGAAAGGAATGAAATCACTACAGGATTTTTGTTCAACCAGCAAAACACTATAAAGACCTCATCACTGGAGTTATGTATTCCTTTTTGGTTTTGGCATTTTGGTGTCATGAGCCACCTAATCTCTAAAATATTGCTACTGTAAATATTAATAAAGGAGAAAGGGGAGTTTGGGAGCAGTGTACGGAGTTGGCATAGCAACTTGCAGCACGTGGTAATGAAATGGACGAAGCACCATCTGGGCCTTGAACCTCTCACTCATGGCCTGCTACTTTTGCCGGGGAGCTGTGCATGCTTTGAAGTAGGAGCAAAATGATTGCACTTAACTATATGCCGGTTATTATTTTCATTTATATGCACAAATGCTTTTTGGCACTTAAACTCCTGCCGGACTATGTTTAAAGTCTGTCGTGGAGTGATCTCTTTTCAAGTAAAAGCTGCAGCCATTTGCAGACTGGCGCTGCTGCCAGCATCCCCGGCATGCGCATGACGTTCATGAGTCTGCGCCCTGATGGCTGGTGGACTGCTGTGCTTCACCCTCCGACCCACCACCTGCTGGCAGGACATCCCCCAGGACCTCCTGCTCCCCAGAGACTGTGGTGTGTCCCAGCGGTGGCACATTAGACACAGCCATTGTTCCTGTCATTAATCACATCACAGTACCAGAGTGAGTGTAAGCAGCACTTGCAACCCCCTCCACCCAGCACAGCACAACACAACAGGCCTCAGCGCTCCACACCTGGCCCTGTCGCCCACCACTCGGAGGCTGGGTCTCTCCCTCTGCATGCAATACATACAAATATACTATGAGTTGGGCTAAATAGTCACCTGGTGTATCTGATGGGATGCAAATGGACACCTAAGAAACATTAACAAAGAAAGTCTGAAAAGGTTTCCTTTGTGGAACTCGTTTAGGTGGAGGTATTATAGAAAGTTAGAGAAGGAACCTGCCTCTGCCCTGGGCGAGAAGTCAAGAGTGGCAAAAGGGCAGCCCAAGAAGCAGAGGCCCCATGGACAGTGCACATGTGAAGCGAGAGACCACAATGCGGGTCCGAGGCAGACCTTGTTGTAAAGCCCATTAAGAAGTGCTCTGTCCCAGCACTGCTTCGTGGTTCATGAAAGCGGTAAGCCTTTTTAGTCTGTTGATTTTGCAAATAACATGATTTTGGTAAATTGCCCAGAAGCGGGTCATTGTATTGGCGGGGCATTAACAAAGAGGAACAGAAAAAAGGCACTAATGGAAGGGGATATGGCGAGAAGCAGTTGAGGGCTGTTAAGATGGATTTCTGAACTCTGTCCTGGAGGGGCAGAGGTTCAGTAAGCCAGCCTAGTTTCTTGGAACAGGGTAACCTCTGGACAAGCCAGACCAATCAAGGCAGCGGTCAAGACTAGGTCTCAAGAGGGGTGAGGGTGACTGAAAGCCCGCAATGAGCACACAAAGCAAGGACGTTTACAAATTACTCCAAGCAGGTGTTATATTAAAAATATAGACACATGTTTTACAAGGCCTTTGACCGTAGCAAAGAATCACAATAAAACTCAAGTAACCCAACACATCACAATCAAATACAATATATATACAATTACCGAAGGGTCTAAAGCGTTAGAAGCATGAAATATGTAGACCACCTAGATGGGGCGGAAAACAGACAGTGCAAATAATCGTTAGACCCAGTTCGCCTTCAGAGGCCACCTAACTAGAAGGAAGTCCGAGCCCTACGAAGAGTGGAGCCTTGTGCTCAAAAGTACCTGCACACGCTGGTGCCGATGGGCCAAGGGGAGTCTCTTCAAGAATGTCAGGCAGTTCAGAGCGGTGAACAAAGGAGGGCGAACAAATCTCTGCTACTCAAGCGCGGCCTCCACTTGCGGGCAGAAGCAGAGCGCGAGTGCGAAAAAGGTGTGCTGTTTAACACAGCGAGGAAAGGGCGACCAGTTCCTAACATTGCTACTCACCGGTCCCCGATGCAGGCAGACCCAGGCTTCTCTGCGTCAGTTTCAGTGCTGGCAGGTTCCGATTCGAGCAGGGGACGTCTCGGCGTCATGTAGATTCCGCGGCAACAGAAGTTAGAGTTGAGGATGTCCCAAACCCAGTGAACCCGCACAGTTTGTTACCACAGCAGGGCAACAGAGCGGCCGTTTGTATTTCAGCCCAAGGTACACTTCTCACTTCAGACCTGGGAATGCCAAGTGTACGAATCGTGTGAGAGTGCTAAGGACTCGGAATCCAACACAACCTGACGGTGGTTACAGAGCAAGACTCCTGGGTAAGATGGTCAGTCCACTGGATGGCCCAGAGACGCTTCCGAAGGCTTACGTGCAGGAGATGATGAAGATGCCGAGAATAGTTGTTCCCACTACTCCAAAGGGTCGAAGTACCAGTACATGCCTCCTCGTTCGATCAGAGGCAGAATGGTTTCACAGAGCGGCAGCAGTGCAGAGGAGTAGTCCTTCAGCGGGTCACCAGCGATTCCTCGGTTCAGCCTCTTGGTTGCAGGATACTTGGCTCCTGTATCCGTCGTTCGTGAGAACTCAGGAGATCGACATGGTAGTGGTGTTTCCAGCCTCCTCTTATCCAGAGTTCCCTTCGCGCCAAAATGGAGGGGACCCAGTGGGAGATCTGCTCACAATACACTCACACCATACGTGGACCTATCACGGACCACGGTGGTCCCAGGCATTCAAGACACACAGACTCTCTGGCACCCAGGATGTTTATTGGGACCAGACATCCCAGCCCACATCCTGGAGGCACACACAAGGCCTGTAGAAGCCCGCGAAAGCATCTGTGTTTCGTGGGAAAGTACATGCCCAAATAAGGAAGGCCCTGGGTCGGCTCGACCTGGGGAAGGTGAAGGGGGCAAGACGGGCAGCGGGCAGGACAAAGAGCCTCGTGGTGTGGCCATTTTGGGAGCCAGGCCACAATTTTGGGCTAAGCGCGAGAAACGTGCTTAAACAGCCAAAAGGAGCTCAAAACACAAAGAAACAATCGCTGCCACCAGTCCCGTACGTGATTCACTTGCACCGTTCGTTAACAATCCAAAGAGAGTGTCTAGGGCCTGTAGAGTGACTAGAGGCCCAAGAGAGCGGTAACTTAGCTTACAGTACCCTCTTGTGTCATGTTGCTTGAAATCTGCAACATGATAAAAGAACTACGGAAAACAACGTTTCCAAGTACTGACTGTCTTAAGGGCATGTTAGTTTCCCCGTAAGAATGGAGCGAAATCCCAGAGGAGTGCGGCGGAAGGCTGCGCTTCTCTGGCAAAGTCTAGATCAGGGTGAAAACAACAGCAAAAAGTTTAGAGGTTGCCACATGGAAGGAAAATTACCCACAATTAAGAAATCTTTCCTAACAAGGGCGCAGTTAGTGAAGCAGAGGATTAGCAGTATTAGAGCTGGAGGGGTCACATGCAAGTTGGAGCTTGTCTTTCCAAGTTTGATAAAATAAGTACCAATTTATATTACCCACCTAAAGTAGGAGCAGCCACAGAATTCGGGTATGCCACTCAGTTAACCTAGTTTCATTTTGGGGGTGGTTGCTTCATCCACCGCACGTGTTCCGATCCCACACTCGTGTGGTGTCGGGGAATATGTGTCTCTCCAAAGCTGCCCTGCCCCTGCCTTGTTTCCATTCAAACGGCCACTTGTTGCTCTCTTCTTCTGTTTCGGTGGGTCCCCACAATGGCGGGGGGAGGGAGGCAGGGTGTTGGTTAATGTACCTGGGTACATTAAAGGTAGCACTACATTTTGGTTACTGCCCCTTGCTGTCAGAACACTCAGAGGCATTGGTTAAAGTGATTCTGAAAGCCACTGGCTCAAGTTGCCACGCTAGTGAGTCAGCATAGACCACACTTGTGTCTCACAACAGCAGAAACCTCTGATTGATCGTGCGTTAAAACGCATAGGTGTGTAGTAGTGCATTACCAAGAAAGACAGTTGCTGCAAAATTCAATGCATTTTTTAGTGTGGGGCATCTCGTCAGTCAGTTAGCTAAATATAATATTAATGTTCACATTGTGCTAGTGTTTTGTCAAAGCTGTCTTCTGAGAGTTAATGACATAATTGGAGCTGTAAACGTGCTACTGGTGTAATAATTGTGTTAATGAGATCTGCATTCAGCCACTCCATTTATGAGCAATATGTGCGCCCTTCACAGAAGTCCTGTTAAAAACGAGCATTGGCAAAGCCAACAGTTTTGGCATTTACCCTACCCCATTCTCTCTAATACCCCACTCTCCCCAAACATCCACCCTAGCCCCTCTGTTCGCCCACCCACTCTACCTCCACAACCTAACCCCACGTGACCTCCCCCACTCTCCACCGCTGCTCATTCCTCTCACACACTTGATATTTTTCTTACCCTCTCACTCCTAACATTTCTCACTCATATTTCCTCTTGCTCATCATCGAAGGTCCCTTCTCTAAATTGTTTCCTTCTTTGCTCTATTGTCTTTCCTTCTCATTCTCTTGCACACTGTGTCCCTTATCACAATCTCCTTTGAAACTTTGCACTCTGCTCCTTGCACCCTTGTGCCTATAAATGCAAAATGCAAAGAAGATCTTTTCTTCATCGTTCTCTCTCAAGCAAAATGGATATATTTATATGATGTATATTTTGCTATATTCTTAAAGGGCTTTTTAATGAATGTTATCCATTTGTCTGCTTGCTTTTATGGTTCTGTACCAAAATAAAGTATTTTCTGACTGACTGATTGACTGACTGACTTTTTTAATTTAGTATATTTGCAGTAGAATGTAGAGATTGCTGCCTCTATATTTACCTTTTCTTGACAACGATTGTTCAAATCAAGGCCTACACATCTTCTGTGATCCGATTACATTGTGGTTGTCAACTTGCTCCATGTCACCCGCATCACCTTCAACCTATTGAAAAGAGGGATTGGTCAGGGGAACATATATATTTAAACTTTGTTTAGGTTTTAGCAACATAATTGGTTGTGCCCTATCAAGCACGTCTTGAACTACCTCTTACTACTTATAATACAGGTTAATATCAGAATAACAGCAGTGGATTGGCTTCTGCAACAATGTATGGTACACTGCTACATAGGCCCTCATGATTTGTTGGCATTCTCTCCCAACATTCGGCTCGTTAGCAGCACATAAGCAAAATGAAACCCAGGTGCGGGGAACAATGTCAGACAACTGCCCGCTTGTCAATTAGCCTACCATCTCTCATCAGTTAGGCCCTAAGCCAAGTCTTCTTCTCTGTAGTTGACCTTGCTGACTGTTCTCTTCCTTGGGACTTTTAAGGGATTGTAGGTATATCGCTATCTTCAGTTGGAGCTTATTGAATAGGCCTTGTTTTCGAGTCTTGCACCACGTGTTAGAAGACCACAATTTTGTCCATTTTGACCTTTTATTTAGTGCTATTTAATTCAATTAAGCTGGTGCTATTACTCCTCTTGGCCTCTGGAGACTTGGTTGCTCCGTCCGGCATATGCTTTCTTCATCTTTAATTGTTCAGCACTTGGTACTTGCAAATGTTTTCTCCTTCACTTAATCTAAGAGAAATATGTCAAGCATATGTAGCTTATCCTCTTTGACTCCCCCTGTGCCTTACACTTGCCTCTTGATGTGGCATCCTTGAACCCAAGCCAAAAAGATATTCTTTGTTCTTCGCACAAAACTGTTTTCCAGTGTCTGTCAACTCTGCAGCCATGGTCTCTCTTTGTTAGGATTCTTGGCTTTTATACAAAACCAACGTCTATCTTTCCTCGCATTATATTTTCTCCTACAGCAAGCTTCTATATGTTTCATCTACCTTGCATTTCTGAGTATATACATTTGCTAATTTTCTTCTTACTTATCTTCTTACTGTATACGATTCTTTCATATTTGCATACATGTTTCTCCTGTTACTTCAGTTACATCTTCAATCTTTAAGTATTCGTATATTGTTTCAGTGCGTCCTAGTGTCTTCTTTTCATGACGTCACTTTACTCTAGTGTGAGTTCCAGTGGTCTATGCAAACATCCATCCACCATGTCAGTGTGAGGGTGTATTCGATATGGTTGTCTGAGTGCATAACGTCTCTCGTATCTTCAATGTGGTATTGGGATGATACTGGGTGTCACACACAGTGCTCTCTTGCTGTTTTTCCAGTAGGAGAGAGGTGAGGGTGCGGGCACTAGAGATGATGTGTACATTCCCCCCTCTGGTACAGTACTCAACCACCTCCTCAATCTTCACCTTTTCTACACACTTTGGTTTCTTCAGAATCCATATCTTTGTCACCCCCTCAGGTCACCTGCATTCTTTATGTGCGCATCCACACTCCAGGTCATATGGCAACACTCCCCAGTTGGTTGACAGAATACCCAACGTCTTACAAAGTTCTTATGATCCTTTGGGTAATAAAACATTGTTCGTGCATGTGCCAGAGTACTTCCTTTCAGTTGCTCACGAATGGTGCTTTCAGTCTGTATGTGTTCACCGGTCTCAGCATTCACATTGATCATTATCTTCATCCCAATAGCTTTTTTTACTGTCTTCTTGCATTGTCCGATGATTATTCTTACAAGACATAATCCTAGCAAACGTAACACTAGCATTGCTCCAAGCAGTTTGAAAGCATTCGCCAACCAGGTTGGAACCCACAAAAACAGGGATGAGAACCAGTCATCCTCTTCAGTCTCATCTACTTCTTCCTCCATCTTCCTATACAGGGTCGACAGCATAGTTTTTGCCTCTGTCAGGGTTCAATTTTCTCCATCATGGTCAGGTAGTATGTGTAACAGAAATGCCCAATATTGCCACACACGCTGCCTTTTAGTGCTGTAATTAAGTCCAACACATACCTGTTCTGGAGGGTCATGAATGAGTCTGATAGCCCTTCATTCTTCTTGAATCACAATAAATCCTTTTATTGTCGTGTTTATTGTTATTAACAGCTCCCCCTGGTTATTTGTAACCACTTGGCCTTCACTGCAGTCTGAATTCCTGGCATGAATATCGCTGTAAATATCATTGCCGTTTTTCTGAATAGTCTATGCTCAGCTATAATGTCATCATAGGGTTTTATTTGTTTTGCTGAGAACTAGTTCTCTCTCTTCAGGCAAAGGAGGTTAAGCAACCTCTTCTTTCATCCATGTGCATCCAGATTTAGAAAGTCTTGAATACTGAGATCACTTTGGGGAATCACTAATGCAGGAACATGTATGACCACAATAGAGCACATTCCTCCCCAATTTATAGGTAACTGGATATAAGCTCTCAATCTGCAAACCCAATAATTGCTCATTAGTACGGCAGTTTCCCCATTCTTTCCTGGTATGTCAATTATCTGTTTACATTCCTTGTATTCTCCAACTTTAATCACACCCCTGTTCCTGAAGCACGCTGGGGCATTCTTTGGTGGCAGTATGGATACAGGTCCTGCTTCATGTTTGACCCATGTTAATAACTTTACATACCAGGCCCATGATTTCAGACATTCATCATTCACTATTTGCACTATCTGCACAGGTGCTGTCATCAATAAGTGTGCATTACAGGATAGCATTCCGTCTTCCTGTCCTGTGCTGGTTGTTTTTTGTCCATATTCTGGCATTTCCCATGCGTCTGCACAACTCAGTCTCTTTTGCTCGACAATCCTTATCTGGTCTCCACTCATACCACTAAGGGAATACATGAGCATTCTACTTATCCAGACTGGGTCTTTTTCCATTTGCTGTGTTTTTATCTATTCATCTTCATATGGAAATATCTTCCTCGACCTCCATCTTGGGGTTGCCCATTTTCCTTCAAAACGTAATTTGTTTCGAAATATCAGGGAAAATATTACTTGTGTTTTTATTAGGGATAAAAAGAGATGCCTCATTGCTCAATACTTCATCTGCATTATTAATCATTATTTGATGTACTGCCATAATAATAAGACAAATCATTGTACAAAATGTGGTTGCAAAAGTATTCCAAAGAACGCATCAATCTTTCTGTTGGCAGTGATTCTCTTACAACTTTGAAAACTCCCATTCTTTAATTCAATGTGTAATGTTTGTTCCTTTTAAAAAACACACTTTTTTATTTTAGAAATTGCAAAATTATCACAATGATGATCCTGAAAATAATAGGACTGGTTTTAGGATTTCCAAAGAATGTTACAACATTAACGTGTCATATTATTAAAGCTGGGTAAGACTGAAGGATGTAAGTGAAAACAGCATACAAGAATGTGTCCAACATTATTGTTATTGGTAGCAAAACATGTTGTGAGCTCTTCTACTTTGTATTTAATCACCAACACATTGGGCCTCATTACAACCCAGGCGGTAGAGTGATAACGGCGCCGGTCAAGCTGCCGGCGCCGTTATCACTCTATCGCCTCATTACAAGGTCTGCTAGCGGGTCCCGCTAAGGACGTCTGGTCAGACCAGCCGTCCTTAGCGGGACCTGCTATCAGGCAAGGATGCTAAAAACGGGCCTGTCATTAAAGGGACCGTTATTAGCATCCTCCCCATTCCCATTGAGACCTATGGGGGCTCAATGGGAATGGGGATGTACCGGGTCCGGGTCCCACGAAAGTGATTTACCGGGCCCTCCAAGGTCGGAATGGCCCGGTAAGTCCCATTTTGCGGGACCCAGACCCGGACCCAGGTTTGGGGGTAGCCATGTGTTGTGTTTTACTTACTCTGGTCTTTCCCTGTTATGTATGTATGAGCCCTGATGGAATGTTAGTGTGGAATGTTATGGATGAACTGTGTCTGTGTGTTCCACAAAGAGTTGGGGCCTGAGCTTAGATGATGAGGGGGCCGGTGGATGTCTCTCCCTGCTATATACTTAACTTAATTATAACTTGTGTACTTACCTTCTGTGTTAACCTAGTAAACGTTTGAACCCAAGTAAATAGACTCCCTGCATTTATTCTATATGAACATTAAACTTAACATTGGCGACGAGGATCTTGGGAAAGTACACCAAAGGAAGGAGTAACACGCAACAGAAAGAAAAGGAAAACGGAGCAGAAAAAGGGACAGAAAGTAGAAGAGTTCCATAGGAGACATCCACCGGCCACCCCTGGCCTTAAGGTGAGCATGCCCCTTTGCCAGAGCTGGCAATATTCTGCGCCAAAGTTTGTTTTGTGGGCTGGCTTGCACCTTGAGGGGCAGTGAACCTCAGAGGGCCCGTGTTCCTGGGAAGGAGGCGCTGTCGAGGATGGACGTGGCGCGGATGCTTTCCCCTGAGGGAGCGCCGTTTAATGAGTGTGCACTCTGGGATAGTGATTGTCCCCTCGACCTGGATGGAGAGCCGCTCTGGAGAGCGCCTGTGCACCGATGGCCAGAGGTGCACAGCATGTGGCGATCCCGGCGCCCAGTTTGTGAAATAATGCTGGGCGGCCGGTGCTCTCCTTACATGGAGCAGGGTGTCTATGGACGGAAACTTACCTCCTTACTCGCTGCCTTGATGTTAGGCCGCGGAGCGTGCGGTCCGGGGGGCCGCGCTGTTGATCCTGTCCCAGCGGCGCTGAGGTGGTCCCTCTCTGCTTCCTCATCGATGCAGCTTTTGGATGACGGTTGGGCCGGAGCTCTCCGTCCATGCCCGCTCTCTCAGGCATAATGGTGACGTCAGCTGGATGCTGTGGGAGTTGGCGATTGTGCCTCTAGTGGAATGTTTTCTCCAGCATTCCAGGACCCGGCAGCGCTTTGAGCGCGGCGAACAGTGTTACAAACATTAGAAAAAAGAACCTTCTAACGTGAAACCAACGTGCCCTATTTCCGGGTCTGGAGGAGTTTTGCAGTGTATACGGGCCATGTTTATGGATGTGAAGGAGCGTTGCAGCGGATGAGGAGCTCGCTGAAAAGAACGTGGCAACTTGCATTGGATTTCAGATGCCAATATTTGGATTAATGACAAGAGTAAAATGGATCAGAGTTTTTTTTTTTCCGTTTCGTGTTAATTGTAAAGGTACTGCAATATGGAACAACGGAGCCAGCCATCAAAGTGGACCCTTTGTTTTCTTTCGTTTTAACCAAAACAACATCGGCTTTTACCGTTTTGGTGATGCAAGGTACTTTTCATGTTTATTTTGGTGGCGCTCAAAGTGTTCTGACATCAGTAAAGGTGGTGAAGCTGCTTGTGAGGAAAAGACCACAAATGTGGTGATTTACATTACATTATTTTCTGTGGGTGGTTGGCTGCAATGCGGCGCAGTCTACTGTCAGTTTGGTGTTTTATTTATTTATTTTTTCTCATTTCAAATCGCCCGATGTCATATGAAGGATGATGAGATAGTGGAGAAAAGCTTGGTAGGAAGGGTGTTATCTAATACCCATTCATTGTCTAAGTGCTGCATTTTTTTTTCGCATTTCGACAATTTCAGAGAGGCTCTGCTGATGGGGTTTTTGGTTATTCTGGTTAATAAGAAATGTTGATGTATACTTACACTAAACCGTAAATGGGGCATTTAGATTGCAAAAGGATTAAAATTGTCATGTGAGGTCTGGTAGAGAATTTCGTTACAAAAAAATGTTGCTATGAATTTCAGGGTTGGGTGACTGTGAGAGGTTGGATGTTATGGTTGTCGTGGCCTCTGTTTCAGTTTCTCATGTGTGACATAATGTGTTGCATTATGTATGTTATTTTGGCTAACCACATTTTCATTCACAGGTTCATCAAACACAAAGGACTTTGTAGGGTAAAGATTATGGACTCGATAGTAGTGTTGAACTCTCGCTTACCATTCTTGTACTCTCAATTTATCTTTGCTTGTTTTGTAAGAGACGTGTGATGAGGAAGTGTATGTGGTGGCAGTAACTAACATTTTTGGCACCTATGGTGGTGTAGGTTTGAATACCTGAATGAGCATATGGTTGCTCAGTTGTGGCACCTATTGTGGTGTAGGTTTGAATACCTGAGTGAGCAGATGATTGCTCAGTTTTGGCACCTATGGTGGTGTAGGTTTGAATACCTTAATGAGCATATGGTTGCTCAGTGATGGCACCTATTGTGGTGTGGGTTTGAATACCTGAATGAGCAGATGGTTGCTCGGTTTTGGCACCTATGGTGGTGTAGGTTTGAATACCTTAATGAGCATATGGTTGCTCAGTGGTGGCACCTATTGTGGTGTGGGTTTGAATACCTGAATGAGCATATGGTTGCTCAGTTTTTGGTACCTATGGTAGAGTGGGTTAAAACCAATAGAGCATATGGTTGCTCCAGTATTGTACCGACTTTTGGTTGGTGTCATACGCAGTGGTAGGTGGTGCCGATATTATTATTATTTGGTGCCACAAAGTGATTTGTAAGTGTTGCTTTAGGCGGTCAGTGGGGTAGAACCCTGTTTGTTTGTGTGTTGGCACAACCAGTTGATGGCGGATGATGAAGTAGGGTACAGTAGTGATGTAAAATGAGTAAGAATTGCGTTAGATGGTGGGCTGGTCCCCGAGTGTTAGTTCCATAATAGGCCTGTTATGGTACTGGTGATAGTTCAGGAGTGGTGTGGCTTCATGTAGCTACTGCAAGGGTCTCTGTAAGGTAATAGTTTGGTTGTTTGGATGGGCACATTTTAGGAGGATGTTTGTGGATTGTTTTCTCTAAGTGTTTAACCCCAAATTGCATAGTCTCACCACCCCCTATATTTCCATCGTTCCATTGTTATGTAAGGGGGGAGATGTGTTGTGTTTTACTTACTCTGGTCTTTCCCTGTTATGTATGTATGAGCCCTGATGGAATGTTAGTGTGGAATGTTATGGATGAACTGTGTCTGTGTGTTCCACAAAGAGTTGGGGCCTGAGCTTAGATGATGAGGGGGCCGGTGGATGTCTCTCCCTGCTATATACTTAACTTAATTATAACTTGTGTACTTACCTTCTGTGTTAACCTAGTAAACGTTTGAACCCAAGTAAATAGACTCCCTGCATTTATTCTATATGAACATTAAACTTAACACCATGCCCTTATTAAGGGCATGGCTACCTCCAAACTCATAATGAGGCCCTTTGTCTCTTTTGCCTATCTAACATAGTTCTGAAACTGCTGCAAACGTTGTTAGTCCTTTCCCCTTAGATTTGGGAACTTTTAAAGTTTCAAAGTGTCTTTATTTCAATAAGTCTTTGTTTTGGCTCTTGGTAGCAAAACTTGTCATCATCTGAGGAGCTTCTTCTCTTGCTTCACTGTCAATGGGTGCTGGAGGGGTCAGGGTCTCTCCTTTATATGTCTTTGTGTCATTCAGTGGCAGCCAGGCTCTTCTTCCTACAACGTTTACTGCGGTGAGTGTGACCCCCTCTACTAGGTACGGTCCTTCAAAGCGGGGCTTGTTCCAAGGGCGTACTGAACATCTTACAAGCATTTGGTCCCCTGGATGCAAACTAGGCAAGTCACTAGGATGAACTGTTTGGCTGTCTTCTTCAATCTTCTTTGACCATTCCCTCCAATTTTTCATCTGTTGAGAAATAAAAGAAAGAGTAGCGGTCATATTTGTTAAATAATAATGCATCTCATCAACTAATGTTTTTGCTACACTGTGGGCATCTGTTCCTATTTGAGTTGGAGGAGCAAGAGGTACTCTCATGCAGCGGTCAGTCACCAACTCATGAGGAGCCAGATGGTGTTCTTAGCCAGGCTGATTCCTAAGTGCAAATAATGCAAGGGATAGGCAATTCAGCCATCCCTTCTTCAAAGTTATCTTGATTTTAGCTATCCTTTGTTTAAGTAGCCCATTTAATCTCTCGCAGACACCATTCGCCTGTGGGTGCTAGGTAGATGAAAATGTGTGCTGTATGCCTAATAAAAGACTGACCTGTTCAAATAACGGCCCATTATCAGACCACAGGACTTCGCACACACCCCATGTAGGAAACACCTCACATACAAGAAACTTGGCAGCACATGTGGCATCAGGGTACATACATGGACCTGCCTCAATCATCTGGAAAAAAGACATACTACCACTAACATATACCTATAACAGCATGTTTGCAACATATCCACGTAATCTATATGTAGATGCAAAAAAGGACCATTATGTCTGTGAATTGCTCCCCTCACTGTTCTCAATGTTTGCTCTGCTGTGAACCTCTGGCATATAATCACAATAAACTGTGCCACATATTCTAATACATTTGGTGAGAACCAGTCGTCTGCGATCATGGCAGCAAGATTCTCTCTAATTGTGTGTGCAGGGTAGTGAAGTTGCTCCAGTGCCACCTTCCATAATGCTTGAGGCATAACTAGTATTCCAGTGCTATCCTGTCTCCATATAGTCTCAGTGGGGGATAAAGAACACCTCTGTCTCTTCCATAGGTCCTGCTCTCCTTGAGGTGCACAACCTTGTAACTCAATTAACTGTGCAATGGATAACATATTAAAATCTTCCTTTACCATCATACATCGCCCTGACATTTGCTTAACACTTTCTACTTCAACATGCTGCCCTTTTGGCTTCAACATCTGCAGCTGTGTTACCACGATAAATCATGTCTGCCTTTCTAGCATGCACATTTCACCACGGCAGTAGCCAATGGGATCTGTTGTGCCTTAATGAGTTTTCCCAATAGGGACGCATGTTGCACTCGTGTGCCGTCTTTGTGGCGGAAGACCCTCCTTTTCCAGCGTGGCAATCCTGTGTGTACGGTTGATGTTACATAGGCTGACTCAATGTACACTGTCACTTCCTCATCCTCATATCTCTGGAGTGCAGTGATAAGCACCACTACTTCTACAACCTGTGCTGAAAAATGTGATGGCAGTCTTACACTTATCACTACTTCATATTCATCACTCCTGTTTAGCTTCACTACAGTCATTCCCATATGCCTTTCTCCCATTGTTTGCTCAATTTTTGAAGAACCATCAATGAATAGGATGTCCCCCCTCCGAGAAAATGTTCTCTAACATGGGGTTTATCATCATAAAATTCAGTACATGTTTTGCAGTCATGTACATAGTCATCCATTCCCACTGGTTCTGCTATGAATATTGCTGGATTCACTATTCTACATTTAATAATTTTTATAGATGGTTTTGAAATAATTACCACATATCCTGATGCTCTTTGTGTAGTCAATGTACCTTTGGGCTTCTCTAAAATGGCAAATAAGGAATGTTTGACAAAAAACTTCATTAAGCGCCCATGGTAATACTTCCAGCGTTTTCAATCACGAAAGCAGCAGTAGCTAATGCTTGTTCAGAAGGCTAATATCCCTTCATTACTAGGTCTAGAATCCCACTATAATAGGCTATTGTTTTAGGTCCATGTCCTAATGTCCTCTTCTGCATGATGACTGCTGTCATTACTTCTCCATTTGAATGTGAGAATAGATTCAACTCTTTATTTATTTGTTTGTTTTATCGCGTTGGTCACCCGCAGGCATCAGGGCGTAACAAATAGACGCTAGACAATGGGACAAATAAAGACAGGACAGTTGGTGGCCCAGAGTGAGCAAAGCAATTATATGAAGTAATGTCTATATCTCATTTACCTGAAAAGATGGGTTTTTCGTTTTTTTTCAGAGGCTCATGAGGTTGGGCTCAAAATTCAGATTTAGTGGTAAATTGTTCCATTTGTCAGTGGTGACGGTAGGGAAAGCTCTACCTAATCCGTTCATTCTCTTATATGAGGGTACCACAATGTGGCTTGCCCATGGAGACAATTGTGGACCAGAGTCATTGCTTTAAACTGGACCCTGTCTTCTACCTTGAGCCAGTGCAGTTGTTTTCTTGCATTGCTAATGTGTTCTGTTTTGGTTTTCTGCTTAATAATTCTAACCGCATCATTTTGAATGTGTTGGAATTTGGAGATGCATTGCTGACTTGCGACAAGAGTTAGAGCATTTCTTTAGTCAAGACGTGAGAGAATGATTCCTCTGGCTAGGGTGGCACAATTCTCCTCACTTAGGAGCGGTTTAATTGCACTCAGGAGTCTTAGATAATATGAGCAATTCTTGTTCATGTACGATGCCTCAGCATCGATGCTCATAGAGGCCTCAAGGAACACTCCTACGGTCTTGACCTAGCTCATTACTGATATCGGGATATCTTTAATGAGGAAGGATTTGTATTGGGATGTCAGTTTAGCTTGTGCTTGAGTGGATCCAAATACCATTAGCTTAGTTTTATTGTTGTTAAGGCAGAGCCAGGTATGGTCCATCCAAGATTCAATATTATTGTAGATTGTGTTAATGGAGTCACTGTCCTTTCCATAGTTTCCACTCAGCTCCATTACCAAGTGAGTGGCGTCGGCGTAATTGGAGAAATAGACATTATATTGTCAAGGATTTCGCAAAGAAGACATTGATATAGGTTCAAAAGGAGGGGGGAAATATTAGCTCCCTGAGGCACTCCACACAATATGTCCATTACATGGGAAAACTTGTTGCCCCGGTGTACCTTGGATTTCCATTTGGATAGAAAAGACATAAGCCATGCGGGTGCCTGTTCTGAACAATTTGCGACTTTCTCCAAGGCGCGTTGGATCGGGCCATGATCAATAAGGTCAAAGGACATGCTTAAGTCAAGGAGGCTGAAGAGTCCTGTCTGCCCTTTATCTACTGTATTAAGCATATGTGTCTGGAGATCTAACAGTGCCATTTCAATACAGTGGGATACTCTGAAGCCAGATTTTCGGTGATACAGGGTCTCATTTTTCTCCACATGGGATTGTAAGTGGCCGGTAGCCACCTTGTCCATCACCTTGAGGACATAGTTGCAGTTGGTTATCAGTCTTAAATTGCTCAGGTCCCTATAATCTACATTAGGTTTCTTCACAAGAGGGGCGACAGTAACAGTCTTAATGCTAGGAGGGACCTCACTGTCCCAGAATGAGGCATTTATTATTTGCGTGAGTAATGGTGCGATGATGTCTGCATTGTCCAATATCATCTTTGGAGGTATGACATTCTCTGCACAAGCTGATGGTTTCATTGTAGCAAGAGTTTTCAGTGTATCATCCACAGTAATCTCTTGGAAGTCAAAGGTTTTAAAATGATTAGATATAACTATGTTAGGTGGCTGGGCAAAAATTAGCTCTGATGTTTGGGCACTTGTGATCTGCTCACAAGCTTTTTTAATCTTATTTTTTTTTAAATACAGTCTGGCCATTATTACAATCTTCTTGTGAAGGAATGAAAGTGATGTTTATGAGTGTGGGATTTTCATTTGATTTTCATATATCAAGCAGTTTAGTTTGCCAAGAGAATGCCTTTCTTGTAGGCCTTTTCAGATTCCTTCCAGCTATCTTTCTTCATTGCAGAGGGTTCTTTTAACCAACTCCTTTCACTTTTCCTTTTTTTAGTGTCGCTAGGTCAGAGTTGAACCATTTTTGGTGTGTGTTATTGGTTCTGATCAGTGTAGCTGTTAATGATCCTTTAGTATCTACTAGATCCTTTAAATGGTTGGAAAAAGTAGACAGTATGGTTTCACACGTGTCCTCTTCCTCCAGTCCTGATTTTGCTGATACGTAGCTCTACATCAGCCCTTGCAATTTTCTGATCATTGTGACTCATTGGGGCCAACCTGTTTAGGATACAGAGGTATCAGGTTAAAGGTTACTCTAAAAAGTTCAGTCCAGATACAGGGTGTTGTGCTGTAGTTACTGGTTTCTAAGTTGTGAGTAACCACCCAATCTAACTGGTGCCCATTAGACATGGTCGGATCAGAATTTGTGACTTGAAAATTAATATTATTAAGTGCTTTTTCAAGCTTTATAGCGTCCTTATCTTTTGCATTTCCTCTCCATTGGTTAAAATTACCCATTACCATGGTGGTGGTATTTGGGCCTTGAAGCGGTTTAAGTTGATAGACTAATTCCATGTTGAAGTCTGTTTTTAGGGGTGAGGGTCTGTAAACAAGGATTATATTTATGTTACTGTTATTGGTTGGAGAATGTTTCAAATGTAGAAACACACAACCAGAACAGGTTGTGGTGGAAGGATATGTATGTAACCTGGTCTCTATGTGTAGCGAACATGGCACCCCTTCAGGACTGCAATGGTGCAAGTGGGTCCAATGTGATCCTGTAACTATGTTTCCATAATACATAGCATACCCAAGTCTTCCTCAGTAATGAGGTCATGAATGCTTTCTGTGTGCTTGCATTTAACAAACTGACTTTAAGTTCTTTAATCCTGTGTTCTTGTTTATTTGTTTGTTGGGAATCATAACTGGCTGTTTTCTTCTTCCTCTTATCTCTTTTTCTTTTTATGTAAGGGCTTGTGTCTTTAAGTCTATCTCCCATGGTGGGTAATTCTCAATATGTCGAATTATGATTGGCTACGTCAGGTTGTGGCCTAGTTTGCTCGAAGGTCTGCAGTGTGATCTGCTTAGCAGCTTCAACAGCCTGCAGACCTCGAAGTTTCAGGAATAATTTTCCTATTCCAGTAATCCCCATTTGTTTGACATCCTTCAGGGATGTCTTGTTAATGTCTGGCACTTTACTGTCTTTGTTATAGTCTAGCATTCCTAAAACAGGGGCTGTACAAATCACACTTTTAATTCTTCAAATCCTTCAGTCATCTCACCTGTCCATGTTATCTTACTTTTGCCTACCTGTGCTTCCTTAAATCCTTTTAAAAGTGGTTGAATATTTTTACTGTAAACTAAAACCCAGGCCCTCCAATAATGACATAGGCCTAGAAATTTTGCATTTCACTCACTGTTTCAGTGTTGGAGTTTGCATGATTGCTTCTGCTCTCTCAGGTGTCACTTTCTTGCTGCTTGAGAGATTAGCTGTCCTATATACAGGACCCCGTCCCGACAATATTTTAATTTCTCTTTGTCTACTTTTTATCCTTTCGCTGCTAGTATGGTCATGAGATGAACCAAGTTGTTTATGCACTTTTCTTCTGTTTTGCTGCACCCTAGTAAATAATCTACATACTGTCGGGGTGATTCTCCCGGGGCCGGCAGAGCCGTCTGCGGACCTCCGGGGTGGGGAGGCCTCAACTCCTCCCGTGTCCCCAAAAGGAGTATGCGACACACACAAGAAGCAAGGCTGTACTGCAGTTTATTATAATAACCGCAGGGATGAGTCTCGGTTCGTATGCATCCGATGGGACTCTCACTCGTAGTGGGGCTCGCAGGCCCTTTTTACTGCAGTATGACGCGCTACTCGCGTCACCTGGGAAAGTTAGCACAAAACCTATCGCCACTCTGGATTGGTTCCCCGAGTGGTAGGGTTAGTATAGGTAACATATGGAAAGAAATATAAGTGGATGAGGATGGGTCAGGTGGTACGCTTGGTTTGTCCCTTGCAGTTGTTACTTTAGAATAGTTACAGAGGGACCCTTGGTGATTGGCTAAGAGTAATGGCATCAGTAATAAGTCCCCCTGTATTCTGATTGCTTATGCCGCGAGCCCCCAAGCCTGGGACCATTGCCGTTCCCAGCTCGAGGTGTACCTGTCGTTAGCAACAATGTGCAACTATGTGTTTGTGCAGACAATGGACAGATCCGCTCATGGGCTTGTAGACAGGTCTTTCCCATCGCTCTAGGTGTCCATCTTGCTGCTTCGTTGCTGCAACCTCTGTCCCAGATGTGGGACCCTGGTGGCTTCCTGTCTCGTGAGCTTGGCACCTTGTCAGTTCGGCTTAATCATGTGTGGAGAGACCGTAGCTGGAGCAGAATTATGAGCATTAGATTTGTATTTCGTCTCTGAGGGCTTGGCACTTACAGGTGTAACCTTGGCGCTGGGCTTGCGGCATGCGAGTTACAACATCGTGGCCTTGGCTGTGAGCTTTCGCTGGGGGCTCGACCTGCATGGTCAGTACTTGTACTCTTGTTCTGAGAGGATTTTCATTGCGAGGCTCCTGCCTGGGGACTCTTGCTTGCGGCCTACTCGGACCTAGTTCATGGGTGGCGGTACATAATCCATAGAATGGAGATCGCGGGGCGACAAAGTGTCACACGCAGCATTAGATATACATGGTGGTGTTGTCATAGGGATGAGTGGCGGAAGAAGCGTCAGCAAGCATGTACACAAGCTCTTCGGTGTCTTGCGTTTCTGCGGTGCTGTAAAAAGGCCTATGTAAAAAAAGAATAACAACAATGCACGTCAGTGGGTGTGTCAGTCACCTACGTCATAGCACTGAGTATGTTCTTCGTGTAGGTCGGTGTGTGAGTGACCAGTGTGCATGGTGGCACGTGTGTTCTCATCTGTTGGCTATGTTGTTATGGCATCTCTAACGATGTGGATACTTGTGGCTGTTCTTCTTAGTCGAGCTCATCCCTGTCGCAGGCATCGGCTTGAGCTTGGCATGCTGGTTGGCATGCTCCTCTTACGTGTAAGTTTCTGAACCAGGGTATTTTATCATCTGGTAAATAGACAAACTCGTCTCGTGGGGGGTGTCTGGGCCGTGGTCCTCTAGGCCATGGTCTGGATGAGATTGGGGGGAGGGTCTTGTCCCATTCTCCCACTTCAGTCTCCCCTCTGGTCGACTTGTCGACCACAAACTCATCCTTTTCCTTATCTCCTTTCACTCTCCATACTTTAGTTTTTCCAGCCAAGTGCCCATAGTGGTTGACATGATCTTGAAATGAGCAGTACATGTAAACGCAGCCGCCACCAGGTTTGCAGTGTACCCATCTTCCAACATAACTCCTTGGGTTTCTTGGGTTTTCCACCTTCACAGATGGCAGATCGATATGGTTGTCAAGGATCTGTTTGCACAGCCTCTCTCTTTCCTTTATTATCATGTCGGTGTGCTTTCCATCATCAGCTGGCAGTAAGGCGTGCATGCCTACCATCTCCATTATTTCGTCTGTTGTACATGCTTTTGTAGCTTTCCAAAACGTTATTACAATCAACACAGCTGCAGCCAATATTATGCATCCTACTATTATCTTCAGCCCATCTGATAGCCATGAAGGCATCCATGACCATAGGAACGAAAACCAGCTGCCGTCTTTCTCTACTCCTTTACTTTCTTCCACCATTTTGGAGTGCATCAGGGCAAGTTGTGATACTGCTTCGGTAAGTGTTCCATTGTCTGCGTCATTAGCAGGTATGAATGTGCAACATGGTTGCCCTCCTTCCATTGCAATGGTGCAAGTGGGTCCAATGGGATCCTGTAACTATGTTTCCATAATACATAGCATACCCAAGTCTTCCTCAGTAATGAGGTCATGAATGCTTTCTGTGTGCTTGCATTTAACAAACTGACTTTAAGTTCTTTAATCCTGTGTTCTTGTTTATTTTTATTTTGTTGGGAATCATAACTGGCTGTTTTCTTCTTCCTCTTATCTCTTTTTCTTTTTATGTAAGGGCTTGTGTCTTTAAGGCTATCTCCCATGGTGGGTAATTCTCAATATGTCGAATTATGATTGGCTATGTCAGGTTGTGGCCTAGTTTGCTCGAAGGTCTGCAGTGTGATCTGCTTAGCAGCTTCAACAGCCTGCAGACCTCGAAGTTTCAGGAATAATTTTCCTATTCCAGTAATCCCCATTTGTTTGACATCCTTCAGGGATGTCTTGTTAATGTCTGGCACTTTATTGTCTTTGTTATAGTCTAGCATTCCTAAAACAGGGGCTGTGCAATTCACACTTTTAATTCTTCAAATCCTTCAGTCATCTCACCTGTCCATGTTATCTTACTTTTGCCTACCTGTGCTTCCTTAAATCCTTTTAAAAGTGGTTGAATATTTTTACTGTAATCTAAAACCCAGGCCCTCCAATAATGACATAGGCCTAGACATTTTGCATTTCACTCACTGTTTCAGTGTTGGAGTTTGCATGATTGCTTCTGCTCTCTCAGGTGTCACTTTCTTGCTCCTTGAGAGATTAGCTGTCCTATATACAGGACCCCTTCCTGACAATATTGTAATTTCTCTTTGTCTACTTTTTATCCTTTCGCTGCTAGTATGGTCATGAGATGAACCAAGTTGTTTATGCACATTTCTTCTGTTTTGCTGCACCCTAGTAAATCATCTACATACTGTCGGGGTGATTCTCCCGGGGCCGGCAAAGCCGTCTGCGGACCTCCGGGCTGGGGAGGCCTCAACTCCTCCCGTGTCCCCAAAAGGAGTATGCGACACACACAAGAAGCAAGGCTGTACTGCAGTTTATTATAATAACCGCAGGGATGAGTCTCGGTTCGTATGCATCCGATGGGACTCTCACTCGTATTGGGGCTCGCAGGCCCTTTTTACTGCAGTATGACGCGCTACTCGCATCACCTGGGAAAGTTAGCACAAAACCTATCGCCACTCTGGATTGGTTCCCCGAGTGGTAGGGTTAGTATAGGTAACATATGGAAAGAAATATAAGTGGATGAGGATGGGTCAGGTGGTACGCTTGGTTTGTCCCTTGCAGTTGTTACTTTAGAATAGTTACAGAGGGACCCTTGGTGATTGGCTAAGAGTAATGGCGTCAGTAATAAGTCCCCCTGTATTCTGATTGCTTCTCCCGCGAGCCTCCAAGCCTGGGACCATTGCCGTTCCCAGCTCGAGGTGTACCTGTCGTTAGCAACAATGTGCAACTATGTGTTTGTGCAGACAATGGACAGATCCGCTCATGGGCTTGTAGACAGGTCTTTCCCATCGCTCTAGGTGTCCATCTTGCTGCTTCGTTGCTGCAACCTCTGTCCCAGACGTGGGACCCTGGTGGCTTCCTGTCTCGTGAGCTTGGCACCTTGTCAGTTCGGCTTAATCATGTGTGGAGAGACCGTAGCTGGAGCAGAATTATGAGCATTAGATTTGTATTTCGTCTCTGAGGGCTTGGCACTTACAGGTGTAACCTTGGCGCTGGGCTTGCGGCATGCGAGTTACAACATCGTGGCCTTGGCTGTGAGCTTTCGCTGGGGGCTGGACCGCCATGGTCAGTACTTGTACTCTTGTTCTGAGAGGATTTTCATTGCGAGGCTCCTGCCTGGGGACTCTTGCTTGCGGCCTACTCGGACCTAGTTCATGGGTGGCGGTACATAATCCATAGCATGGAGATCGCGGGGCGACAAAGTGTCACACGCAGCATTAGATATACATGGTGGTGTTGTCATAGGGATGAGTGGCGGAAGAAGCGTCTGCAAGCATGTACACGAGCTCTTCGGTGTCTTGCGTTTCTGCGGTGCTGTAAAAAGGCCTATGTAAAAAAAGAATAACAACAATGCACGTCAGTGGGTGTGTCAGTCACCTACGTCATAGCACTGAGTATGTTCTTCGTGTAGGTCGGTGTGTGAGTAGCCAGTGTGCATGGTGGCACGTGTGTTCTCATCTGTTGGCTATGTTGTTATGGCATCTCTAACGATATGGATACTTGTGGCTGTTCTTCTTAGTCGAGCTCATCCCTGTCGCAGGCGTCGGCTTGAGCTTGGCATGCTGGTTGGCATGCTCCTCTTACGTGTAAGTTTCTGAACCAGGGTATTTTATCATCTGGTAAATAGACAAACTCGTCTCATGGGAGGTGTCTGGGCCGTGGTCCTCTAGGCCATGGTCTGGATGAGATTGGGGGGAGGGTCTTGTCCCATTCTCCCACTTCAGTCTCCCCTCTGGTCGACTTGTCGACCACAAACTCATCCTTTTCCTTATCTCCTTTCACTCTCCATACTTTAGTTTTTCCAGCCAAGTGCCCATAGTGGTTGACATGATCTTGAAATGAGCAGTACATGTAAACGCAGCCGCCACCAGGTTTGCAGTGTACCCATCTTCCAACATAACTCCTTGGGTTTCTTGGGTTTTCCACCTTCACAGATGGCAGATCGATATGGTTGTCAAGGATCTGTTTGCACAGCCTCTCTCTTTCCTTTATTATCATGTCGGTGTGCTTTCCATCATCAGCTGGCAGTAAGGCGTGCATGCCTACCATCTCCATTATTTCGTCTGTTGTACATGCTTTTGTAGCTTTCCAAAACGTTATTACAATCAACACAGCTGCAGCCAATATTATGCATCCTACTATTATCTTCAGCCCATCTGATAGCCATGAAGGCATCCATGACCATAGGAACGAAAACCAGCTGCCGTCTTTCTCTACTCCTTTACTTTCTTCCACCATTTTGGAGTGCATCAGGGCAAGTTGTGATACTGCTTCAGTAAGTGTTCCATTGTCTGCGTCATTAGCAGGTATGAATGTGCAACATGGTTGCCCTATTTTTGCACAAACTCCTCCTTCCATTGCAATGGTGCAAGTGGGTCCAATGGGATCCTGTAACTATGTTTCCATAATACATAGCATACCCAAGTCTTCCTCAGTAATGAGGTCATGAATGCTTTCTGAGTGCTTGCATTTAACAAACTGACTTTAAGTTCTTTAATCCTGTGTTCTTGTTTATTTGTTTGTTGGGAATCATAAATGGCTGTTTTCTTCTTCCTCTTATCTCTTTTTCTTTTTATGTAAGGGCTTGTGTCTTTAAGGCTATCTCCCATGGTGGGTAATTCTCAATATGTCGAATTATGATTGGCTACGTCAGGTTGGCCTAGTTTGCTCGAAGGTCTGCAGTGTGATCTACTTAGCAGCTTCAACAGCCTGCAGACCTCGAAGTTTCAGGAATAATTTTCCTATTCCAGTAATCCCCATTTGTTTGACATCCTTCAGGGATGTCTTGTTAATGTCTGGCACTTTATTGTCTTTGTTATAGTCTAGCATTCCTAAAACAGGGGCTGTACAAATCACACTTTTAATTCTTCAAATCCTTCAGTCATCTCACCTGTCCATGTTATCTTACTTTTGCCTACCTGTGCTTCCTTAAATCCTTTTAAAAGTGGTTGAATATTTTTACTGTAATCTAAAACCCAGGCCCTCCAATAATGACATAGGCCTAGACATTTTGCATTTCACTCACTGTTTCAGTGTTGGAGTTTGCATGATTGCTTCTGCTCTCTCAGGTGTCACTTTCTTGCTCCTTGAGAGATTAGCTGTCCTATATACAGGACCCCTTCCTGACAATATTGTAATTTCTCTTTGTCTACTTTTTATCCTTTCGCTGCTAGTATGGTCATGAGATGAACCAAGTTGTTTATGCACGTTTCTTCTGTTTTGCTGCACCCTAGTAAATCATCTACATACTGTCGGGGTGATTCTCCCGGGGCCGGCAGAGCCGCCTGTGGACCTCCGGGCTGGGGAGGTCTCAACTCCTCCCGTATCCCCAAAAGGAGTATGCGACACACACAAGAAGCAAGGCTGTACTGCAGTTTATTATAATAACCGCAGGGATGAGTCTCGGTTCGTATGCATCCGATGGGACTCTCACTCGTAGTGGGGCTCGCAGGTGTGATGCTGGAAATGCATCAGAGGGACAGGGCCTCTGAATCCTTGTCCTTTACTGCTTTTTATCGTGTGTTCTGTCGTGTTTTCTGCCCAGGAGTCCATGTGGGACTCCTGGCAGTGCAGCTCTCTCTTTTGGTTTGGTGAACAGACCAATGGGATACCCTTATGGCACCCATGGGTAGAGGTACAATCCTGTGCCCCTAGTGTATGTTTTGGGGCACCTGTGGGTGGCCCACAGAGCAGGGTATGGGCTGGTGGCAGCTCCATGCTGAATTTGACAGGTGCTCTGGGTGTCCTCCATTTTGGGATACCCAGGCCCTGCCATTTGGATCAGTTGATTCCTGATAGGAAACAAGATGGCTCCTGTGGCCTCTTGATTTCTATTGCCTGTTACCTTGTTTTCCCAAAGTCCTGGGAAGCCCTGACTCTGTCCCTTCCCCCTGACTGGCTGTTGGGTGGAAGTTCCATATATGGTGTTGTTGTGAAGGCCCAGCTAGACTGACTGGAGCCTTCCCAGTGACTGTATGTTGTGGGTACCTCCTGTGGGTGGGACCTGGGTGAATGGAGTGTGTGACCAATATACACTCCTTGTTGTGGTTGTCTGGTTTCTGGCATGAGAGACAAAGACTGAGACAGCCCTGCCCGAAACTGGCCTGAATGCAGTGTGTAGTGTTGAATGGCTGGGTACTTGTCCCAATCCACATTTCTTGTTGTGAGTGTCTGAAAGGGAGGAGTGTGGCCTGAATGCACTGTGTGCCTGATTGGCTGACTGACTGCATGAATGCCCTTCTGTATGATTGGCTGCTGAGTGTGTGCCAGCAGTGTGGATGAGAGACAGAATAGTATATCTGGGGACCTCTCACCACTGGTAATTGTTCAGAAGCGTTCAGAAGCTGAGTCTCCACTCTAAGAGTAACTGGAACTGCTGATCCTCGACGCCCAGCTGGAAGAAGAAGACTTGCTGTTGCACTTGCTTCGACCAATCTGAAAGCTGCCGAATTCGTCGAGGCATGACCCGAGTAAGGCGCCCTCTTCCCATGCTCCGAGGGATCATCGAGCACCGCTACATCTTCGCCGAAGCGCCCTGGAAGTCAGACCCTCGAAAGGCTGCCGACCCAAGACGGGACCGCCGAGGAGATCGAAGTGAAGCACCCGGACATCGCCGCCATCGAAGTCCATTGCCGTCGACCAGGGTTCGCAGGTCTGTGTAACCGCTGGAGGCCCGTCGAAGTTGTGTTGCCCAGCCGTGGGAACCACTTGACGCCGTGCCGCTGACGACCGGAGCCGTCCGCTCCTTGCCTAAGAACATTTGAATCGAAGGACTCCCTCGTCCGCACCGTCGACCGCTTTATCCTGCCGGAGAAAGTCGAGGACGACCAACGCGCCGACGAGAAACCTGCCGGTGGGCCCCCGTCTTCACAATCTTTGCAGTCCAGAACAATTGTCATCGAGGTGCCCCGCACGCCTCTGCCTTGCAGGACGCCAACGCTCCGTCGTCGACGAGCACCGCTTGGATCGAAGCTGCCACCTCATCGACGCCGTTCTACCCTGTTTGTTGTCGGACGTTCGACGCCCCGTGTCTCCCGCTTGAAAGGGAAGGCATTCAAGAAGGGCCGTCGATTCCCCGACGCCGAACGCCGAGTTCCTCGATGGACGTTCGACGCCCTGTGTCTCCCGCTTGAAAGGGAAGGCATTCAAGAAGGGCCGTCGATTCCCCGCCGCCGAACGTCGAGTTCCTCGACGCTTCTCGATGCCTCTCGACGATCCGTGACTCCCGCTTGAAAGGGGGTCGCTCAAGAAGGATCTGTCGACGCCTCTTCGAAGAACTCGACTCCACCAGGTACATTGGGGGGGTAAAAACATTATAGGAGGGAATAAGACTTGCAGAACAATATATGGACTGGGCTTGTGCTATATCTTTATTTTACAGGTTGCCCAGGTGGGGGGATCTCCACACAGAACTGTGTCTAGTGGTAGGGGCCAGTAGCCTGCCTACTGCTCAACCATCTTATTTTCTCTCCTCTCTCTATTGCTGGTTTCACTCTATTGATCTGTGTGACATTGTTACAGTATTGTTGATGCACTTTAATGAGATCTAATACAAAGGGTGGTACCACTTTAGAATTGTATATATTTGCCATTGTTGATTTTCCTAAGTACAAAGTGAGTTATTATGATAAGTGTACATAACCTTAAATATTGATTATATAAAGACTGTGTTCTAACCAATACAGTGTGTGGACATTCCTTTGTGGGGGCTTGGGGACTACACTGTACTTAAGAACCAGCCTGCATCACCTCCTGAGAAGCTAGGCCTTGATTGCTCGACCATAGCTACCGAATAGAGAATCCAGGCTGGGGTCCTCTGTGCCTCCCCTCTACCATATAGAGAGCAGAAGTACAGACCACCCCCTACCAGTTTACACTGGTGGCAGCGGTGGGATGCTTATGGTTTTAAGAATCAGTATATATCCATGCCACTTACAAAATATCTGCACTTTATTAAATTAAGGTTTAGTTGTGTACAAGATAACTGCATTACAAACAATGGAGTGTATTGCAAATAGCAAATTGACTCGGATGAGCTTGGAGTCTCTCCAGAGTGCTTGTGAAGCCAGGGAGTTAGACTTTGTGGATAAGTCTAGGGCTGAGCTGATAGCTGCCCTGGTGGACTACCAGACTGATGGTGAAACTCTTGATGAGGGGGGGAATGCAACCAATGAGGACTCTGCCCCTGGGGTTTCTGCTGAATCTGTTTCTGGGAATGCTGCCATTCCTGCTGCCTCTGTTCCAAACCCCAGCAATTCCTTGGAGCTTGAGTTATTAAGGATGAAATTGGCCTTTGAATACTGCAAGTTGGAAATAGATGCTGAACTTAAGAAAGAGGAGTTGGCTCAACAAGTGGAGCTCAAGAATAGGGATCTTGAACTCAGAAATAAGGACCTTGAACTCAAGAGCCAGGACACTGAATGTCAGAGAATCCAGCTAGAGAAAGCTAGTTTGGAGACTTCAACTAAAACCAGTGAGACTGTCAGGTCCCCAGCCACCAAGTTTATGAAAGATTTGGTTGGTGTATTTGTGGAGGGTTCAGATATCCTCCAATGGATTGAAGCGTTTGAAATGGCTTGTGCGATTCATGATGTTGATAAAAGAGATTGGGCTAAGTGTTTGTTAAGCAGAGTGCCTCAAACTGGATATGACTGTATTCTGAAGCTGAGTGTGGAAGAAAGGGGTCAGTATGAGTGTATGAAGTCTGCTTTGATTGCCAAGTTTGGCAAGACACCTACCCAATACCTTAAAAGGTTCAGGGATTTTAAGAAAAGAGAGAATGTGTCTTGGGTTGACTGGGTGAGTGCTGCGCACATGAACATGATGGGATGGATTGATGGATACAAGGTTAAGACTTTTGTTGAATTGTCCCACCTCTTGTTTTTTGAGCATTTTTCTGAAGCCTGTTCACCAGAGCTGCGTCAGTATGTGGCTGACCAGAACATTTTGGACCCCTTTAAACTGGCTTGGTTGGCTGACAAGTGGGTCTCCCACCGGGTGTCCCCTAAGGACTCCAGTGGGAAGGACAAGGACAAAGAAAAGGGGGCCTCTCAGAAAGCTGAGGAGTCCCACAAGCAGTCACAGCCGGGTAAACCTAAACCTTCCTCTCCCAAGACCCAAAAATCTAGTGGGGATAAGTCATCTGTGGGTGGGAATAAGAGTAGTGGTCCACCTGCTGCAAAGCAGGCTCCCAGTGGATCCAGTACCGTACCCCGCACTCCTGGCACTTGTTGGGACTGTGGGGCTCTGGATCACAGAAGGGGTGACTCCAAGTGTAAAAGTAAGGCACTTGGAGTACAGGCTGTCAGCCTGACCTACCCTTACCCCGTGTCTGAGGTGGAGGCCACTGTCCTCCCCTCCTCTACCGGGATCACATTTGGTGCTCCGGTAGAGATTTCCTTAGTGTCCCTTGGGGCCTGGGACCAGTATGCAGAAGTACTGGAGACTATCCCACAGAACACCCGTAGGTTTTTGAGAAGTGTCCTCTTGAATGGCCAGCCTTCTACTGGTTTGAGAGACACGGGGGCAAGCATGACAGTGGTGGACAGGACCCTGCTCAAGCCAGAGGACTATGTAGGCGCTCCTCTGAGAACCACCAGGTTAGCTGGTGGGCCTCCCAAATTATCGCCTGTAGCCTTAGTCACACTCATGATTGGAGACAAGACAGCAAAGCTTCCTGTCCTGGTTCAGGACAATGTCCCTGCTAACATTCTGTTAGGAAATTATCTAGTAGAGTTGGGGTTGATCTCGGATGGTCTTCCCATGACTGCTGCTGCAGTCACTAGGTCACAGGTGACACCGGGTCTGGCTGTGAGTCAGGTACCCGAGCCAAAGGCGAGGCCTAAGGCAAGAAGAAGGAAGACCAAGAAGGCCACCTCTGTGGAGGGAACACCTTCTCTTCCTGCTGTTCCCACAGCACCCATTGGGATCCATGCTCCGGCCGGGCTGGGTCCAGTGGAAAACCCAAACTCAACTCCTGTGGGAGAAGAGACAGAAGACTCTCCTGTGGGAGAGGTTCTCAACCCGGAAGATCATCCCGACCTTCAATGCTTGTTAGCTGAAGGGGGACCCTCCCGGGCAGACTTCTATAAGGGACAGAGAGAGTGCCACTCTCTCGAGGGACTGAGGAAACAGGCCCTGTCCCAGGCACAAGGAGAAGTGCCTAGGACATTCCGGATTTATTGGGAGGGTGAGCTCCTTGTTAGTGAGCCCACTAAGCCTGAACCTGGTGCCCTCAAGAGGTTGGTGGTACCCCAGGTTTACAGGCCCTTCCTACTGCAGTTGGCGCATGAGGTGCCCTTGGCTGGTCATCTTGGGACCAAGAAGACTAAGCAGAGGCTCTCTGCCCATTTCTACTGGCCACGGATGGGAGTAGAGGTGGCGTCCCACTGCAGGACCTGCCCAACTTGTCAGTTGTCTGGCAAGACTGGAGGCAGTGTCATTGCCCCCACTGCAGCCATTGCCAGTGGTTGGCACACCATTTGAGAGGGTGGGCATCGACATTGTCGGTCCCCTTGACCCTCCCACTTCAGGTGGACATCGGTTCATCCTGGTCTTGGTAGATCATGCCACCAGGTACCCTGAGGCAATACCCCTTCGGACTGTTACTGCCAAGGTGGTTGCCAGGGCTCTCCTGGGCATTTTCACCCATGTTGGATTCCCCAAGTAGGTTGTCTCTGACAGAGGATCCAACTTCATGTCTAGTTACATGAAAACCATGTGGAAAGAGTGCGGGGTAACCTACAAGTTCTCCACCTCTTACCACCCCCAGACCAATGGTCTGGTTGAGAGATTTAATAAAACTCTCAAGGGCATGCTAGGGGCTTTGGAAGAACCCCTAAGGAGGAAATGGGATCCCCTCCTGCCATGCCTGCTGTTTGCTTACAGAGAGGTACCTCAAGAGGGTGTTGGTTTCAGCCCCTTTGAGTTACTCTTTGGACATCCCGTGAGGGGGCCCCTCGCCTTGATCAGAGAAGGCTTGGAAGCCACCCCTCCAGGTCCCGCCAAGCAAGTGGGGGACTATGTGTTAGTCCTCAGACGGAGGATGACACAGATGATGGGTCAGGAAACAGCAAATCTCAAGGCCAGCCAGGAATTGAATAAGTACTGGCATGACCTTAAAGCCTCGCAAGTGGATTGGACTCTGGGACAGGAAATCCTTGTGATGGAGCCTACCAAGCCTAGAGCTTTGGCAGACAAGTGGACTGGACCCTTCAGGATCATCTCCAAGATGGGCGAAGTCAATTATCTGGTTGACATGGGAGCCTCTGGGGTAGCCCCTCAGGTATTCCATGTCAACAGGCTCAAGCCTTTCCACCGGCGAGCAGAAGTCTCATGTCTCTTGCTAGCTTCAGGGCAAGAAGAGGATGAGAGTGAGCCCTTTCCTGATTTGCTGCATAGCAACCCTCAGGATGGCTCAGTGGAGGGAGTACATCTCTCTCCGGATTTGACAACAGAGCAACAGAGGGCCTGCAGGGCTTTGCTCCAACAGTATGCCTCTCCTTTTTCACTGAGGCCAGGCCTTACACCGTGGTGTAGGCATGAAATTGACACTGGTGACAGTGTGCCTGTCAAAAGCAGTTGCTACCGTATGTCAGATACCGTCAAGAACCACATCCAGGCTGAGGTCGCCAAGATGTTGGATCTGGGTGTTATTGAACCCTCAACCAGTCCCTGGTCCAGTCCAGTGGTCCTTGTCCCCAAGGCAAGTTCCCAGGCGGGTACCAAGGATTGGAGGTTCTGTGTGGACTACCGAGGAGTCAATGCCGTCACCAAAACTGACGCACACCCATTGCCCAGGGCTGATGAGCTTGTGGACACCATAGGTGCTGCCAAATTTGTGAGCACCTTTGACCTTACCTCAGGCTATTGGCAAATAGCTCTGACGGACCATGCCAAGGAAAAGACGGCCTTCTCAACACCTGAGGGACTCTACCAGTTTAGGGTCATGCCTTTTGGGTTGAAGAATGCCCCTGCCACCTTCCAGAGATTGGTCAACCATGCGCTCAGTGGGCTGGAAGCCTTTTGTGTGGCTTACTTAGACGACATTGCCGTCTACAGTTCCACCTGGGAAGAGCATTTGACACATCTGGATAAGGTGTTGCAGGCCTTGAAAAGGGCTAACCTCACTATCAAGGCCACCAAGTGCCAGATAGCTCAGGGGAAAGTTACCTATCTTGGTCATGAGGTAGGAGGGGGTCAAATCCAACCTCTCTCCAGTAAAGTACAGGATGTACAGAACTGGGAGACTCCCACTACTCAAACCCAGGTGAGAGCCTTTTTGGGCCTCACTGGGTACTATTGTAATTTCATGGCAGACTATGGAACCATAGCTGTACCCCTGACAGCTCTAACTTCACCCAAGACTGTCAGAGGGCCTTTGATGGCTTGAAAGAAAGTTTGTGTCGGGCACCTGTGTTGTGTGCGCCTGACTACAGCCGACCCTTTATCGTCCAGACGGATGCCTGCGACACCGGAATTGGAGCTGTCTTGTCCCAGTTAGATGACAAAGGGAGAGAACATCCTATCATATTCATCAGTAGACAACTCAAGGATAGAGAACTTAGGTGGGCTACTGTTGAAAAGGAGTGTTTTAGCATAGTTTGGAGCCTTAGGCGTTTTAGGCCCTACCTTACGGGGTCTACCTTCAAGGACCAAACAGATCATAAGCCCCTGAAGTGGCTTATGCAGATGAAGGGTGAGAATCCGAAATTGCTCAGGTGGTCCATTAGCCTGCAAGGGCTAGACTTCACCATAGAGCACAGACCAGGGAAGAGTCACGATAATGCAGATGGCCTTTCCAGAAGGTATGTTGACCGTCTGGATGAGGGTGTCTATCCCGTGGGAGATTAGACACCCTCCACCTCAGTCTGGGGGGGCGACTGTGATGCTGGAAATACATCAGAGGGACAGGGCCTCTGAATCCTTGTCCTTTACTGCTTTTTATCGTGTGTTCTGTCGTGTTTACCGCCCAGGAGTCCATGTGGGACTCCTGGCAGTGCAGCTCTCTCTTTCGGTTTGGTGAACAGACCCATGGGATACCCTTATGGCACCCATGGGTAGGGGTACAACCCTGTGCCCCTAGTGTATGTTTTTGGGCACCTGTGGGTGGCCCACAGAGCAGGGTATGGGCTGGTGGCAGCTCCATGCTGAATTTGACAGGTGCTCTGGGTGTCCTCCATTTTGGGATACCCAGGCCCTGCCATTGGGATCAGTTGATTCCTGATAGGAAACAAGATGGCCCCTGTGGCCTCTTGCTTTCTATTGCCTGTTACCTTGTTTTCCAAAAGTCCTGGGAAGCCCTGACTCTGTCCCTTCCCCCTGACTGGCTGTTGGGTGGAAGTTCCATATATGGTGTTGTTGTGAAGGCCCAGCTAGACTGACTGGAGGCTTCCCAGTGACTGTATGTTGTGGGTACCTCCTGTGGGTGGGACCTGGGTGAATGGAGTGTGTGACCAATATACACTCCTTGTTGTGGTTGTCTGGTTTCTGGCATGAGAGACAAAGACTGAGACAGCCCTGCACGAAACTGGCCTGAATGCAGTGTGTAGTGTTGAATGGCTGGGTACTTGTCCCAATCCACATTCCTTGTTGTGAGTGTCTGAAAGGGAGGAGTGTGGCCTGAATGCACTGTGTGCCTGATTGGCTGACTGACTGCATGAATGCCCTTCTGTATGATTGGCTGCTGAGTGTGTGCCAGCAGTGTGGATGAGAGACAGAATAGTATATCTGGGGACCTCTCACCACTGGTAATTGTTCAGAAGTGTTCAGAAGCTGAGTCTCCACTCTAAGAGTAACTGGAACTGCTGATCCTCGACGCCCAGCTGGAAGAAGAAGACTTGCTGTTGCACTTGCTTCGACCGATCTGAAAGCTGCCGAATTCGTCGAGGACTGACCCGAGAGAGGACCTGGTAAGGCGCCCTCTTCCCGTGCTCCGAGGGATCATCGAGCACCGCTAAATCTTCGCCAAAGCGCCCTGGAAGTCAGACCCTCGAAAGGCTGCCGACCCGAGACGGGATCGCCGAGGAGATCGAAGTGAAGCACCCGGACATCGCCGCCGTCGAAGTCCATTGCCGTCGACCAGGGTTCGCAGGTCTGTGTAACCGCTGGAGGCCCGTCGAAGTCGTGTTGCCCAGCCGTGGGAACCACTTGACGCCGTGCCGCCGACGACCGGAGCCGTCCGCTCCTTGCCTAAGAACATTTGAATCGAAGGACTCCCTCGTCCGCACCGTCGACCGCTTTATCCTGCCGGAGAAAGTCGAGGACGACCAACGCGCCGATGAGAAGACCACAAAGACTGGAACGACTCAACGCCCTTGAAGTACAGACCACCCCCTACCAGTCTTTACAGCAGGCCCTTTTTAGTGCAGCATGACGCGCTACTCGCATCACCTGGGAAAGTTAGCACAAAACCTATCGCCACTCTGGATTGGTTCCCCGAGTGGTAGGGTTAGTATAGGTAACATATGGAAAGAAATATAAGTGGATGAGGATGGGTCAGGTGGTACGCTTGGGTTGTCCCTTGCAGTTGTTACTTTAGAATAGTTACAGAGGGACCCTTGGTGATTGGCTAAGAGTAATGGCGTCAGTAATAAGTCCCCCTGTATTCTGATTGCTTCTCCCGCGAACCCCCAAGCCTGGGACCATTGCCGTTCCCAGATCGTGGTGTACATGTCGTCAGCAACAATGTGCAACTATTTGTTTGTGCAGACAATGGACAGATCCGCTCATGGGCTTGTAGACAGGTCTTTCCCATCGCTCTGCTTCGTTGCTGCAACCTGTGTCCCAGACGTGGGACCCTGGTGGCTTCCTGTCTCGTGAGCTTGGCACCTTGTCAGTTCAGCTTAATCAAGTGTGGAGAGACCGTAGCTGGAGCACAATTATGAGCATTATATTTGTATTTCGTCTCTGAGGGCTTGGCACTTACAGGTGTAACCTTGGCGCTGGGCTTGCGGCATGCGAGTTACAACATCGTGGCCTTGGCTGTGAGCTTTTGCTGGGGGCTCGACCTGCATGGTCAGCACTTGTACTCTTGTTCTGAGAGGATTTTCATTGCGAGGCTCCTGCCTGGGGACTCTCGCTTGCGGCCTACTCGGACCTAATTCATGGGTGGCGGTACATAATCCATAGCATGGAGATCGCGGGGCGACAAAGTGTCACACGCAGCATTAGATATACATGGTGGTGTTGTCATAGGGATGAGTGGCGGAAGAAGCGTCAGCATGTACACGAGCTCTTTGGTGTCTTGCGTTTCTGCGGTGCTGTAAAAAGGCCTATGTAAAAAAAGAATAACAACAATGCACGTCAGTGGGTGTGTCAGTCACCTACGTCATAGCACTGAGTATGTTCTTCGTGTAGGTTGGTGTGTGAGTGACCAGTGTACATGGTGGCACGTGTGTTCTCATCTGTTGGCTATGTTGTTATGGCATCTCTAACGATGTGGATACTTGTGGCTGTTCTTATTCGAGCTCATCCCTGTCGCAGGCGTCGGCTTGAGCTTGGCATGCTTGTGGGCATGCTCCTCTTATGTGTAAGTTTCTGAACCAGGGTATTTATCATCTGGTAAATAGACAAACTCTTCTTGTGGTGGGTGTCTGGGCCGTGGTCCTCTAGGCCATGGTCTGGATGAGATTGGGGGGAGGGTCTTGTCCCATTCTCCCACTTCAGTCTCCCCTCTGGTCGACTTGTCGACCACAAACTCATCCTTTTCCTTATCTCCTTTCACTCTCCATACTTTAGTTTTTCCAGCCAAGTGCCCATAGTGGTTGACATGATCTTCAAATGAGCAGTACATGTAAACGCAGCCGCCACCAGGTTTGCAGTGTACCCATCTTCCAACATAACTCCTTGGGTTTCTTGGGTTTACCACCTTCACAGATGGCAGATCGATATGGTTGTCAAGGATCTGTTTGCACAGCCTCTCTCTTTCCTTTATTATCATGTCGGTGTACTTTCCATCATCAGCTTGCAGTAAGGCGTGCATGCCTACCGTCTCCATTATTTCGTCTGTTGTAGGTGCTTTTGTAGCTTTCCAAAACGTTATTACAATCAACACAGCTGCAGTCAATATTATGCATCCTACTATTATCTTCAACCCATCTGATAGCCATGAAGGCATCCATGACCATAGGAACGAAAACCAGCTGCCGTCTTTCTCTACTCCTTTACTTTCTTCCACCATTTTGGAGTGCATCAGGGCAAGTTGTGATACTGCTTCGGTAAGTGTTCCATTGTCTGCGTCATTAGCAGGTATGAATGTGCAACATGGTTGCCCTATTTTTGCACAAACTCCTCCTTCCATTGCTGTGAGAAGGTATAGCACATACCTGTTTTGCAGTGCTACCATTCTTACCACTCTCAGTTCTACTTTTATTGCGTTGAATCCGTCTCAGGAGGATAGCCCAGGGGCAACGTGCTCGCCTTGGAAGCAAGACGACACGAACCACCACAGGTTCGATCCCCGGGTCCGCGCTTAGAAACCTCTGGGTATTAAGCGCATTATAAATAACCTATCATATCATATCATATCATACTGTTGAATTTATTGTCATCATCAGCTCCCATCTGGTGATAGCAACCATTTTGCATTTGTATATGCCTGTAGTCCTGGGTGTATTATGAATGAGAAGAACATTGCTGCTCTGCTGAATAGTCAGTGTTCTGGTGGGATGGAGGTGAGAGCTGTTTCTGATCTTCCCCACAGGTAGTTTCCCGTCAGGTGTTCTCCTTGTCTTTTCACTCTTGGCAAAACGTTATTGTTGTTCTTCTCGTCACTTTATTCTACTTCTACTGATCTTTTCCTCCTCTTGTTTCCTTTGTCCATCTGGGTAAAGTTGGCCATGTTGACGTGTTTCTGAGGCACAACCAGGGATGGCACATTGATGTGCACCATAGTGCATATTCCATTCCATGATGAAGGCAAGGTGTGGTACGCCTTATCGCTGCAGGCCCAATAGTGATCCATTATGACTGCTGTGCCAGAACCCCCCTCTGGTATTCCTTTTGTGTTTTCACAGTTGGTGTTATATCCCACATCTACATCGCTGTTGTGTTGATAGCACAGTGCGGGTGTTGTGAGCGGTAGTATAGTTATTGGATCTTTATCCTTCTCCAGCCATGTTAAAATCGGTACATATTTTCCCCACGTCATTCGTCATTGTGCTCTTTTATGGAGGTAATATTTTCTCTTTTTACCATGTTGCTCCCAACCACTCCTATTTCCCACCCTTCATTCGTATATATTTTCCCAGTTATAGTTATTAGAGGTCTTTCCCAACACCCTTGTTCACCAGCAACTTCGTTTGCATCCAAATCGCACGGCAGGTATTGTAACGTTACTTTCTTCGTTTCTCCTTTTTCGGGGCCATCTGTCATGTATCTGAAAGCTTAAGTATGGAGGCTTCTTTTGTGGTACATCAAATATGTTTTGATAAAATTATTTTCGTATGGATATGTATCCCTTGTTTTCCATTGAAGTGTCAAAACTGTCCCTTGAAACCGTCCTTTTGTTTGGAAGAGTGCCAAATATATCAGGCATTCCACTGTCTTTGCTGGTACTTCAGTGGCTACAAATGTTCTTGATGCGCTCATAGCGTATGGGATCAACAAGCAAACATAGCAGTTGTCCACAGTTGTCTGCTTACCAATTTTGGTCATGTGCTGATACCACATGTTGTTCGAGTCGTGTGCTGAGTCTGTGAGGTGTATGTGTCAATTCCCTTATCATTTCCATATGTGCTGCATTTAACCCTGTGTTCCTTACTTCTGGTGTTACTTGTACCACCTGACACCATACCTGTTGCAGCTGTGGGAGGGGGTGAGTTAGTTTGGGATGCAGCCATCACATCATAAGCGTAGTGTTTCTGCCAGACAGAGGCAGCAAATAGACCAGTGACAACCAACACACCTATTAACTTTATTACAATAGCTAATCTCACTGGCATTTTGCTCTTAACTTTGCTGCGGTCCTGCAGCTTATTCTTGCGATGTTAAAGATGCCCGCCTGAAAATTCTGAAAATGTGCGTTATTTTGTTAGTGTTTTTAATCAAGCTCTGCCTATCAGGTAGTCGTTTAGTGCCCAGGCGAAAAGCTGTTCCCACGCTAGTCTCAGTGACCTATCTCTCAGAGCTGGTGAGTGCTTGTGGAGATGTGGTAATTATTGTTCTATGGCCTAAATGAACGTGTTGTAGTACACGCGTACCCTTCTCTGTTTTAGATACTTTGGCCTCTCTATATAGTATACAAATTGGTGTGACAGGGCCTCAGGGGTTTTATCATCTGTGGGTAGCATTTACTCCTGGGCAGAACATGACATTAGTTACTTCACTTTCTAAACAATACAGTAATATGCGGTGCCTGCATGTGCGAGACAAAAAGAGAGAGAGAACATACACATGTTTATATGTGTGTGTGCAACATTCCAGTTTGTTATACAATTTCCTTTATTTGGTGATGGCAGGGACGGGGCTGGGCGGGTTTGTTTGCTTTGAGATCTTGTGACCATGGGGTGGGCTATGGGTGATTGTCCAAAGTCTATGGCTGTGTCTGTGGCTGGGGAGGGGCCAGGCGCAGTGTCACAATTGTCCTTGTCTGCGGTTATTGTGTCTTTGTTTGTTGTTGGTGTTTCTGATACTGTTGTTTCTTTCGGTGGCCCTGTCGTCAATGCGAGGGCGGGTCTGGCCTTTGTAGGGCTTGACGTCGTGGAGGTGGTTCCAGACCTTCTTGTCAACTATTTTAATTGCTCTGGGAGCTACTGCTTCCACTAAGTGGGGCCCAGTAAACCTGGGGCCGTTCCACTTCCTGTTAAAGTTGCGGAGGAGAACATAGTCTCCTTTCGCAATTGTGCACTTTTATTCCTGCTCTTGTTCCTCGTTCGTTCCTTCTGGTTGGGTGATCTTCGACCAACCCCGCGTGCACTGGAGCTGTTGAGAGATAAAAGCAACACTAGTAATCAAGGAAGGCACGTATTGATACATTTCATCACCAAATACATTTGCAGAACTTTCGTGGTCGGTGAAGGCCTTTGATGTTGGCGTTAATGGAAGGCGCATCTGACGTCCAGTCACCACCTCATGGGGAGTGAAGTGGTGGTCGGATCCTGGCCTATTCCTCAGCTCAAACAGAGCCAGGGGAAGGCAGTACAACCAGCTTTTCTTAGTTGTCTGCTGTATCTTGGCTATTTCTTCTTTTAGCAGGCCGTTTAGGTGTTCACAGATACTGTTAGCCTGCGGGTGGTATGCGCATGCAAACTTATGTTTTATGCCGAGCATTGCAGTTATGTGCTCGAACATCTCATTAGCAAAGTGTGGGCCATTGTCTGACCGCAGCACCTCACACACTCCCCATCTTGGGAAGACTTCCCACACCAAGAATTTGGCTGCTCTGAACGCGTCCGCATGGGAGCAGGGTCCAGCCTCAATCCACCTTGAAAATGGGCACACCACTACAATCATGTATCTTTGTCCTTGACATACGTTGATCATGTCAATGTAGTCAATATGTAAGTGCAGGAAGAGTCCTTCAGGCCGGGGTATAGTAGCTTTTATCACTTGAAGCGTGTGACTGGCTGTAAACTGGTGGCACGTTAAGCAATTTCTGATAAATGCATGTGAATTTAGCTCAGGACAAAACCAAGCTTCCTTTATCCATTCTGCAATCACCTCCTTTCCTGTGTGCGCTGGATGGTGTAGCTGAGCTAGGGCTATTTGTAGTAATGCTAGGGGCATCACTACATTTTCCTATATTGCTCTGACACCACAATGCATCTGTAGGTGACATTGTGCATCCTCTTTTTACCCATAGTTCCTTTACTGCCATAGGTGCTGCTGCCTGTAATTCTAGTATCTGCGTTTCAGGGATGTGTGTATACCCATCCTTCATCAACATTTGTCTCGCTCCCATCCTCCCCCTATCTTTTCCTTCTTCTGGGGGGGTTCCACATTTCTCCAAAATACGCAGCATGCTTGGCATGTGCGTCTGCTGTTTCGTTACCTTTTGAGATAGGGTCATCCCCATTGGTGCGGGCCTGACACTTAACCAGAGCTATCTCTTTTGGGTTATTAATTACTTCAATTAGTTCTGCTTGTAATAGAGCATGTTGTACTGGCGTACCATCTGCTCTTCTGAATCCTCCCCTCTGCCATTTTATTAATCCTGAACGGACTGTTGACATGACGTATGCACTGTCAGAGTATATTGTCACTCTTTTATCAAAACTCTCCCTTAATGCCAATGTTAGGGCCACTAGCTCTGCGGCTTGTGCCGAATAATGTTGTGGTAGTTGGACACATTTTACTGGCACATACATCCAGTCTTTCATCAACGTAACCACTGCTGCTCCTGTCCTTCTAACACCATTGCTTTGGTCTATTGTCAATGACCCATCAATGTACATTATTTCCCCCCCTGCTAGGGCATTTTCCTCAACTCTTCTTGTGCTGGAGTAAAGTTCAATGGCTTGTGTGCAGTCATGAGCATAGTCACCCTCTTCAACTACCTCAGCTATGAATCTTGCCGGGTTCACATTGCTGCATCTTACAATTGTCAATTCCGGCCTGGAAAGAATAATTTCATAACTTGAAGCTCTCTGGGTGGTCAGTGTGGATTTAGGCTTATTCAAAATGGCAAAGAGGGCATGTTCCATGAATAGTGTGGTCGGGCATCCCATCGTTATCGATGATGATATTTCCATTGCAAAAGCTGCGGCGGCAAGGCTTTATTCGCAAGGGAAGTGGCCTAACATTACAGGGTCCAAGTGTCCGCTGTAGAAGGCTACGGGCTTGTGGCCCATGCTTGTTTTCTGTGTCAGTACTGCCTTTATTACTGCTGAGTCGCAATGTAAAAAAATGAAAAATTGGTGTTCATAGTTCGGAGTGACGAGCACAGGTGCTGTAGATATAGCGTGTTTCAATTCATCAAACGCCTCTTTCATTTCTCTTGTCCACCCCAACTTTTTGTCCCTTTTTTGTGCGTCTCTGAGAGCCTCAAGCAGGGGTCCTATGTAAGAACTGTAGTGAAAAACCCATGCCCTGCAATAGTTGCATAGACCCAGACATTGCTGTAGTTCTCTCACTGTCTGTGGTCGTGGTGTGTTGGTTATTGCTTGTGCTCTTTGTGGTGCGAGGTTCCTTCGATGCTGAGAGATAAATTGGCCAATGTACAGTACCTGTTCCTGACAGTACTGTAACTTTTCTTTGTCCACCTTGTAACCCTTCTCAGCCAACACTGTGAGCATCTTTACTGAATCTTCCCTACATCTTTCTTCAGTGGTTCTGCAAATGATGATGTCATCAACGTATTGCAGCACCGTACTCTCCATTTCGATATTCCCTAAATCCATCTGTATTATTCTGTTGAGGATGGATGGTGACTCACAGTACCCTTGAGGCAGCCTTGTGTGTTTCCATTTTGTGTTCCTGTATGTGAAGCTTGTGAGGTCTTGTGAATCTGGGTGTACAGGTATCGAGAAAAAGGCATTTTTTAGGTCAATTATGGTAAACCATGATGCCTCTGCTGGTATTCCACATAGTATTGTGGCTGGGTTTGCTGCTATGGGGTACTCTGCTTCTACAATGTAATTCAAGGGCCTAAGGTTCTGGATGAAACGCCAAGACCCTCCTTTTGCTTTGCGCACTGGGTACACGGCTGTGTTACATGGTGACTCTGATGGTACTAATATGCCGTTGCTTATCAATGCTGTTATCGTTTTATATATGCCCTCGTCTGCCCCTTTTGATAGTGGGTACTGCTTTACCCTAGGTAATATTGCTCCCTTTTTCAATTTTATTTGTACTCCTCCAATGCTCTTTATACAGCCCACGTCATATGGACTGGTGGTACACAGTGATGCTGGTACTTTTGCCATGTCTTCCTCATAAAATGGTACTGGTGTGGATGCAGGAGCCTCTAGTGCCATTGCCATTTTTAGTGCCACTTGCTTGTATGTCACCCGTAGCCAGATGTCAACACTCATAAACACCTTCTCTCCTTCTTTATTGTCGGAGAAGGGCTCCTCATCAGAAACCTGTGTGAGCCTGCACCCCTCAGCCAGTACTATTACTGCTCTCCAGGCCCTCCCATCTCTGTCTTAGGCATGTACTGCGATGTACTCTGCAGTTGCCATGATGCTCTCGATGCTCACTAAAATTATCTTCCCCTCCAGTTCACTCGCCGGGGTCTCTGGTCTGAACAAGTATGCTGCTGGCCTCCTCCAGATTTTGCCCTCAATCACAGGCATCCATGCAAATGCCATGTCTGTCCCATATTGAAATAGTTCTCCATCTACAGGTTCAGCCGGAGCCACTGTTTGCCCACAGTAAGCTTGCAATATTTGTCGGGCTGTGAGCATGTTTATTCCTGGCGTGGAGCAGATTATGCCGTTCTCCGTGAAGGAAATTGTCATATTCAATCGGCTCATTATGTCCCTCCCAAGAATGTTTACTGGTGACTGCTTCGAATACAGGAGCGGGAGAGACATATCATGATCTCCTATAGCGAAGGAGATGTTATCAGTGAAAGGAACCAACCCTCGAGCCTCAGAGAATCCTTGAGTGTGCATGGCCTCACCTGACAGTTTAAATGTACCCTCCCTTATACAGGACCTAGTGGCCCCGGTGTCAACAAGGAAGGAACATTTTTTGTCACCTATCACTACCTGTATGCGTGGTTCCTCCGCAATGTTAGGTGCTACCGATAGGATGGGACACATCAAAGACATCTGTGGGCTGTCCTATTGTGGATATAGTGACTGACCTCTATCTGTGTAAGGGTTATGCCCCAATATGGTCACCTTCCCCAACTGTGTTTGTTGTAGTTGTGTACCAGTTGTTGACACCTGATTGTCTTGTATCTGTGTAAGCTGCTGCGTTGGATGTACTGGGTACTGTTGTGTTACTACTACCTGTTGTTTCTGGCAGTGTTTATGTCTGTACCTGTTGTTGCAGTGCGGCGTGTGGTTGTGCCTGTGGTTGTGGTGCAGTAAGCTGTTGTATCTGTTGTTGTGGTTGTTGCGTGGACGCTTGTTGTTGCGGGGTGCACTCTTGTGTTCCTTGCTGCTGTTGGTACACTTGTTGCTCCCACATATGCCCTTGTTGCCCCGGCTCCCCCCAAGCTGTTGGGGTGGGTCTCATTCTACATGTGCGCATGTGTCCCACCATTCCACAATCCCAACATGTTGGTGGCTCCCTGGCCTGCCATGGAAAGTTCCCCGTGGTATCCTGATACCCTTGCTGCCCGGTTGAGTAGTATCCCCGGATGGCCCCCCCTTGTTGCTGTGTATGCTGGCCATAGCCCCTTCCTCTCATCAGTCCGCCCCTCCATCTGTAGTTGTTATAGTATCCATTTCCCATTTGCATGTATCCCCTGCTGTGTTTGCTGTGTAGGGTGGGGGCAGGGGCATTTGTTGTGTTATTATTTGCGCTGGCTGCTCAATTTTTGCTACATGTTGTTGTGTCGTGCCTTGTGCAACTATGGCCTGAGTAGGTTATTGGTGTCGCTACCATGGGTGTTGTCAATAGTGCTCCCTCCATGGCATATTTGGATAGCTTCTTCTGTACCAGTTTTGCCTCCTCTGCCTTCCTAGCTTCCTCCTTTTGTTTCATCTTTTCCTGCCACATCCTACAGTGATGCACTATAGTTAGCTGTATTTCTGGCCAAGCTTTAACTTCCATCCCCACAATTTTCTTCAGCTGTTTCTGAGCTGGTTTCGGGGAGACCTTGTATTAGTATGTGGTAGAAAATTGCTAATGTTTTATCCCACGGCTCCCGAGTTTCCAAGCGCCACTTCTCCTGAATCTCCTGGATGTAATCAATAGGATCTTCATTCTCACGCATTTTGCGTGACGTAATTGCTCCTATGTCTGTTGTGTCTGGATACTGAACCCTTAATGCCTGCCACAGCACGTGCCTGCAGTTGGCAAATTATGCCCCATCAGGCGACGTATCTGTTACTGTGACCCCTGGGAAGCCTGCCCTTCTCCAGATGTCATCTGCAGCATCCCCTAATATTGATATTAGGAGCCCTTCCACGTCTCCCACTGCTAGTTTTTGTCCTGCAGTGTGTTTCTCCATTTCATATATCCATTTCCCAGCTCCCCCACTTAGGGAGGGGAGTCTGCACTTTATGTTTTCCTTGTCGGCATGCTTCCATGGGACACATTGTGGTCTGGCCCCTCCCCTTTCTAGGAGTGGCATTAAGTTCCCCCCCTTCGTTTCATCTAATGCTCGTGGGGCTATATCAGTGTACTCATCCTCTTCCTCCGTGTCATGTGATCCTATCATTAGATCATTACAGTTATCTGTTCTGTCGTCCTTTTCATTCTCCCTCCCTCTTGTGTTACCCTCGTGTTTCACCGCAGTCGTGCTCATCCTTTCTTCCTTTCTACGTCCCGAGAGATCTCTGAGTCTGTCAACATATGGAGTGTGCTGTGGGCATCGTGTTGGTGGGCGAGGTGGGCGCAGCGTTGGTGTTACTGAATGTGGCATTCTCCCTGCTACTTCTCTTACCTGTTCTTCGTTCGTCTTTTCCTCCTCCCTTTTCCTGCATGCCCAAGGTGACTTTGAATTTATCTGTGGGATGTACAGTTTATCTAAGCTTTCCCTATTGTCATCTCCTCCATTCTTTCCCAAACATCCTTCTACTCGCTGCAAAACTCATCAAGGAAAGACAATCTCCAGTCTGTCAGTTTTCCCACCACTGTAACCGTCTTTAAATCGATCAAGTTCCCTTTGTTATGTTCTCCTCTTTTAACAGTTGTTCCCTGTGTTGATGTTGTAGGTACCTCCGAGTCCTGGCGAGTGTAAGTTCTTACTTCATGCTCCATTCTCCTATCTCCTCTCTCCCTTCCCTCGTTTCCCAATACTTCACCCCCTATTTTCTCTCTCTTGCGTAATTCTTTGATTACTTCATTACTTACCTTTGCCAGTATCTTTTCGTCTTCTTCCCGTCTTCCCCAGTTTGCCCCTCCTCTTTTCAATATGCTCTCTATTACTTTACCTTCTTCATATTTCCAGGCGCTTTCAGGCAATATTTTCTTGTTCCACATTTCCATTTCCTTTTCCTTTTCCTCCTCCTTCCTTTTCATTTCCCGCTGCTCCATACGTGACACCCTCTCTGCTATCACTTTCATCCTTTCCGCTTCCTTCTTTCTCTGCTCCAATCTCTCCCTCATCCTCTCCTGCTCTTCCCTACTCTCTTTTCTTTCCTTCTTCCTTCCCCGTGTTTCTTGCTCGTACTGTCTAATCAGGTCACTTCGTACTTCTCTCAGCTCGGCCAACCTTTCCTCCGACATCCCTTCCTCTGCTTGTGACAGTCACTCTTCCTCTGCGTTACTCACCTCAATCCCTGTCTGTGTTTTGTCTGTTTCTTCTTCTTTCGTTTTCCTCACTGCGTCCTCCTCCTCCCTTGTTAGTGTCCCTCCGAGCTTTAGGAGTACTTGTGCTGCTATCCACTCATCTGCGTGTTCTCCACTTTCCTTCCCTCCCCCTGTGTCGACCTGTATTGTGTTTAATCCTAACGTGCCCGCCTCTGCCGCCGCCCCCCTCTGGTAGCTATCATTAGGGGCGTAAGGTGGAGGGCTGTACGCGGGGTTTGAATATCCCTCAGCAGCTGTTAATTGTGGCCTGGCGGCTTCTCTTAATTCCATCACTGGGTACAATCCTCCTTCCTCTTTCTTTACTACTTTTGCCAGAGGCGTATCGTCTGTCCCTTCCTTCTCCATCTTTACTTCTGATATTGCAACTGATCCTCCTTCTTCCTTTATGCCCTCCTTCAATCGTGGTGAATTGCTGCTAGCCGTGCCCACGTCCCCTTCTTCTTCCTTCACCTCTTTACCTTCCTTTGTTTCTTTGCTCCCCTTCTCCTCTCTTGCCCCTTCCATAGTAAACATCCCTGTTGCTCCTGGCTTAGATCTCTGGAACATCCTCCACAAGTTAAATATCTCTACATGATGAGCTAATTTCTTCCCCTTGTACGTGTTATATATGTATGTCAATAGCGAGTGTTGGACGTATGGGTCAAAACTGCCATTTGGCGGCCATGGTGTTGTCATTTTGTTGTCTGTTCCTTGTGTCCAGTCTACACTGTACTTAATAAGCTCCTCCTTGTAAGGTGATAGTGTCTTGCAAATATGTTGGAGGGGGTCCCCACCCTCTGGACCCTGACCCGTCGGACATTGTTATGTTATACTTCAACTTTTTCCAGCAACCACTGTCTTTACCTTGCCCCGTAAATTGGGGAATTCCGACCGTCCGCTGAAAGGTAATACAATTGCTGATATACAGTTCTTTTCCTCTATTGTTTTTCCTCCTCTGATATCACTCATATGGCCCCCTGCAGCCGTGGCGCTCTGAGCCCCCTGCGGCTGTGTGCCTTGTGGGATGAGCTGATACAGCTGCCCCACCCCTTTTTTTTTTTTTTTTTTCCAAACTTCTCCCTCCTCTTGTCAACCACCTTGCTGAACGCAACCGGCGATCTCCGTGCGCGGCCACTTTTCCCCTTTTCGCCCCCCCTTATCGAGGGTTGCCGGCGTTCTCCATGCACAGCCTCCCCACCTCTTCTATGCCGCCCTTATCCTGATACTTATCCCCTGGCCACCCCTTGGTCAATACGGTGTGGCCGCGGTGTCCTATGGAAGCCCTTTGGGTGACGTCACCAACTCCTTCAAACTATTACCGGTAAGAACCTCTTATAACATTAATGGAGCGCGCAATATGTTTTATACTTCTGCCCTCGTCGACCCCACAGCTGTCCTCTCGCTACACCCGGAGCAAGGTACTCAACAAAAACTCTTATAATCGGACTGCACACGCTGCATCGCCTCGCATGTGATATGCCCCTCACCAGGGGAGTTTAACCAGCCAATTATCCTCCGCACTTGGCAACAACCTACCTACCACCTACGGGAAAATGTCATCTACCTAACGAGTTTTACACTCAATCAGTAGGGATCCTCGTTTATTCATTGATCAAAATGCCAATTCATAGGAAAGCCACACACCCCTTTTACATGTGCCCGTGATCTAGACAAATCAGTGCCTTCGAACAACCGCACGTGGTGCCTTTTGGCTCCACCCACCCTGTTCTGTGACGCGATAGAAGATGGCCTTCGTGCCTTTCCCGCTACCGCTCACTCGTCTGTCAACACTTATCAATGAAATCCTTGCAACACACCGTAAAAACACTTCCCGTTGTCCTTATTACAATTCCTCCACCTCCCTCACAATGTCACATTGCTTGTTGGGTGTGTCATACTCACCAAGTTCCCTTGATGTAGGGCCACTCGACTGTGTGCACCCCTCCAAGCGGCTCACCTCCTCCCCTCGTCTGGACCACGTCTGGACACTCGCCAACTGCGGGCGGGATACTTCTCAATCAGCTCCCGAGGGCCAATATCCGGATTGCGCTGTCCGGTCTTCTCGCAGTTCCGCAATGGTCTTGTAGTCCTCAAAGGGTGCAACGGTAGAGGGGGCCACGCTGCCGGGTCGCCTCGCTGCAAGGGCCTTGGACTTATATTACCAGGCCAATGGACATCAACTGATTTCAGCAGTGCCTCCAACTTGTCGGGGTGATTCTCCCGGGGCCAGCAGAGCAGTCCGCGGACCTCCGGGCTGGGGAGGCCCCAACTCCTCCCGTGTCCCCAAAAGGAGTATGAGACACACACAAGAAGCAAGGCGGTACTGCAGTTTATTATAATAACGGCAGGGATGAGTCTCGGTTTGTATGCATCCGACGGGACTCTCACTCGTAGTAGGGCTCACAGGCCCTTTTTACGGCAGTATGACGTGCTACTCGCGTCACCTGGGAAAATTAGCACAAAACCTATCGCCACTCTGGATTGGTTCCCCGAGTGGTAGGGTTAGTATAGGTAACATATGGAAAGAAATATTAGTGGATGAGGATGGGTCAGGTGGTACGCTTGGGTTGTCCCTTGCAGTTGTTACTTTAGAATTGTTACAGAGGGACCCTTGGTGATTGGCTAAGAGTAATGGCATCAGTAATAAGTCCCCCTGTATTCTGATTGGTTCTCCCGTGAGCCCCCAAGCCTGGGACCATTGCCGTTCCCAGCTCGCAGTGTACCTGTCATTAGCAACAATGTGCAACTATGTGTTTGTGCAGACAATGGACAGGTCCATCCATGGGCTTGTAGACAGGTCTTTCCCATCGCTGTAGGTGTCCATCTTGCTGCTTCGTTGTTGCAACCTGTGTCCCAGACGTGGGACCCTGGCGGCTTCCTGTCTCCTGAGCTTGGCACCTTGTCAGTTCGGCTTGATAACGTGTGGAGAGACCGTAGCTGGAGCAGAATTATGAGCATTAGATTTGTATTTCATCTCTGAGGGCTTGGCACTTACAGGTGTAACCTTGGTGCTGTGCTTGCGGCATGCGAGTTGCAACATCGTGGCCTTGGCTGTGAGCGTTCGCTGGGGGCTCGTCCTGCATGGTCAGCACTTGTACTCTTGTTCTGAGAGGATTTTCATTGCGAGGCTCCTGCCTGGGGACTCTTGCTTGCGGCCTACTCGGGCCTAGTTCATGGGTGGCGGTACATAATCCATAGCATGGAGATCGCGGGGTGACAGAGTGTCATACGCAGCATTAAATATACATGGGAGTGTCGTAATAGGGATGAGTGCCGGAAGAAGCGTCAGCAAGCATGTACACAAGCTCTTCGGCATCTTGCGTTTCTGCAGTGCTGTGTAAAAAAAATAACAACGATGCATATCAGTGGGTGTTTCAGTCACCTACGTCATAGCACTGAGTATGTTCTTTATGTAGGTTGGTGTGTGAGTGACCTGTGTGCATGGTGACACGTGTGTTCTCGTCTGTTGGCTATGTCGTTATGGCATCTCTAACGATGTGGATACTTGTGGCTGTTGTTCTTAGTCGAGCTCATCCATGTTGAAGGCGTCGGCTTGAGTTTGGCGTGCTGGTGGGCATGCTCCTCTTATGTGTAAGTTTCTGAACCAGGGTATTTTATCGTCTGGTAAATAGACGAACTTGTCTCGTGGGGGGTGTCTGGGCTGTGATCCTCTAGGCCATGGTCTGGATGAGATTGGGGGCAGGTCTTGTCCCATTCTCCCACTTCAGTACTAAATTATTGTGCTCTTGAGTTGTACATTACCCAGGTCCACCTGGAGGACCCTATCAAAGATCGAGGGGTACACACAGAGCTGGTTTCTATAATAAAACAAATTCAAATCTTGTGAGTCCTCATGAAGGGGTATTGAGAAAAAGGCGTTCTTTAAATCTATTACTGTATAATACTTGGCTGTGGCTGTAATATTGCATAATATCGTAGCTGTATTTGGAACCAGAGGCAACTCTGTTTCAACTATATTGTATAGAGGATGGAGATGGTGATTAAATCTCCACGACCTCCTGTTAATTTCTTCACTGGGTAAACAGCCGTGTTACATGGGGATTCTGATGGCACCAATATTCCCTGATTTCCATATGTCCTACCCTCCCACAATTCCAGCATTGCAGTGGCTGTCGTCCATTAAATCCTCCTCCTATATGAGGGTTTGGAAATCCACCTCGTCCTCCACTAGGTCCATTCCCCACTTTGATCTATAGGATACCCTTCATTGCTTGGCTGCGATGGCTGTAACTCAAGTGTTGCCACACCTTCAACACAATGATGTACAGTAGTCAACTATATTTCTGGCCACGGCTTCGCTTCCATCCCTATCTGTTTCTTCATGTACGTTGCACTAGCTCAGGCAATACATGACATAAAATATGATAGAATAATGGTACTGTTTTATCTCACGATTCTCTCGTCTCAACATGCCAATGCTCTTAAATCTTGTGAACAAAGGCAAGAGGATCCTCTTCCTCACCCATTTTCCTTGTCATAATCGCACTCATGTCTGATGTGTCAGGCTATTGTACTCTGGGCACCCTTCATAAGTCTGCTCTGCAATTATTAAATGGTGCTCCATTGTGTGTCGTGTTTTGTGCTGTTATACTCGCATACCCTGCACGTCTCCATATATCGTCAGAGAGATCCCCTAGAATGGCTACTAGCAAGTCTTTTATGTCGCCCACTGCTAACATTATTGCTGCTGTCATTCTTTCTAACTCATAAATCCATTTTCCTGCACCTGCAGTCAAACTAGCTAATTTACATTTCAAATTATCTGTGTCTATTTGTGGCCACGGTATATATTGTGGTTGTCCTCTCTAATAATGGGAATTGTGTAAATTCTGATCCACAATTATACCCACATACACTTCTACTCTTCCAGGTGGGGCTCATTTCACCCGTTCATCTCCGTCCTTGCAACAACCTTAATCTGCTTACAGAAGGTGGGGATATATCCTCTTGGCTGCATGACCGTGATTGTGGTCGTTCAGGATATGGTGTCGGTTCTGGTGTTTTTTTTGGGATCTTCTAAATCTGACCATTTTACTCCTCTTTCTTTGCTTGGGTCTATCAAGAAACCACATGTGCCCTCTCTTCCCCCTCATTCGTTTTCCTGTCTTTCATCATTTGACTTCTGTCATGATTCCTGCCCCTCATGTCCCCAGCCCGCCAAGATGTCAGGCTGGAGCCAGGTCACGATCACCTACATGGCCCTCAAGGGCCTCTCCATCCCTCCAAAGACCCACTTGGAGTCAGACTTGGCGCTTGTGGCGCCAGACTCACTCACTCCCATAGAAGAACATTGGGGATTGACCTTGTAGTGCATTGATGGGGACAAGATGGATGCCCCCACATATTTCGGTTCCCAGAACTGCATGTTCGGTCTAGTCTTTTGGGTGTGGTTCAGCCCAGAGACACCTGGGATATCCAGAGACTATTTAAGCCACACCCAGGCTGAGAAACTGCTTTGCGTTTTCTGCACCTGCAGCGTGACACTCACTGTGTTCGGAACGGTCTCCAGTAGGCCTGCATCTTTCTTCTGTGCTCAGCTCCTGCAAGAACAAGAACACCGTTAGGAACAGCCTTACCTTGCAGCGCTTCTGCCCATCATTCATCGCTCCTTCTGTTCTGCGGGCATCTTCGGCGGTGTCATTCCCATCCCGGCACGCTGCTTCCTAAGGAAAAGGGAAAAGAACAGAAAAAAGGCATTAGTAAGCATTCTACAAATCTTTGCTTATTTTTTAAATACTGTACAAGCTTCAAATGCTTACCTGAATCCCAGCCGCTCTGGGGGAACTCTGTCTCCGGAACTTCTCATCCATCTGCCATCTGCAAGAGGGAAAAGAAACTCCAGGTTAGCGTGGAAACATCTAGAGGCGCTGCATACCGCGCTTACCCACAGCATTTGTTCTTCATAACCAGCATCCACGCTGAAAACGTTGCGGCACCTAAAAGACACAGAAAAAGAACTCAGTTCAATGCAAATACAAATGGGGTGCATTGCGCATCGCGTTTTCACTCACCTTCAACGCTACTCATCTCAGCAGCACGCCGCCATCCCCGGACACCGGCCATCATCTAAGGAAGGAAAGGAACAAAGTTAGAGAATTGTTCAAAAGACTCATTATACTTGCCTGTCATACTCTTGCCAGTGAAGTAACAAGGCAGCAACGAGCCCGCATCAATCAACGCGCCCCTGCGCTGAAAGCAGGATGGAGAGCACACTATCCAAGAAATCAAGGTGAGCTGTGGATCAAAGGGAAGGGTTGGACCCCGGGGAAGAAGGGGTTCAAGCACACAGAGACAAAAGGGAGTTAAACTCTACCAATCCTGTGTTTCAGGCCCAGTCTCTAGTCGAATAGCCTCCAGGGAAGGGTTCGAAGTCGTAAGAGGTCAGAACAGGCTGAGTGACGTCCCTCTGGATACCAGGTGAGCATTACAACATCATTATACTGCAGCTTGTATGGCTATCATCCCTTTCCTCGTCATCAGGATCTAATCTACTTAAGAACAGGGTTCTATGCACGTCCGTTATTACATTAGGTATGCATTTGTTTATTTATTGTTCACTTGTTAGGCACTTAAACAGCAAGAAAATGCTCTTTCAAAGCACCCACAGGGTAACAGGGAGGGAACAGGGAATGAAAGAAAATTCAATACAACAATGATAAATGAATTAATTAATTAAATACAACAAAATAAGAAGAGACAGTGGGGAGGGGAAGGCAAACTACTATGCCTTGTGAGTGTTCAAGTGATTGTTCAAGTGCACAGGGAAGAGGGGTATGGGATAGGTGTTGTGGTGATTATGGAGAGCAGCAGGTAAAGTGCTAAGAAGAAAGAAGTACAACCTCTAGTGGGGAGGGAGAGGCTAAGCAAGTGCAGAGGATAGACAGTGGCTGGGATGATAAGATGTGGAAGGTCAGGGCCCTGAGGATCCATAAGGGCCCCTCACACCAGTCAAGCAACTTTGTGATTAGCAGGGGAGAGAGTGAGTGAAGGAAGAGGTAAAGAGGAAGATCTTGAGGCTGTTTCAGAACTTAAGGAGGTCCTGCTCAAGACAGAGAGGGAGGGGCAGGCTGTTCCAAAGAAGGGAGCCCACTGAGGAAAGCGATGGACCACCTGCTCACTGTTTAGTGAACCACTTAACAAGCAAGGAGTTTGTGCCAGAGGAACGCAGGTGTCTAGAGGGGGAGTATTTGGTCAGAATGAGTTGCTGATAGAGTGGTCCGCAGCCCCAAACAGCCTTGTTGAGGATGTAGAGGGATTTGAATTTCATCCGTGCTGTGATCGGTAGCCAGTACAGACTTTGTAGGGCAAGAGAGATGCGGTCCCTGAGCTTGCAGCCAAGGATAAGTCTCGCTGCCCTATTCTGGATTAGCTGGAGGGGTTGCAGAGTGGATGAAGGTAGATTAAGGATAAGGCTATTGCAACAGTCAAGCCTGGAGAGAATCGGAGCCCATGTAAGATTGGGGGGAAGGTGAGGAAAGGTAGAATTCCTTTGAGAAGGAAGAGATGAAAGTGCGACTTCTTGACAATGTCCTGAGAATAAGGGAGGAAGGCGAGAGAGGAGTCGAATATAACTTCGAGATTACTGGCATCTGAGGAGTGAGCAGGGGGAGAGCCCATGGAAGAAGTTCAGAGTGAAGGTAAGAAGTCGGTGCCGGAGACCCAATAGGGAGGATCTCTGTTTTGCTTGCATTGAGGCAAACATCATTATCAGTACACCAGGCCTGGATGGCTGAGAGGCAGTCGGACATGAAGCAGGGTGCAAGGGCATATGTAGGAAGTTTATAGAAGAGTTGCTTGTCATCAGTAAAGTACTGGACATTGGTGGAAAAGGAGGAAATTAGGCTTGCCAGCAGAGTAAGGTAGATGTTGAAGAGCCAAGGTCAAAGAATGGAGCCCTGGAGGGTGCCACAAGTGGAGGAGGAAGTAGGGGAGGAGATGGAGCCCAGTATGTCTTTGGAAGAGTGGTCAGTTAGGAAGGAGGTAAGCCAGTCCAGTGTCCACTCTGAGATACCAAGGGTGTCATGGAGCCTTTTTATGAAGATGGAGTGGTTTACTTTGTCAAATGCAGAAGAAAGATCAAGGAGGATGAGGACAGCAGGGGAGATGGAATCAAGGGATGCAAGCAGTTCTTCACGGGTGTTCAGAAGAGCAGTTTCTGTGTCATCCAATCTACCACGTGTTTCTTTTGGTGGAGATCCTTTGATATTCCCTTTGTTTTTATAACCATCTTTATCCCTCATTTGCCTATATAAATCCCTAATCCTTTTCCCTATGTCTTCTGCCTCATGCTCATCAGCCCATGTCTCCGTAGCCCTTGCAGCTCCCTGCAGGGCTGTTATGACCCTCCCTCTTCTTTCCATCACTCTCGGGATTAGATTGGCACTATGTATCTATTAACTAAGTGATCTATTTCGTCTTACCTTTATCCCCTACGCCTTCGCATTTCTTATTCCCTTCTTCTCATCTCCTTGTTCTGTTCTTTCTCTCACCTACTTTGCAACCTACATTCTTTCAGTCTTGTGTTTCTATTTCATCATGTTTCTTCTCTCTCTTTCTTTTGTTCCTCATGCCTTTTATACCCTTTATATTCATCGCGTTTTAACATGTATTTATGTTCTTTAATCTTGTTTTCTTCCATGGAGTCCACACAGTTATAAGCGGGTGGCTTGTATGTTGGATTAACATACCACGCTGCTGCCTTTATCTCCTTTAAATGATAGAATCCCTATTTCTCAGTATCTGTACTCTTGTTTTCAGAAAGAGAAAGAGGAGCAGAGGGCATTACATCCTCCCCTTTCTGCTGATTAAGCATTCACTCCTTTTTGGGTGGGTCTTCCTTCTCCCTTTGATTCATTTTCCATAGCTCTAAATGGCTAACCTTTTCTGAAACTGCTTCCCTGTATATGCAGTATGTGAATATGTTGTCATCCATTGTAATATGGTTCTTGATAACAAACCTTATTGAGGCTATGGCATTAATATTTTGTCATCATTAAAAATATTTGTATTCAGTAAAATACCTTCAAGTCTACAATAGAATACAAGTGTCAAAAATAAAATTAAAACAGTGCACATAAGTATTATAAACATTCCTCAATGGCAAGTATATAAAGAAAAAAGGTTAAAAGAAATACAAGGAGAGTGGCGCTTGCAGCCTTAATAAATAAAACCAGAAGGCACCATTTTCCTGATAATTAGATCGGGGTCTTCTTTCTCAACAGGCACGTCCTGTAACTATATCGAGCGGGAGACAATGAATATGTTAGGAACAACATGGCAGGATTCCGTGTTCATATCCCAGTGTCTTTTAAAATCAGTTTTAAATACAAACATCTAAACCTCAGTGACTTTTCACATAACAAGAAATAGTGTAGCACTGTTTCTCTTGCATTCCTACACATGGGGCAGATGTCAGACACTGTGTTGCACCAAACATGAGTCAGAACGGCTACTGGAAAAAGGCCCAATCTCAAGCGCATATACAGGGATCTCTCGAACCGGGGTTACAACTTCATCTAAATATTGCTTAAAGCCTGGCTTGCTGTTGTGTACAATATATTCAAGGCCCAGTTTGCACTTAGCAGCGTCTGCAAAACTTTTCTCCCTAGCTCTCTGCTTATCAGAGTTTTTAGCTTTGCCCAAAACTGAACGCCAACTAACCCTTTGATTACTCCACAACTCACTTATGTCCAGATCTTACAACGTGTTCTTAATATGAACAAACCCTTTAAGGCCTTTGCCTTTATTCACAGATGTAAGCTATGACAGTGTCTCCCTGCACTTTTTTTAAAACCTGGTTGATACCAAACACCTAGCCAAAAGACTGCTGGGTTGAACATAGTCAATTTGCCCATAGGGATAATATCATACTCCAGATGGGTAGGTGCTGAGGGAGCACTCATAGGGAGCAACAATAATTATTTTAAAAATATATTTTCTTGAATATTAAGTTGTCCAGCCTTCACATAACCCCAAAGCTCTGGCCCGTATAATGCAGCTGGCAGAACCAGCTTACTGTATAAATCCAAGGCCAGTGACACAGCGCCACTACCATGGCTGAAAAAGTAGGACCTGATGCACCGTTTAATTTTTCCAAGTTGATTGCTACCTTACCATTCTGAGTCGCCCAGGCGGGATACTACTGAACCTCACCCCAAGATAATCAAAGTGGTCCACCTGTTCGATTAGAGCACCTTCCACTTTTAACTGGACCAGTTTGTGCTTAAAAAAAGGAGGGCTAAACACCATCAACTTAGTTTTACGAACATTCAAACTTAGTCGAAGCTCGGTGCATTTGGTAAGAAAAATGGATAAAGATTTTTCTAGACCCTGTGAAATAGTGGAAATTAAAACCGCATCATCGGCATAAAAGAGGGACGGATATTTACAAGAGGCTCATTTTGGCCAGTCCTCGCCCCCGCTCAGAAATGCATCAATTATCTCTTGAATATAAATATTAAAAAGGAGCGGAGCTAGGACACAGCCCTGTCGGACACCCATGGTCACCTCAAACCCATCAGTTGTCTCAGCACCCAGTCCATATGAACGCAAGCATTTGTTTTTGAGTACAATTGGGTTCAAATAAAAATCAAATTAGACTGGGCCCCCGAGTTAATAATATTTGCCACAGCGTTCCCCTTGATACAAAGTCAAAGGCAGTTCTCAAATCTAGGAATGCCACATATAGGTTCATTTTCCAAAGAACTGTATACTTTCGATTAACAGAGACAATATCAGACACTGATCCAACGTGCCTCTGTTCTTCTTGAATCCGGCCTGCAAATCTGTTATTATGTTGTTATTATCCACCCAACCTTGAAGATGGTTCAAAATGATCTTACCAAATAGCTTGCCCACACCATCTAGTAAAGAAATCAGTCAATAGTTTGAGGGATTGTCCCTGCCTCCCTTTTTGTAAATCGGGACAATCACCGCTTTACGCCAAGAGTCAGGGGTAACCCCGTGGTAAGGATAGCATTAAAGACTTTAGATAGAACTGGAGCCCAGATTTTGAACTCAATTTTAAATAAATCTAAAGGTATTAGACCTTTTTAACAGTATTATGCAGAGGAACAATTTTATGTTAGGGGGAAGATGCGCAGCAAAATGGAAGAGGTGAAGTGTCACAGTACAGACGTGAGAAATTAGATTTCAACAACTCACCACCAATACAACATAGCAGGGGCTGGTAAAATTTAAAATCCCTGCTAAAAACCATTGTAAAAAAGGGGCTTTCCCCTGTTTTAAGGGTGTTTTAGATTAGTCCCCATCTCTCAGCTAAGCATTCTTTCTTTTTAAACAATAGCATACATATGTAATTGGCTCTTAAGTGTGTAACTTAATCCCATACAACCCAAGTCTAGAGCCAACACAATGTTCAATTTCGCTCTTCACTAAGTGACACACATCATCATATCAACCAACCTTTCCAAGGTTACCCTTTCTTATTGTTTTGGCTGGAGCAGTTACACGTGGGTGAATTTTTACCATCACCATTTCAAACCCAGCCAACAATACATTAGGCCTCATTATAAGTGTTGCGGTAAGACAACAACGGTGCAACATTACGAGTTTGCTCATGGGTGCCACTCTGGACACCTGGTCAGACCATACGTGCAGAGCGGCACCTGCTAGCAGAACAGGATGGTGGCAACGGTCCCGTTATTAAGCCCTAGAGAGGCTCAAGTGGGAATGGGGACGTACTGGGACCAGGTCCCGCAAATTGGAATTACCGGGCCCACAAAGATCGGAGTGGCCCGCTAATTCCCATTTTTCGGGAACCGGACCCGAGGTTGGGGGTAGCCATGCCGGTAAAAACGGCATGGCTACATCCAAACTCGTAATGAGGCCCATTGTCAGTGATATCTATTTCATTCATTATTTCCAAGATAGGATAGATTGCGTCATAGATGCAAGGCTTCACATCACAATCAATTATGTAAGGCCATTGCAAAGTTTTACGGGCGTTACCTTCTACACTTATCTGTTGAGAACGGGAGCAAGGACAAGCCTTAGGGCAACACGAATTGGGCTTAATGATAGAAATCGAGAGAAGGGAGTAATCACTCTCCACTCTATGGAATATCTCAAAATCCCTCATTCTAATCCATTCTTTTGCTGAGATGAAGATATAATCGATGAGAGAACACTGATTATGGCCATTGAAGGTTTAAAATGCAGGCTGGTCACTTGGAAATTGCCAATTGCAGGCCCTGCAAGGAAGTCATGGTATCAACAGTAAGACAGACACAAATGACCACAGTCCAAGGGTGTTTATTTAACTTCAGTAGTGGGTTAAAAAATGCCTTTCTAATCCTAAATCTACAGATGTGAGAAAGCTATGACCATCAAATAATAATAACGCAGTCCTAGTGGGGTCTTGTCAAAATAAAAGGGCCTATACTAATAAACCTATTGCCAATCCTTACCTCTAAATACATATAGTGTGGGAAACAGTGTTATGAAAAAGAAAGAAGGGTTCACAAAATGATGTCAGGATGTTCAAGCCATTGGCCTCTCTTCCCCACGTTTTCAGCATGGGGCAAGGTTGTACACTCAAACTTAGCACAGTCTCTGGCTTCTCTAGCACAAGGCTACTGTTAAATCATTAGCATCAGGGCTTTCCGTGCCCAAGTCGCTTTGCCTTTCAAAGCCTCTTCTTACAGAGGGTCTGATGCGACAAACAGACAATAAGTTCTTTTCCTGTTAGGATTTCACAAGTACGCAATTTCTCGGGCGATTCACTATTTACCTCGGATCCCCCTCAGCCGGGCTCAGATCCTCTTAACACAATGTTCGTAGGATTTTCACTATTCACTTCGGTCCCCCTCTGTCGGGCTCAGTTCCACTTTAACACTTGCATCCAATTTCTCCTATCATTCACGGTTCACCCCGGATACCTCTCAGCTGGGCTCAGATCCTCTTTAACACAATGTTCAAATAGTCTCCCTCTGCCAGACTCAGACCATTTTCAATTTAACTTTAACACAAACTTGCTTTAACCAAAAAGCTCTCAGCTGATTTCCCTTCACCGGTCTCAGACTAACTTCATTTACTTTGTTATCAACATTCTTTATGCTATTAACATCGAAGATTTCCGATTGTGTACAGGATTTTACTTGACCTGTTGCAGGACCACTTCAATCTATAATTCTTTGTCACTCTTTTGCTTTTGCTACCTTTCAGTTGGATACCTTACAGAGACTTTCAAATGAGCATGCACGTGGTGCCAGATCACTCTGTCTAAGGAATTCTATCTTGGCTTCAAAGTTCAATCACTTAACTGTTATTTAAATTTACTCACGTTGCTTATCACATAAGCTTCACATTGTTCGCTTCAGCATTCACTATATAATGATGCTGCTTGCAACCTTGGCTTCAACACAGGCTAGTCTTATCAATCTCCCCAACTCATCGATTGTGCTAACTTCGCTGGCACTGCTTTGTTGTAAGAGCCAAGGGCAGTACCACAGCGGCAAGCGATTCTCCCTGCCTTGACTATTTACGCGGAAGAGCCCAGGTAACTCCGAAACACAATGCAGGATTCTTTTCAGCCTTGTTTCAATTCTCAAAGGTTCATGCAAGTAGGGGTTCCTCGTCAAAAAGATCAAAGGCACTTCTCTCGTTGCGATCCCCTTCTGTTTTACCGTCTTTCGCTTTGTATTAAACTTCCATCTTGAAACTGCTGCTTCTGTGTGTGCTTTGCCTCACTCAGAGTGTGCTCTCATGCTCCACCTTTTATCCATGTGGGGAAGTGTAATGGAATTCAGGTGTGTGTAATGGTCAGCAAGTGCCTGATCCTTCCTGCCCATTGTATTGGAACATGTCAGGTATTACCAGCCGTTAAAGTAGGGTGCCGCAAAGGGACCTCGGTGCTAATTACGGTACCGCAATTTGCGGTGCCGTAATTAGCTCCTTCCCCATTCCCATTATGCCCTATGGTGGTAGAAATGGGAATGGGGAATTGCCTTGGTGAATGGGGAATTACCGCCTCCACTCACCTTGGAGTAGGGTGGTAATTCCGCCATCCACCAAGGCGGACACAGTAAAATACCGGCGGCAACCATGGCGCTAATAGCGCCATGGTTACCGCCTACCGTGTAATGAGGCCCCTTATCTTTTATCTCTTTAAATAGGTGTGCCACCTCACTCAACCAACATTCTGCCTTCCAAAGCACAAGCTCTTCTAAATCAATAAATATTTCTTACATTTTCAAGGATAATTCTGGCTTCCTCAAAAGTCCATCAGTCTCAGCAACACATGTTTGAGTACTCCTGTCATGGAGTGGTTTTGCTGCTGGCAGTGGAGACAAACACATACGTTTCTTATCTGGTTAAGGTTTCCCCACTGCCTTCCTCTTCTTTTTGTGTGAAACAACCATCCAGGAGGAGGCACCCAGAAAAAGATTTGGGTTGATTAACAGCAGGCACTCCTGGAGTGGAAATAAGAACCCGAGTTGCTGAGGTACCTTCTGTCAAACATTCAAAACAATTAGACAGTGCAGTAGAGCAAAAAGATTTAGCACTGCTAAGCCCAACCTTGACACCATCAACAGTTGACTCAACAACTCCTCCATCAAAACATGGGGCACCCTAAGTGGATAAATCCATAGTTCACTGTTGCCAGCTAGGGGAGGGCCAAACTCCTGTTCACCCTGTTTGGCAGCTGGCTCCATCAAAACAGGTAGAAATGTTTCCAACTGGTGGGTTTCAATAACGTTAAGGCCATCACCCCCCAGTGCCAGCCAACTAAAATTCACTTGGATAGTAACATTTATCTCCGCCTATTTGTCTATTCGAGGAGCTGTTTCAAAATGGGCCAACCAATCCACCTACATCTTAGGCTGATTGGCAGGGCCTTACTTTCCTCTATCTTGCACAGATTTCAGGTCACAGACGAAAATAAGGGTGGTGTCAGCAGGCTGGAGAGCACAAATAGATTTGAGAATGGGGGCCAAAACGGGATCTTTGGCCGCCTTCAAGGGGGCTACATTATGGTTGTTGGATCTCACATTGCCCAAACCATCAATGTCAATCAACACTTGATTTCTGTAATCGGTGACATGTATTGGAACATGTCAGGTATTACCAGATGTTCTAGCCCATCATGGAATTCACTTCCATGATGGGCTAGAACATCCAGGAGATCTTATTTTGCCTCCCGCTTGCAATTATGCCCCCTTCAGTTTTCCTTTTCACCATAATGTATGAAGAAAACCAACTCTACCTGCACTCAGCACCAACTGAAAAAAGACTTCTCACCTTCTCACCACATCATAGGCCAGGCATCGATAAAACAATGATCAAATCCTGTGGTGGTGATGACGGTATCTAGTTTCGATCAGTGAGTGTGGGGAAGGATAACAATGGCAGCAGAGCGCTGACAACCAGCGGGCGCCAACACCTGTGCCCTTTGCTCCCCGCGGGCTTCACCCTCGCAGGAATATTGCCGAATTTGAAAATGCCCCAGAAGGTCAAATTAGTAGGGGGTCTGGGGCCCAGAATTAGCACAGAAAAAGGAATTACCACCAGTCCTTCGAGCCCCCACACGCACGCCCTTTGCTCCCCGCGGGCTACGCCCTCGCTGGAGTATTGCCGAATTTCAAAGTACTCCAGGAGGTCAGGTGAACAGGGGGGGCGGGGCCCAGAATTAGCAAAAAAATAAATTACCAGCAGTCCTTTGAGCACCAACACCCGTGCCCTTTGCAGCCTGCATTTGGTTGGCCATGCCTTTTACCCACTCAGCGTGGCACTTCCTAATATTAGGGGTGTATTTCAGCAGTTTCTTTTACAGGTGTAACAGGGGTGTGTCCCCCATGATGACAAGTCATTTTTTACTGTCAATACTTACCGAACTTTAATTCTTTTATTAATACACCACAATAATCAATTCGAGGAAGCTCCATCATTTGCCGCCCGGTACCAAAACACAATTTTTTAACCAATTTTAAAAGCAATTATGTTCTCTTTAATCCTTAATATCGATTCTTGCTAGACTGCTGTTCTATTATTAACACTTTAAGAATCTTCTTTTATTTAGTACTTTTTCTCAACTTTTCTCCTTCTTTGATTGAGGTCAATCACTTGATTTTAGAATCTGATAACCAGCTAAATCAATCATTACTATCATTGTATGCCTACTAGTTTAAACACAATAAACGTTTTACGCTGACATATTTATAACCCCAAATAAATGTGCACTTTTTGTTTTCTGCAATCGTCTTCCTTTACTTTCTCTACTAAATGTATCTCATCTCAAGTATACCCCATTTTGGAGTTTCGCATGCATTCTTCATCTCAGCCTTACCTCAGGAATCCCTAAAAAATACCCCACTTGGAGTTTAATGCGTGTACTTCCAATTGGAACCAGGAATCAAGGTATCTCTCTCTCTTTCTCTACCCAATTCCTGTTACTTTATGTATATTTACACTTACAATAATGTCCCTCCCCTTTATTTGTCACTTTTGATGCTCTACTTACATCCATTGCTCAGCTTGAGTCCTTCGGTATCGACTCTTCCACAATCGGCCACTTGGTCTTCTGTCTGCGGGGCACCTATGGGGACCGGACAGGAATTTTGTCAAAGGTGCACCGGCCGACCAACTCTTTTTCACATGTGTACCTTTTCTCCATTTTCCACAGATAACTCTACGATCTTCTGGCTAATGGTGGAAGACGTCAAAAATCGGAGATCCTGGATCTGGGCCCAGGGAGACTGGATCAGAACAATCCTCATTGCTACCAAAAGGTTCAGTTGTATCTGGAGAGTTCCAAGTGCCAGATAGAATTACCAATAAATGATCTCAGACCCAAATAACTGAACAGACTCAAACAATATGTCAAAATACTACTTTATTCTCAGCTCATATAAAGTAGGGAAACCTGGTAAACAAACAGATTGCAGCTCACTCACTCTAATCTACATTACGATTACACAAAGGCTTTACCCAGTCAGCTATCGCCCATCTCAAACATGCCTTTCGTTAGGAAATCTCTGGAAAAATTAATATATCATCAACTCACAAACACGATTGTGGGCCTTTCAGTTGATGGTATTTGGTGCTGTGTATTGGCCATAGTAACTGCTTGTAGCTGCATTGTGTTGAGGGGGATACGGTCTGATTAGGTGCAGTGCACATGTAGATGGCCATGGAATGGTTGTGACACTGCATCATGTACATGGTAGGGCAGCTTTCATCTTGCATTATGTGGTCAGGTGTCAGGTCCAGTCTGGGCTGCTTTGGGGTCCATTCTCTCAGGCACTCGCAGCCAGGTGAAGTATGTATCTCTCCCCCCATCTCAGCCAGGTGAAGTATGCATCTCTCCCCCCCCATCTCAGCCAGGTGAAGTATGCATCTTTCCCCCTCCCATCTCAGCCAGGTGAAGTATGCATCCCCCCCCCCCATCTCAGCCAGGTGAAGTATGCATCTCGCCCCCCCATCTGAGCCAAGTGAAGTATGCATCTCTCCCCCCCATCTCAGCCAGGTGAAGTATGCATCTCTACCCCAATCACCTACCCACATCGCATTTCCATGAGCATAACATGCGACTCACCGAGAAGCCAGGATCTCTGCTCTGCATGTCGCTCCATGTAGCGTGGTATCGTGGAGTTCCGCAGGACCATTGAATCATGGATTGATCCGGGGTATCGGGCACAGCAATGTGTGATGATCTTGTTTGAGTCACATACCATTTGCATGTTGATTGAGTGGTATAGCTTACGGTTGTGGTACGCTACCTCCATGTCATGTGGGACCACTAATTCCACATGGGTGCAGTCAATGGTGCCAATGCAACCAGGGATGCCGGCCAGGGAATGGAAACCAACCTTGGTGTTTGAGATCTCCTGAGCAGACCTTGGTAAGGAAATGTGGTCGCCTGTGTGCTTCAGGAGGGCATCAAGCACTTGGTTCAGCGTACGTGAGAATAATGTTGTGATATGCCATGCATGTGCCCCACTGTGTGCTGGTAGGTGCCTGTGGCCAGGAAGTGAAGCACAGACACTACCTTCAGAAGGGGTGGGATGGTGGTGCGTGATTCAATCAGGCTGACAATGTCGTCATGTATCATATCCACAATGGTGGTGATGGTGTCCCGGTCCAGACGGTACAGGGTGTGGATCTGCTCAGGGGTAGGTTGAATGGACTGGCTCTGATGCAAGGGATTGGGGGCTGCCTGCGTGGTGCCACTGGCTGCACTGGTGGTTCATGCTGGCCCTGCCCCGCCCTCCTTGTCTTCCTCCGTCTCCTCTGTGCTGCCTGTTGTTGTTGTTGCTGTTGTTGTTGTTGTTGTTGCAGCAGTTCCACTGCAATCATGTCCTCCAGCCCCAGCATTGCTAGTAGTATTGGAATCATTGTGGAGTGTGACTGGGTGTGGGAAGGGGTGGGGTGTGCTCCTTTTGTGCTGGCCCAGTCTGTATTGCCTCCACCTGTGCTGATTGTGTGCTCCTGTGGCAGTTGGGAACCCTGCACAAGGCCGTTTACGGGTGGTCCGCGATGCCGGAATTAGCTCCATTCCGGTAAGGTACTTTTCGGGCTTCAGTAGGGCGTTATTTGCATGTCCGCCTGACTTGTGATGATCCCCTGTTTGCGCCATGCCGGTATTGGCGGCATGGATGGTCGCGTGCCTGTGCTCCTGGCGCTATTAGCGGCACCTTTAATTACGGTGCCGTTAATAGCGGGTTATCGTGTCCTAATCGGCCAGAGCGGTAAGCAATGCCAGTAATCCTTCATCGTTATTCACTTACCGCTCGGGTCGTAATGTGGCCCTATGTCTTGTTTTTTGACAGGCGGACTTAGTGTCTGCCCATTACAGCTGATATGATGTAGGCTTTTGGGGCCTTCTGCAAACACAGAATAACACACGGCGTAGGAATGTCACTTATCTTGTCCAGACTGTTTGGAAACACGTTCTGTTTACAGTCTGAAACTAGAACATAGAAACATCATAATTTGCCAACCAGACTTGAAATTTGCAGAAAGTCACAATAACATGTGGTGTGTGTTGAAATCTACAGAAAGGCAGAACTGTAAACAACGTCTGCTGCAGGTTGAGGTCTGCATAGTCACTCCTGGGACCTGCTACAAAGACCTTGTGCCAAGATGGTACCATGAAGAGGTATTGGATACAAGACGATTGCTGGGAATATTTATTCATTATTTATTCCAGGCTAATGTTTCGCAGTACTAATACGTTTCCCATTAACACTAAAGCAAACACTGCCCTGATGAAAACATGCATTGAAAGAGTGGTTTTTACACTTTGGAAATGTTTGACCTAGTGCTCATGCGATAGAAAATTCCCCTTCTACTAGGGCACAGTTTCTGTAATGCAGGCGTAAGCACAGAGGGTGGTGTTGGAAATGAAATCAGCACACTATAACTCAGAGAGACTGGAGGTACTTTTTTACCGACCACTTATAAACAGCCCTCCAATAGACTTTGATTCAAACAATACATCATGTTTAAAGGGTCACTTGCTTACCCACTATCCCTACTTGGTTATTCCTCTTTTATATGTTTTATGATCATTATATTGTCATATATCACACCAGCTTTTTATCAAAAATAGCAATTTATTTCTTTTTCTTAAAACACAGAATGTAAAACACTTTTCAACACTCTTCTTTTTTTCTTTGTGTTCAATTATGAGAAAAATCAATAGAATTGGTTGACAAACATATATGTCAATACTTTTCAATTTCATTGTGCACATCCAAAAATTTGTAGTAATGCATTTTTTGACAATTTTTTCAAGATAAAAATATCATAAGGATCTGTTGTTTGCTCCCCTCTGTCATAGAGAGGTGCCTCCCAGTCCCAAGATGACTTTACTCTGTATCACTATCACCCATCCTTACTTTCATACTGCATTCAAACCATACCCGACATGTTTCATTCCTTACACACTTTCATACCACTAAGAAGGAAATTCTTCAGGGTTAAAAACTTCTTTCTACCACATTTCATTCAGATGTGCAATTGTGTTTGTCTTCTTTTTTCGAGTTCTTTCTATGGATTCACTATAAATGAGGTTCCATTTGCCATTCACTGAGGTCCAACCATCAAACGGATAGCTAAAGGAAGCAAGAGAAGGGATATTCAAATTTTAATGTTCAAATCACCTCCAGGTTTACGTTTCTATTTCTATTACGTATAACCTACTGTCCTTATTAACAGTTTAAGGAGTAACATTTTTTAACTATCTCCTTTTTCACATCGATTGCAACACTATATTTCTCCATTTCAATACACACATGCTACAAGTCACATGTTTCCTGACCCGGTATCTTCTAGTCTATGGCTCCAATTAGTCTCAAAATCAGTACGCCCACTGCCTGGCCTATTGCCAGTCTCTGCCTCATCTAGGTATTCTTTCGCATATAATTATGATGAAATCAGCGCACTAAAGCGAAAATGACATGTTAGAAATCATAGGGTGACAGTAATCAGGTCTTGACATACGTCAGGTAGAGAGAGGGGTGTGAGAGGGAGAGGAATCAGGAAGTGATCCAAAGTTGTAAATCCTTGCCACGACATGCACACGTTGTTAATCTTAACATCCCATATATCATTATGCCAGGTAATTTAGGGGGTTAAAACCATTCACTCTGCAGATAAAGGTCAGTATGTGTAAAGCAGCAAACAGGTGGTATTTAAAATGTTGCTGTTTTTACTTCCTGCTTAAGTATTTACCTTGTGCTGTGTTTTGAAAATGCAAAAAAGCAATTTTCAAAGGGCTTTTCCAAGGGCTGTTTGGCTGGACACTCTGCTCCTCGATCCTGGACGTTTCTGAGAATTATTTCAATTGGTATGGAAACCCTTCTGTGGACATATGAACGCTTACAGAACTAAACCCTGATTGGTTTGAAAATGCTCTTTTGTAAAATATACTAATATATATTATATATTCTTTGTTTGTAGACCTCAAATATAGTGTCTCCACCCCTTTTCCAACAAGCCTTAATAACCAAGGGTGCGTGCACATTTGCATGCATGCATTTTTTACGGGCTTTCCAAGGGCTGTTTGGCTCTTTGCTGGATGCTGGGAGCGGGTGAGCGGGTATTTATTTCGTCACTGTGTGTGAGACGTGAGTTTGTTGTTGGAATATGTGTATTGTATAATTGCTGAAACATCTTATGCCGGGCATTTACTCTCTTGTTACCGATATGCCGCCCACAAAGGACATAGTTAGTCCGTCTTCTGACTTTCAAATCACTCCAAAAAGCACAACAGGTACCATGAATCTAACGTGCAGCAGTCATATGGAATTGCATACGTGTACCATTTCACTTCCTTCCGACATGCGGAGGTTCTGTGCCTTAAAAGGCAGACAGGGTGATGCAGTGATTATGTCCTCAACGGAATCCTCAGTGGTACCGAGCACAACCCTTGTGGGTGAACCGAGTGCCGCGAGGAGTGATGTTACAGACATGCCCACTGACTTGCTCGTAGTAGCGGGGCTCTTACTAACCTCAACCTTTCATGAGACTGAAGTACACACCTACCCCACTCTGCCGATACAGGGGGCGAACACACCCATTCCTTCCCCATCGTCGGTTACTCTGGTCATTCAGACCGAATCACCGTCTCAGGCCAATTTAACTAAATCATCGCGCCAAGCAGCTTCAGAAGTGCAGGGAGAAAAATGAGACACAAATTGCTGCAATGGAACATAACTTGGATTTGAAACGTCCTTGAGGGCGATGAACACTGCTTTGTTTTCGCTCACTAAACTTTATGAGATCTTAGATAACAAGCCCAATTTAGCCTATTGCACCTGTTGGTAAACAAGAACCAGAGAGACGCCAGCAATTCAACTCAACAAGATGCGATTTTTTGAATCAGAAACATCCGCCGGTAGGTGGAGTCGCCGTTGGCCAGCCACGAAGGCCACACAAAGGCCCTGTTTAGCGCCTGTGTCCCCCCATTCCATCTTTCTTCGCAGAGGGTAGAGGGCAGGAGCCCCCCATCCCTGAAGCTGCTTCTCACACATGGAGCGCACCGCAGCAATTTCGCAGGCATCGCTGTCGAAGGGCATGCCTGCCTGACCCTGTCTCCAGAAGGTGAGTGACTCCTGCATGCCGGGCGCCGCGCGGCACGACAACAAGGCTGAACCTCGTTTGGAGCACATTTGAATCAGAAACATCCGCCGGTAGGCGCAGTCGCCGGTGGCCAGCCACGAAGGCCACACAAAGGCCCTGTTTAGCACCTGTTATGCGCTGGATGCGCACCGTTTCTGTTGGCGACAATCTAAGGTATGATCTCACCCTGCAATTGATTCCTACCTCGCCTGTGTCCACTCTATAAATGTACTATCACATGCACGCAGGACGGAGTTTTATCTCCCTGCTAGCATTCCAAAACTGCTAACGTGCGGTCACGAACGCTGTGTGAGCTGCATACTCTTCAAACACCCTGTGTTTAATTTACAATCCTGACTCTCAGCCATCCCTAGTGAACCAGCCAGACAATTCCATCGAACTTCATGACTATGCCGTCTAGCTCTTGTAATCACCACCAGTATGACCTGATAATTCGCCTTCATAACCCCTAACGTCTCACACATGCAACTATTTCATACAAATGATGTAGGTAACTGTCCTAGGCTTATTTACATGTATTACTACTTACCCTTGTAATCTGCTTACTAGCCTACCTATACAATGGATGTTAGCCTACCTGTGTAATTGACGCTAGCTTACCTGTGCAAGTGACGCTAGCCTACCTGTGCAATTGATACTAGCCTACCTATACAATTGATGTTAGCCTACCTGTGTAATTGACACTAGCCTACCCGTGCAATTGATGTTAGCCTTCCTGTATAATTGATGCTAGCCTACCTGTGCACTAGCCTACCTGTGCCATTGACGTTAGCCTATCTGTGTAATTGATGCTAGCCTACCTGGCCAATTGATGCTAGCCTACCTGCGCAATTGATTCTAGCCTACCTGTGCAATTGATACTAGCCTACCTGTGCCATTGATGTTAGCCTACCTGCACAATCATTACTAGCCTACCTGTGCTTCTTGACATTAGCCCACCTGTGCAATTACTTCTGCAAACCCCAGTCCATTAGAGCAACTGATGTACTTTCTACATTAGCCTGCTACTAGCCTATAAAGTGATTTTTAGGGTAGATCTCATACTGTACTGTACTGACCATAAACACCAATAGAGACTTTCTACAGCATAGCCTTGAACATGCTCTCCAACCTGAGAAGCCAATCCTTAACTCTTACACTTAGCATCCTAGTCACTATGTCCCTAGTCGCACTCCTAACATGCCCTCCTCCGGACAGAAATATGAGACTGAGATCCAGACTAGCCCGGCTCTATGATCCTAAAAATACCAACAACCGCATAGTGTTACCAACCCCTTAAAACCGGACTCCAACCAACTTAGTAAAAAAAAACCTTGCTAGTCCTAATAAACCAGAAACTAAACTTCCCCCTCACCATACAAATAAAGGTATACTATCTCTATCTAGATCACTTATCAACGCCAGATCCTTAGTAGCCCATGCTGCTGAAATTCCAGACACACTACATAATGAGAACCTAGACTTACTAGCTGTAACTGAAACCTGGCTCCAAGATGCCGCAGGTCCTGCCCTCATGATAGCTATACCCGAGAGCTACCAGATACTCAGAGTGGACAGACCGAACTCCCGCGGGGGCGGCCTAGCCATCATCTCCAAAACTAGCCTCTCCATTAGACTTGCCACCCTGCCTACTTACCCCTCATGTGAAGTGCTCACAGCTAAACTTCCACTATCCAATAACTGGACATTAACAATACACCTGATATACAGACCCCCTGGGCCACTAGGAACCTTCGAGGAAGACCTGACGGATATCATAGCCAGCAATGCTAAAAACCGTTCACAAACCCTCCTACTGGGGGATTTCAACCTCAACTTTAATGAGACTGGAAACAAACACACCCAAGCCATAACCACACTTCTCAAAGACTACGCACTCTCACAAAAAGTCCTATCCCCTACCCACATCAAAGGTAGAACACTGGATTGGGTAGCTGACCTTAACTGTAACATTGTTATTACAGATAATGCACCACAACTATGGACTGACCATCACCTTATTACCTTCTCAGCCACACTCGACCTCCTTAGTCCTAAAATAGCTGAGATGGCACCCCACTCCCTACAAGAAGTAAAAAGGACATCACAACAGATAAATTACTCCACTACCTCCTCCCATCCCTGAACAACGTCAATAATAATACTGACCCTAAATCACTAGTAGACATCTTCAATACTGCCATGACCCAAGCCTTAGACAACACTGCCCCACTTAAAATGCGCAAAGCGAGACAAAAATCCCACCTCAACGTATGGTTCACACCTCAACTCAAAGAGCTAAGATTGCAGAAAAGAAAACTGCAAACTAACTGGCGCCACTCCACGACGACTGACAATAAGGCTAAATTAACAGAACTCTCCAAACACTATAAAAAAGAAACAACCAACACAAAAAAAAATACTCAATGATAGAATTGTAAAAGCGAGCTCCAATACTAAGGAACTGTTTTCCATCCTCCGGGAAATGGAAGCCCCAATTCCACCGGCAGACACTGTCCCCAAGGATAAGCCATTGTGTACCGCAATTCAAAAAGCCCTCCTAAATAAAATTACTACGCTCCAGCAGAAAATAGCAATTAAAAAGGCATCTTTGCCCTCCTCTGAGCAACATCCATCACCTGACACAGGGCGTAACACAACTACACCATTTACCTTTAAAGAAATTTCTATCCTTGACACAGAAAAAATCATTCTCTCTTTAAAACCTTCAAACTGCAAGGGCGACAGCTGCCCAGCACAAATTATAAAGGATTCTGCTAGAGACCTGGCCCGTTTATCTCCAAGCTCATTAATGCTTCTTTTAAAACTAATTCAGTACCCAATAACCTCAAAGAATCTTGGGTCCTCCCACTGCTTAAAAAGCAAACACTAGATCCCACTATCCCCACTAACTACAGACCTATCACCACTGTCCCCTTTCTACTCAAAATTATTGATAGGATTGCATATATTAAAATTCAGGAATACCTAGAATTTAATCAGCTACTAGGATCACGACAGTCTGGCTTCCGCCCACTCCACGGAATGGAAACTGCCCTGCTAGACCTCAAGACTCAAATTGGCGAGTTGAAGGACAAGGGACAAACTGCTATGTTACTTCTCCTGGACCTCTCTGCAGCATTCGACCTAGTGGATCATGCAGTCTTATGTAACCACCTTAGGTCGGCGGCGCACTTTTCAGGGGAAGCCATAGCCTGGGTCCAATCCTTCCTTGCTAACAGTACTATGCAAGTCTTTTCCCCATTAACAGCTGCTGACCCAATTCAAATCACCTGCGGAGTACCCCAAGGATCCTGTGCCTCGCCTACTATCTACAACATCTTTATTAAGCCTCTGTTTGACAAATTGGACAGACTGGGTATCACCTACACAAATTATGCAGGTGATACCCAGATCCTTATCCTCCTTTCGGGCAACTTTTTGGAGGGCACAGCCATAGTAAACAAAGTATACCTCCTCGCTCAGGCATGGATGGCATCTCATGGCCTCTGCCTGAATGATGATAAAACCGAGATACTAATCCTAGGCTCTGAAGCAAACATAAAAAAAATTAGCCCTAGCTATACCGCCTTCAATATTGACAACCATGTCATCAAAGTGATGCCAGTGGTCAAGCCACTAGGTTTCTATCTTGATGCCACTCTCTCGCTCAAGAAACAAATCAATTCCCTTGCATCTTCCACAGCCTATACCTGCAAGCTTATCTGAGCATGCAGACCATTCCTCACTACCTCGAGTTGTATCACCCTGGCCAATGCTCTCGTAATGTCGAGACTAGATTATTGTAATGCTCTCTACTCAGGTGCCAACAAAAATATCATCGACAAATTACAAAGAATGCAAAATAATGCCGTAAGAGCAGCCTTGAATATCGCTATGAGAGAACACATCTCAGATGCTAGAAGAGAGATTCATTGGCTAAAAATATCTGATAGGATACTCTTAAAAACCACCTCCCTCACCTCTAAATGTTTAAACAACTTAGCCCCACCCTACCTTGCTGATAGGATAAACAGAAGATCGTCCACACGCCTAACAAGAGCTGCCAATGCCCATACCTTGGAAGTACCCAGATTTAAACGTGTTACATCTGGAGGATCTAGCTTCCGAGTTATTGCAGCTCAAACTTGGAATGCATTACCGCATGACCTTAGAAAGGAACAGCCTTATCCCAAATTTAGACTCAATGTCTACGCACATGGCTATGCACGAATGACTGTTAGCTTACCTCTCGCTACCTGCACTGCTGTCTATGCTGCATGTTTCTTACCGTGCTTCCTTCCGCCATTGTAACTATCCTGGCAGTACTTATTCTGCAACTGTTTTGTATATCAATGATTCATTGTACTTATTCTGTAACTAAGCTTAAGTTGTCTTGACCTATGCTGCGCCCGAATGCCCAAGGGTTTGGTGCGCAATAACAAATAAACAAACAAACAACATATAACAAATAAACAAACAAACAACCACACACTCAAATCAAGACAGAGTGGAAGTGATAGTAATACCTACTTCCCACCCGCTAGTCTTGAGGGAAACGCATTGTTCTTCATCCTCCCAGCCAAATAATATCCCAGAATCACTGTGTCATTCAGATAGGCTTTGTTTAAAGAAGAAGAAGAAAAAATCTAAACATATACAAGCAGCTCCGCCTGATCAATCTAATGGGAGTGTGATAATGATTAAATCAGGAACTACCCAAGAATCAACAGCGGTCTCATTACCCTGTAGATCAAATTATGACATGTTTAAAAGTACTACAAAGCCAACTGCTTCCTCTTTGGAGCCTAAGAAAAGCAAAAACATGAAGCTCATAGCCGCTGCCAAAAGCTCCAGCTATCGACACTTTATTCCCAAATCTAGGGTGAAATTAGCTAGATCTGCGATTACAAGGAAATACTGTAAACTAGTACAACACAAGAATTCACAATGTCATGAGCAGAAGTCACAGGACCAACTTCTAGAATACAAACCCCTAGACATATTGGTTAAATTAAGCGAACAACAGCACAAAGTTAAGACCACCCCTCTGGTAGTCAAAGAAATTGTGACCAGCGCAAAGTCCGATTTAGCTATATCCACCGCAAATCCTAGTTCCAAATTACCATGAAGGCATAACATCATAACAATAGAAGTTCGAGATAATAGTGCTCTGAATGTCGAAAACTTTCATACACCGGAGCAGAGGCAGGAACAGATAGCTAAATCAGTACAATTCAATATCTCCGAATCTACTACATCACAAGAGACAGATATGTGCCAACCCAGAGTATGCCAGCCTAAAAAGCATTTACAAGTCTCTAATGTTGGCGATGGAAACAAGAAGGGTAAATCTCAGATTCCATCACCCACCTTGAACAAGGGGCCTACATCTAGAATACCCATACAAGACAGGAGTCGATGTTTGCATTACCTAATCTTACAATGTAAAAGCCACCCCTTCTCAATGTACAATATGAATAGGACTTGTGTCTTGAATATATTAGGTGACATACCTGCTTTAGAAGATCTGTGCTCTAGTGATATTGAGCAAGTCGAATTCATATATGAGCAAGACCCGTCTGTAGTCACACTTTGAATGAAATCTGGGATAGTGAGGAATATGTTATGGCAAGCCAGAGCAGAGCTACACAGCCTGGGTTTTCTCTTAATTAATCAAGTCTCATCAGATTACTCATATACCCCCAATTATGTGAAACAATACACATCAAATCATGGTACGTTCCAAGATATAATCCTTGATGTGTTCGCAAGATAGAACTAAATCAGAATCAGTAACATTTTGAACGCCATTTCAGAATTTGAATGAACAATTCACCCAATTTTCTACCTGCTCACTGGCCTCTTAGAAAACTAGAGCAGAAAAGCACTTGGCCAATACTAAATTGAATCCCTTAAGGGACTATGACATAATAGCACTCCAGGAAGTGTGGCTAACCACAACTCCACTTTGGGAACAACATGTGCTATCCTTGATCCCTGTCAAGCTACCAGTCAGAGGAAGCCAAGAAAGTCCTAAAGGAAGACGAATGGTGATGTTACAAGAACCCAGACTGACTCACATATAGAAGATATGATGACCAGCGAATGACGAAAAGAGACAAAACACCATGGATAAGTGACATCCTGAGTTTAAAGTGAAATGAGTGATGTCAAATGTAAAACGCTTATGCCATAAGCATGATGAAGACATGCAGCCAGTTTACATGTGTACATATGCTTGGAACTGCAAGAAAGCTGAGAAAATCATGCGGCTTGCTTATGCTTAATAGTAAGATAGATTACGGCAAGCGCCACCTATACATATCTACCTCAAAAAGGAACATTTCATATAAGTATACTTCCACTATGCACAAGTGCAGAATCAACCAAAGGTTACTAAAGGTCTCATGAGAGGAACCCCTCAGCACATAAATCGAAAACTAAAGACAGAGAGAAACTCAGACACATGCAAATCGTTCCAAGAAGCCAAGGTTGTATCGGCTGAAACAGACCAACAGTAGATACAATTAATGAAGCAAAGAACAGAGTTTCCTGTTCAGAGAGGTAAAGATAAGCCGCAGAAGGCAGGTAGTTGGCAAAGCTAAATCAAATACACAAATTGCATGGAGAATGAGACGTTTTCACGGTGTCTGAAACACGTGACAAGCCAAGCAAGAAGAGTTGGAGCTTTCACACCTACACGTGGCCTTGTGCCATGCACAGATATATGAACTTTTCCAGACAGAGATACAGTCTTGAGGCCAACCACAAAGAAATAATTGACACATGACCACTGAGGTGATGATTGATTGTAGCAATAATTGGAGGAAGACTGGGGGAGCAGGCGAGCACCCTGCACCTGGCCAGCTATTCTGCACGCTGCTAAGCTAGTGAAAAAGTATGAGTGGGGTTGGTGCCAACCGAATCATAATGGATCAAGTAATCTAGGGTCCTATAGTTAGTAGAACCAATGAGACGTCATACTTTTAGTGATGTCCACAGTAGCCATTTCGAAGGAAGGGCTTAGATGCCCCACCTGACACTGTTTATACAATCCCCTCACTCCGTTACCATAGACAGATATAGCACCTATATTAAAGTTACCTTCCTATAACCAATAGAATTGCATGCAACATTTTAAGCATTACACGTCAGTGATGCCAAGCTTTTAGTATAAAAGATGTGTTTTTTATGAGGTTCATTGGGGTTGTTGAAGGGAGAAGGAAGATCAAGCAATAGCTTATGTTCATGAACTCCCTGTTTATTGTACTTGTCATTAAACAGACTCCCTTTGCCAAACCATAGAGTTGTTATTATTGATTTGATGCTAGAGTTTTAATCTGCGCCCCCATCCATCTCACGGGTGCTGCTACTCATCTTAAAGTGCTATTGGGCAACCCCCAGCTTAACGGGCCGGTTCGGGTCCTAGTGCACACTTGGTAGCAGAGAGAGGATGGTTTATTGATTATCGATTAGACAAGACACCCATTGACCCTTGACATAAAATAACTCTAGGTCCTCGGCAAAATCACGAGTCCTTTTGCCATCTGGCTAAGTAGACCGAGAAGCTCCCCGTAGATAGTGGCTAGATTAAATTGTAAAACCTGCAGGTTGAGGTCTGAAGGAACCTGTGTTTCACCCACGAACCCCTTCCCACTTCTATGAGCAGCCGATCAAGCGAAAAGCAGGAGAGGCGGTAATGAAGGCAGTGATCCTGAGGATCCAGAGAGGAAAACATGCAAATGGTGAGTGAAAAAGACTGAAAGCTTTGGTAAAAAAAGTTGAATGCCTTAGAACAAGTAAGGGAATGTAACAGTGGGAGGCGGTACAAAAATAAAGTTAGAGATAGAGTAGAATGTATATATATATACAAGGGGAAGGAAATAGTGACTTCAGGGTGACCGGGCAATACATAGAGGATACCGGGAGGAAACCCGAGCATAGAGGAGGATACCACGAGGATACCTGAGCAGAGAGAGGATAGGCCCAAACACCTATGCTTTAATATAGCAGTTAGAAGAAGCCTGCATTCATATTTCTGAATAAAATAGGACAAAATAGGAGACCAAAAAGGTTAAAGATTTTTTGAAAGGAATGGGCTTAAAATCCATGTGGGGGTAAATCATAAGCGCAGGAGATCTGTGTAGCCGGATGGAGTTTGTCTAGTCTGTCACGTCTGCCTTATGTTTGTTTTCTCTCTTTTCTCGCTCTCCTTTTTTCCTTTGACGTCATAAAAAATCCGACATTTTGGAGGAATTAGCACAAAAATTACGCAATTGTTTAACTAAGACACTGTATAATATTTTTGTGGAAAAACGGGATTGGCGCTTGCAGCGATTGGAGCTCGCTCCTATTGTTGGAGTTGGTTAAGAAACATAAAAGCATAACAAAGTGTTTTATATAGAGAAGGTGAACAGATTTAAGCATGGAAGACATTACACCATTAAAACACTTGTGTAAGCAGTTGCCAAAACATGCACCTAAGCTGAAAAAGTACAGTGCAGAATGGATTAAAGGAACTGCCAACAAAATGTTTATCCCGTGGCCCCAGGGTGGATTGCTGTTTAAGATGGCCCTGCAACACATGACGACATATTGGCACACCACGTACACTGGCAAAAAGATAGACAAACGTCTAGCTAGTTTAGAACTTTGGAGGATGTACGAAGAGGATAAGGAGGAGGAGGAGCCACCCTTAGATTGGATACTTAACGTATGCACAGAGCGGGGTGAGACGCATTCCGCGCCACCCCCCCGTCTGAAACAAAAATCGAAGTGAGTAAAGACAAACATTATACCCTCTAAGGGAACTTAAAGCAGCCACAGGATTTAGCAACCTGGCATATGAGTCACCTATGCAAAGTAGTGACGAAAACCCAGACAAAGACAGAGATAGAGATATCACCTCCAATGTCCTGAGGGAAAAGGAGAGGCGTGAGAAAGAGAAAGGAGACCAGGCACAAGCAAGTACATCTCTAGATACGTAGAGAGAGGGCAAAGGATGGAAAGGAGATGAGGATAGAACTGATGAGATAGCATTTACATAGAATGAATGGATGGGAGGTCAGATTCTATTGAAACTCGATGGTAAAGGCATTGAGGATGTGAGACAAAAGGGAGAGCCAGTCGACTGGAGATGAAAGGATCAGGAAAAAAGACAGGCAGAGACGAGAGCAGTTGTATCGCGAGGAGCAAGAAAGGAAACATGATCATAAGCAGAGAGCAGCTAACGAATCAGAGAAGGCAGGAACAGCAGAGAATAGAAGAAGAAGAACAAAAGATAAGGGAGAACAGAATAAAAGACAAATGGATGAGGAAATACGAAGGGCAAATGAACGTAGAGATGCAAAGAATCCGGAAGAAGATAGGGTTAGGGAGGAAGCAAGGAAGCACAGAGAATTCGATGACGACATAGAACGTAAGCAAAGACAGAGAGTGCACAATCTTGAATATCTGGAAAGAGAGGTTAAAAAACATGATCCAGTAGTAGATTGGGAAGACATAGAAGAATTCTTTCCTGAGTACGATTCAGTACCAGGCACATCTAGGGCAAATATCGAGGATGACGTCGATACCAGAAGCATCGGAGAGACGATCAATAGGATATATGATGAAATGGGGCTAGAACAGATACCCGAGAGAAAGGAGAGGACGAACGGCTTGAGAGCACTCAGCAGTACGATACTTAAGATGCCTCTAGAAGTAGTAGAAATAGAGAGCTGTCCATAGATAGGTTGACACTAAGAGGAAGATGAGAGGAGTTGCACGAGTTGCGCACAGACAATATCCGATGCAGAAAGAGATGGATATGAGGAAAAGGAAGAAGAGGGAGATGCTAAAAATGCTTCTCCAGAGGAAAAGGGATAAGCTGGTCAGATTCTAGCGAGTCTGCACCTAAGGCATGAGAGTCAGCCACACAGTCAGACCGACACGAAGGAGTATTTTACGGTGAGAGGGGGGTGTCTCCACCACCCTATGTGAGCCGACTAAGGACTTTGCCAGGCACACGGTGATGCAAGACTATCATCCCTGCAGTGAATGGAAAAATGATGAGAGAGGAAAAGGAGTGGCATGTATTACAATTCCCATTGCTCGAGAAAGGAGGAACGAGGCCACAGTATATTCCATGGCCACACTTGGATCGAGAAAACCTGAAAAATAAGCTTCCAATGTTAACCCCAGGAGCCAGAAAATGGATACATGAGCTAGAAAAAATGACGGGAGGGAACACGCTGGCTATTGGAGATATTAAGGGTCTTTTAATTGCCATACTTGGTGACCGAGCTGACGATGTGTGGATACGTGCAGGTTACCCTGGCCTGACTACAGTCAATACTGCACACGATGGAGCTCAATTTAACAATTGCAGAGCCGCAGTATAGAAAGCATTATGATTGCTATACCCGGATACATCTGACATGGAAGCCATAATGACACAAAAATTGAAGGAGTCAGGGGATCCTTTGTTTTACATTCAGAATTTCCAAGACGCATTTGCATTGGAAACACGTGAATCTTGGGGGAAATCCATACCTGTGTTTTACCATATATAATGCCAAGGGCTGCCAGATCAGGAACAGAAGCAGCTCAAGAAATTGGTAGGAATTGAGGCCAAACCGTGGTCTGAAATACAGTCGACCACAGCTCACTATTGCAGATTGTTGCAGGAAAAGAATCGCAACAAAGAGACTGCACGAAAAGCCGAAGAGGCAAAATGAGTGCAGAGATAATTGTCAAAGTATGCCATTGAAGGGGCAATAATAACTAGCACAGACGTATCAAACATACATCAAGTCAATAATCAACAGCAGGTTAATCAGGGCAGTAATGGGTTTTACCCCAGAGGGAGAGTCTTTCAAGAAAGAGGATGGAAGAGTAATCAGGGAGGTTTTCAAAATAATCAGGGAGTTTGCAAAACATGCAATGTGCCAATCAGGATATGTCAAATGGGCAAATAATCAGACCACCGCCAATAAATTGGACATATGGGATGACAGGGCATCTAGCACGCACATGCAGAAGTCAAGGCATGGTGCAAAATGACCAAGGAACAAAAGTAGGGATGGTGAATTACCTGTGTTTTTACAACAAGGATGAAACGGACTTGCGCAGAATCACACGGTGCAACAGCAAATGCCAGGGAGCACACCAAAGCTTACAACCTCAGAACTTGATAGGTTTTCCACAAAGACAGTCTCAACAGTCGCTGATGCAACTGTCACAGACAACAAGTGCAGGACAGGCATTGAACTCTAGAATGAGAGCTAACAATGGTGATGGAGGAAGACCATTCACGTACCATATGACAAAGTTATATATGGACTAGGAGAGCTCACTGGGAAACCTGATGTGTTCTATCCTATCAGCGACACCTAACCCTCATGAGGAACCAAGGGTAGATGTCATTATAGGGGATAAAGAATATTCCTTCCTAGTAGACACAGGTGCAACACGCTTGTGTATACTTGAAGGCAAGTTTTCCTTGTCTGGTGATGCCATAAATACTCAGGGCTTCACAGGAGCAACAAGTTGTGTTCCTTTTACAAATGAACTTCCAGTCTGTGTAGGAGAATTTGATATGAATGTGCCACTGTATATAAGATGATTAGAGCATACGCGGGACAAACAGCCATGAGAGCTATCCCATTGGAGCCAGAAATATTCACGTATGGAGTACGTGTGTTAATGGCTGGGCTACCAGGCCTTGCAGGAAGAACCATGAGAACCCCAGATGAATTTCTATTTAGGAAAATAATACCTATGCACAAGGAAAAGGGACAAGTAGTTCCCTTGGCAATACACACAGCCATAGTGCCTAGGGAAAATGGCACTGATTGATGGTTGTGATGATGAAGGCAGACAATTGTGCTCAGTAATCGCCATTGAGGAAGGGTACAGATTGACTGATGAGGATCTGTTTGACGAACAGATGGGGAGGAAACAATAGTTCAGGTAAATCTCATTTTTTGGGTGAGGATGATCAAAAGAGAAGTGCACCAGAGAATGATGCTGTCCTGAATATTTTGATGACGGCATGGCCCAGTTGCCTTTATCAGTGTGGACCACAGGCACCTATGACCTAGGCTTATTGAAAGGAGTCAGAGATTAAATTGAAACCAGGAGAAATTTTGCCAAAGGCACGACAGTATCCCATATCCAGGGAAGCAGATTAAGGAATTTTTCAAGACAATTTCTGCTATGATGGAACAGGGCATTTTAGTGACATCAAAGTCATCATGTAGCACCACGGTTTACCCGATTAAATAAATCAAAGAGAGGATTGTGGAGACTAATTCAAGATTTACGCCCAACAAATGATATTGTAGAGGCCGAGTTCCCTTTAGACCCTAACCCGGCCACAATCCTATGTAATATACCTGTTGAGGCACAATATATTTCACAGTGATTGACTTGAAAAAGGCATTTTTCTCAATCCCATTGCACAAAGACTCACAAGATTTGACGTCATTTATATTCAGATAGATGCGTCTGAAAAGCACAAGGTTAGCCCAGGGGTACTGTGAGTCTCCTTCAATTTTCAACAGAGTCCTGCAAATGGACCTAAGCAATGTTGCATTAGTGTGTGTTGTCTTGCAATATGTGGATGACATCTTAATTTGCAACACGACAGTGGAAAGATTCAGACACAATCCTATTTAGCTATTGACTATATTGGCTAAGAAAGGATATAAAGTTGACAAAGAAAAGTTACGATATTGTCAGCAAGAAGTGCTTTACATAGGCCAGCTGATCTCGCATGAGGGGAAAAGGGTTACCCATGAAAGGGCTGAAGCCATACTGAACACAGTGAAGCTACACACGGTAACACAGATGCAAGTTTTCTAGGTCTTTGCAATTATGTCAAGGCATGGGTCTTTGACTACAGCTCATATACCAGGCCCTTGTTACAGTCCCTAAAGAAGGCACGGGTGATGAAAGAAAAAATGGAATGGTCTAAGACCATGGAAGAAGGGTTTATTGAACTCAAGAAAGCCATTTACACAGCACCAGTTTTAGGGATTCCCAATTATGCAGAGGAATTCTAATTGTTTTCTCACACAAATGGCAGCGTTATGACAGCAGTACTCACACAGAGAACCACATTGGGGTAGAAGCCCCTGGCATACTATAGTGGGAATTTGAACCTAGTGATGAGAGGCCACTTCCCTTGCGAACAAAGTTTAGCTGCCGCAGTGTTCGCCATAGAGAAAACTACAACCATTGTGATGGGATGCTTCATGATGTTGTTCGTCGAGCATGCACTATTTGCCATTCTAGAGAAATCGAAGGGCACATTGACATCTCAGAGAGCTTCTGCTGATGAAGTGATCATATCAACTCCATTGATTAAGATAATTTGATGTAAAATAGTGAACCCAGCTATGTTTATAGCAGAGCCATTCACTGAAGGAGACCCGATCTATGACTGTGCAAATTATGAGGAATTCTATGATGAAATTCACAGAGTGAAAGAAAATGCATTGACAGAAGAAGAAATTGTCTTTGTTGACGGTTCTTCGAGAATTGATCAAAATTATGGGCAAAGATATACAGGCACTGCTGTGGTAAAGCACACAGCAAATGGAGAATTCCGTGCACTCATTAGTGCACGATTACCATCTCACTATTTAGCACAGGCTGCAGAATTATTGGCGTTGATACTCGCTGTCAAGAATCACGCAGACCAGGAAATTACGGTGTACAGTGACTCTGCCTATGTGACGTCTACAGTGCATGCAGGCCTTGCGTGCTGGAAAAGGAAGGGCTACCTCCGAGTGGACGGCATGCCAGTGCAGCATGCATCCCTATTGCAAAGGCTCATTAAGGCACTACAGTTCCCAGTGGACATAGCGGTCGTGAAATGCAGCAGACATGGAAGCCAAGCGTATGGCATCCAAGGGCGAAACCATAATGAATGTGGAAATAACTGATGTAAAAGAAAAAATGATTGTTGCACGAAATGAACCTGAGGGTTATAGTAACATGGGGCAAACCTAGTTAATGGAACTCCAAGGAGAAGCACCACAGGAGGAAAAGAACCTCTGGAAGCAGCAAGGGTGTTCTTTAAACCCCTCAGAAAGCTTGTGACGACAAGACAGCACTGGTAAACCAGTAATTCCATAGCCCTGTTAAAATTAGCATTGGAACAATTGCATTATTCAGCGCATATGTCAAAAGAGAATCTAGATTGCTGAAGACTGATTTATACCAAACTTAGCGGAACACGTTACATTTTTTATGGTGAACTGTATAATCTGCCAACAGTTCACGGGTGGGCATACACTAAGAGTAATTATAGGAGTCATCCCAATGCCCAATAGACCTTCTCAGCACTTGGATGTCGCGTATGTCGATATGATTCAAGTATGTAATGGGTACAGGTATCTAATTGTTGTGGTGTGTCCATTCTCTAGATGGATAGAAGCAGGTCCATGTACACACCCAGACTCTACCTGTGCGGCCAAATTTCTGGTGTGAGTGGTATTTCCCAGGTATGGAGTATGTGAGGTCATGAGGTCGGATAATGGTCCCCATTTTGTTAATGAAGTATTTGAGCAGATCAGCTTGGTGCTTGGTATAAAGCACAAGTTCTCATTGGCGTATCACCCACAAGGTAATGGAATATGTGAGAAGCTCAACGACTTGTTAAAGGAAAGGATAGCCAAGTTGAAGCTTACTCTAAAGAAGGGATGGCTACACTGCCTTCCATTGGCACTGTACGCACTCAGAAACCATCCTGGTTCTGACCATCATCTTACGCCGCACGAAATAGCAACAGGCAGAAGGATGCACACTCCACTGACACCCCGAGAGAGAGCTAAATGTGATGTCCAGCCAAGAGGAGAAATCTTAGGGTCTGAAATGCAAAATTACTTGAATTGCATGACATCTTGTCTTACTGTAATTTCAGGACAGCTGCAGCGATGACAAAAAGGGTGCAGGGCAGCACAGAACACAGAAGGAGATACTACTGCAAACTCAATTCAGAGTTTATGTGTACCACCAATCTTCCCTGGAGACATGGTCCTGGTGAAGAATCACACGAGAACGAAGTGGGACGAGCCAGGTTTCAACGGACCCTTCACAGTGAAAGACGTCACTCCCTCTGCAGTCAAGCTACAAGGAAGAAGAGCTTGGATCTTCCTTGGTGACATCAAGCCATACATCGGAGAAGGCATCCTGCCCGCACCCCAATTTGTAGAGACTACAGACGACGGGGAAGAAGCACAGCACATGCAGATGAGATCCATGACGAGAAAGAAGGAAGCACGACCAGCAAAGCAAAGGCAACGAATATTTGTGCAAGGTTGTGGCTTAATTTTTGACATTTCCCCTATGCAAAAAAGGGGATAAGGACATAATAAACAGACACTCTGTGCATCCTAGTTGCATGGTGAAGAAGAGAATTGCATACATAAGCCACAACATAGGTTATTAACTTTGAACTTTGGACTGAGGCACACTGAAGCCTTGATAAGAAAAGGATATGCCAAATGTTTATCACAGACACACAAAGTGGAAGAAAATACAGTATCCAGACTCGTTCCAAACAGGAGCATTGTTTGGACTCCCTTATGGTGCCCCTCAGCAGCGACATCACTAAAGACGTTCTGAACTGTTTTGACCTAGTCTTGAGGTCATACCCGTCAATAGTGGGAAGGCTCACTAGCATCACTGAATTTCTTCAAGACCCTGAAAATTAAAAGACAAGGGAGGATCAGACATGCAGAGAAGTCCTGCTCTCTTTCTATCCTTGGCCAGCTCATGTGAGAGCTGGTATCCTTGCTTTGGTTCTGTGATGGGCTCTTCAATCCTCCTTTCTTCTTCCTTGTGTCAGTGTTTACAAAGTCATCATTTTCCTTATTCTTCCTCATCACAGTAGGGTTTTCCTCATACTCGTAAACAGGACTACACTGCATAAAATAACTATGAGCAGAATGAAGGGGTACAGAGGATTGGAATGTTTGTGGCTTTGCCAGTGTGTATGGATCCTCTTGCTGAGTATCTCCCCCAGGGGTACTATCTGGTAGCGGCCTCACCACCCTGGCCCCATGGGAAGGCTATGCCTCTGTGGGAGAAGCAACAAGATCAAGGGATTCGTCACAGATCTCAGTTTGCCCTCAGATTGTCATTCAGGTAATCTTGAAATCTCCACATATGATATCCATCTTAATTTCTGGGCTGTGTTTGTGATATTAAACATAAGACTGGTTAGAAAACTCTGAATGATGCTGCTTAGAACTCTTATCACCTAGAGATCTCCCATGCTTGCATAGATGTTCGACAATCGTGCTCTGCTTATCAGTCATATGGATTTTTCCAACTGACCCAACCACTCACTTCTCATGCACCTGCCTGCAGTAAATATTCCAGGCTCAGGCTGTCGGGTAAACCCATCTCATATATGACCTTGCAGATGCCTCTTGCTCCTGCTCTTGACCATCTGCATACCCCTCTGCTGTGAGAGATGTATTTCTGCCACAGACGTTGCTTAAAAGTTCAATTTAGACAAAAAGAATTGCATCGATCCTAATGTTGAATTTGCTACTATCCACTTTTCTTGATGTGTTCCATTATGCTCCATTTTGTATTATTTTATCAGAATAACATGTCTCGGCAGTTTGTCAATGTGGGGGCGACAAAGTTCACATTAAATACGGGTGAAATGAGTTTGTGATATTGGCAGCTTGTCTACACAGGCAATTTTCCCATTACCTTAAAAGTGCTACTCGGTTTTCACTTCATGTGTGACAATATAGCATCTCCAAATAAGGTTATCCTGGTCCCTTTTCACCAAACAGAAAGCTGGGACTATTACAGTGTTTATCAGCTCTGGTAAATACATACAGTAAAATACTCACCGATCTATTACTGCTTCTTATACTTTAGCCATTTATTCAGTTAGTTATCCATTGGATCGCTTGCGTGTGTAATTTTCCTCATTCTAGGAAATACACATTGGTTGAACAATAAGAGGTCAGGTTAGTTTTTTGTGTTGGTCAAAGTCCCCCACTTTAGTTAGCAGAAGATTTACTGATTTTCTTAGAAACTTACTACATTTTTCTAACACCTTTTCCCTGATCCATTCTGAATCTTTAATTTTTTTAGTCGTAGCATCTCATTTCCAGTCATTTGGAATTTTTTTTTTTTCTATTTAATTAAAGTGTTTATTGGTTAATTAAAACCTTATACACTACAAAAAATAAAACCTTATATATTATAATATTATATCAACCAAACACAAATATTATATCAACCAAACACAAATACATATATTATACATACATATATTATACATATATTATATATACTGCTGTCTATGCTGCATGTTTCTTACCGTGCTTCCTTCCGCCATTGTAACTATCCTGGCAGTACTTATTCTGCAACTGTTTTGTATATCAATGATTCATTGTACTTATTCTGTAACTAAGCTTAAGTTGTCTTGACCTATGCTGCGCCCGAATGCCCAAGGGTTTGGTGCGCAATAACAAATAAACAAACAAACAACAAATAACAAATAAACAAACAAACAACCACCCACTCAAATCAAGACAGAGTGGAAGTGATAGTAATACCTACTTCCCAGCCGCTAGTCTTGAGGGAAACGCATTGTTCTTCATCCTCCCAGCCAAATAATATCCCAGAATCACTGTGTCATTCAGATAGGCTTTGTTTAAAGAAGAAGAAGAAAAAATCTAAACATATACAAGCAGCTCCGCCTGATCAATCTAATGGGAGTGTGATAATGATTAAATCAGGAACTACCCAAGAATCAACAGCGGTCTCATTACCCTGTAGATCAAATGATGACATGTTTAAAAGTACTACAAAGCCAACTGCTTCCTCTTTGGAGCCTAAGAAAAGCAAAAACATGAAGCTCATAGCCGCTGCCAAAAGCTCCAGCTCTCGACACTTTATTCCCAAATCTAGGGTGAAATTAGCTAGATCTGCGATTACAAGGAAATACTGTAAACTAGTACAACACAAGAATTCACAATGTCATGAGCAGAAGTCACAGGACCAACTTCTAGAATACAAACCCCTAGACATATTGGTTAAATTAAGCGAACAACAGCACAAAGTTAAGACCACCCCTCTGGTAGTCAAAGAAATTGTGACCAGCGCAAAGTCCGATTTAGCTATATCCACCGCAAATCCTAGTTCCAAATTACCATGAAGGCATAACATCATAAAAATAGAAGTTCGAGATAATAGTGCTCTGAATGTCGAAAACTTTCATACACCGGAGCAGAGGCAGGAGCAGATAGCTAAATCAGTACAATTCAATATCTCCGAATCTACTACATCACAAGAGACAGATGTGTGCCAACCCAGAGTATGCCAGCCTAAAAAGCATTTACAAGTCTCTAATGTTGGCGATGGAAACAAGAAGGGTAAATCTCAGATTCCATCACCCACCTTGAACAAGGGGCCTACTTCTAGAATACCCATACAAGACAGGAGTCGATGTTTGCATTACCTAATCTTACAATGTAAAAGCCACCCCTTCTCAATGTACAATATGAATAGGACTTGTGTCTTGAATATATTAGGTGACATACCTGCTTTAGAAGATCTGTGCTCTAGTGATATTTAGCAAGTCGAATTCATATATGAGCAAGACCCGTCTGTAGTCACACTTTGAATGAAATCTGGGATAGTGAGGAATATGTTATGGCAAGCCAGAGCAGAGCTACACAGCCTGGGTTTTCTCTTAATTAATCAAGTCTCATCAGATTACTCATATACCCCCAATTATGTGAAACAATACACATCAAATCAGGGTACGTTCCAAGATATAATCCTTGATGTGTTCGCATAGAACTAAATCAGAATCAGTAACATTTTGAACGCCATTTCAGAATTTGAATGAACAATTCACCCAATTTTCTACCTACTCACTGGCCTCTTAGAAAACTAGAGCAGACAAGCACTTGGCCAATACTAAATTGAATCCCTTAAGGGACTATGACATAATAGCACTCCAGGAAGTGTGGCTAACCACAACTCCACTTTGGGAACAACATGTGCTATCCTTGATCCCTGTCAAGCTACCAGTCAGAGGAAGCCAAGAAAGTCCTAAAGGAAGACGAATGGTGATGTTACAAGAACCCAGACTGACTCACATATAGAAGATATGATGACCTGCGAATGACGAAAAGAGACAAAACACCATGGATAAGTGACATCCTGAGTTTAAAGTGAAATGAGTGATGTCAAATGTAAAACGCTTATGCCATAAGCATGATGAAGACATGCAGCCAGTTTACATGTGTACATATGCTTGGAACTGCAAGAAAGCTGAGAAAATCATGCGGCTTGCTTATGCTTAATAGTAAGATAGATTACGGCAAGCGCCACCTATACATATCTACCTCAAAAAGGAACATTTCATATAAGTATACTTCCACTATGCACAAGTGCAGAATCAACCAAAGATTACTAAAGGTCTCATGAGAGGAACCCCTCAGCACATAAATCGAAAACTAAAGACAGAGAGAAACTCAGACACATGCAAATCGTTCCAAGAAGCCAAGGTTGTATCGGCTGAAACAGACCAACAGTAGATACAATTAATGAAGCAAAGAACGGAGTATCCTGTTCAGAGAGGTAAAGATAAGCCGCAGAAGGCAGGTAGTGGGCAAAACTAAATCAAATACACAAATTGCATGGAGAATGAGACGTTTTCACGGTGTCTGAAACACGTGACAAGCCAAGCGAGAAGAGTTGGAGCTTTCACACCTACACGTGGCCTTGTGCCATGCACAGATATATGAACTTTTCCAGTCAGAGATACAGTCTTGAGGCCAACCACAAAGAAATAATTGACACATGACCACTGAGGTGATGATTGATTGTAGCAATAATTGGAGGAAGACTGGGGGAGCAGGCGAGCACCCTGCACCTGGCCAGCTATTCTGCACGCTGCTAAGCTAGTGAAAAAGTATGAGTGGGGTTGGTGCCAACCCAATCATAATGGATCAAGCAATCTAGGGTCCTATAGTTAGTAGAACCAATGAGACGTCATACTTTTAGTGATGTCCACAGTAGCCATTTCGAAGGAAGGGCTTAGATGCCCCACCTGACACTGTTTATACAATCCTCTCACTCCGTTACCATAGACAGATATAGCACCTATATTAAAGTTACCTTCCTATAACCAATAGAATTGCATGCAACATTTTAAGCGTTACACGTCAGTGATGCCAAGCTTTTAGTATAAAAGATGTGTTTTTTATGAGGTTCATTGGGGTTGTTGAAGGGAGAAGGAAGATCAAGCAATAGCTTATGTTCATGAACTCCCTGTTTATTGTACTTGTCATTAAACAGACTCCCTTTGCCAAACCATAGAGTTGTTATTATTGATTTGATGCTAGAGTTTTAATCTGCGCCCCCATCCATCTCACGGGTGCTGCTACTCATCTTAAAGTGCTATTGGGCAACCCCCAGCTTAACGGGCCGGTTCGGGTCCTAGTGCACACTTGGTAGCAGAGAGAGGATGGTTTATTGATTATCGATTAGACAAGACACCCATTGACCCTTGACATAAAATAACTCTAGGTCCTCGGCAAAATCACGAGTCCTTTTGCCATCTGGCTAAGTAGACCGAGAAGCTCCCCGTAGATAGTGGCTAGATTAAATTGTAAAACCTGCAGGTTGAGGTCTGAAGGAACCTGTGTTTCACCCACGAACCCCTTCCCACTTCTATGAGCAGCCGATCAAGCGAAAAGCAGGAGAGGCGGTAATGAAGGCAGTGATCCCGAGGATCCAGAGAGGAAAACATGCAAATGGTGAGTGAAAAAGACTGAAAGCTTTGGTAAAAAAGTTGAATGCCTTAGAACAAGTAAGGGAATGTAACAGTGGGAGGCGGTACAAAAATAAAGTTAGAGATAGAGTAGAATGTATATATATATATAAGGGGAAGGAAATAGTGACTTCAGGGTGACCGGGCAATACATAGAGGATACCGGGAGGAAACCCGAGCATAGAGGAGGATACCACGAGGATACCTGAGCAGAGAGAGGATACGCCCAAACACCTATGCTTTAATATAGCAGTTAGAAGAAGCCTGCATTCATATTTCTGAATAAAATAGGACAAAATAGGAGACCAAAAAGGTTAAAGATTTTTTGAAAGGAATGGGCTTAAAATCCATGTGGGGGTAAATCATAAGCGCAGGAGATCTGTGTAGCCGGATGGAGTTTGTCTAGTCTGTCACGTCTGTCTTATGTTTGTTTTCTCTCTTTTCTCGCTCTCCTTTTTTCCTTTGACGTCATAAAAAATCAGAAATTTTGGAGGAATTAGCACAAAAATTACGCAATTGTTTAACTAAGACACTGTATAATATTTTTGTGGAAAAACGGGATTGGCGCTTGCAGCGATTGGAGCTCGCTCCTATTGTTGGAGTTGGTTAAGAAACATAAAAGCATAACAAAGTGTTTTATATAGAGAAGGTGAACAGATTTAAGCATGGAAGACATTACACCATTAAAACACTTGTGTAAGCAGTTGCCAAAACATGCACCTAAGCTGAAAAAGTACAGTGCAGAATGGATTAAAGGAACTGCCAACAAAATGTTTATCCCGTGGCCCCAGGGTGGATTGCTGTTTAAGATGGCCCTGCAACACATGACGACATATTGGCACACCACGTACACTGGCAAAAAGATAGACAAACGTCTAGCTAGTTTAGAACTTTGGAGGATGTACTAAGAGGATAAGGAGGAGGAGGAGCCACCCTTAGATTGGATACTTAACGTATGCACAGAGCGGGGTGAGACGCATTCCGCGCCACCCCCCCCCCGTCTGAAACAAAAATCGAAGTGAGTAAAGACAAACATTATACCCTCTAAGGGAACTTAAAGCAGCCACAGGATTTAGCAACCTGGCATATGAGTCACCTATGCAAAGTAGTGACGAAAACCCAGACAAAGACAGAGATAGAGATATCACCTCCAATGTCCTGAGGGAAAAGGAGAGGCGTGAGAAAGAGAAAGGAGACCAGGCACAAGCAAGTACATCTCTAGATACGTAGAGAGAGGGCAAAGGATGGAAAGGAGATGAGGATAGAACTGATGAGATAGCATTTACATAGAATGAATGGATGGGAGGTCAGATTCTATTGAAACTCGATGGTAAAGGCATTGAGGATGTGAGACAAAAGGGAGAGCCAGTCGACTGGAGATGAAAGGATCAGGAAAAAAGACAGGCAGAGACGAGAGTAGTTGTATCGCGAGGAGCAAGAAAGGAAACATGATCATAAGCAGAGAGCAGCTAACGAATCAGAGAAGGCAGGAACAGCAGAGAATAGAAGAAGAAGAACAAAAGATAAGGGAGAACAGAATAAAAGACAAATGGATGAGGAAATACGAAGGACAAATGAACGTAGAGATCGGAAGAAGATAGGGTTAGGGAGGAAGCAAGGAAGCACAGAGAATTCGATGACGACATAGAACGTAAGCAAAGACAGAGAGTGCACAATCTTGAATATCTGGAAAGAGAGGTTAAAAAACATGATCCAGTAGTAGATTGGGAAGACATAGAAGAATTCTTTCCTGAGTACGATTCAGTACCAGGCACATCTACGGCAAATATCGAGGATGACGTCGATACCAGAAGCATCAGAGAGACGATCAATAGGATATATGATGAAATGGGGCTAGAACAGATACCCGAGAGAAAGGAGAGGACGAACGGCTTGAGAGCACTCAGCAGTACGATACTTAAGATGCCTCTAGAAGTAGTAGAAATAGAGAGCTGTCCATAGATAGGTTGACACTAAGAGGAAGATGAGAGGAGTTGCACGAGTTGCGCACAGACAATATCCGATGCAGAAAGAGATGGATATGAGGAAAAGGAAGAAGAGGGAGATGCTAAAAATGCTTCTCCGGAGGAAAAGGGATAAGCTGGTCAGATTCTAGCGAGTCTCCACCTAAGGCATGAGAGTCAGCCACACAGTCAGACCGACACGAAGGAGTATTTTACGGTGAGAGGGGGGTGTCTCCACCACCCTATGTGAGCCGACTAAGGACTTTGCCAGGCACACGGTGATGCAAGACTATCATCCCTGCAGTGAATGGAAAAATGATGAGAGAGGAAAAGGAGTGGCATGTATTACAATTCCCATTGCTCGAGAAAGGAGGAACGAGGCCACAGTATATTCCATGGCCACACTTGGATCGAGAAAACCTGAAAAATAAGCTTCCAATGTTAACCTCAGGAGCCAGAAAATGGATACATGAGCTAGAAAAAATGACGGGAGGGAACACGCTGGCTATTGGAGATATTAAGGGTCTTTTAATTGCCATACTTGGTGACCGAGCTGACGATGTGTGGATACGTGCAGGTTACCCTGGCCTGACTACAGTCAATACTGCACACGATGGAGCTCAATTTAACAATTGCAGAGCCGCAGTATAGAAAGCATTATGATTGCTATACCCGGATACATCTGACATGGAAGCCATAATGACACAAAAATTGAAGGAGTCAGGGGATCCTTTGTTTTACATTCAGAATTTCCAAGACGCATTTGCATTGGAAACACGTGAATCTTGGGGGAAATCCATACCTGTGTTTTACCATATATAATGCCAAGGGCTGCCAGATCAGGAACAGAAGCAGCTCAAGAAATTGGTAGGAATTGAGGCCAAACCGTGGTCTGGAATACAGTCGACCACAGCTCACTATTGCAGATTGTTGCAGGAAAAGAATCGCAACAAAGAGACTGCACGAAAAGCCGAAGAGGCAAAATGAGTGCAGAGATAATTGTCAAAGTATGCCATTGAAGGGGCAATAATAACTAGCACAGACGTATCAAACATACATCAAGTCAATAATCAACAGCAGGTTAATCAGGGCAGTAATGGGTTTTACCCCAGAGGGAGAGTCTTTCAAGAAAGAGGATGGAAGAGTAATCAGGGATGTTTTCAAAATAATCAGGGAGTTTGCAAAACATGCAATGTGCCAATCAGGATATGTCAAATGGGCAAATAATCAGACCACCGCCAATAAATTGGACATATGGGATGACAGGGCATCTAGCACGCACATGCAGAAGTCAAGGCATGGTGCAAAATGACCAAGGAACAAAAGTAGGGATGGTGAATTACCTGTGTTTTTACAACAAGGAGGAAACGGACTTGCACAGAATCACACGGTGCAACAGCAAATGCCAGGGAGCACACCAAAGCTTACAACCTCAGAACTTGATAGGTTTTCCACAAAGACAGTCTCAACAGTCGCTGATGCAACTGTCACAGACAACAAGTGCAGGACAGGCATTGAACTCTAGAATGAGAGCTAACAATGGTGATGGAGGAAGACCATTCACGTACCATATGACAAAGTTATATATGGACTAGGAGAGCTCACTGGGAAACCTGATGTGTTCTATCCTATCAGCGACACCTAACCCTCATGAGGAACCAAGGGTAGATGTCATTATAGGGGATAAAGAATATTCCTTCCTAGTAGACACAGGTGCAACACGCTTGTGTATACTTGAAGGCAGGTTTTCCTTGTCTGGCGATGCCATAAATACTCAGGGCTTCACAGGAGCAACAAGTTGTGTTCCTTTTACAAATGAACTTCCAGTCTCTGTAGGAGAATTTGATATGAATGTGCCACTGTATGTAAGATGATTAGAGCATACGCGGGACAAACAGCCATGAGAGCTATCCCATTGGAGCCAGAAATATTCACGTATGGAGTACGTGTGTTAATGGCTGGGCTACCAGGCCTTGCAGGAAGAACCATGAGAACCCCAGATGAATTTCTATTTAGGAAAAGAATACCTATGCACAAGGAAAAGGGACAAGTAGTTCCCTTGGCAATACACACAGCCATAGTGCCTAGGGAAAATGGCACTGATTGATGGTTGTGATGATGAAGGCAGACAATTGTGCTCAGTAATCGCCATTGAGGAAGGGTACAGATTGACTGATGAGGATCTGTTTGACGAACAGATGGGGAGGAAACAATAGTTCAGGTAAATCTCATTTTTTGGCTGAGGATGATCAAAAGAGAAGTGCCCCAGAGAATGATGCTGTCCTGAATATTTTGATGACGACATGGCCCAGGTGCCTGTATCAGTGTGGACCACAGGCACCTATGACCTAGGCTTATTGAAAGGAGTCAGAGATTAAATTGAAACCAGGAGAAATTTTGCCAAAGGCACGACAGTATCCCATATCCAGGGAAGCAGATTAAGGAATTTTTCAAGACAATTTCTGCTATGATGGAACAGGGCATCTTAGTGACATCAAAGTCATCATGTAGCACCACGGTTTACCCGATTAAATAAATCAAAGAGAGGATTGTGGAGACTAATTCAAGATTTACGCCCAACAAATGTTATTGTAGAGGCCGAGTTCCCTTTAGACCCTAACCCGGCCACAATCCTATGTAATATACCTGTTGAGGCACAATATATTTCACAGTGATTGACTTGCAAAAGGCATTTTTCTCAATCCCATTGCACAAAGACTCACAAGATTTGACGTCATTTATATTCAGATAGATGCGTCTGAAAAGCACGAGGTTAGCCCAGGGGTACTGTGAGTCTCCTTCAATTTTCAACAGAGTCCTGCAAATGGACCTAAGCAATGTTGCATTAGTGTGTGTTGTCTTGCAATATGTGGATGACATCTTAATTTGCAACACGACAGTGGAAAGATTCAGACACAATCCTATTTAGCTATTGACTATATTGGCTAAGAAAGGATATAAAGTTGACAAAGAAAAGTTACGATATTGTCAGCAAGAAGTGCTTTACATAGGCCAGCTGATCTCGCATGAGGGGAAAAGGGTTACCCATGAAAGGGCTGAAGCCATACTGAACACAGTGAAGCTACACACGGTAAAACAGATGCAGAGTTTTCTAGGTCTTTGCAATTATGTCAAGGCATGGGTCTTTGACTACAGCTCATATACCAGGCCCTTGCTACAGTCCCTAAAGAAGGCACGGGTGATGAAAGAAAAAATGGAATGGTCTAAGACCATGGAAGAAGGGTTTATTGAACTCAAGAAAGCCATTTACACAGCACCAGTTTTAGGGATTCCCAATTATGCAGAGGAATTCTAATTGTTTTCGCACACAAATGGCAGCGTTACGACAGCAGTACTCACACAGAGAACCACATTGGGGTAGAAGCCCCTGGCATACTATAGTGGGAATTTGAACCTAGTGATGAGAGGCCACTTCCCTTGCGAACAAAGTTTAGCTGCCGCAGTGTTCGCCATAGAGAAAACTACAACCATTGTGATGGGATGCTTCATGATGTTGTTCGTCGAGCACGCACTATTTGCCATTCTAGAGAAATCGAAGGGCACATTGACATCTCAGAGAGCTTCTGCTGATGAAGTGATCATATCAACTCCATTGATTAAGATAATTTGATGTAAAATAGTGAACCCAGCTATGTTTATAGCAGAGCCATTCACTGAAGGAGACCCGATCTATGACTGTGCAAATTATGAGGAATTCTATGATGAAATTCACAGAGTGAAAGAAAATGCATTGACAGAGAAGAAATTGTCTTTGTTGACGGTCCTTCGAGAATTGATCAAAATTATGGGCAAAGATATACAGGCACTGCTGTGGTAAAGCACACAGCAAATGGAGAATTCCGTGCACTCATTAGTGCACGATTACCATCTCACTATTTAGCACAGGCTGCAGAATTATTGGCGTTGATACTCGCTATCAAGAATCACGCAGACCAGGAAATTACGGTGTACAGTGACTCTGCCTATGTGACGTCTACAGTGCATGCAGGCCTTGCGTGCTGGAAAAGGAAGGGCTACCTCCGAGTGGACGGCATGCCAGTGCAGCATGCATCCCTATTGCAAAGGCTCATTAAGGCACTACAGTTCCCAGTGGACATAGCGGTCGTGAAATGCAGCAGACATGGAAGCCAAGCGTATGGCATCCAAGGGCGAAACCATAATGAATATGGAAATAACTGATGTAAAAGAAAAAATGATTGTTGCACGAAATGAACCTGAGGGTTATAGTAACATGGGGCAAACCTAGTTAATGGAACTCCAAGGAGAAGCACCACAGGAGGAAAAGAACCTCTGGAAGCAGCAAGGGTGTTCTTTAAACCCCTCAGAAAGCTTGTGACGACAAGACAGCACTGGTAAACCAGTAATTCCATAGCCCTGTTAAAATTAGCATTGGAACAATTGCATTATTCAGCGCATATGTCAAAAGAGAATCTAGATTGCTGAAGACTGATTTATACCAAACTTAGCGGAACACGTTACATTTTTTATGGTGAACTGTATAATCTGCCAACAGTTCACGGGTGGGCATACACTAAGAGTAATTATAGGAGTCATCCCAATGCCCAATAGACCTTCTCAGCACTTGGATGTCGCGTATGTCGATATGATTCAAGTATGTAATGGGTACAGGTATCTAATTGTTGTGGTGTGTCCATTCTCTAGATGGATAGAAGCAGGTCCATGTACACACCCAGACTCTACCTGTGCGGCCAAATTTCTGGTGTGAGTGGTATTTCCCAGGTATGGAGTATGTGAGGTCATGAGGTCGGATAATGGTCCCCATTTTGTTAATGAAGTATTTGAGCAGATCAGCTTGGTGCTTGGTATAAAGCACAAGTTCTCATTGGCGTATCACCCACAAGGTAATGGAATATGTGAGAAGCTCAACGACTTGTTAAAGGAAAGGATAGCCAAGTTGAAGCTTACTCTAAAGAAGGGATGGCTACACTGCCTTCCATTGGCACTGTACGCACTCAGAAACCATCCTGGTTCTGACCATCATCTTACGCCGCACGAAATAGCAACAGGCAGAAGGATGCACACTCCACTGACACCCCGAGAGAGAGCTAAATGTGATGTCCAGCCAAGAGGAGAAATCTTAGGGTCTGAAATGCAAAATTACTTGAATTGCATGACATCTTGTCTTACTGTAATTTCAGGACAGCTGCAGCGATGACAAAAAGGGTGCAGGGCAGCACAGAACACAGAAGGAGATACTACTGCAAACTCAATTCAGAGTTTATGTGTACCACCAATCTTCCCTGGAGACATGGTCCTGGTGAAGAATCACACGAGAACGAAGTGGGACGAGCCAGGTTTCAACGGACCCTTCGCAGTGAAAGACGTCACTCCCTCTGCAGTCAAGCTACAAGGAAGAAGAGCTAGGATCTTCCTTGGTGACATCAAGCCATACATCGGAGAAGGCATCCTGCCCGCACCCCAATTTGTAGAGACTACAGACGACGGGGAAGAAGCACAGCACATGCAGATGAGATCCATGACGAGAAAGAAGGAAGCACGACCAGCAAAGCAAAGGCAACGAATATTTGTGCAAGGTTGTGGCTTAATTTTTGACATTTCCCCTATGCAAAAAAGGGGATAAGGACATAAAAAACAGACACTCTGTGCATCCTAGTTGCAGGGTGAAGAAGAGAATTGCATACATAAGCCACAACATAGGTTATTAACTTTGAACTTTGGACTGAGGCAGACTGAAGCCTTGATAAGAAAAGGATATGCCAAATGTTTATCACAGACACACAAAGTGGAAGAAAATACAGTATCCAGACTCGTTCCAAACAGGAGCATTGTTTGGACTCCCTTATGGTGCCCCTCAGCAGCGACATCACTAAAGACGTTCTGAACTGTTTTGACCTAGTCTTGAGGTCATACCCGTCAATAGTGGGAAGGCTCACTAGCATCACTGAATTTCTTCAAGACCCTGAAAATTAAAAGACAAGGGAGGATCAGACATGCAGAGAAGTCCTGCTCTCTTTTTATCCTTGGCCAGCTCATGTGAGAGCTGGTATCCTTGCTTTGGTTCTGTGATGGGCTCTTCAATCCTCCTTTCTTCTTCCTTGTGTCAGTGTTTACAAAGTCATCATTTTCCTTATTCTTCCTCATCACAGTAGGGTTTTCCTCATACTCGTAAACAGGACTACACTGCATAAAATAACTATGAGCAGAATGAAGGGGTACAGAGGATTGGAATGTTTGTGGCTTTGCCAGTGTGTATGGATCCTCTTGCTGAGTATCTCCCCCAGGGGTACTATCTGGTAGCGGCCTCACCACCCTGGCCCCATGGGAAGGCTCTGCCTCTGCGGGAGAAGCAACAAGATCAAGGGATTCGTCACAGATCTCAGTTTGCCCTCAGATTGTCATTCAGGTAATCTTGAAATCTCCACATATGATATCCATCTTAATTTCTGGGCTGTGTTTGTGATATTAAACATAAGACTGGTTAGAAAACTCTGAATGATGCTGCTTAAAACTCTTATCACCTAGAGATCTCCCATGCTTGCATAGATGTTCGACAATCGTGCTCTGCTTATCGGTCATATGGATTTTTCCAACTGACCCAACCACTCACTTCTCATGCACCTGCCTGCAGTAAATATTCCAGGCTCAGGCTGTCGGGTAAACCCATCTCATATATGACCTTGCAGATGCCTCTTGCTCCTGCTCTTGACCATCTGCATACCCCTCTGCTGTGAGAGATGTATTTCTGCCACAGACGTTGCTTAAAAGTTCAATTTAGACAAAAAGAATTGCATCGATCCTAATGTTAAATTTGCTACTATCCACTTTTCTTGATGTGTTCCATTATGTTCCATTTTGTATTATTTTATCAGAATAACATGTCTCGGCAGTTTGTCAATGTGGGGTCGACAAAGTTCACATTAAATACGGGTGAAATGAGTTTGTGATATTGGCAGCTTGTCTACACAGGCAATTTTCCCATTACCTTAAAAGTGCTACTCGGTTTTCACTTCATGTGTGACAATATAGCATCTCCAAATAAGGTTATCCTGGTCCCTTTTCACCAAACAGAAAGCTGGGACTATTACAGTGTTTATCAGCTCCGGTAAATACATACAGTAAAATACTCACCGGTCTATTACTGCTTCTTATACTTTAGCCATTTATTCAGTTAGTTATCCATTGGATCGCTTGCGTGTGTAATTTTCCTCATTCTAGGAAATACACATTGGTTGAACAATAAGAGGTCAGGTTAGTTTTTTGTGTTGGTCAAAGTCCCCCACTTTAGTTAGCAGAAGATTTACTGATTTTCTTAGAAACTTACTACATTTTTCTAACACCTTTTCCCTGATCCATTCTGAATCTTTGATTTTTTTAGTCGTAGCATCTCATTTCCAGTCATTTGGAATTTTTTTTTTTTCTATTTAATTAAAGTGTTTATTGGTTAATTAAAACCTTATACACTACAAAAAATATTATATCAACCAAACACAAATACATATATTATACATACAAAAAGCATACATCATATTACTCGCTTCCAAATATAAAAGGCTGCCCCAATATAGACCTAAATCTCTCCATCATAAATAGCTGACCAGAATTGGTCAGTTTCAATCCTTTGCATGTCCTCTACAAATTGTGCATACCCTTTAAAATAACATTCCCTTAGTTTGGTACATGAAGTTAAAATATGTCTTGCTGTCTCCACCTCTATATTACAATGCCTGCACAATCTTTCTGCACGGGGAATATTTGTTCTTGCCCCGATAATATCATTACACGGGAGAGTGTTCAGATGTAGCTGCAAGATAAATCTTCTCAGAGCTCTGCTTCCCGTGTTTAGCAGATATTGTCTTGGGATGGCAGGTTTGATGCCTTGTAGAGCATAAACAGAGTATCTAGACTTAATATAGAGATAAGATTTATTTTCCCATAGATCCCAAATAAAAGCCTTATCTTTAAGACTTTTCTTAGTACACATTCTGTTATCTTTTTCCATGCATTCGTTATAGCCAAGGGCTTCTAAAAAAGACAGAACTGTTTTTTGAAGGCTAAGCATATAGGAATTCTTAAATCTGCCTTCACTTTTATTTTGTCTTATAAGGTTAAGCAGGCTTCCTTCATCCCCATCCCCTGAGATAATTCTAAAATAGAGTTTGCGACATTCGATTTTCCACAGAGTCGAGAGGGATATGAGACCCAGTTCACACATTATAGCTTGTATTGGTACTGAGTTGGGGAGTCCTAGGGCTGGTCTCCAGATCTTCCCTTCAAGTAAGTGTAGCTTACTCAGATATTTACTTTCTACCGCTTCTAGTGCATACAGAATACCAGGTATAATGCAGCTTTTGTATATCTCAAGTAAACCTTCAATTGAGTGGCCGCCTTTACTAGTCATATATTTCCTTATGACTTTCCATTTCTTTAGTACTTTTAGATTAACCGCCTCCTGGAAAAAATGTATACAGGGATTGCTCAGAATGGGCATCCCCAAATATGGATAGGCATCAACAACCTCCAATTTAATAGAGTTTATCTGCCATCTTGAGGAAAGTTTTTTCTTTTCTAACTGTGTGGCTCCGAATACCATCACCTGTGTCTTATTAATATTAATACTAAGGTTATTCGCTTCAGAGTAAGCTAGTAGGCCATTCAACATTCTTTGTAACCCTATCGGAGTCTTATCCAGGAGGACGGTGTCATCTGCATACAGAAGGCCACATATGGGTTTCCCTGCCACTATTGGTGGAAAGTTATTTTATGGTGGTGAAGCTTTCCCACATATCTGAAACATACAAGTTATACAATATAGGCGATGTAACACATCCCTTCTTCAGTCCAGTATTCGTAGCGATCTCAGGTGATAACATCCCTCCTTTACCCAGGCATATGGAGACAGTAGTTTCCCTATACATTTCTTCCAAGAAATGCAGAATGTTGGGACAGATCTTTTTCTCTCTTAATTTCTTCCACAAAAGCCCCCTATTAACACTGTCAAAGGCTTTCGAATAATCAACGAAGCACACATATAGTTTTTCCCCCTTATCCTTAGCCCCTGCTATAATGTGTTTCAACATTAATATATTATCGAGGGTGCTGTATCCTTTGCGGAAGCCAGTTTGTAGAGCAGACAGAAGCCCCTTTTCCTCTATCCAGTTATTTAAGCTGTCAACTAACAATGAGCAGAAGATCTTACAGCTGCTGTCTGCCATAGCCAGTAATCTATAATTATCGGGCAATTTTCTGTCCCCTTTTTTAAAAATAGGGACTACTATAGCTTTCCTCCAGCTATCCGGTATACGGCCTGTTTCCCATATAGCGGAAAATAGCTGGTGCAGAATCACTGCCCATTTGATGGGATTTTGTTTTATGACAGCATTAGCTAACCCGTCTGGGCCGGGGGCACGTGATGCTTTCATTTTAGAGATCATTTTAATTATATCTCGAATACCAAAGGGAAATGTATTATAGCTATATGGATTTATACCAGTAGGGGTAGCAGACATATAACTAATCTTGAAGTAGAGATCAGTAATATACTGTTTCCAAACCTCCTGGCTAACATTAGTATTTTCCCTGCAATCTTCCTCCATCAGGAATTGTCGGTATAAGTACCAAAATTTTTTTGAGTCATGGGTTTTGCATATCTTAAATAAGCACCTCCAATTGACATTATTAGTACTGTACTTATAATCCTTTAGCCAGTTTTTATATTGTGTCTTTATATTACTGATTCTCTTATTTCTTTCTTCATCATCTGAGTCACATGTCTGTTTTAGTTTACGGATCTCACCCATCATTTCTTTTTTCCTGTCATAGATCACTTGATCAAATTTGTGGGAATGATTTTTTCCCTTTTTATTTTTCACTATAAGGTTGCTGTTTGTCCTCCGTATTGTTCCCAACAAATTCGTTATCAAATTTAGGCCGTGTCGCGCAATATCTAGGTCATCAATGATCAGGCGATCAAACAGCTCATTAAAGATAATTAAATTTTTATCCGACCAAGTGATCCTGTTTCCACCTGCAGTAAATTGGATATCCATCACTTTGCCCACATCCCAGCTTTGCTTTATCGGGCCATTGTAGAATTTGCCCCTAATGGGTGTGTGGTCACTCAAGGAGATATCTATATGTTCAAAATGGATCATAGATTGGCTTAGTTTTTTATTTACAAGCATATAGTCTAGCCTATAGCCTACCTTCCCATTAGTCCTGGTTGCCCCGGTGCCTGGTCCTATATTAGGTTCCAAATATTCTAACCCCCAGCTAGACATAAGGTTCATCCACCGACATCCCTGCCCGGAATGGGTATTTAATCCATCAACCAGGTTACCCTCCTGTGTTACCAATGATGCGGTAATGAACGTTTCATCCCATAATTCACTGCACCTATTCATCTCCCTTACAGCAGAGTCACAATGGGCGTTAAAATCTCCCACTATACAGATTTCGGACTGAGGGGAGTCCAGCTTTCAATGGTATGGTTTATAAACTCTCCAATCTCATAGCCATTATCCCCCCCTGGTTGAGAGTAGATGTTAATAAGAAGGAGGTTCCCTGATAGTCTTCCCCTATCTATGATTGCACACATAACATTAGGTAGGCTCCCATGCTTCTCATAAGGTTTAAATGAAAGATGGTTTTTTTACCCCAATACAAAGCCCTCCATACGGCCGCCCCTTTTCACCTTTGGAAGCAGCTTTACTCCAAATATTGTATCCATCGAGTAGAATTTCCCCAGTTACCCAAGTTTCTTGTAAGGCAAAAACATCACTCTCCATCAGCAATTGGTTACCATCCTTGTGTAATAGGGAATTAAAGCCTCTACTATTCCAAGAGAGGAGATTGAATTCATTAGTACATACCTCATCTCAATTTTGAATAGTAGTATTACCCTCCAAAGAATTTACTTCTGCATTTTTATTTCTTACTTCCATAGTAGTAGGTGAAGCTCCCACCAAATTCGTGTTTTTGTTTTTCAAATCATTATGAGTTGCGGAGTGGCATATCACAATTTCATATTTATTGCCCCATATTCCATTAGAGTATTCCCTAATGAGGTCCACAAAAACTGCGGATCTAAATTGGACAATGACCCAATTATCCCAGCTTCCATATTCCGGAAGGATAATAGATTCAATATCCCCCGTATTAATGTTCTGTAGCTGTGGAATATGTGACAGTTTATTCAGTAGCCAAGTCCGATTTAAAAAAGGGCTTTCATCCGAAGTGGATTTTTCTATGATTTTAATACTTTTCCCCACTATAAGTTGGGGTTCTTCAATTATTCCCACAGATTTTGCCATGCTTGTTTTTTGGTTACTATGCATGGCCAATCGCTCCATCTCTTTGATATATATTTCCCTCTCCCTTTTAGTGAGAGGCATAATATTGTTATTATATGGAATTTCAACATATTTAAAATTATTTTCTATGGATACCATATCCTCACTTTCCCTTTCCTCTAATGTATTATCCTTACCCTTTAGCCAGTTTTCTAGTCCCTTATTTTTAATTACCACTTTTTTCCCACCATCCGACTTCCGCTGATGTTCGATAATTTCGTAGTGGTTCCCCACTTCTACGCATTCAGAGTCTAAAGGTGCTGTTTTTGCTAGGGCCAGGGAGTTTTTTTTAATAGTCTTAGTAGTTTTGGTCTTGTCAATCGCCATCCTCTTACGGGTGGATTTTTTATTTTTTCTATTTCGCGTAGTGCGCCTCCTATAGCCTTGAGTTGCCCTTATTTCTACCTCTCTCACACTAATAATAGTCTTATCAGCCGAGTTTTCCCTTGGATTAAGTTGTTCCATGGGGGAGACATTAGTTTGTACAGTGGTATTCTCTTTTTCTTTTTCAACCGCCAAAACCAACTCACTCAAATCTCCTAACACCTCATTAGACCCCATAGTATGCCTTTCCCCCTTTTTAAAATCATTTCCACAGCAATCTTCTATCATAATCCCAAGAGATCTTGTATTATCAATATTCTGCAATACCAATGATTTTGTGTCACTCTGTTCTTTAAGCAATTTAGTGCAAATGGTCAAGAGGACATCCATCATGGTAGTAAGGGCATCCAATTTCTCACCGGATTTAAGTGAATATTCAATTACCCTACTTCTATCACTGTTAACAGAAATTTGAGAGAGGTTACCCATAGAATTATAAGACTCATCGCTCGAATTAAGTTCCACTTCACTCTCGGCAAATTTATCCAAATCTGGAGAAGCTGACAAATTTGTACCGATAATGTTATTCATATCGGTATCCTCAACTACAGAGATTTCCAGATTAGTTCCTGTTCCCATAGATTGACGTCTGAATTTATGTACTAATGTCAAAAGCGAATTATTATCAATCATAGAGCTATTAGCGGGAAGAGGGGAAGGTAGTAAATTGTCAATCTTCGAGCTATTAAGGGGGGGAGGAAGGGGGAGTGCATTATCAGTTGCCAATACTTTTTCTTTTGTAGTAAAAAAGCTGGGTATCTTAGGTTGTTCCAATACTCCTTTAGTCTCACATATAGGCTCACTCTTACTTCCCTTTTTTTGTTTTTTCCCTTTACCAGGCTTCTCGGTTCCTAATTTAATATTAGATGTAGATACACTTTTCTTCCCCTTTTTAGATCTCAGATTGTGTGAGCATGGACTTTGGGCCATGGTAATAAAGTGTTAAGGGGGAAATATATTAATAAAATGTGGAGGATTAGTGCTTAGGTTTACCTAGTAATCCCTAAGGAGGCAAATCACCCAGAAATCAAAGCAGTTCTATCACAAAAAATATATAATAAATGTACCTAGGACCTAATCAATTCAGTAGTTAATATACACTCCGTTTCTCAGAAATAGCCGGGGAGAAGAAACCTTCGCAGCCCCTCAGATAAATTAAGCTAATATCAGGGATCAGCAGATACTAATACTATAAAGTGAGCAGCCAATACCATCAGTTAAAATGGGAGCGAATAAAAACCAAAGTAATACAATTTCGTAAGAAGAATAATTAATTTGTTAGGTTAAAATTATCATCACAAATCATATAATAGTGAATGGTTGGAGAATAGAGTTAAAATGTCAATAAATGTAATATCAGAGTGTCAATCCGAACGAACCACCCGGAAAGGGAACGCCCGACAGCTTGAGGAGCGGCCTTAGTCCGACTCTCCCCCCCAGCCAGGTGGTAACAATGAATATTACACTGAGATAGCTGGTTAGCTTACTTAGGATCCTGCAGATTAATCTTCCTTCGGCAACTTCGGCACAACACGCACAACAGCCGTATAACAGCCAGAGGGCTTAACTCCACAGGGCTTTACGCCGCAAGGGTGGTTTAGGGTTGGTTTTAATGCCCGGTGGATGTCACGTGATTCGTCACGTGAGGCTGCAGCGCCCCGCCTCCTCCAGGAAGCAGGCACCAATGTAGCAAGAGCAGGAGGCTCGCAGTGCTACTCAAGCGCAATGTTAGGCAGCAGAACGTTGGCGTTTGAAGAAACGCTTTTACACGTTTCAAGCAGCACACACCCCTCGGCTGGATTAGGGCTGGTTTTAATGCCCGGTGGATGTCACGTGATTCATCACGTGAGGCTGCAGCGCCCCGCCTCCTCCAGGAAGCAGGCACCAATGTAGCAAGAGCAGGAGGCTCGCAGTGCTACTCGAGCGCAATGTTAGGCAGCAGAACGTTGGCGTTTGAAGAAACGCTTTTACACAAATCAAGCAGCACACACCCCTCGGCTGGATTAGGGCTGGTTTTAATGCCCGGTGGATGTCACGTGATTCGTCACGTGAGGCTGCAGCGCCCCGCCTCCTCCAGGAAGCAGGCACCAATGTAGCAAGAGCAGGAGGCTCGCAGTGCTACTCGAGCGCAATGTTAGGCAGCAGAACGTTGGCGTTTGAAGAAACGCTTTTACACAAATCAAGCAGCACATTTGGAATTCACTTTGGCTATGTTCTGCAAGCTGATGGCACTTGCCTAAAGCTACATTCTCTGCCTCCAGAAAAGATTCTCAAATAATAAATTATACCCCGCTCCTATGATGTAATCCCTCAATTCCCTCAGTGCCATAAAACTGTCTGTCTTTTCCACCGGGACCATATCCTGATATATTCCATGGTCACTACATCAGTGTCCCTAGATTTTCTCTCAACTGGCCCCTTTGCTCATTATCATAGCTCCTGAGTAAAAACACGTCACCTGCATAACTTAATTTTAACAAAAGAAATACCATACCACTAGCTAGAACCCCCTTCATCTATGGTGGCATTGCTGTCCAATAGTGACTTGCTCGTGTCCATGTAGGAAACTTTCTGCAGCACTTCAGAAGAGCCTCACCATTTCTTCATCAGACAATCTTTGTAATGATGTGTTCGGACAAAAACCCAGCTGCCCTGTTTGAATGGGTGTCACAGGTTTTCTTGGCAGTGCTTGCTGGAATCTGTGAATAGACAGGCCACTCCACCTGATTGGTCTGCCATTAGGATTTCATATTGGCCCAAGCCTGCTTTCCAGTTTCCTTTGCCTTACATGCTCATCAAAGTGATCAGGAGTGTATATCTAGACACTTCAAATCAGTTTCTATACCAATTTTAGAAGTTTTGTTTTTTTAGTATCTTTTTTTTTATCTCAACCACCTCTGCCTATTGTTGGTGATAAAGGCAATGGGGTTCTTACTGAATATTCAATACTTTATATCCTCTGAAAGAGTTTTCCACTAAAGTGTGTTAATACTCACTGTCACACCAAAAGTGCAGCATAAAATCTCTTCTGAGCAAATTCACAGCCAACTGCATATCTGCTTTATTAGTGTGGTATGCTTCAACCTAGTTTGAAAAATTATCAACTGTAACAACACATACTGCCACCCCACCACCTTTGGTAATTTACGGATTTGCACTGGATATTGGTGAATGGTGTTTATGAAGAGCGATATTCCCCTCTGGTCAACATTTATGCTTTTCCCAGAATTGTGTTGCTGATGTATGTGAGGAACCAGAAACGAGATGCAGACACAGTAGATTCATGGTTTGGGCAAAAACTTTTATTTAAAAAAGGGAGTTGGGAAATGCATCCCTGTCCCTATCCTAGGAAGGGTTTCCCTATCTAAAACAAAACTAAGGGTCCAGCCAATGTCAAGCTGTCCAAAGCAAAATGTCCTGTTTCCAGAGAAATATTCGGGTCCTCACATTCTATAAATCAACTGTAAGGTGAAAAGATAAAATGTCTTTGGCCTTGAGAAGTGTACAAAAGTTCAAAAAGGAAATGTGTAACTCAAACACAAAAGGTTCCAGAAGGATAGAGTTCCTCATGCATCGTTTTCTGGGCCTTCTCTTGCACCAAAGGTTCACACTGTATTCGTGGTATAGGGTATGAGAGAGCAGAGGTAGCAACTCTCCTTAGATGGTCTTTCTCCCACTTTTCTCATGTGCTGATACCACATGTTAATCCCCAAATGTGCTGCATTAGCTAGATGAGTATTTATCCCCTCACTATCGTCCATTGCATTTCTCCTGTGTCTCCCAAAGGTTGTGTAATACCCATGTAGCAAATGAAAAGTAGATCTCATAGGGACCTCTCCCTCAGCAGAAGTAGCAACATTATAGAGAGTGTGAAATAGGGACCTCTCCCTCAGCAGAAGTAGCAACATTATAGAGAGTGTGAAATAGGGACCTCTCCCTCAGCAGAAGTAGCAACATTATAGAGAGTGTGAAATAGGGACCTCTCCCTCAGCAGAAGTAGCAACATTATAGAGAGTGTGAAAGATGAGGAACAGAAAGACAAAGAGACCAATCATACAAGCACATGTTATGCACAAGAACATAGGCATCAATTTCTCGTACCATCCTACTACTCGTTGCACTTGTTCTTCGCCTTGAACTTTGCCACCTTCCTCTTTAATCATTTTTAATACAATCATCAAATTCTTTTATACTTGTAACTGCAAAATCTGCTTGATGATGGCAAAAAGGAGCCTCCTTATCACTGGGCCATTTTTAGGATCCTGTAAGAAAGTGTAAACATCAATATTTCTTCTCACAAGAGCAGGGTAAGCTTGAAATATAAACACAAAGACAGCAAGCAAAAGTCAAAGAACATCTCTGTCGGTAAGCACCATATGATTACCTGCTAAGAACAGGTATTCTCCATGAAATGAATCTGGATACTGATCTCGTTTTCAATTTCTAATCAAGAACTGACATTTAGGCATAACTCTAATGCTTCAATATGTATTTCTAAAGTTCATTTTTAGAACCACTGAAATTATCTGCAAGTCTTTTCACTCACTGCTAAAATATCTATAAAGAGTGTCCACTTGTATTTCAGTCTAATATAAATACGTATTAACCATTGATTGCTTTATCGTCCTTCTTCTTCATCATCGATCGAGTCTGCACACGCTGAAATTCTTCTTCTTGTATTGTTTCTGAATAGGCAATGGTGGGAGGGCGGATTTCACCTTTATAGGCCTTTACATCACCTAGGTGAAGCCAAGATTGTTTCCCTTGGACTTTCACAACTAAAGCAGTTATACTCTCTATGCAAAAGGGACCATTAAAACGTGGCTCATGCTACCTTCAAGTAAATATCTTAATTAGGGCTAGGTCTCGAAAATATAACTTAGGTGCCGGTAGTAATTTAATTGGGTTGGTTGTTGAATTGTCTTCTGATGAGACAAACCCCCCCTTGCGCTTGACTTGATCTGAAATGAGAGAGATGCTGGATGTGATACATGTCAAATAGTCGTGCATTTCATCACCTAAGGTTTTAGCTACACCGGGCATCACTTTAGCTCCTAGATGGAGTTGTAAGGAGTGTTCTCATATGTCACTATTTCATGAGGGGTGAGGTGATGGTCTGATCCTGGCTGATTCCGAAGGGCTAATAAGGCTAGAGCTAGGCAATATAGCCATCATTTCTTCAAAGTCATTTTACTCTTGGCGATCCTTTCTTTAAGGAGGATGTTGACCGTTCGCTTGTGGTGATATGCAAAAGAAATAGGATGTTTAATGTTCAATAGAAGCACTACTTGTTCAAATAGCTCATTAACAAAATATGGTCCATTGTCAGAACTCAGCACTTCACACATGATTATCTGCAAGTCGTAAGTGTAATGTTGCGCACTAAAAACTTCACTGTGCAAGGGGCATCAGGTTGTGTACATGGACCGGCCTCGATCCACCTAGAAGAGGGTCATACCACCACTAATAGATACCTATATCCATTACACACCGGCAGCATATCGACATAGTTGATATGCAAATGCTAAAACGGACCATTCAGTTGAGGTATCACCACTCTAATCGTTCTCAGTGTATGCCCAGCAGTAAACTTTTTAAACACAATGCAGTTTACGATAAATAGTGCAACATGCTCAAACAAATTTGGAATTAACCAGCCTTGTGCAATCGTAGCATCAAGACTCTCCCTAGTTACATGCGTGTGATAATGCAGCTATTCAAGCACGACCATCAATAATGCTACTGGCATCACAGGCTTTCCAGTGCTATCTTGTCACCATAATGCTTCTGTGGGGGATAAAGAACACTGCTTTCGCTTCTGTAATTCCTGCTCTTCCTGCAGTGCGCTTCCTTGAATCACCATTAGTTGGGTTATCGATAATTTATTAAACTCTTCTTGCACTAACATGGTTGTGACTACTTTTTCTTTAACATTCTCAGTATGAAAACCCGAAATATGTGCGGAATATGCAACCATTTTGGCTTGTTCATCTGTGGCTTTGTTCCATAAAGAGATAAAATCGGTTTGCTTAGTATGCGCTGCACATTTAACGGCCGCTATGGCTACTGAGAGTTGTAGTACCTTAATAAGCCTATCCAATAAGGATGCATGCTGCAGTGGAGTGCCTCCTGCGTGGAGGTAGCCCCTCCTCTTCCAACGTGCTAACCCTGCGTGTACAGTTGACATCACATGGGTCGAGTCACTGTACACCGTCACTTCCTGCCCTTCATGTTTCTCGAGCATGACAATGAGTGCTACTAATTCTGCCACTTGTGCTGAAAAGTGAGATAGTAGCCTTGCACTTTCTACAACTCCAAATTCTCCATTTAATCTATGTCTCATGACTGCGGCACCAAAATGCTTCCCCCCACTAGTCTGATCAATTTTCCAAGAACCATCAATAAAGAGAATTCCCGCTCCTGCTAAAGCTTCCTCCTTCATACGGGTATATCATTATAGAAGTCAACATAATTAGCACAATCATGCACATGATCGCCTTCTTCTATTGGCTCAACTATACATTTGGAAGGATTCACTATTTTCTATCTTACAATTTTAATGGTTGGGTTTGAAAATCATTACCTCATATGCTGAAGCTCTTTGAAATGCCATTGTGCCTTTAGGTTTCTCTAAAACAGCAAATAGAGCACAAATAGAGCATGCTCCACGAAGAGGGTCATAGAGCAGCCCATGACAATCCTTGTAGACTTCGCAATCGCGAACGTGGCAGCAGCCAAAGATTGTTCACAAGGCAAGTGTCCTCTCATAACTGGGTCTAAAATCCCACTGTAATACAGTACTTGTTTGTACCCTAATGTGGTTCTCTGCATAAGTACTGCTGTCCTAACTTTCCCATTTGTGTGCAAAAACAAATAGAATTCCTTAGCATAATTGGGAACTCCTAAAACAGGGGCTTTGCAAATTGCTTTTTTCAGCTCCTCAAACCTTTCCTCCATTTCTTTAGTCCATTCTATTTTTACTTTTTTCACCGGTGCTTTCTTTAAAGCTTGCAGAATTGGTCTTGTGTATGTATTGTAATCAAACACCAAGGCTCTGACATAGTTGCATAATCCAAAGAACTTTTACATCTGTTTCACTGTGTTTGGTTTATATGTTCTCATAATCGCCTCGGCTCTTTCAGACATCACTTTCTTTCCTTCATGTGAAATAAATTGACCTATGTATAACACCTCTTCTTGACAATATTGCAATTTCTCCTTGTCTACCTTATATCCCTTGTCTGCTAGAATAGTCATCAACCCAAAGAAATCTTCTCTGCACTCATCTTCTGTGGTGCTACAAATTAAAATGTCATCTATGTACTGTATCACCACACTTTTACAATCAATATTGCCTAATTCCTTCTGTAGGACTCTATTAAAGATTGATGGGGACTCACAGTACCCCTGTGGCAAACAAGCATGTTTCAGTTGGGTATGGCGGAACATAAATGATGTCAAGTCTTGCGAGTCCTTGTGCAACAGGATCGAGAAAAATGCATTCTTCAAAATGATCACCTTGAAATATCGAGCTTCCACCGGGATACTGCATTGTATCGTCGCCGGATTAGGAACCAAAGTAAATTCTTAATTTACAATCTGGTTAATCCGTCTCATATCTTGTATAAATCTCCACGTCCCTCCGTTAGATTTTTAATCGGATATGCTGCTGTATTAGACAACGGTTTCCGATGGCACCAGAACTTGTTGTTTCATCCGTGCTGAAATATTCCCTCATCAGCTTCTCGAGACATGGTGTACTGTTTTGCCCGATGTAAATTCGCTCCAGGCTTAAGCTTTCTTTTTACCTCCCCTATTCCCTTCAATAAACCTATGTCATAAGGGCCTGTGCTCCAAAGGACGCTTGGGACCTTTTCCAAGTCTTCCTGAAAAAATGCTGGACATTGCTGCATTATTGCCATTTGCTGTGGAACTTCCCTTTTCTCTTTTTTTATCCAGTATGTAATACTCACAAAGACCACCACTTCATCATCTGTTTGGTCTTCCCTGAACATGCCATCAGTGATGTCAGTCAACCTGTACCCTTCCTTGAGAGCTATTACTGTTCTCCATGGTCCACACTCAACATCCAGGCCCTCAAACATTGCCATTTCCTTTCATACCATGGCTGCCTCCAATTCTATAGGAATAGTCTGTTGCCCCTCTACGTCCATAGGTATTCCTGGTCTAAACAGAAACTCATCAGGCATCCTCACAATGTTTCCCACTAAACCAGGTAGCCATTTCAGTAGAATGCTCACTCCATACAAAAGAATCTCTGGATCGACTGGATCACCTTGCAGAGCCACTTGCCCTGTAAATGCCAGTATAAATTATCCTACATTTAAGTAGTGTATTCCTGGAGTGGAACACACTATTCCTACTATTCCTTGATCAGTGAATGAAATCGTTATGTTAAGTTCTGTCATCAAATCTCCTCCCAAAATGTTAACTGGTGTCTGTCATGAATATAACAAAGGACCAGACATGTCACACTCTCCTACATTGACTGGTAATTCATTGGTAAAAGGAACTCAACTTGTAGCTCCAGAGCACTCTTCAGCATTCATGGCAATTCCCAACATTGGATATTTTCCCTCTCGTATACATGAACAAGTAGCTCCAGTGTCTACTAGAAAAGAAAAAGATGTGCCTCCTATCGTCACCTTGACCCTTGGTTCCTCTTGGGGGTTTGGTGTCACCGACAGTACTGAACACATCAAATCACCCTGTGAGCTGTCCTATTGTGGGTACAGGCTCATCCCAGTCCCTGTGAAAGGATTCCCTCCTATCACAGTGACACCTCCTATCATGGGTATAAATACTTGTCCTGTATTTGCATACTGCTGTGTCCGAAATGGGGACCTATTGCGACTGCACTTGCGGTGGATTCATTTGCACTTGTTCTTACTGTTGCACCTGTGCAATTGGGGCGCTTGTGTCTAACACAATGTATGATCTTGGGCAAACCCTTCTCTAGTCTGTGTGCTATATGGTGGAGGATAAACTGTCCCCCCATTCTGTACATTCCCTTGGCTCCCACATGCATGTGCAGTGTGTCCTGTCATCCCACAAGTCCCACATACTGGGTGTGAAAGCCCTCCTTGTGTACTCTGCTTCCCTTCCCATTCTGCCTACCTTGAAACCAACCCTGATTATTTTGAAATCCTCCTCCTCTTCCTCTACAGCCTATACCTCTGCCTCGTGGCACAAACTCATATCCACCTTGATCCATCTGGTGCAGATTACTCGCCTGCAATGTACCCACTGCTTCCTGCATTCCCAATCCTTCTCTGCTTGTCAATATCACCCCTTCTATGGCACATTTTGACAATTTCTTCTGCATTAACTTGGCTTCCTCAATTTTCCTATTCTCATCTTTCTTCTTATTTTTCTCTTGTAATAACCGAAAATGGTGTACTATTGTCAACTGTATCTCAGACCAAGGCTTCAATTTCATCCCCACTTGTTTTTTCTTCTGTCTCTGTACTGGCTCAGCAAACCCTGATGTGGTAAAATAATGCCACTGTCTTTTCCCAGGGCTCATGAGTTTCAAGTTGCCATTTCTTCTGAATATCAAGAATGTAAGCAATAGGATCTTCATCTTCCTTCATCTTGCGCGTCATAATTGCACCCATATTTGATGTGTCAGGATACTGTACTCTGAGTGCTCTCCAAATATCTGCTCTACAAATATTAAACAGCGCTCCATCATGTGCTGTATTCTGTGCAGTCACACTTGAAATCCCTTCTCTTCTCCATATGTCATCAGCTCTCTCCACAAGAATAGCTGCCAGGAGACCTTTTATGTACCCTTTGGCCAACATATTTTTCCTGTCATTTTTTCAAAATTCGTATATCCATTTCCCAGCATCCAAAGTCAAACTCAGGAGCTTACACCTTAAATTATCCTTGTCCATCTGTGGCCATGGAATATACTGTGGTCTTGGTCCCCCTTTTTCCAATAAGAGAAACTGTGCAAACCCTGCCCCAAAGTCGGTACCTACTATTAGTCTATCCTTGGCTGGGACGATCATCCCTATCTGCCTTCTTGTGGGTAACAACCTTAACCTGCTTACATACGGTGGTGACTCTCCCGTCTTACTGTACGATCATCCTCAGGGACGCTCAGGATATGCTATGGGATCTAGTGTACTATCCTTGGGTTGTTCAAGATCAGACCCTCTCACTTCTTTATCCATCTGCAAGCTTCCTTCAGGGGCACACACGCTCCGTCCTCCTATCTAGAGGATAGACTCTCTTTCCTCATCTGACATGTCTTGTCCCCAACTAGAATGGCTATCATCCCCTTCACCCTTATCCAGATTCAATCTACTTAAAGACAATACTCAACATTCATCACTGAACAGGCTTCCCTCCTCTCTTCGTGATCGAGGCATTGGGGGTCGCTAATCATTTCCTCAAGTTTCAAACTTGCTATTTCGTCCTAACTGTTGATAGACCTTATCAATCCTTTATCTGAAGCATTCTGCATCAAATCTTTCTTAGTCTAACACGACTCTAGATGCCCTTGGCATTACTTCCTTTATCGGAAGGAACTCTTTTATTCTATCCCATCATATTTCTGTGCTTGGCCCTGCTGGTTCCTTATGAGTGAGACTGATATCAAGACCTTGTTACCTCCTTTTTCGTTCAATTTCTTCATCTATCTCTGTTTGCTTTCTTGCATCCCTTCTAATTCTTTCTTCGTCTTGCCTTTGTTCTCCCCCTCTCCTTATTCCTTCCATTCTTTCCTCTTCTTCCCTTCATCTTTGTAATCTTTTGTCCGTTAGTCTTTGCGCTTCGTCCTCTTATTTCTTCCTTTCCTGTCTCTCTTTCTTCTATCACTCTCTATTGTCATACTTTCTTTGCTCTTCAGCGTGTTCTTCTTTTCTCTCTTGCTTCTCCTGATATGTCTGTTCGCGCCGCTATCTGTTCTTCCTTTTCTGCTCAACTTCTCTTAATCTCTACTCTCATTCTTTTCCTTTCCTTCCAACAGGAGCAGCCTTATGAGCCCTGCTGCACCTTGCGCATCCGAACGATGCTGAGGACTGGAGTCCATCTCGCACAACATCAGAATTAGATGCCCAGATCTACATAGAGCCGACAAGGTGACTATCCTGATCGGAGGTACGGAGGTAAGCTCCAGCGCTGCCTAAGCTTGCAGCGTGAGACCAGCTGTTCCACATTCTCCGAGGCCGTGTGCCTGATCACAAAATGGCCGTCATTCATATCGGCATGAAAATGAGGCTGTGTTTTCAGTTGCTAAGCAACCGCTTCTAATTTACCCACAAGGCCCCTGCCGATAGGCGGAAGCCAGCCCTACTCTGAGAAGGCCTTCGAGGAAAAGGCCTGCTCTGCGCCTGTTACACGCATGTACCGTGGTGTGGCCTACCCCTTTTCGTCTGTGCCAAAAAGTTGCCTCAAGTCACCTTATGCCTACTAGTCAACTCCCCCAGCACTATACTGATGCAGCTCTCTGGAACTTGGTAAGCATCTGATCCCTTGAACTGCTCCACACATCCTGGGCCCTGCCCTGCCATACTTGTGACTTTCTTATCACATTACATACAGGCCGTTAACCGCCTCTCTCTGCAATCAGTGATATCGATTGTACCTGTCGGCACTATTGCACTGCAAACCTTCTAGAGATCCGGCCAAGATAGATCTAATTCAATAGGGTACTCTCTGCAAAACTACACTTCTACTCCAATCTGCACTAATGCAAACCCAATTACTATCGCAAATGTTAGCCTTTCCTGTTTTATCAAATGTTTTAGCGCCCATTGGGTGTGCCAGCTCTATCTGAGCTGGTCCTTATGTACTGCCATTACCTTGAGTAATAGCTCTATTTGAACCTGCTTATTCATCTATTTACTGCCATTACCTTGAGTAACAGCCCTAGTTCAACCTGCCTAGTCATCTATGTACTGCCATTATCATATGTACCAACCCTATTTTGAACCTGCCTAGTCCTGTGTATTGCCTTTATCACGTGCACCACTACTATCTGAACTAGCCTAGGATTGCACCTCTATCTCTTCACCTATAGACCTCCATATGTACGGACCCCAACCCACCCCTCCCGAGCACAAGGCAGCCCTTTGCAAATCTACACTAATCTTAGCTACGTTACTTACTCTACTTAACAGCGACTCCTTCTCCCACCACCCATTCAAAAACTCACCTCAACTGTTATCTCATCCACCCCCGACACTCACCATGACCTATGCCAACAAAGCCCATAACCAGGCACTCATGCTTAGCCAGCCACTAGAATGGATTCTCAGACTTGCGGCTCCCCCTACACCTTGGAACCCATGCCCAGTGAAGGACAGAAACCTGAGACTTGGCTCCCGGTTCTGAGCCCACAAGACACCCAACAAAAAACACCCCCATCACTCTCATCCTAACCAACCACAAGCCACCCCTATGCACATCTTGGACAACCCCCAAAAAACACCCATCAGCATAGTCGAACACCCGCTGATTAGAGGTGCTCTCATCAATGCTCGGTCACTGGTCGCCCATGCGCTTGACATTGCAGACTTTATCTCAGCTAATGACCTTCACTTCCTGGCCATTACTGAGACCTGGCTGCATCAGGCAGCAGGCCCAGCTCTGTCCCTCGCCATCCCAGAGGGCTACTTAATACTAAGGAATGACAGAAACTCAGGTAGAGGAGGAGGAGTAGCCTTTATCGCCAAAACATCCCTTGGCCTTAGAGCGACCCCCTGTGCCAGCTTCCGGTCCACCAAACTTCTGTCAGTTAAGTTCCAACTCTATACAGCACAAACTATCCTTATGCACCTAATTTATAGACCACCAGGCATCACCTACTCATTTGAGGAAGAGATATCCGACCTCTTGACCACCAATACCAAAATTGGATCTCAAATTATCCTACTTGGGGATTTAAACTTAGGTCTCGGCGTTTCCAACAACGCTAACGTGCTGTCCCTGGAAAATACTATCTCCCAACTAGGGTTCAAACACAGGGTCAGAGCCCCAACACATAACAAAGGGAGAACTTTGGATTGGCTAGCGGATCACAACTGCTCCACCTCCATCCTTAAAAATGAACCAATTGCCTGGTTGGACCACCACGTCATCTCCTTCTCCATCCAAGGGAAGACGCAGCCGAACACCTCACTGTCTATCCCACAAGCTCTCCAGGAATAATCGCAACATTACCCTGTAAAGCTTTTGCCCTCTAATCCACAATATCCTGACCCCTACAAACTACTCCAAGCTAGATGTGGATAAACTTGCCGACCTCTATAATAAAACCCTTGAATCAGCAGTAGATATCATCACTCCCATCAAACTCACTAAAGCTAAATCAGCAGCCCAGTGAACAAATGGTTCACTCCTGAGTTCAAGATCCTCTGGAACGCCAAATGTACTGCGGAAGCCACCTGGAATAAAATGCCCAACCCAGCAAACAAAACTCTATTCACTGAGCAGCCACCATCTACAAATCATCTATCCTCAAAGCCAAAAAGAGACCTATGACAAGAGAATCAACAACGCCAAATCAAAAACAAAAGAGCTCTTCACTATCCTCTGGGAACTTGAGTCCCCCGCTCCACCCACAGAAATGTGCGTGAAAGATGCAAACTGGTGCGAGAGAATCATGAAAGCTTTGGCAGACAAAATTGCCATGCTACAATCCAGAATCGAACAGAAAAAGACTAGCCTAGCCAAAAAAGCAAACTCTCATCCACCATCCACTATTAAAAGTCCAACCTGCCCTCCCTTCTCTTTCACCCCTGTCACAATGAAGAAGTGGAAAGCATCATCAAAGGCCTCAAGCTTTCAAGATGCCAAGGGGATTCCTGCCCAGCCTCCATCATTCAGGAAGGACCAAATGGTCTGGCCCATTTCATAACAGCCTTAATCAATGCCTCCTTTAAATAAAGCTCAGTCCTTAATAGCCTCAAGGAGGCTTGGGTCATGCCCCTTCTAAGAAAACTGAACCTAGACCCTACAAGCTTCACTAATTATAGGCCAATCACCACAGTACCCTACATATTTAAGATCATAGACAGAGTGGCCTACCTGCAAATCCAGAAGCACCTGGAAGAGAACAACCTCTTCGGCCTCAGACAATCTGGCTTCAGGCCAAGGCACGGTACAGAGACAGCCCCTCTGGACCTGAAGATTCAGATGGATGAGGTGAAGGACAAGGGCAAGCTAGCCATTCTCCTGCTGCTTGACCTATCGGCAGCCTTCAACCTCGTTGTCCACCAGATCCTCATGGAACATCTGACGGCTTCAGCTGCATTAACCAGTCAAGTAATAGCTTGGGTCCAATCCTTTCTGGCCAATCAAACTACCCGAGTCGTCTCACCGGGGGCTTCAGCTCTCCCTATCCCCATCCTATGTGACGGCCCTCAAGGCTTGTGCATCTCACTGACCCTACACAATATCTTCACAAAGCTATTGTTTGACCGTCTTGATAACCTGGCCGGCACATACACAAACTATGCTGACGATACCCAGGTTCTCATCATCCTTTCAGGTTGCTATGAAGAGGATTCAATACGGATTAACAACCTCTACCTGGATATCCAAGCCTGGATGGATGGCTTTTCCACAATCTCAGCTTATTGTTGCTCCAACACAATTCTCTGCCTTTCTTCTCCATGGGTTCTGGCTTACTAAAATTCATCACACCGATGTCTAGATTCTATACAATGGCGGCTTCGCCTGCAGTCTATTAACTATGTATAGCCAGCTTCTATGATCACTTAGTCTCCTTGCGTGTCTGCGTCTGTACAATAATTAAACGGTTGCATTTCTGTAGCACTTCACATATGTGCAATCTTCTTTTGTACATATGAAAGTTTGCTCGACTCTTAACTTTGTCATCAGTTTCTGCAAGATCCATGCATTCTCTTCAGACAGTATTCTCAGTGCCTCACGCTCGTCTCTTGTGATGTCACTAACTCCTCTTTTACTCCTTTTCATTTTCCTTCAGAGAGTTCCTCCCTCAGATTGTCATCTCTGCGGAGATATATTCAACATGGTTTTCTCAGTGGATACCTTTTCTCACATACTGGCTGCGGTATTGGCACAACTGCTGGTGTCAAACATAGCACAGTCTCCGACTTCCAACATATACACAGCCGGAAGAAGGTTTTGCTCTTCCCCCTTCTGAGAGACAAGGTGTAATCCTGACTATAATATCCCAAATAAATATGAAAGGGAGACTGTGCTTGTAGACTTTGTCCACCCAGAGTGCATGGGTCTATGTGTATGTCGTGGAGTGAGCATTGGAAAATGTGCCACACATTTTCCGGAAGCTGATCCACCATCATTCAATTTCATATAAAATTTCTAAAAAGCCAGGCAAGCGCACACCCACCCTGCCGATGGTCTAATTCCTCACAGATATGTTCCATGATTTGCTTGAGGAACCACAAGGAGCTAATAAAAAAGTGCCCCTGATCATGGAATAGACTGACCTATGGAAGTTAATTTTCTAAAACGGAGACCATAAGTGTGTGTACTTGTCCATTCTGCTTGAATATTACCTGCCAATTTTCAATTTTTTCTAATGCTTCACACCAGAACATCTACCATGTTAACGTCAGCATCCAACAGAAAGGACAAACAGGGTGGGAGCTCCCCTGCGGTCACACCTCCAATCCTATGAATTGCATTGGCGCTATTACTATTATTGTAATTAGGGTGTTTATTGAGCGACACCTAACTTCGGGAAGCAACGGAGCACTCCACAATCATAGGGAGAAGAACATGGTGAGGGGATGTGCAGTTTGGTTATGAGGGATCTACAAGCAATCAGGGAAGGAAACAGTGGGGAGAAGATCACCCATTCTCAGGTAGGGTTGGTGACTGGAGGGTGTGTGGCATGTGAAAAACCAGAGGATATCTCACCCGTTAGTCCCCGGGGATCTCTTTCTCTCAGGTGGTCAGGGCACGACCATCGCCTTTGGATCCAGACCCTGGGGGTGGACCACTGTGGGAGGATCACCTGGGTGAGGGGTCTTCGGGGAGTGAGGGTGAGGCAGATGATGGTGAGACACAGTATTCCCCCCTCTTTCGTTTATCGAAAACAATCCTAGTTTTTAGGATTCTCAGAGGCTGCAACTCCTCCCCTTTGTGCATAAACAGTGGGCCGTGTAAGAGGGTGACTGAGAGTAACAAGACTAACTCTCATACATCATACTGTACATGTCCCACTAATCGGGTCAGGCAAAGTCAGACTCTTGACTTTAAGTCCATACACCTGATATCATTTAGCTCGCCTCACATGGATTTTAATGGAAGAACCTAGAGACACTCTGAGCAAGGCGGAGCACGAGTACGAGCAGGACTTCTGGGGCAAAGGCACCCTATTGGAGCAGGGCGACGGACCAAGTGACGAGAGCAGCGGGTCGAAAACCCCAAGAGTTCCCTACTGGAGGTTGTTGCCTCCAACAGGCCTCAAAAGACCTGTGGAGAAGGCCAGACCCCACATCAGAAGGATGCATAGTGTTTCAAGGATGCCAGCGACCCTCCCGGGTGAACAGCAGAGTTGGGGAGGTGAGGCCAAGCCTATGATACTAACCTTGACACCTGAGAGACCGGTGTGTGTTAAAGAAGTGGCAACATTATATCGAAAGAGAAGGCTGCACGCGTGTGGATGAGACATGAAGAAAGGCAGACCTGTGAATTAACTTTGAAGTAAGGACAGCTGTGGAATCAGCAATACTGAGTAGCAGAGTGGTCCGGCAAAAGGAAGTTACCCACTCAAATGTCTTTGTGTAAGGTGCATTATTTGTAACGAGAAAGTGAATCAACTGTAAAAGGTAAGTAAGCAAAATGAACTCCTAGAGGAGGGGAGAGTGAAAGTTGGACCTGGAACTTTGAGTCGAAGTTATTCTGCGGAGGTCTGTAAAAAAAGCCACGCACATTCGAAAGTCTTCCACATCCAAAAGCTGTCTGAGCCTGATTGAGGGAGGCCCGAAGTGTAATAAGCTTTGGGAAGGGAGTCCCCAGGCAAGTTTTTGTTGAACTTTGTTCTGAAGAGGTCTGAGCCTGACAGAGTGGGACCTATGTGAACTTTGTTGTGAAAGGTCTGAGCCTGACAGAGGGGGACCCGCATGAAATTTGTTTTGAAGGGGTCTGAGCCTGACAGGGGGGGTGGGCTTATGTGAACTTTTGTTCAACCATTATTTGGAAGTCTGGAAAGAGAGACTTTAATGCGGAAGGCCAGATGGTCTCAATCCACGTTTTTGAACTGTTCATTGTGTTGAAAACCCAATCCAGAGTGTGTCATCCTGTCTACAGGGACCTCCTTACTCTGTGTGGTGTAACGTGGGGAGGAGTAAAAAGCCACATTTGTTCTTTTGAACACTGATTTTTCCTTTGCATACTTTTCTCCTTTTTACACGTATTAACAAGAGATAGGACAGGCATTAGGTTTTGTTCAAGTGGCACAGCGAGTAGAGCGCTGGCTTTGACATCCGTGCAGAGCCTGCTAACGTAGGTTTGAATCCCTGCTAACGTAGGTTCGAATCCCGGTGGGGCCAAACTCAGCCTTTCATCCTTCTGAGGTCGATAAATGAGCACCACACGCCGTGGGTAATTATAAGCAGCGCTCAGATACCTGAGGGTTCGTAGCGCTATATAAATGCAAAATTATTATTATTAGCATAGCCATCTTGATTTGACAGACTCCACTAGGACTGTTTTGTTTATCGCTTGATGGTCGAGACTACTCCATCTTAGTTATAGGGCAACGTATGCGTTTTTCCAACCCCAGAAACTTCAATAAAGGTTCAACTAATTGTACCTATTGTGTCAGTGTCGTACATGTGATACCATGCCCATGTCCTTACTTCTGGTGGCTTGTAGGCCCCCGGTGATGCTACATTTCTCAGTGAGGAAGCTCAGGGACTTCGGGGTGGCAGCGTTGGCTTAGGACTGGAACTGAATCATATGACTTTCAGAAAAAGACCCAAACCTCTGCTCTTCACAAGGGCAGTCACACATGGCACTGGGCCGTGAATAGACTATAAGAGGCTGGCTGCCCATTTCCTACTTGCACTTCTTAATGTATCACTGATGTTCTGTACAAATGGAAAATCTGGCAGAGTAATCAAGGTGGAATTGGCTGTTTGTCAGCACTCTGAGAATCTCAATCTGTTTGTCATTAACTCCACGTCCTTCTTCCTCGTCTCAGTACTTAAGTATAAGTGTGTACTGGGAAAAGAAAGTAGGACTAAAAGTAAGAAAGATTACCTGTAAATTATCAGGGCATAACCTTGACATCCCTCTTCCTCGACCCAGTACACATTTATACATAGGTACTAGAGGAAGAGTAGGGCTAGGAGTAATGAAAATAACCAGTAAGTAATCAGGGCATTAACTATTACCCTGTGCAGATCTCTAACCCAACCCACACAACACATTTTTCCTCTAGCGCTCTGAAGTATTTCTTTTACAAATGTAGCACACAAACATGTTGGGAGTGCCGTTTTAGATCAGAGGCAGACAAATGGCAAGGTAAAGGCAGGGAGGTGTAACTGCTAAGAAAATGTAGCTGTTCTTGTCACCAGAACAGAAGACCGTTGGCAAGGAACCAAAATGGGCGGGTCGTCCTGTCACTTCTCAGCACCTCATGCCCACTGGAGCTCTGCAAGCATGTGTATAATGCGCAACACAGGCGAGCGATCCTCGCTCCGCGGTCGCCCGAGGCCCTATCAGTCCCTCCACCGTGCAACCCTTGTAAAACGATAGCGTGTGTTGCGTTTCGAAAGCACTCTGCCGAAGGGGGACTCTGGCGCGCGCTGCGCTCCAGGCTATGCGGCGAGCTAAGCCATCCCTACAAGAATGCGGCGATCAACGGTCACGTACCCCTTTCAATCAACGCAAGCGCACTTAAATGGGGACGGAAAAGTTCCTTAATGGCAAGACTATCAAAAGGTTATTCCGCCTAGGGTGGGCATTCGAGGGTGAATGACAGCAGCCTCGAAAATATTTGCCTGCTGCTCGGTGCACCCTAGCTTTCAGGGATGTTAGTCAACGAAAAGGGCGACAGCTCCTCGGCTTGGCACTTTCAGTCAGAAAGCCGACGATGAGCTTTTCGCAGTGAGTGAACTCAGTGGAAAAACCGGGCTGCCGGTTACAATGAGTAATAGAAGAGAACTTGTTCCCTTTTTAGGCCAGCAGCCAAACAGCCACGAGAGACACGTCAGGAATTCGAACGTAACCTGGAAAATAGAGCATCTTAAAGTATCCTATTTTCAAAAAGAGATTTGCGTTGTAATTAACAAGATGTGATATGCAGCAGCAAAACCAGGACCGGACCACGCACCCGTGTGTTTCATTGCTATCAATAGGTTCTTGCTGACATGAGACAAACACGATTTTTTCATCTGTCAAAGTTCTTCTATAATGTATTTGGAGAAAAGTCGATCCTTCCATTTTAATTTATTTAGCAGTATAAAGCTTATTAAAAACGAGGTGTTTATGAGTTAAAATAAAGGTTAGGATTTGTAAAATGTTAATTTTTTTACATGTCCAGGAAAGGGAATAACGATTTACAAACTTAATAGTATTTGTAAATAAAATATTGCATGCAGTAATAATAATTCTGAGGAGATCTGAGCAAATAGGTGCTTACTGCTGCAAAAAGAGTTGAAGGCAATCACACCAGCAAATAATTAAAAAAAAGCCTGCGTGTGATTACCGTTGCCGCATGTGTGGAATAAAGGAAGCAAGGCCGCTGCCAAGAAGCAGAATCTTTTCACAACCCACCACTCCCAACAGGTTTCCAGACAACTTCCTCTAGAGTATGAACAATGGCCGGTAGCGGAAGATGGATCTCACCAACCAGGAGATCCTTTTTAGTACCAGCAAAGGATGTTGCCAAGGCGGCTCCTATTTTTTTTTGGCAACATCGTATCCAAAACTGCTCCTGGCTAATGGGCAGCCTCAGGAAGCCAAATCTTTGACTGTCAAACTGCAGTCTGTTACCGCCGGGGCACTAAAGGAAATCAGCAAGAGATTGAATGACCTCAAGCGTCACAGCGGGGGATCGAGGACAGCCATTGGCACCAGACCATGGCTACTGGAGTTGAGTTGCTCGCTGGGCGATGACACAGTGGAATGGGATGGCAGCCTCCATCCTTGATCTTGGTGCTTGGAGGCCCATCAGAGCGCAGGTGTAGCCAAAGGATACACCAGGGCAGTACATTTTCAACAAACTGTCATGATACAAGTACCATAGAAGTGTTTACCACCAAGTATGCACAAAGCTACATACCATGTGTAGATGAACATTGGTACCTCTGGCCAACACTGGCCCTTGGTATTTCTTCAGTTTAATAATCTTTATTGAGATTATGTTAAGAATGACAATGCAGACAACAATGAAAAGGAGTGATATATAAACTGAGGCAACAAGGTGAAACAGTCAATGAACTGATAGTCAGATGAGTGAAGCCATGAAACTAATTAGTGAGGACATTCATATGCTCCATAATCTGCAAGCGAAACAAATTCATGGGTAAAATACTTACAGGGGAACGGGCAGGGGGACAAACAAAAGGCAAACAAGAGAACAGAGGGAAGGAGGAAGGGGAAGGGACATACAACAATATGATACTTGAAATCATTCATAACATTGACAAAATCTGATGATCAAATGTAAAGTAACATGCAAATATAAACAGCTCAGGAACCATGAGATAACATACCAAAGTAGTCTAGATAACAAATACAATGAGCCCATTTGGCATTGCACTTGGGTGTAGCATCAAGGCATGTGGCCATACATAGTTACATTCTTTGCACATGGCAGATGTTGTTCCACCAACCTTTAGTAAAGCCTCAGAAAAGGAACCAGAAGAGGATTTCTTGGAGACAAAGTAGGAGTATACCGATTTAAGTCTAGGGGTAAGGGAGTGGGCAAAAATATTGAACAATTCAATGGAATTATATATATTCTCTCGATATATCTTTTCACCTCCAAAGAGAGAAAAGCATCCCACAGAGATACAGTTGATGCCTGTCTGTGGAGCTACTAATTACTTTTTCAAGTAAGTTTATGACCACTCAATAGCCCCTCTCACTCTGGCCATTATATTGCATCACTTTAAATCTATCATTTATTATAGGTTAAAAAGAATTAGGATCCGCCACCACGTTGTCATCCAGCTTCAAATGGAGCTTCCTACCCGTGGAAACCTCCTCTTTATATCTTTAGAAGTGCTCGTCTAGCCACCATATTATTTTTTTCATATATTAGGAACCACTGAGTCTATCAGATTACTATGCTCCAACATATTGAATTCAAGCAAAGGTATATATTAACCACCAATAGGAACCACTGAGTTTTTTTAATGTTTTTTTCCTAAAACATGTTCTATTTATGAAAAGAGTGGTTTGTCATTGACCTATATAGGCACCAAGCACTGGCTAATTGCTACAATGTCCTTTCCTTTTGGAAAGTGGAACTGAACCTTAGTCCAAAGAATGAAGCAATGATATACATAGAAACATTATAATGTGCTTTTCTTTAGTTATTCTAGAACTCTATTTTTCCTTTAATGCACATATGAAGATTAATATGTATTGGAATGAATCATGAATACTGGATAATTAATTTAAATTTATTTTTTCTCTAGTGATTTAATCATGTATAAAGAATACAGAACACTTTGCCCCTGATGAAGAGTGAAAGTTAATACTCGAAACGTGTTGGGCCACATCATATATTGAATGTTTTTGTGTTAAAAATTTGAATAAATGACTGTTTTTTGATAAATACATGAATTGTCAAGCATTGATTGGGACATTTCAGAGAAATTTGCTGTCATTGCAAAACAAACAAAACTACCAAAAGTGTTACTTATCTTTTGTAAAAATCAATAAGGCTGCGATTAGTACCTTAAAAACTACATACAGGCCTCGACCCTTGTTGATAGTGTGCAGGGGACGCAGGTTTCCTTAATTTAGGAAACCATTTGTTCCAACCCAACAAGTAGGGTCAGGTAGGGTAGGGCCATATGTTGAAAATGGAAATATGATCCAACCCAATCAGAAGTTTGACCCATACCCAGCACCCATTAGTGTCTGCATCTTGGCCCAAAATCTTAAATAACAACATTTTTTGTTAAGAAGTATAGCAACTCCATTTTTCTTACCTACATTAGGACTCGCAATGACATCTTTAACCCAAAACTATTTGAATTTCATCGATTCCGCAATTGAGAAGTGAGTTTCTTGTATACAAGGCACTGACAGCTTAAATTTATTGAGGTGGGATATAATCTTGTGACCCTTAATTGGATTATTGCATCCCTTAATGTTCCAAGTTATGCATTTAACTTACATAGCGACAGATGAACAAATGTAAGAGCAAAATATAGACCAGTAACGAGCACAGAATATGAGCATACCAGAGTAATATGTGCAAGGCTTTAACAACATGAATCAATGAAGTAAAATCAAGAGCAGGTTAGCTGTCAAACAGGGACCAAACATAAATGTAAAACACACAAGGATGAAGGGATAGGAAAGGGAAGTCTGACCAAAGACTGTATATTAGGAGAAAAAAGAGAAAAAAACCTCTCTGCCAGGAAAAGAATGCATCAAAACACATGACATAGACGAAAAAATATTCAGGCTGGGAAATGGGGAATAAGGGGGAAAAAGCAATAGGGGTTGGTGACACCTACAGAGATGTCAAAAGGAAAGAGATGACCCACACCAGGAGAAGGATGCCACAACTGCGTCCAACCCACCAATTTTATGGCACTAAATTAGTAACAGCAGTGTATAGAACACATGCAGATGAACCGCCAAGAGAATCATGTTCCGGAAGAGGAGGGGGCATTCATGGGTAGCGACGTATCCATGCCCTCAGTTTTGATAGAACGAATAAAGGACTTTAGATCAGTGGGATCATCGAATATGGAGGTTTGCCCCTCATGAGTAACTTTGAAGGAGCCGGCATGGTATAATCCGTATCTCACTTTAAGCTGTTTCAAAGCAGGACATAGGATAAGAATTATTTTCTTTGCTGAGCCGTAATCTTTGCCAGATATTGTGAAATATGTAGTTTGCTTCCATGTCAAGTGAGGGAGTTTTTCTCCTTGACTCTTGAGATTGTAAATTGAAGCTGAGTATATTCATACAATTAGAATATGAGCGTACAAGGAGGGAGGCGAGAGGATGCAGAATTTCTTAGGGGGCCAATCCGATGGGCGAGTTGTATGTTAAATGATGAACCCTGTTGTAGATGAAGCAGGGCAGGCAACATCTTCTGTAGAAATGCAATGGGGTCCCATTCCTCTGGTAGGCCATAGATGCACAAGTTATTGTGCCTACTCCTGTTTTCCAATTCCTCATTGTGTTTCTGAAAATCTTTGACTGTTTTTTTCTAGCAGCACAAACCCTGGAGAAACATCCTCAACAAAGCCAAATCTTCTCTCCATTTCATGCATTCTATCTTCAAAGCCTTTACACCTATCATCCAGTTGCTGAAGTTTTTGATTAGTAGTTTCAATGAAAGGCTTCAATGCAATAATTTCTTCTGAAAGGGTCCAAACATAAGAGAAGCTCAGCTTCCAGGATTCAGAATTACTTCAGAATGGGTTTATGTTAAATCATTTTAATATTGATATTGTGTTTTTTTACTCCTTTATTTCTTTCTTTTTATTTTTTTATTTTTTAAATATTCTTCTCCTCTTATTCCTCCCCTCACTCTCCTTTCTCCTATACCCTCCTTCCTCCCTTCTCTTCTCTATCTCCCCTTCTTAGACAGGTGGGAAGATGTACATCAAAAAGCCGCAATAAAGGTTGAGGAGAATAAAGTTAAAGCACAGAAATGTCTCCCAGGTGTTGAATTAGGTGAAAACCTAGCATTGAAATGTCAGCAGTTGACATTACTGAAATTTAAGAAGCCTGCATATAGTGGCGGTTTGTCAGTGTAGAAGGCCGACAAGGCCCGAGGCAGCATGTCGCGTCCCAAACAACGGCGGATGTTACCTCATACAAGGCGGCCGTTGTTGGGAGCAGCAGGCGCTTGAAATGTGAGGCCGTGCATGCTCGCTGAGGAACACGTGAATGCCCAGCCTGACTCCGTTAAGAGGCAGCCTTCAACCAGCTTTGATGCAGAGAAGAGGACACAGCGCAGAAAAAGCAGGTGAGAGAATAAATACTGTTAAATGCAGTGGAAACCCCAATTGTCATAAACCCATGGAATGTCATCATGTGCCTCACATGTAAATTGTATGTTGCCAGCCTTCTAGGGCCTCACACATATCTGCATATCTGTCATGAGAAGGAATGGCAAGGACTCTTCAAATCACAAGTAGTTCATTGCGCACCTTCTGCATCTGAGTACAGCCACTTACTGTCGTATTAGTATATCCTGTGTAGGTACTGGAACATCAGCACATGGGTATGCAGAGGGAGGCATCAATGAGGAAGAATATGTTATTTCATGTTAAAGGAAATGTATGGAGTGCTCTATTGCCTCCCAACTGACTGCATGATGATAAAAGTAGAAGTGGTATGAGCATACGGAAACGGAGGCCTAAAGTTTATGAAGATCGGCTCAATAGATAGATAGGTTTTCGGATTTCTTTGTAAAGTACTATCTATAATTTTTCTAATTCCTGGTGTTGGAGAGCTCCAACGTTTTGCAGCTAAGCACGAGAATGCTCTATCTTTCATCCATGTTCTTCAAATCTTTGGAAGAAAAAAAAGGATGAGACTTCTCGAACTGCAGTAGGCATGTATGATGGCAATTTTAAACTTCCTTTTCAAAAAAACCTGGGCCGTTGTTATTGATGGCCTTGCTTTAAATTTCACTTAGTCCTCCACTCTCATCCAGTGCAGGGAGACCTGGGCTGGAGAAATGTGATCTCTCCTCTTAAATTTTAAGGTTTTAAGAACATGCAAGCACCTGTACTTTGTATCCTTTGGAGATGCTGTAGCAATTTTTGGACTCTGCCCGGATGTGCGTTTTTTGCATTATCTATATTTGACATCACCAGCCTAAGGATCGCATTCTCTTTGAATGGGAACGTTAGATATGGAAAATGTGCCTTAGTCTTTTCATGCAGTAGAACCTTTTTTTAGAGACGAGCAGCATACATTCAAATTCACAGATTTCTCACTGAGGTCAAAAGGGACAGTCCAGGGGCAAGCTAAACTGCCCAATCTTGTTCTGCCCCTATGGAGCGTGGTGGCCCTACTAACAAAAGCTCTCCCCTGGTTGGTTGGGTTTAGGTTAAGATGAGCTGTACCCATCCAACAATCATTGGAGGAGGCAGCTGACCAAATTATCTACAAGTTTTGACATTGAATATTCAAAGAATGTCATCAGCATAATTATATCAAAGAACACCCACCCTCTAAACTTGTTTTTATCATACATGTCAAGAAAATATTAAATAGCAGGGGCATCACGTGAGAATGATGTGAAACCCCACAATGAGTCGTAAGTGATGCTGTCCATGAGAAGAGTGGAATTGCTTTCATCAGTATTCTCTTAGTTAGACAAGAGGTACACCATGGCAGAGCTTTATCATGAATTCCTACGTCATGTAGGTGAGATAGGTGCATCAGGACTGCTTCTGCATGCTGCTGGCTCCAGGCCGGCATGCTGCAATGCTACTGGACACATGCCAAAATGCAGAACACGGTATTGGGATAAATATTGCTTGGACGCCATGGACCCAAAAAACATAGCATATCGGGCGATGGAAAGAAGCCCTCTGTAAGGTAGATGCGGGGGTAGAGGGATAAGGAGACTGAAAATTAACTGCAAGGTGCAGGGGGTCAGTATAGCTTTGGGTAAGTGGTGTTTGGGGGCAAGAGCAGACAAAAGGTTTGAGGAGCCCTTGAATGTGAAAGACCACTAAGGCAATGCCAGGGGCAAAGAGAGCTACTGGCATTGAACAGTGATGTACAGGACAGCAGAATTCAGAATTGGGAACGCAACTGCACTGGGATTAAGGGATGTGGGCCTTGCCCTGCCAGCATTCTAACATAGATCCAAAGCGCACAGTGCTAGATCATATTGGACGCTTCCAATAAGTTTAACAGCAAGTCTATCAGCACCAAAGCTTTTCTGATAGTGGTTTTACTACTGCAATCTTGAATTCAGGTGGCACTATTCCTGATATATAAAGAATAGTTCACAATATATTTCAGTTCCTTAAATATAGGATGGAGAGAGTCTATTTCCTCGAAAATTGAGGCTGGGCAAGACATTTATCACATGGAGCTACTTTAATGTGTATTCTTTCTAACTGTTTAATGATTGCGGCAAACAGACACATGAAACATGAAACGTGTTGTTCTGTCCTGCCCCCGCAATTGGAGAGAGGCATGGCTTGAGCTTGTAAATTCAGTTTACTGTGCACCACCAGAGTGGTCTATGACCCAACTCATATGCTGGCTAGCACTAGACATGACACACATGTAATCTTCATGATCCTGAAGAAGGATGGCTGGGAAATGTCTTGACTATTGCAAGCTGAAATTTAAGTTAATTAAGTAGACCATTTCTTGCACTCATTTTCTAACAAAATATGCCTTCAGCAGATTTATAGGGTAAAGTTGATGGAGGAAAGTTTGGAAGAGTACTTTTCTACTTGTATAAGTGTTGTGGATGCTACACTTCATTTTGCTTCTTCTTTTACTTTTACATACCGTCTTGTCATTTCTGTTTTTCACTTTGTTGCATTGCATTTTGTCATGTTGGGCCTCTTATCAAAACCAAATAACTTTTGAGTGTTATTTTACTGTTTAAACCATGGAAACTATGCAATCGTGAAATGGTTTAATTTTTCTCGTTTTGCCTTATGTCATTGTTATGTTAAGTGTTCTTAGATTATAGAATTGTTTCTGTTTGCATGGCACACTTGTGACTGCCATCACCTGCTCTGCCACCACATCCATCACTGCTCCCACCCGAGTAGGGCTTGATGACACTGGTACCTGGACTAAGGTCATCATCAACTTGGTGATGATTTTGATAATGATGATGACCTGAAAATTGACAAAGAGGATGGCACTGGTATGGTAATGGGAATATATCAGCCTATAATAGCACAGGGTGGTGTGAAAAAGACTCAACCACCCTCTGCTAACGCCAATCAGACCATCAGGCAGACGATGGACGTATGCCATACCGTGTAGGAGGCCCTGACCCGGCTTTAAAACCACATAACTCTCGTAACAGTACTAATGTTATTTATCTTATTGAATGTCCATGCATAAAGGTCTACATTGGTAAAACTTGTTGGCCTGTTTAGACTAGAATTGTGGAACATCGTTCCTGTATCAGAATGGGCAATTTGACGTCACCCGTAGTTGAACATTTTCAGGAAAAAGGACATGGACTTGGTGATTTAAAATGGTGGGCTGTGGAGAAAGTAAGGTTTAATGATGTTCATGATCTTGAGGCAAAACTATCTATGAGGGAACAATATTGGTTGTATCAAACAGATAAGTATATTGATGGCCTCAACCTCCGACATGAGTGGCATGAACTTGGTGGCACTTGATGTTTTTTTTTTTTACCAAGGAGAGAGACTCTGTGATTTATGAGCCCAATATCTGATAGGACACCCTGTTAGTTCGACCATAGAGCACAATTATTGTAGATTTGAATGAATACTTCCAGCCCAATGGCCACAAAGTTGAGTTTCCCAGACCTGTGTGCCCCAGTGAGGCTTTTTACAGCTAATGGTACCTTTGGATACCTAGAGTACTTGGGCGCTTACTTTGGGCCGCCTTAAATTGGAGCAGTGTTGTATTGTGAGGTGTTCTGCAGATGTAGATATGTATTGCTAGACACAGGATTGGGGCCCTTTTGGATTCTGGTTGTAGAAGTAGCCAGGATACATGGGTTGGGCTGTGGGGCGGACACTTGGTCTTTGCCTGCAGGGGCAGAGGAGTTGCTAGGCATTGCATGTCTATAACAACAGGGAGATAGTTCCGATTGGTTAGCATCTTTATTTATGCTCGTTTGAAGTTATGAGCCGGCACATGTTCGGCGCATATAATTTGCCGGGATGCAAGTTTTGTCAGTCAGTCAAACAAGTTTATTCGGCTATATGAAAAATCCATTAAATGACACAAACACTATTATACACATATAAAATTACATTTTCATAAAAAGTCAATGCTTCCAAATAGATAAAATCAATGGACATTCTCAGTAAAACAACATACAATAAAAATCAATTGGCACGTAATTTCATAAATGGTGGCCCCATAAAAACATAATAAAATCAAACAAAAAAGCAGAGGGATGTTATAAAATTCACGTATAGACTTGCACCACCTTGCAGTTTTAGTAGATAATTTCTAAAATACATCGCTCTTTTCAAAAACGTAAGTAGTGCCCAAGCTGTGTAAACCATGTCGGCACTCAAAAGAAACACAAGCGCTACCCTGTGAGAGTGGCCCACTGTCTTCTTGAGGGCAGGAATCAAGGTCGCTCTCATGAAATCCTTTCCATTTATAGGTATTCCCTTGCAACCGAAGGGAATCAAACCATGCCCTCTTAATCAGCCACCTATCTTTTTTGTACGGACTCCATATTAGGTACGGTTGTATGCCAGTGGGCCTGCTGATGCTAGTATGAAACTGGCCGGATTTATGGCCATACTCTTTTCCTCACTGCAATCTCACCCAATGCAATTTTGTGGGCTGCCCCCTCCCTCTTTGTTATCAGTGAGGTGGGCGGGAAAAGGGCACTAACCTCCCCCAAAGTCTTACAGACATAGGCAAGCCAGGGGATCTTTGGCCATCCAGGTCTGCCCAACAAAGTGCGAATAATAAAATGGCAAAGAGAGGCATGTTCGTTGGCCCACAGCCAAACCCAGAATAAAGGTGGTGCCAACGCCCACTGGTCCTCCCACAACTCCGCACCCAGTTCTCTATGCATTTCCATTCCAGAGGCACTGGTCGGAAGCCCCAGCAGATTTTAAAAGAATTTACTCTCCTTACTTTGAATTTCGGCCGCATTCTGGAAGCCCCAAATGGGTGCACCATACATAGTGGTTGCCATAGTTTGTGCACCGTAGATCTTTGTAATCGCATCTAGTGGCTGGCCCCTACACTTTGACATAAATCTGAAGATGCCTCCCAGTTGCTGGCTCATCTTTGCAGATTGTTTGGCCACATGGGCCCTACCATTTAAAGCTTCTGAGAAACTAATACCTAGATAGTCAAAGACCTTGACTCTGGGTATAATTTCCCCGGCACATAACATAGGTTTCATGGGCGCTGGGCGTTTTCTGCCTACACAGGCCATTACTGCTCATTTTCTGGTGTTTATTTTTAGGCCCAGGTTATCCATAAATGTTGTGTAGGCATTTATCAGAGCCTGTAAAGCCCTGGCGTTCTAGCTAGTAGGACTGTGTCATCCGCATAGGCCAAAACTGGGAAACCCCTTCCCACCAAAACCAACAAATCAGCCAAAATATCAATAAGGTCCTGTGCGAGGCCATTAATGTAGAGGCAGAAACAGATGGGGGCCAGCACACAACTCTGCCTTACACCACACCCCACCTGAAAACAGGCCGTACAATGCCCCGCTGGAACACTGCGCACACATGCCTCGTTATCTGTATGGAGGTCAACCAACACCTGCAGGATATCCCCGGGGCAGCCCAGTGACCCGAGCACGGCCCAGAGCTTTGCTCTGTCAACTTTGTCAAAGGCCGTGCTCAGGTCCATGAAAGCCTGGTAGACTGCCTCGCCCCGACGAAAAACTGAGTTGGCCACCAGATTGTATAAATTGAGGCTCTGTTCCATTGTTCCCACTCCCGGACGAAAACCAAAGTGAATGTCAGAGAGGATCGACTGTTCCCCAATCCAGGTTTCAATTCGAGCCAGAAAAATTCTCCCAAAAACTTTAAAGGAGGAGTCCAACAAAGATATTGGCCTATACGCGCCGGGGCTGGACATATCCCCCTTTTTTAAAAATCGGGAAAATTATTGCCTTTTTCCAGGAAGGTGGATACTTCCCTGATTGTAGGCAGGCATTGCACACCACTGTTAAATGTGGTGCCCACATGTCTACCGGATCTTGGAACAGATCAGATAGGATCATATCCGGGCCTGGGGCTCGGTTGTGTGCTTGAAGCTTAATAGCCTTTTCGGTCTCCTCCACCTCAAATTTCAGGCGAGCCCCTGCAAGATCTGCATGGGCCTGTGAGCTCTCTGACCCAAACAAATTCCCAAAATGGGTTAGCCATGCCCCTTCTTCCACATGGGTACCACTACCCACGTCAGACCAACACCCCTCCGGCCCACTTTTTACAAAAGCCCAAAAGGCCTTCTGGTCCCCTCTCATGGCTGCATTCAGAAACCCTTCCCAGGCCACCCTTTCAATTTCAATTGTCCTTCTCTTTAGTTCAAGTTGGTAAACTTTTCTAACTTGGGCAATCGCAGATCTGCTACTAGTAGGATCCTTGAGTGTTAACAGTAGGGTTTTCATCGCCCTTTTACAGGCCTCATCAAACCACCCCCTCTTCGTTGAGCTCCCCTTAGCCTTTATGACTATAGTAAATTTAGCTGTAAGGGCGGCCGACAATTCAACAAATTTCTCAACTAGGTGATCACCCAAAATATCCCTCACAAGGGGCTCATTCTCACTAATTGATTTGTAGTGTAGCTCCTCCTCTAAGGTGGTCCCCCATTTGATTCTTCTTGAGCCAATGGGCACGCCCAACAATGGACTGGGAGCTCTATCCTTCGAAACCCCTTCCCCCAGCAGACCCTTAAGTGTCAAACAGATGGGATAATGGTCACTATGTATGTCTGCCAACACTTCAAAACCTACAGTACATTCCCATAAATTCACTGAAATGCAGAAGCAATCTATTGTTGAAGAGCCTTGATGATTGTTAAATGTCACCTCACCTGGAATATCCAGGGCTAGGTGGTCATTAACTATATGAAAGCCCAATTCCAACAGCCAATAGCTTAACTGTAGACCCTTTGGGCACACTCTCTCGTCCCTCATACACCTAGGTGGGATGTTTTCTACCATGTCTTCCAGGGGAACTAAAATATCCGTATCTACCCCTCACCCATTTTGATGTTGAAATCCCCCCACCCCCACAAATGTAAGATATGGTTTTATTTCTACCCCTGGACAATAGGTCCTCTATACACCTCTTAACCTTGGTTAGTCTGTCTAATTCCGAGATGTGAGGGCTGTTATAAAAGTTAATGATGCATGTTGCATCCCCCTTTGCAATTGATAGTGTCACCACCTGCAAAAAGTCCAACCCAGTAGGAATCACCTCTATCCTACAGTCAAGGGTAGCCTTAATCAAGATACACAGGCCTCCATAATGTCTGCCTCTCATTTTTTTCTTTGCCGGAATACCATAAGAGACAAAACCGTCGAGGTGTGGGGGTTCTAAAGCCCATGTTTCTTGGAGTAGGACTTCTGAGTTAGCTTGCAGGAGCTCAATTACCGGCCCCAAGTTCATCTTTCTAGTTGAGCCTGTGATATTCCAAGAAAGCAGGCAAAACTCTGGGCTCTTACTTGCGGAGCACCCATGGGGTACAAAAGGAATTTGCTCAGTTACACTAGCCTCCACAGCAGCCTCAACAACAGCCTCTTGTCAATCTATATCCTCACAGAACGTTAAAATCTCATAATGATTGTCCAGGGGCAGGGGGACTAAATCATTCCTTTCCCTGACGTTATGCTGTCTCCTTTTGGTTGGGATGATACTCCAGGCGCCCAACGATGTATTGGTTGGAAGAGACCAACCTGGGGCGATGTTTTTCTCTACAAATCCCCCACCAGTCCTACTACCCAATAACTGGTTCCGCACCACCTCCCCCCACCCCCGGACATAAAAATAGTCTAGGGGAAGAAGTTTACTTGACAATTTGTTGCCATTAGGCTTAAGGCCCCGGGCTAAATTGGTGTTCAAAAGGTAGTCTGTTATCTGGGCATCTGAAAAGGTTAACACCACACAGTCCCCAATCATGTTCTTGGGCCTAGTCCCCACCCAGCCCACTCTCCTAGCCATACGGATGATTTTTGGGTCTATCTTGGGCCCCATCAAATTCGAATTTATCCAGTCGGGTGCCTTGTTGATCATGGAGAGTGTTGATTCAAAGCTCCCTATGGGGATCCCAGGCAATCCGGTAATGATCCCTACAAAGGGGTTGATTACCGGGGTAATTCAGAATTGATGCATTCCCCTGCCCAATCCCTTGTCCCTTTGCAGATGTGATTTCCTCCATATCCCTTCCAGGCCCACTCACCCCCTTTTCGGCCACTGGGACTACTTCCTGTTCCACTGTGACAACGACATCAGATTGCCTGCCTTGTACATCAGTAGCCTTACCCCCACTAGAAGAATGACCGCCAGTTAAGGTTACAATTGGTGGGCACTGGCAACGCCTGTCGGCTACTCCCCTTTCCTCGTCATTACTAGCCAAGTCACACAAGTTAAGAGAGACTGCCCTGATTGAGTTATCCATGATGGCCAGAGTATTTAGAATCCCCTCTTTTAACCCCCTCAAGGAATTCAGCAGCAGCTGGAGTGGTTTTAACTTTTCATCCAATAAGGCCTCCAGCCATTCTTTGTCCCCATCACTGGCTGTGGAGCAATCCAATAACACAAAGTCCCTATCCTCGTGGGCTTTTCCATCGTTACTTGGCACCCCCTCCCTGGGGCTCAGGGGTGGTAACAGCACCTGGGCTGTCCCCACTCCAACATTGGCTCCAATCTCAGCATCCCCTGTCTGCAAGGGGCTAACAGCTATATCTTCAGCCCCCGCACATTCGGTGCCCAATCCCTCACACCGAGGCAGATTACAATTCTGTTCGCCATGACATCCATATAGGAATCCAGGGATCTTTGGGATGAATTGGGGGCTGATTTGGGAACTGATTTGACATTATTCGTTGGGTTGGTGATTTTTGTTATCATAGCATTTTTGTTTTTTTTTGCCCGTTTCCCTACGGCTCCCCCATCCCCTGCTTTTCTCTTCCCCATGTGGAAAAAGTGGGGTTGGGTTCAAATGCCTAAATTCCTGCTTGGCCACAATAGATAGAAACAGTGATCAAGACCGCCAGTTATGGCCAAAAAACGAGCACTAAGCCACAGTATGAAAAAACTGCTAACTAAATACAAAGCTATATCCCAAAAACCTTTGAAGGGGGATAGGGGGAGAGAAATATCTCACAGCCCCCTCGCAGCCCCCTCCCTTCTGCTGGCTCTATAAAAGATAAAAGAATAAAACTAATAAACACGTAAAGGACCCACGTAGTAAAACGGTAAAACAATTACACACAATTACTCGAAATTACACAAGGTTTAAAATACCATATTAATATATGTTTTTGTATGTTAAAGTCCGCTGATAATATATATGTAATATACAAGAGACCGAGCCCATATTTTCCTTATATCACTTTTATCACTGGTTACTAGTCTCTTCAACGCACCTAGGAACGTGCCTAGGAAAGGCCCCAAAAAGTCCAAAAAGTCCAAAAATCCAGAGGAGGGGCAATCCAATACCCCATCCAACACCCGAGGCCCGATCAAACCGCTGAAGCCAGAGGGCGGGGAACACCCGACAGCTTGGGGAGCTGCCAAAGTCCGACTCCCCCCCCCCCCTGCCCTCCGGTCCTTATAAACAGTCAGGCTTTCAGAATGAACAAATAGCGGGCCTACCTTGGGCAATACAGTTCGTCGCTCGCCGTCTGTAGAACGTTCCAGATACAGCTCCAGATGCGCCGGGGCTCCGGGCCTCCAGAGGCTCTAAACACGAGCACGAGCAAATGGGCAGTAAGCCAGAGGACCGCTACACGGCCTCCACGCACCGGAGCGCAAAGGACGACAAGGACTCTGCTGGACTTCACGCGATCTGCGCTTCTGAGGTATTTTATGTAAAAGATACCGCCTCCAGCACAATATTAACCCCTTGTTAGGATGCAGCACAACGCAGAGCTCCCAGAACGACAAGGACGCTGCTGGACTGCAAGTTTTAAGCAGCAAATGGAAAAAAATAGGCGCTGGGTCCTGGAGCATCAGCACTATGCCCTGCTTGGTTTACAAGCACAATTATATGAGTCCGGTAAATTAAATAAAAGGAGTCAAAGTCCCATTGAGTGTAGATCACAATTTAACAACTGTTCAAAAAGGTTTTAATGATTTCATGTGCTATGGTCAATACAGGTTCGAGTGTGACATCACACGTTTAGAGTAGAAGAGTACATGTTAAAGAAACGTAAAAACACCTTGCACATGACGTTTGAATTGAATATTGTTTTGCTGGTGGTGAAAGTTGAGCGAGTGAAAATGGCTATTAGGCTTAAAGGCACTGATTGACCTCATGTAATCTACATTTTACACTGCATAAAGTGTGGTTTGATTTACGGGTTTGGTGGTGAGTTACCCATTGTAGTTCATTTATTTTTCAGAGTTGCGGGTTTGGTTTGGGTTCTGAAGAAGAATTTATTATATAGGGATTTATTCCCCAAATAGTGAAAACTAGCTTTATTGAAGGTCATGATAATTCCTGTATTGTATTGATGGGACCAATGGATGACCTCAGCTAGTTCACCTAGAATTTACTCTCGAGATTTGATTAAGAATTTTTAAGTTGGGTTGCCATTTTTAGTTGGATAATTTGCCTGTTCATTTTAATTGATTTTTTTAAAACTCTTATAAAAAAGTTTTATATATATAGTTTATATGATTCTGTGTTGTGAGTTTTGACCATTCTTATACAGGTTAATGTTTTTTTATGAATGGTGTTGGATTTGGTGATATTTCAATTATTGTTTCCATGTGACCCCCCCCATTTGTCTTTTGATTTTTGATAACGATGAGGGCATGAAGCTTGCCCTTGACAAAGTGGATGACATTGGGATGGCAAGGGGAACATATCAGGAGATGGTTGCCCAGGGTGATGTAAATAAGACTTAACCACCCTCGGGTAGCCCCTATCAGACCATGAGGCAGATGACAGATGTATGCTTTAGCAAGGAGGAGGAGGCCCTGACCCAGCAACAGGTGACATCTGTGGTCAATATAGCACATGCCATGGAGATTATGAAAAGTGGCATGCATACATTGGTGTTGAACCAGGTGGATGCCTGTAATATGCCTTGTTGCGTAGCCCCAGAGTGTGCAGGGGACGGGAGGACTCCAACCTTGGGTCCTCTTTCCTTGTTTCTGGATGCCTATAATATGTTCCGGAATCTTTGCATGTGGCAGGCCTGTGACAAAAGCCGGGTCTTCTCAAGGATGCTACAAACATTGAAGTGCCTGAAGCATTCCAACACACAGGTGGCTCTGGTCAAGTCAGGACCGAATATATATTGCTGCAGTGGAAAAACTTTCTCCTCCGACACCATGTGGGAAAACAAACTCAGAGAAAGTGACTATAGTGGAGGGCTCGTCCTGTTGGGTGCAGAGGCTGGAACCTGGCCTTCAAGAGGCCAAATGTCTAATCAATGGTGCCATGAGTCCTGAGATGTTTATGGTTTTAATGGATATCATGTATATCCTACATGCAGTGCTTTAAGTGGGCCGGGGCCTGCCGGGGCCGGGCCCCGGCAGTCTCCAAAAAGTGGGGCTGAGCCGGGGCCCTGCCGGGGCCCCCCGACCTCATCACGCCATGGCAGGACGCATTATCCCGCCGCGGCCGCAGCCGCGACGGGAGATGCGCCCACCACTTTAACGTCAGGCAAGCTGACAGAAGTGCCAGCCAGGCACACCGTTGCTGTGCCTGGCTGGCACTTCCGTCAGTCACTGTAACTTTCTCTGATGACCCCTCATCTGAGGGGCCATCAGAGGAAGCTAGAGTCCTTTAGTTTTCCCTCGCCAGGTCACTGACCCTCAGCGAACCCGCGGGCTCCATGATCAAATATGCAGATTAGATCACGGAGCCCGCGGGTTCGCAGAGGGTGAAAGACGCCTCAGGGTCTGTGATCTCTGCTCAGAGCAGAGATCACTGAGCTCGAGGCGCCTTTCTCCTTTGGCAAGGCTTTATAAAAGATGCCTTCAACTGTGTACGTTTAAGCCATCTTTTATAAACGTAGAAATATGTCTATGTTTATAACAGACTGCTTGAATCGTACACAATTCAAGGCATCTTTTATAAAGCTTTGTCGACGGACAAAGCCACCTTGGGTTTTGTCCGTCCTCAACGCTTTATAAAAGATGCCTACTTTTCAAGCCGTCTTTTATAAACATAGACATATGTTACAAATGTCTATGTTTATAAAAGGCAGCTTGAAAAGTACACAGACCATAGTAAGGTAAGCACACAAGTGTGCGTAAATTACTATGCTTTGTGCACTTACAAGCCACCTTTTATAAACATAGAAATATGTAACATTGCTATGAATATAAAAGAAGGCTTGAAAAGTCACAAACCATAGTAGTACGCAAACAAATATATAAATGCTCAAATACATTTATATATTTGTTTGCGCACCTTACTATGATTTGTGCACTTTTAGGCCACTCCCACAATGGAAGCCACGCCCCCAAACGAGGGCCCCCCCTCAATTTCTTACCCCACTTAAAGCACTGCCTACATGTCCTGTGTAATGGGACAGATCACCTACTGCCCCTACTCTGATGAACATGCAAAAAACGATTCCTGCCCCTACTCCTCACCATTATCATACAGGTGAGAACCGCTACCAGCTAAGGCAGCCCTATCGCCTCACAAATCTAGGGGTGAGAGACGAGACAAACTAAGGCAGATTCTAAGAAACAATACTTTAAAAAGTCAATGTACATGCCTCTGCCATAAATAATTAGTAGGGTTGTGCGACACTAGTAGGGATTATAGTTATCTAACAGAAAGCACAAGTTGTGTGCTGTATTTAGCATAGAAGGGAGAAGGATTCCGGAATGCCAAGAGAGGGACTCACTACACTGATAGGGCAGATTAACTTATAGGCAGATAAAACACAGCATACACAGACAGGGAAAACAATTTATGACAGATGCACAAGGTGAATGTAACATTAACAAACACAAAAATATGTCTCTAACGTGGAGACAAAGAGCGCAGAAGTACATCTTTTTACCTAGCACAGAGGCTGTATGGAGACTAGGAGTTAGCAAGGCCTCAGAAAAGATGCTAAATTTACAAAAACACATTCATTTTAGAAGCTTTCAAGCTACCCAGACAGTAGTTCATAGCAAGCACCAAGAACAGATCCACGGAAGGGAGTAATGGATATGCAGAATGCAGGGATGAGATAACAATTGCCAGGACGAGAAGCAGTAGACTCCCAAGTTACTCAAATTATAATAAGAGCACAACCAGCTATTGATGTCCAGCTGCATGATATCAGTATGCCAGGAGACACTTTAGTGGGTAGCCAAACTGTATTTCCAGTGGCCACAAAGAGTGCAAAATGCACTCTAGAATTAGCTAAAAATCCAGTAAATAGAAAGCAAAGAATTCTCCATTATGGTCCCCTAACACCTGATCGAGACATGAAGCACACTGGCTATTAATTATGAGCTAAGTACAGATAAAATACCTGCTGAAACTCCTTAGCACACACGCAGACACAGGATGATACACAAGGCCAAATACAAATGAACAGATAGGCCACATGGCCTGGGAATGATGGAGAGTACTTTTAATTGGAGTTAGGGCAGACCATGGACTTCTCTCTCCACCTACCCTATGTGTCTCTCATATTTTGACGTCTCATCAAAGTGTCCATGGTTGGTGAGTAACGTGCCAAGCAATAGAAATCCCTCTTGCCAGATAGCCCATGATGAGTAACGCCAGGCAATTAGTGACCAAAGTAATGATGTGGTGAACATATTATCTATTATGGGTTGGGCTTGGGAGCAGCCATCAGATATGTACAAACCAATGAGGAAACTATTACTTATGTAATCCATATACCCCTTAAGATATTAAACAATCCTAACCGCGTATACATTTTGTAACTGATATTAGATCATGATGTCATTGCTTACATATTTTTTGTACAAAATCCACTCACACTCGTCATATTGAGCGCTGCTTGAGTGCTGTGTTTTGAATAAAGATGGGTTTTGTTGTGCATTTTGAGTACTCCATTGTTGAGCATTGATTTTACTAAGTTTGGTCAATTGGGGCCCATCTCTACATTTGGTAGCAGAGGATGGTTACCTTGGAGTTTTGTGGACTATCGAAGATTCTTTGCCATCACCCTTGGACAGCGAGGGCGACTTGTGGAGAGCGGACTAACGCCCATCTAAGCAAAGAGGTCGGCAGGTACCCCATTTGACGCAAAGTCCTGCCAGTCTTGCAGGCTGCCCCGATAGGCACAGAGGGTGGAGCAGGCAGATAGAGGAGACTCAACAACAAAGACCCTCAGGGGATCTGTGGATGGGAGTATAAACTGTGCACAGCAAAACTGAGCATTTTGGGTTTTTGTATTATTGATTTGTGAGATATTGGAAACATTAAGAGATTGAAAACTTCCAACAAGGGTCAGGAAAGACCACGCAGTTGCCTCTTTTGGGGCAGAGAAATAAAGAGAAGGATCCCCTGCATATAATGGGAAGACAGCTGTATTTTGATTTATGTTAATGAATGTTGGCCCCATTTTATTTTGTGGTGGTATAGCATAGATTAATTAAGTTGTTTTGTTGTGTTAGTAGGAGAGTGAATTTGTGTTGTTAAGGAAAAGTGGTTTAGAGTGTGAGTGGTGTTTTTGTGGTGCTGCTCAGGAGAGGGATTTTGGGACACTTGGTCTCAAAGAGAGTTAATGTTGGAAAAAACCGTTAAGGTGAGTGGTATGAAAAGGAGTGAAGAGGTGAGCATGGGTTGACGTGGTGTTTGTTGATTATGTTGGCTTTATATTATTATAACGGACACCCCAATTGTTGATTTGTATAAGTCAATTCCTAGATATAAGGACAAAATACTGAAATACCACATTCAGTGGGTTAACGATACGACTGGCAAGATGTTAATGCCTTGCCCTCAGGATGGTACTCATCTGAAAGAGGTTCTGCAACACATGTGCACCTATTTACATGCCACACATAAGGGAAAACAATTACAGAACAGACTAAGTATATTCGTGCAGTGGAAAATGTTCAAGGAAGAGGTAGTGGAATCAAGTAAGAAAGAATGGATGCTTAACCAGCATGACAAAGTGTGCACACCACCCACGGCTCCTCCTCCTCAAACCAGTGTCCTATCCTCGACTATACAGGGACTATAACCATTAAAGGCTGCTCCAGCGTATACCAACCCTCAATATTTGCCCCCAGCATATAGTGATGACAACAGCATAAGGGGAGAGAATGTGAACAAGCAAAGACCATTATTGCTGTAGGTTGAATATGACACACAGGGTGGTTTGCAAGCAAAACTAACAGAATCAGAGGAAGTAGTTCAAACAGCGAGAAGCATGCATGGGGAAAGGGATAGACAACAATTCTGTCAGATAAATGGAAAGGAGAGTAAATAATAATAAATGATAAAGGCATAGACGATCCTCAACAGAAGGCGTTAGAAGATGGATACAGGAGATAGAGAAGGAGAAAAGGGGGAACGAAGAGAGCGAAATAGAAAGAATGGAGAACGAGAGAGAAAGAAAGAAAATGAGAAGAAGAGAGAGAAAGAGAAGAGAAAAGGAAAAAAGAGAGAGGGAGAGAGCGAAAGAGACTCCGAAAAGAAGTTGATGACATAATCAGCAGGCATACATTGACTGACAGAGAGAAGAAAGACGTGACTAGAAGAAAAAGGCACAGCCAAAATAGGAGTAGAAAGGATAGCATGAGTGAAAGAGAAAGTCTCTGCAAAGTAGCGGTAGGAATGTATTGGAGGATATAGTGAGCTGGACGTATGCAAGAGAGCCCATTAGAAGGCTACAGTTTGAAGAAATAGAGGAAGATGAAGATGAGGGGGAAGAGGAAAGACAGTCGGAATGAGAAGATGACGATGTGAGCGGGGAGGATGAAGCTTCAGAAGCACCCCTTTAAGGCACACTTGTGGGAAGAGAGATTAATTTGATAGATTTGGAGGGAAGAGCGATAGAGCCTATTAGGTATCCATTGCTCTCAAAGAGACGTCTAATGAGTCCAGAAAGGAATAAACCATATGTAAACAGATTAAGAGAGCTGCCTGTCTGTAAAAAAGGTTTGCATGGCAGCAGCACCAATGAAGATAAAGGGCGAAGCTGCACCCACATGCAGAAGTGGACTGACACAATTCCCCCTATTACAGAAAGACAGAGGATTAGCACAATATATACCCTGACCATAGACGGAAAATAACAACAATGTACACATTTCTGTCACTTAGAGCAGGCACAGGAAAATGGATTTATGAGTTCAAAAAGGAAAAAGCAGGCATGACTTTGGTGGTAGGAGACATGAAAAGCTTGTTTGCTGCTATATTGGGTGAACAATCAGAAGGCATTTGCAAACAGACAGGGTACCCTGGGGTGGCAGCCCAAAATACAAGCCATGACAGAGTACCCTTAACAAATGTCAAGCAGACGTTTGGAGGGCACTCAGAATATCATTTACAGACACATCAGACATGAGCGTGACAATTACATGAAAAATGGGGCCAGATGAGGTACCAGCTGCCTATAAACCAGACATACAAGAGAAATGGTGTTTAGAAACAAAGGAAGCTTGAGAGAGAAATATAAGCCCGAAGAAGTAGAAATGCAATTCAAGAAAATTGTTGGGATTGAGGTAAAACCATGGCCTGAGATACAATTAATGATTATTGATCATTGTTGATTAAAATAAGAGAAAGACAGAAAGACGTTTGAGCAAAGAAATACAGAGGAAGCAAAGCCGGTACAAAATACATTGTCAGAATTGGTAGTAGAAGCAGTAGAATTAACAAGTGTCGGGGAGAAAAACAGTGTGCAGGAAGCACAACAAATGTAGCCAGGTTATGACATGATATGATATGGCATTTATAATGCGCCTATAAACAAGTGTTTCAAGGTTTGAATGGAAATGTTTCAGGAGAGGAGAATATAATTATCCCCGGGGCATGGGGTTTGCATCAAGAGGAAGAGGGTTTGTATTCCAAGCACCACAGGCAGGAGGGTTTAATGGAGAACAGCCAAGATTTGGGGGATTTGGAGCACAAAGTTGGACATGTGGAAAAGTAGGACACTTTGCACCGGTTTGCAATCCACCGCGCTATAGCGCTACACAGCAAGATTACAATGACCAAGAGTATACACAATATCAACCAACCCTGAACACGTAAGTATTTGTGAGAGCATTCTATGGCCAGAAAGGTGCCACTAAACCCAGAGTTCTTCCTTTATGGGGTGCAAGTGGTATTGGCATGACTTCCACGAATAGAGGACAACTTGTTGTGATTACCCACTGAATTAATTTTTGTTTAGACCTGAGGTACCCACAGATGTGGTAGAAGGGCAGGTTATTACAATTGAATTAGAAGACGCAATAGTGCGAGAGAACAGAGTGATACTGCATGGAGCTGATGACGAAGGAGTAACATGGTGCAAAGTAATAGTGCTTTACTCAGCACACAGCCTTACTGACTTGACTGATGCCGAAAGGTTTGAAGATGATTATACAGGTGACGAGGTGATTTTCAATATTTGTCTCACATATCTCGGGAGAATAGCTCAGGGGCAGCGTGCTCGCCTTGGGAGCAAGGAGACACAGAGCAACAAAGGATTGATCCCCAGGTCTGCACTTATAAAACCTCTGGGTATTAAGCACGTTATAAATAACCTATCATATCATATCCATTGCAGAGTACAGGGAGGTACCCCAACTAATATAATTGGTGAGGAAAGTGCACTAATTTTTGCAGGAAGATTTGGCAAAAGCGCTGAGTTCGTTGTGCAACAGCAGTCCATATGATGTTGGTTTACTGAAAGGGGTAGGAGCAGTCAAAATAAAACAGAAGAATGGTGCCATCTTACCACGAGTAAAACAGTATCCCATGTCAAAAGAAGCTGACGTGGGTACTTATTAAACCAGTGTTGCCCTGATGTGACAAGGCATATTGGTACCTTCCGAATCGCAATGTAATTACGAGGTTTACCCAACAAAAAAGGCAAAAAGGGTGTCTTGGAGATTTATACAAGATTTGTGCCCCCTAAATAATATTATTGAGGCAGAATTCCCATTGGTGCCAAATCCAGCAATGAAATGATGTGTCATATCACCTAATGCTCAGTATTTTACAGTGATTGACTTGAAAAATGCTTTTTTCTCTATTTTTCTGCGTGAAGATTCACAATATTTGACCGTGTATACGTATTGCAGAATCAGATTACAGCACAGTCGCCTCCCAGAAGGGAACTGTGAATCCCCCAGTGTTTTTAATAGGGTGCTACAGATGGACTTGGGAAATGTACAGACAAATATCACAGTCATACAGTATGTGGATTACTTGCTCGTTTGCAGTCCCAGAGAGGAAGAGTGTAGGAAGGACTCAATGAAAATATTGACATTACTGGCTGAGAAAGGGTAAAAAGTAGGCAAGGGAATCCTACATTATTTTCAAGAATAAGTATTGTGCATAAGCCAGAATATATCTAAAGAAGAGAGGAGAGTGACACATGAGTGAGCGGAAGCAATTACAAACCTGCCCCTCCAGATACAGTAAAAGAACTACAGCAGTTTTTGGGACTTTGCAATTATTGTTGTGTACTATTGCTGTGTATGGGTCTTTGGCTACAGCACGTATGTTCAGCCCCTTTTATAAGGATTGAAATAAGCACAGAAAGACCAAGATGGCATTGTATGGACAGGCTAGATGATAGGTGATTGAGATAAATGAAAAATGGGAATAATCATCTAATGCGCCAACCAATTCAATTCAAGTTTACTTACATTTTTTAGGTGAGTCAAAGTTCAATTAGCACACTGACACAAAGTCCAATATTCAAAAATAATTTTTTTGTGTAAATTATAGTTTCGAAACTGTTGCTTCACACCTTCTATTGGTTAGCAGTTCCACAAATAAACAGTGTTAATTGTCACAGTTGTAATCAAATGTCTCTGTGTTTCACATTATTTTCCAAATCTTTCTGTCACAATTGTAATCAATTTTCTCTGTGTTTCCCATTATTTTCCAAATCTCTCAACACGTGTTTCACCATTTTTATTATCAATGGTTCATCAGGAGAGAATAGTTTTCTAAATGAAAAAGAGGAATAGATTCAATGAAAAAGGGGTAGAAAAAAAGGGGTAGAAAAGGGAAGAAACAATTCTTTTGTCTTAATTTCTTGAGGGATTCTGCAATTAATTGGTTATAACAAACTAGTCTGAAAAAGTGTTATAGTTTACAAAAACCTAACAATAGATAGTTACAAGGATTTTTTTTCCTGTTTGTAGAATAGCTAAGCTTGGCTGTTATATTTAACAGGATACATGAAAAAGATATGTAATTAAAAGGTGTGACTCACCTATTTTTTAAATGTCTGTATTGCCTTGAGTATCCCTGTTGGGGAACTCCTTGATGCGCAAAGGTAAGTTCCAATGTAGCCTTAATGCATACTGGTGTCCTAGGAGGAGGAGGAAGAAATATTGAAAAAAATATATTGTATATAAATGATTTAGTCAAGAAATACTGAGGAATCTTAGTTATCTATTGGTCTTAGTTCTAATAACTGAAGACAGTAATAATTGAGCAAGTTAAACTTACCTTCTGAGTGTTAGAGAAAAGCCTGGTGATCTGTGGTTTCCTGTAGGAAGCAGGGGTAACTACTGTGGATTCATAGAATTTATATCGCAAAAAAAGCGTGATAACGTTATGACGTCATGTGCACCCAACCGGAAATGTGCGGATGAGTGATCGCATCATCACGTTGCATCCCGTTGCCATTTTGAAAATAGGACGCCAAAATTGTAGCATTTGCAGCTGATTTAAAGTTCAAAATACAAGGAAATAACGATAAAAAAGGGAAAAAAATCAAAAGATGTTGGATGCTAAGAAATAAATTAAGTATTGCACACTAATTGTTCATATTTGGTAAGACTGTATGTTTGGCATATGACTGAGAAATTAGCTCAATGCACATAATAGATAGTATTGACTGTGAATAGGAAGGTGGGTGGGTGATATGTAAAAAATAGAAGTTAAAGGAAAGAAAAGAAAATGGAGAATGTGTGTTAACAATAGCAATTTTTGAACATTTTAGAGTCTTTTGATATTGAGATCAAATTCATATAGCCCAAACCTGAAAAAGCAATCCTAAAACAAAATGGTATATCTGTATATGTCTAGCTGGACGGATAAAGAGCAACTTGGTTCATACGTATAGCTTATTGTGTATACATTCTCATTTATAGCCAGTTAAACATCTCTGAGTCACAATTTATCTGGTATTACAAGTGTCCAGGGTAGAAATCCATTTGGATTCCTTTTTTCATAGGAGGAGCTCTTTATTTCCCCCTCTTGGTAGTTGTTGCACTTTTTCCAGACCATTTACTTTTAGGTCCTCAATGATGACATTTTGATGATCTGTTATCACGTGTTCTGATAAAGGATATCTGAGGTCCTTGTTTCAGATATCTATAAGGTGTTCAAAAATTGTGATCTTAAACATCCTTATCGTGCTGCCAATATATGTTCTTCCACAGGTACATTCTATCCCATATATAACATGCTTGGTATTGCAATTGATAAACTGTTTAATAAGTTTTGTATGTCCATAGGGTAGTAGAATATCTTTTTTGCCATGTTGTATAATTGGGCATCATTTACAATGCACACATTTGTAGGGTCCCAGGATGGGGTTTTGATTAAAGATTTCTCTCAGAATTTGGCTGGAGGTAGGGCTAAGAAAACTGGGACTAACTAAATTCTCAATGGTAGGTGCTCGCCGATAGCAGATGTGAGGATGATTGTCCAGATGTTTTTATAGACTAGGATCTGTCAGAAGAATATTCCAATGTTTGTTCAGAATTGTTTTGATTTTAGTTGCTTCCGTGCTATATGTTGTTATGAATTTTGGGGAATTTTCTGTAGTTGGTTTTTTAGGTTTGTCTGTCAAAAGGTAATCTCTTGCGATTTTCTCAGCTTTCTTTACAGTTTCTTTCACGATCTTGAGGTCATATCCTCTTTGGTTAAAATTGATCTCTGTTTTTGATACATTTTCTTGATAGGTGGTGGTTGTGCTACAGTTTCTTTTTATCCTGAGAATTTCACCATACGGGATGTTGTTGATAATGTGCCTTGGGTGATGAGATGTGGCATAGAGGAGACTGTCCCAGCTGAAAGTTTGATGTACAGTTTTGATTGAATCTGTGAATTTTCCACAAACAGTTCTAGATCTAACAATTCAATGTTGTTAGAGCTGAATTGTTTGGTAAATGAAAGGTTGTAAACATTAATGTCTAATGTAAGTTTCCAGTTGTTTGATGTCACTATCCCAAATGATTAGGATATCATCGATGAATCGACCCCAGAATTTGATGTTGTTCACAAAGAGTTAATGATTCCAAGCATGTTTTAGGTAAAGAAAAAACATAAAGAGGTTTGCTTATGGTGGAGCAAATTTATACCCCATAGCGGTTCCTTGGAGCTGTCTGTAGATATTTTTGTCAAAGCAGAATATATTGTTCTTGATTGAGAAGTCTAACATTGAGAGAATCAACTTGTTCTGCTGTACGGGTCTTTGACTACAGCACGTATGTTCAGCCCCTTTTAGAAGGATTGAAACAAGTATGGAAAGACCAAGAAGGCAGTGTATGGACAGGCTAGATGATAGGTGCATTTGATGAATTAAAAGAAGCAATAAGCACTACCCCTGTATTAGGGATCCCAGATTACAATGAAGAATGTTTCCTGTTCTCTCATTTGAAATGCGGCTGTGATAATGGCTGTCCTCACACAGAGAACGTCACTAAGACACAAACAGTTGGCCTTTTACAGCAGGATCTTAGATCCAGTAATGAGAGCCCATTATCTATGTGATGAAGCGTTGGCTGCAGCAGCTTTTGCAACTGGGAAATCATCTCATATAATGATGGGCTGTTCAGTCACATTATATGTTGAACAGGGCCTTTTTGCCATTCTTGAAAAGCCTGAAAACACATTGACTACAGAGAGAGTCTCAGGCTATAAACTGATAATATCCAATCCATCGATCAAAATTGTCAGGTGCCACATTGTGAACCCTGAAAGGTTCATAGCAGACCCAGTGAGGAGGGAGATAATGTACATGACAGTATTACCTACATTGATTATTATGATGACGTGCCCCATTTCAAGGAAAATGCCCTGGAGGGGGAATAATTCTCTTCATTGATGTTTCATCAATGATAGATTAAAGCAGTGGAGAAAGGCATAGTGGGATGGCTGTAGTGAAGGTAGAAGAGAGTGGCAGGTTTGACATAGTGAAAAGTGCAAGATTATTAGCACATTTCTCAGCAGAATCAGCAGAATTAGTAGCCATGATTTTAGAGCTTGAAGCGCATAAGGATGAGACAGCAATGGTGTATTCCAACTAAACCTATGTCAGCCGTACACTTTGGACAGTCACGTTGTAAAAGGAGGGGCTTCCAGCGCTCAGACAACATACCAGTACAGTATGTGCCATTGTTAGAGAGGTTATTAGACACACTAGAATGTTTCTCTGCAATGGCTGTGGTGAAGTGTGCAGTGCATACAAGAGGTGCATACATGATTTCCCATGGCAATGAAGCTGCAGAAGCATAAACCAAAAGGGCAGCATCTTTCCCTGAGATATTAGACATCGCAACTGCCCCAGATAAATGCAAATGTGCACGTAACATGATGATGAAAGAAAGTTTTTATACACTTCCAGTGACATAGATTGTAGAGTTGCAGGGATGTGCATCACAAGAAGAGCAGGAATTCTAGATGAAAAGGGGGTGTTCATTATCCCCTGCAGAGCTAATTTGGTGACTAGATAGCACAGGGAAGCCTGTCATCCCTATTGAGTGACTCATAGTAGTGATAGAACATATACATTTCCCAGCATATACCACACGAGAGTGTCATTCAGCATTTATTTCAGATGATTGGTTAGTCCCGGATTTAAGTGCGCATGTGGCCAATTTCATTATTAACTGCATAATCTGTCAACAGTTCACTGCTGGTCATACATTAAGAACAGTGGGAAGAGCAATACCCCATCCTACTGAACCATTTGGGCATTTGCATATTGATTATGTGGATACACTTCATACTTGTAATGGCTAACAATATTTAATAGTGGTAATATGTCCTTTTTCTCGCTTGATTAATCCAGATGCCATATCGGCTGCCAGGTTCCTCATATGAGAGGTATGTCATAGATGGGGAGTGTGCAAAGTGCTCCGTTCTGACAATGAACACAATTTAGTAAATAAGATGTTTGAACACATAACATCTCTATTAGGAATAAGAAACTATGGGCCCTATTCATAGAAAAAGCTCAAAGTCCCCAAAAAGTACTTTGCGCTTAAAACCTTTGCATGCCTACCTGCATGCAAAAGTTGTCATTGTGTGTTCCATGTATTTATGGATTTCTGACGGCAAAGTAACCTGAGGTGCAAAGAAAATGGATTCACACCTGTAATGCCCACAACACGCCCCCACACAAACCGAAACTAGCAACAAACCTTTGTGCCTTCCTTATCCCCACCATCCAGCACCGTGGCAATACTGCAATCCATCCCCCTGCAGCCAAGGCTGCACCCAGCAAACTGATTATGAACCCACATATCCCAAAATCTGCATCCCGATAATCTGCGTTCCATGCCACGTAACTAAAGGCAGCGCACAGTTAATCTGGGATCAAACCCCAGTAATTCAAGGCAGCACCCTGCTAATCTGCATACGATCACCACCAACTGCAAGCAGCACCTCAACTATGTATAGTCACCCATAACTTGCTATGTTTATGTTACCTCTGTGGATTGGTTCCTATGCATGTTGTTCTGGGCCCCCTGTCATGTGGCAGTAAGATCAAGAGGTTTGTGTCTGTCTCTTCCTGATGTGAAGTCGCGCGTAGGAATCCATGAATACAGTTAGGTTTGGACTTCACTGGGCTTGTGATTTCCTTGCATGTCCCGTCCCTCAACATGCCCATGTTATTCCTTGTTCTTCCTCATTTTGCGGGTGGAATCGGGAAAATGCATGTTCCGCCCCCTATTTCTTTCTTTCCGTAATTCAATGAATTGGGCCCAAATTCACATCTGCCTATCACCCCCAACTGAATAGAATTTGCCAGCACCTAAACGGCCTTTTGTAGAAATGCATTGCCAAAATAAAAGACACTTTGCACCAAAATTGGTTGCATTGCCTTCCATTGGCTCTTTTTGCCTTACGCCATCAGCCAGGCTCTGACCACCACATGACACTGCATGAGCTGGTGATAGGAAGGAGAATGAATGTCCCAATTGCTCCTCCCACATGTGCTTGAGCAGATGCTGAGAATTCATCAGCAGTGCCTGGTAAAGAGATACATGATTATTTGATGGCTATGGCTAAATGTCTGAAATGTATCTCCAAACAGGTGCTGGCGAGACAGGGGGCTCAGCAAGCAACACAGAAGATTTAAATGAACATTTTGACGCTGCTAGTTTATTACAACCTCTCCCCCTATATACTGCGGACCGGGTCCTTTGTCGAAATGTTACTAGAAAGTGGCACAAGCCAAGGTTTGAAAGGCCAAACATGGTCGAGGTAACAACACCTTCAGAGGTAAACAATGGTAAGAGCGCTTGGTTAAATCTTAGTGATATTAAAATGTATTGTGGTGTGGCCTCCCTGTCAGAAGATACAGAGTCAGAAGGCGAAGCAGAAGTACAAAGACCCCAGACGGACGCGATGACCAGGGTAAATCAGCAGCAAGAAAAGCAGCAGAAGTAGAGACAGTGTACTGCTTTCCTGTATCTACACATGTATATTGGTCTGGAAAATAATTTCTGTTTATTCTGAAATACGTTTCTATTGTGAACACTTATTTTTATGCAGTGAAGAGACATTTTTCAAAAAAGCAACATGCATTTTTTTAAATAATATCAAATATTCTTTCTTGTTGCCCAAACAAGCTTATAGTCCCACATAATGTAAAAAGAAGATTATTTGATTATCATGATTTTAGCATTCTTTTTTGCATTTTGTTGTTTTTATTTTATTTATTGTATTGCAATGAAGTAGTTTAGCACCAATTTTATGGCAAGGCTAGTATTCAGTGGTGTTAACACAAGTATAAATCCTGAAATAATAGCAGTTGGGATGATATCTGAAACACCCCTTGAAGTGAGCACACCAATTAAAAGAGTCAAAAGACGTGTGAAAATGACATGAACCACTTGTGTAATATGTTGATAATTCCCTCCATGTTACAAACAATGTGTGGTATCAGCACACGAGAAGGGTTGGAAGAGAGAAGTATGATGAGAGCAGTTTTGTTTGTTCCCTCATACCATATGTTATGAGTGTCTCCCAAGTGTTCATAGCAACATAAATAAATACACACAGAGCACACAGCTGAACACATCTTACACTATGCACCCCAAGAGAGCCATTTAAGGGGAAACAGGCTACAATACAATGGGGAAAAAAGCAGATTCTGATTGTGAGGATAGCTTCATAAAACAAAAGCCCCTGTTGGTTAACTCAAAGTAATGAAATACATATTCCATACATTGCTGCAGTGCATTGATGCAGAAGGGAATGAAATACCTGGTTGCTGAAATAGACCTCAGTTGCACATAGCAGGGAGTGGATTGACCACAGAAGGATGGGTTGATGGACTGATAGGCTGTGAAGCACAAGCCCTCATAAAGGCACCAAAGAAGATTGTGGAGAATTCAAACAGGGTGTGCCTTAAAGGGTGGACTGAAGATTCCAAATTCCTTACCTGGGTAGATGATGAAGGAGGACCAGTACCCATAATACAAATATAACATACAACCCAGTGTTACAGAAACAATGGCACAGTGAAAGTAGGAATGAACAAGGGTTGTCAAAGTATAATGGACCCACCAGGCATGAAGTTCACCCCAGCTGTATCAATGAACGACCATTGGGTTTGTTGTTCAAAGGCCTAGATGCTGCTGCATCCAAATTGGGGAGGCATATGCTCCATAGTAGTGATCAGTGCACCAGCTCTGGTGGTGCCACAAAGCGATATGCAGATTGGCGTTTTTTCGCTGGTACACACAAACTCCAGAAAGAAAAGGTCTCTTGCCCTAAAACGTACCCAAAGGTCTGGAGGGTTTCCCCGTGCTGTGCCAGTGGTTATGAATGATTTGAAACCTTCCAGCCATCACCTTTCTGTTTTGCTAATTTGGTAAGTAACCCACATTTCGTTTTGTTAGATGGGAGATAGAGGGGAAGGATGTGTTGCAGGTCACAGTGGTTGCTGTTTTTTTCAATTTTAAAATGTTAACAGAAGCAGCAGCTCCATGACATCATTCCTATAAAAGCCCCATTTGTAATTTTCTTCGGATTATTGTCTTTGGTTCTTTATATTTTACTTAATGCCAGCCCCTCCAGCTTTTAAGCAATGGGACAGGAAATGAACCCATGTTGCACTGCATCCTCTTGTTCCCAAAGCAAGGGTGTTGCCCCTTAGCTATCCTTCCAAATATGTTTTTTGTTTTGCTTGAGGAAGCAGCAGATGGTTTACTTCAAAGGCTGAGGGCAACGTCATGTAAATTAATTATCTCACCTTGCGTCTATCTACAGTGAGCCTGTGATGCAGGTCTGGCAGATATGGGTCTGGTTACACAGTGCCCATGCAGGATTGGTGGGAGAAGCCACTGGGGACACCCATCTCATCACAGGCCCAGTTGCTCACTGGATGTTCAAAGCAGATGACGGAGTGTTTGGCCGAGTGAGGCCACGTCAGAAGACCCTGCTATTTGCCTAGCGAGCCACCCAGAAGTCTTTCCTTGCTGTTTGCTGAAAAAAAGGAGGAGCCTAAATGCCAAAACACTCGCCACTAGCGGAGCGTGGCAGAGTGTTTGGCCGAGTGTGGCCACGTCTGCCGACTCTGCTATTTGCCTTACGAGCCACCCAGAAGTCTTTCCTTGCTGTTTGCCAGAAAAAAGGAGGAGCCTAATTGCCAAAACACTCGCCACTAGCGGCGCGGGGTGGAGTGTTTGGCCGAGTGTTCGGCCAGAGTGTGAGCCGGTGTGCCCCTGTGTTCGTACCGCCTTCTACAGCAACAATCCTACTCAGTCAAAGGTGACCTGCTTTACCCGCTGAGTTTCGTTGCGGAAAGGGGGGACTTTGGAGCATTTTGGTGGGCCGTGGCATGGCGTGCTGCAACATGGGAACCGTGAAAGCTCCCTTTATGGATCCAAACTCATCAGACATCTCTGCAAATATAAAGGTGAGTGGAGTGCAAGAGACTGCCGGTAACCTGAGCTTTTCTCCGCCTTGTCCATTCAACATTGCAAATATAATAATTACTGCTACTACCATGTCGCCACACATGATACCCCACACCCCATCCCGAACATCGCCCAAGCCATCAGAATCTAAATCTGAGAATGGCCCCGGAACCCACATCTCTTGAAATCACTTCCAGAGAACCATCTAGTCATCGAGAAGCAGTGTTTAACACAGGTTTACATGTGAATACTGACCTGATGACATATACATCAACATTTGAATCCTTTTTGCCCTCTGATAATGTATTGCCAGATCAGAAATTACAAACACTCCACCAAATACGAGATGTTGAGGCATGACCTTGTGTGATTATTGCAACAAATGCAACTATTGGTCAAACATTTGGGTTCCAAACCTTGCCCTTGCCAGTTAGCACATCTGCTGTGCAATTAGACTTACCAGTCTTTTATTAAAGTGGTCATGGAGTAGCAAAAGACAATCTTGTAAAACCTGCAGGTGAAGCAACAGCTTGTACCAGTGGCATAATATTGCCTGTGCACAAACCAAAGCACATAGGGAACTGTGATCCAGCAACAATGCTATTGCTAGCTTCATGCATGCCAACCACTGCAGCTACGCCCGGCTTCACCAATAGATCCATCGTTCATCCGCCTGAAATCTTAAGGCCCGATCCTAGTATCACTGACAAGGATGAAAACAGCAGCTGGTGGCAAGATAAAACAGCAGCATACCATACCCTGAAAACAACTTTCCATGCCGTACTACTTACCAGAAAAGTCCATTTGAAAACCTGGAGGAGTGGAAGTGGGGTAGGTCCCACTCCTATGAACGCCAACTACACAACAATTGTTGTGTTCAGTCTTCACAAGGATATATTGGCAATAGTCGAGGCAACTTCGATATTGAGATTCCTGACAGTTACTTTTAGAATCTACTACCTCACTAGAAACAGCAGGATCCAATATGTTAAAACTGCCAGGCACTAGAATGTTAAAAACCCAAACATAACATGTCGTCAGTTTAGGCACCATTCAATCAAAGTCACAACAATCACACCAAGACAGATTTGAAGATGCCTCAAGTCAGACCTTAACAGACAAACAGAAGGATGACACTCTGAGTCAAGCTAACCTTGATCAGAACTTTATAGTGGTCTCCACATTGACCACAATCATGGCACCATTCATGAAATTGCATGAACAAATGGCTGAACAAATAAAAGATCAGACAACAGTCCTGGCAATGTTAACTTCTAAGGTCATTTTTATGGAAGCCTTTGTAACTGCGATACAGAACGAGATGGACACAAGCCAAGCAAAAGTAACCACATTGCTACATTCAATACTGGACCCAGTTATCAAAGACAGAGAAAATCGACGTTTATCACGTCGACTGGGATCAATTGACCTCGGAGTGTTAACTGAAAAACATTTAACATCAATGAGAAATCCTTTCGATCCGGATGACCAAAGAACGCTGTATTCTGAAGAGACTCAAAATCCAACAGAGTCAAATAAGCAATCCTGTACCTTCACTGTCTGCTCTGGATACTTCTCCCATCTCAAATAATGAACCAAAGGCAACTGCTACAGCAGCAACAGATCCAAAGGATAATGTACCGGCATCAACATCAAAAGATGATGGCATCCTACTTGAACCAGAAGCTCAGGTGTCAAACTTCAGATATGTTCGATATTTGTGAAGGGATCGACAGTGTCAAGAACGGACATTGGAAAAACATTACCAAAATTTAAGAAAGTATTCAGACCAATGACATGCAAGCTCAACACTTAGCGAATCACAATTCCACTAAGTGTGATGCCATTATGTCCTTCAATCCAAACAATGACTTGAAAATGATAAAAAAAAGATCTTTTGAAATCTAAAGCAGAAACAAAACAAATTGATTCACAGCTCACAAAGAAGTCTTTCCAGAAAAGTCAACAAATAACATCGGCCCATATAAAGTCTTCAGATATGGCTTGTCAAATCTCGACCTCAGACAAACAAGTGAGAGATAACACTGCATCTGAATTAATGGAGTTATCTACATACTCCATCACCGAAGCCAGTGAGAATGAAGACTACGAAGCAGATATAGATGCCATATCCACGGCCACTTCAGATTTTGATGACATTACAAATACTTCAATTTCTAAAAAAAAAAGTGCCATGGAAACGGGTTCCAACGGGTCCACTTAAATTACGTGTTGAGGAGAACTGCATGTGTAAAGACTGCTCAAAAATGACCAAAGCTAAATCAACGCCTGGTCTCACGGCACATAAAATTCCACAATCAATTAACCGATACACCCTAGGTGATACAAAGGATATAATTGCTGAACCCAACAAGGGAAAAATAAAAGAACGCATCAATGAACCAGACCCCATGGTGTCACCGAGTGGTGAGGCAATCACAGTCCCTCAGGCCGCCGCAGCAGTCGGTCATATAGAACCTGTCACTGTGCCTGTGGACTCTTATTATATATCACCACTAAAATTGTCCAAGCAACATCAAGCTAATCACCAAGAACTGGCAAAACAACAACAGACTCGGCCTGAGCTTCATGAGGATGGTTTGTTGATTGAAAGACTCTGTCCAGAAGAAGATGGACTCATCTTAAATCACACAAATGTCATCAGGCTATTACACCATGTTCTCTCATTGAGATCACTAGTTTCAAGTGACATAGCTAGAGTGGAGTTTGTGGATGAAGAAAGACTTTATAGAATATTGATTCATCCCACAACCCCAATAATAGCACAATTATTAAAACAAGAAGTGTTTCAATTGAGATCATTGGGTTTTGATGTCATAGACCAGCCAATTGTACTTCGACCAATGAAATTAATTAGCAAGACTGTACCCAATACCAAAATACAGTCTCCAAGGAGAAACATGGCAGAAAGAACACCAATGTATTCTAATAATGATGGGAATCCGCCTCACAAAGAGAAAGACGTGATTATCATCAACACACCACCAGGAATAGAACACCGGATAGAAGAGAATTTGACCATCATAGACGATCCTCTCAAAGAGATAGACCAAGGTCTCCTCTACACAGAGTTTCAGATCGGCACAAACAATCACCTAGAAGAAAGGACCGAAGAGATAGACCTGGGTCGCCTGTATATAGAATCTCAGACCAACAAGGTAGATAGCCTAGAAGAAATGATCAAAGAATATCTGGTAAAGGCTCTGAAGATAATTGGAAATGTTTGATGGTCCTAGTGGCGGATAAAATTCAAATGCCATAGGACAGGTCACCAATAATCAATAAACCCCTGACAATTGCATCATGGAACTCCAGGGGTTTTACTCATCTCTTCACCCAGCAAAATGATCAGATTGGAGAACATGACATTGCTTACAAGAGACTTGGCTACGCGACCTTAGAATTGTAGAAGGTTATTCAACTCATCTAAACCCCGCCATCAAAGGTCTTAAAGGTCGTCCAATGTCAGGTGTCTTGATTCTCGTTAAAAATCAACTACACTTCAACATCATGGGTGAACTCAATCCAGCCTCCTTAAGTCAGATACTTGTGGGTAAATTGGAAAATACCCAAACTAAGGCAAACTACACAATCGCCGTATTCAACTTATATTGGAATCCGACGACCGCCACCAGTCTGGGATTTCCAGGTCAAATTGAAAGATGGATTAACCATTGCAGAGAAAATTGGGCGAATACCATGTTCATTGTCTGCGGAGATCTAAATTGTAAGTGTCTAAACAACAATGACGAAACTATCATTCATGATATCATCATAGCTACTTCAGCTGAACAAAGAGGTCTTCAGTGGAAAATAGCCATGGAAGAGAAAAATCTGCTGATCCTAAACGGGTCTACCATAGAAGACTCAGTGGCTCAGATCACAAGGAAAAACATAACCAAAGTACAAATTCTGGATTATATATTTATTTCAGAGTCAATGCACTATATTGACAACAAGATGAGAGTGGTCCAGATGCACAATAGCGATCACAACTTGCTCTCTGCAACTTTATTACCAGTTACCCATAGAAACAACTATTCCACTAGAAGTAACAATGGGCAAAAATCGATTGAGAATACCTGTGTCAAAAAATATCGAAGATGACTGCTGAGTTAACAACCTCGATGAACTCATCGAAAGTAAAGGGCCCCTCTAAGACACTGGAATACACAAATCTTTTCAGAAATTTTGAAATAAAATAAAAGTGCCCGGCAACCTTGTTTCAGCCACGAAACTTCGATGCTCAGATTGTGGCCCAAAAGAAGCTTAGAAGACAGCAATTGAACATTATAAAACATGATAACTCTTTAACAGCGTTGACCTAAAAGCGCAAAATCCGACAGCAGTTGGGTGCGATGCTATAAAAAGGTCCTTATTAGAAAAGATGCAGAAATCATGCTGTCTTCGTTAAAGAACAAAAACACGGCTGAGATGTGGAAAATAATAAACAATTCAAATTCAGAAACACATCAAGATTCGCTAATCATGACTCCGATAGCTCTAGAGAAATGGATTGCTCGTTCAAACTCCTTTTTAGATACATGCGAACATCCAGTCTCTGTGTCGAACCTTGCAATGGAATGGCATTTGATAGACACTTTCAGTGAAACCATTGAAGAAATTATCAACAAATTATCAACTTCATGAGAATGTGGCCCAGATGGCCTCAGCAATGTAATGCTAAAAGTGGATGCTGATCAGTGGGCGAATTTCTTATCAACTTTGTTCACTTACATTGTCAATGTCAACCAAATACCATCACCTTGGAAGAAATCCATCATAGTCCCAATTTATAAAAAGGGCAACCGGGCATAGCCGGTAAACTATCGCCCTATCGTGCTGCTTGATGCCCCAGGCAAGATCTTTGGCACCCTTATTTTTAAAGCGCTATGACACTGGGCCAAAACTTCCAACCACGTGGACTTGTGGCAAGCGGGATTTGTTCGTGGAATCGGGACCGCTCTTAATATATTCATCTTAAATTTACTAAAGAGTAAAGAGCAGAACTGAACTAAATAAGGATTTCAAAATCTATATTGCGTTCATCGATCTTACGCAAGCGCTCGACAGTGTATCCCGACTTCGACTCTGGGCAAAACTATCACAATGGAAATGCCCGAATTCCATAATAGCTCCCATCCAAACCTTCCATCAAAACACTACTCTTCAAATACGGATTAACAAAACGGGCCTGCTGACGAAATCCATACCAACAAATAAGGATTGAAGCAGGGATGCCCTATGGCATCAGAATTATTCAATCTTTTCATCTCAGATGCTGGCAATGCCTTTCAGGACATCAGGCACTTTCCTCCATCAATAGCAAACAGGCAAGTGTGCAGGCTTATGTATGCCGATGATGTGGTCCTTATAGACCAGACTCCAATAGGCCTTCAGAGGCAACTGAATGCTTGAGATAAATATCTGAAGACAAATGGCCTTACTATTAACCCAAAGAAAATGGCTATTTTGCCTCTAGGCCTGCGGAAACATCAAATAAAAGCTAAAGGCTTAAGCTGGTCGCTATTGGGGATAAACATCCCAGTGGAGCAGTTGTTTGTCTACTTAGGAATCTGCCTGAATTTGAGTAAGGTAGATGCACCAAGACAACAGGTCCTGATTAAGAAAACATCAAATCTTGTGAACCTAGCCAGAATCATGACGAAAAAATATTGCAACTTCAGTCTTATTCCACTAATTAAATTTTATAAAGCTAAAGTGGTCCCCATTTTGACATATCGAGCAGAGACCTCATTCAACTTTGATGTAAAGAACTGCCCACTATTGGAAGCTCGCTTCTGGAAAACAACATTGAGGCTACCATTGGGAACTCCTATCCAATCAATATAGATGGAACTGGGTCTGACGTCATTGGCAGCAATTGCCGAATGGAAGATGCTTGCCTTTTACAGGAAAAGCAGAGATGATCAACAAAAGAGGCTTTGCATGTTTAAAAGAGGCTCTATTGAAACAGTAGGAGCTGACATTGACCAAATGGGAAGACAAGTGTCTGACCATTCTGAATCACCTGCAAGAAACCAGCGATACTTTAATGAACAATTCCGATAAAGTCAAAAGGAAACTTTATTTGCTGGATTGGTTCAACACTGAAGATGAGAGACGCAAATACAAGGGTTATGGCAAATCATGGGAACTTAGTCAAAGACCGTATTCGATCCCTAATTATTTGAAAATATTCCCACATTGGTTCTATTGGGACCAGTATTTACGAGTCAGACTGAACTTGATTCAACCTAAAGAAACCACCTGGTGTAAAATTTTAAAAGCAGGCCCACAGACATGTCGTCTATGCAATAAAGACAATTCCATCAAGACACAAGACACTTGATGATGGATTGTCTAGTCTTTGAGAGCCAGAGATCAGTCATAATGCATGATGCAATCAAGAAATATGGACACAGATCAAAGGATCTATGGTGGGAAATGCTACTATCTAATGAGAAGACAACTCTCGTTAAACTGCTAATTATCATCAAGGGACAGCTGTCAGTGACAAATTAGTTGAAACCATTTTATTCATGACATAGTCATTCTTAATCTTGTCTTACTTGTTTGAAGTGAAAACATTTCATTAAAGGTTGTCAAATGTTAACCATACGATCACGTTAAATAAATATATATATTTTTTTAAAAGCAGATGAGAAACACTGATGAGATTTGCATTCATGCTGTACTGTCACTGAGTACTGGATGCTGCTCGTACCCATTCCCAGATAGCCCCCATACTCTTCCTGCTGCTACAGTACTGGGTATGAGCTGCACAGAGAGCCCCACCTATCAACCTAACCATTGAGACATTATTCGCTAATGGACTGGCAGCATATTAGTGATGCCAGCTTCATGGTTTTTCCTGCATCCCTGTTATTTCTCCAGCTAACAAGATCTACATCCCAGGTGAAAAAAACAGTGGCACATTTAGGTGCATTTACAACCGTCTTTTTCAGGTGCAACACAGATATCTGCTCTTGGCGCTGCCTCATTGTCCCGTGGACCAGGGATCGCAAGGACAGGTTTATGGGTACCAGCGGGCGAGCCAGGGGTAGCAACTGCTACCCCTGCGACCCCCCAAATGATGTCCCTGGCATGGGGGACGGTGTGTGACGTGGTGTTTGCCCCATTTGCACTATAACACACATGTGCCAATCACAATAAGCAAAGACAGAGCTGGATGCCAAAAAAACACATTCCAGTGTCTTCAGAGGCACAGAAACACCCAGTATGTATGTGCACATTCTGAACATCTCTGCAATACACAATAATGTGTTTCCCTCACATGCAGTAATCATACATCCCAACGTTATTCATTCCATTTGGGAGAAGCTAGTGCATCACATTTTGGTGACCATGTGCCACTGATTCCATAACCAAAGGAGGAGAAAGGGGTAAGGTTAGTGGCAAGAGAGGACATGGCAAGATGTGGAACCTGGAGTGCTGATACGTCAAATTTTTAGGAACCTGTACAGTTGCTACTGATGAGGTCTGCCCAGAGGGACCAGGTGGATTGTGGATGGATTTGTATGGTGAACGAGGTGGCGTGATGCAGTTATGCGGAGCTCAGGGTTCGGTTTGGCCAGCCAGTGTTAATGCGAATAGGGTGAGGGGCAGCGTGTCTGGCAAGCCGATGTGTGTGATGTTAGGTGGAAAAAAGAACGTTGATCAGGTCAGTGCGGGAGTGATACAGGCACAGTGCTTTAAGTGGGCCGAGGCCAGTCTCCAAAAAGTGGGCTGAGCCGGGGCCCTGCCGGGGTTCCCCCAGTCCCACCGCAACATTGGCGGGATGCATTATCCCATCGCGGCCGCAGCCGCGATGGGAGATGCGCCTGCCATGAAGTCAGGCGAGCTGACAGAAGTGCCAGGCAGCCACAGCGACGCTGAGGCTGGCTGCCACTTCCGTCAGTCATAGTAACTGCCTCTGGTGACCTCTCGCGCGAGAGGTCACCAAAGGCAGTTACTGTCCCTTTGCCTCCCCAGGTCCCCGAGGTGTCTGGAACCCTCAGCGAACCTGGGGATTCCTCGACATTTTTCGAGGTTTATAAAAGACAGCTTGAAAAGTACACAATTCAAGCCATCTTTTAGAAGGCTTTGCCGACGGACAATTTTGTCCGTAGTCAAAGCTTTATAAAAGATGGCTTGAATTGTGTACTTTCAAAGCCATCTTTTATAAACCCGAAATGTTTAAAAAGATGGCCTGAAAACTAGGCAAACCGTAAGGTATGCACACAAATATATATACATGTTATATATCTGTGGCGTACCTTACTATGGTTTATAGTAAGGCTTAATATGTTACATATTTCTATGTTTAGAAAAGATGGCTTGCATAGTACATAAACCATAGTAAGGTACAAATACAAATATATAACATGTATATATATTTGTGTGCATACCTTACGATTTGCGTACTTTTTAGGCCACGCCCCTCTCACAAGCCACGCCTCCAAATGAGGCCACCCCCCCCCCTCGATTGCTTACCCCACTTAAAGCCCTGTACAGGCATGCCCCTTGAATGTGGGTCTGCACTGTTCTGAAGGTTCTATCAGTCCTGGATGTAGTATTTTGATAAACGCAGAAAGTGAGATTTCAAGTGTTTACTAGTTGTCCTTAGACCAACGTGATGAGCATAAGAGAGAGTTTGGTTTGTCTAGGCAGTGAAAGTTCCTGACCTGGGTTAGGTACCTGGCTGATAGCACTTCATTGTTATTTGGGTTCATTCACTAGGCCACAGTAAAGCGTGAGTTGTTGTCCCCGGTTTATTATGCGGGCACGTTTGTGTCCGATCAAATGGAGTCCAGTCTTGATCATGAGTATATCAAGTCAATCTTTCTTCTTGCAGCCTACTGAAGGAAGAGGCTCTTACTCATTTCTTGAACATCAGTTAGTTGCCAGAGTCACATGGGTATGAAGTTCCATAGGTTGGTTTCTAGAACTGAGAAGGACGCTCCCAGGTGTTTCCTGTTGGAGAATGGACTACCACTGGCACCCCGATACTGGATCAAGCGTCCTCCTAAGCATGTGGAAGGTGAATTTCTTTTATGCAGCCTTTAGGCCTCTACGTACAAAGCCCAGGTGGCACAACAAAGGATTTTGAAGGGGAACCTGTGTTTGACTGGAGCACGTTAAGAGTTTCTAGTGCAGCGGTATAAGGTTATTTCAAGTCCTACTAGGTTCGGCTGCTGATTTTTGTATTGTTTGTAGATGGTGTCGCAGGTAGTCTGGGAGACCTATCTAAAGGCTCTAAATGTGGTTACCCCTCAAATCCACAGATCACAAAGTGTCCAGAATGCTCCAGGAATAACCGAACCACCAAATAGAGTTATGGGCGGGTTATTTCCCATAGACATGAGTCTCTTAAAAGAGGTTGTCATGTTCCACCGATGGTGGGAACTGGAAAGACAGACAGAGCCGAGTGTGTGTGATAACTATGAACCTCCTGTTATTTTTTAGAAGAAAGTACTGAGGAACCCTACAGGACTGCAACACATTTAATGGCCCAGCGTTGCACCGCTTCAGAAGGAAGCACACACCTTAGCGCATAAGTATGATGGTAATAACATTTATTTGTTTTTTATGCCAGGCGTAAACCCTAGGATGCACAGGAGATTTTTACAGCTGATTTACTATTACTCATATCCACTGTGCTTATTGCATTCACCTCGATAGGAAGTCAAATGTTGGTTCTGCTCACATGCTAAAATGTTATCTAAGACTGAGGGCCTCATTACACGGATGGCGGAGAACCATGGCGCTATTAGCGCCATGGTTTATGCTGGTAAAATACAGGCACCGCCTTGGCGGAAAGGGGAATTACTGCCCCATTCCAAGGTTGGCGGGGCGGTAATTCCCACTTCCACCATTGCCCTTCCCCATTTTTGCCCCATAGGGCTCAATGGGAATGGGGAAGGCGCTAATTACGGTACCGCAAATTGCGGTACCGTAATTAGCTCCCTGGGTCCCTTTGCGGGTTGGTTTTTAACGCCTGCAAAAAGTAGGCGTTAAATCCCCCAACCTGCAAAGGGACCTCGTGGTAAGGCGCTAAGGATTTACCGGTACCGGTATTTTACCGGTACCGGTATTTTACCGATACCGGTAAATCCTTACCGCCATCCGTGTAATGAGGCCCTGACACACATATCTGTCTATACACACTAACCCATGTAGCCTTCACACCAGCAGATTTCACAGTCTTTCATTTTTTATATGTAATTCTAAATTAATGATGAAACCGCCAGCAGCATTTACAATAAATCTGCAAGCGCTAACCAACTCTCGCGGCAAACTATAAAGCAAACCAAAGATTGAGAAAAATAAAGTCCACTCATAAAATCTAGGGAATACAATTAAATATATATTATGCATGGCATCTCCACCCCCTAATTAAAATAATAATTATGTGCAGTTGTGTTCCTTGCTAGACTGAACTTGTTACTCTTCATCTTTCAGTCAGTTCTAGCCAGAATCTTCCCTGTTCCCTGTCAGCCCAGTGCCCCGAGGAAACCTTTTAGTGTAATTTTTTAATTTTGTAATAAAGAGAGCCAATTCCTGAACAGAGCTTTGGGAAAAGAAAAGTCTTTGCTTTTCAGTTTTTAATTAATTTAATTACTACATTTGCTTCTTGACGTGTAGAAATTATTGATGTGCCCTCTTCAACAGTAGGAATTAAAGTTATGCTTTTGTTCTCGAACACTTCAACTTTAACATTTGGTTTTACATAACAAAACTTAGTTTCAGGCACGGAAAGCAAAGATAAGCTTTGAGTTCATGAGGAGATGTATTTAGGGTTTTTGAGAATCGTTAAGCGAAACTAAAACAGCCACTTCAAAGATCTATGGCATGGGAGATAGGAAGCAGGAGGGAGGATGTGAGGAATTCGAACATCCGCATGGTGGGTGTGGGCTCGTCTGAGCTTTTTTGACATTTTTAAGTAAATGGATGATGGTAAACCTGCTAAACCACACACATATTCCTATGCTCACACAACAACTTCTACGACTTGACTCTGTGCTGCCCTCTGGACTTCAGTACCGTCCTGCTCTCCTCATCTACTGCTTGCTACTGAGCACCCCTCATCGGCTGTATCCGACCTGCCCCCACCACCTCCTCTTCCCCTCAGTTCCGGCACTGGCACTCTGACTTCTGTGCTCTACAGCTCTCCATTTCTTTTACTTGATACTGTGCTGGCCTCTGGTCTTCAGTGCCCTCCAGCTCTCCTCATCTGCTGCCTACTACTGACAACCCCTGATCGGCTGTATCCCAACTCAGTCCCCATCGCAGACTCTTCCCTCACAATTCCTGTGCTGGCACTCTGACTTCAGTTTCCCCCTGGAGCTCTCCTTATCTGCTGTCCCCCCCTACCCACAGAGTCACTGCCCGCCCTCCTCCTCGTGCTGCGGGTCCTTTCCACTGAGATCCCCAGGTAGCCCCTCTCCTGCTGATCCTTACAGTCTTCATCTACATCCAGTTTCCCAAACTACCGAGTATAAGCTCGTCTTCCTTGCCACCTAGAGCCCCAACTCGGCTGTCCTCTCCAGTTTCTTCGCGAGCTCTCTGGTCCTCTCTGCCTAACGCTGCCCTCCACATTTGCAGACTCTTCCGTCCTCAGACTCACTGCTCGTCCACCTCCTCGGCCCTGGGCGTCCACTCCGCAGAGTGCCCTCCCAGCTAATCCCAACTTGCGCCCCCCCCCCCAGTATGGCCTTCGGTCCTCTGTGCCAACCAGCCCTCAACAGCCGGCTCCTCGGTCCTCACTGTATCTGTCCGCCACCCTGACCCCTGGTCCCTGCACCTACCAGCCCTCCTCTGCGCCAGCTCTCAGTTCCTCAGGGTCACCCCCGCCCTCCTCCTCAGGCAGATTATCCATTGACCGCTCTGCTATCCTGGTCTCTGCCTTCACTAAGGCCCATACGGCCTTCTCTCCCCCTGTAATGCTCTAGGCCACATCTCTTCCCCTCCGTCCTCTCTACCCTTCCCCCCTCCCTCTTCCTTCTCTCCGCCTCCCCTGTCCTCTCCTACTCTCCTTCTCCCTCCTCCTCATGTCCATTCCCCTATTTAATCCCCTCCCCCACTCTTCCAGTACTGCACCTTCCCCCTCTCACCGTCCTAATCTCCTCTACCCCCCACTGTTCAACCCTCCTCCCTCATCAACATTGCTCTCTGCAACGCTAGATCCCTCTGCAATAAGACCACAGCTGTTCTTGACATGTTCCTCCGCCTCAACCTTCATTTCCTTTGCCTTACTGAAACCTGGATCCCTCCTCACAACACTACTGTCTCTGCTTCCCTAACCACCTCTACTTCCTCCTTCTCTCATATCTCCCATGCGACTGGCCGTGGTGGAGGTATTGGCCTCCTCTTTCACCCCAAATACCTTTCCCCTCCCTCCTCTCTATCTCTTCCCTCTTTCCCCTCTTTTGAGTTTCTTTACAAATCTTCTCTTCTCCTCACCCAATCTACTTTCTAATCATATATTGACGCCCTGGCCCTGCCTCTTCCTTCTATGATGACCTCGATCACCTCCTCTGTCTCATCTCTCCCTCTCCTCTAACTGTTCTCGTTGACTTAAATCTCTGCATCCCTTCTCCCCCTCACTCCTCTCCCCTTTCATCCATCCTCGACACCTACCTTCTTTCCCCTCTTCCTTCCTCACCTATTCACTCCTCTGGCTCCACTCTTGACCTTATCTTCAACTCTTCCTATCCCTCCTCTTCAGTCTCTACCCTTCCCGTCTATCTCTCCAATCATGCTTTACTCTCCTTCTCCCTTACTCCCCTTCCCCTTCCTTCTTCCTCCAAGCCTTCCCCTTCCATCTTCTCACGACCTGACCTTCGTAGCTTTGATCCCTCCCTCTTTCTCGAAACTTGCTCTTCCTCTCTCCCCCCTCTCCAAGATTTCTCTTCTCAATCGGCTAACAACGCACTTTCCACTCTCTCCTCTTCTATCTCCTCCTCACTCGATCTACTCCACCCCCTTTCCTTCTTCTGCCCAACCCGGAAACCCTCTCAACCGTGGATCTCTCCTCATCTCCTCTCCATGCATCGTCTCCTCCGACGTCTTGAGAGACTCTGGCTCAAATCTCCTTCGCTATCCAACCAAACCTCCTACTTCTCTTACCACTCCCTTTATGACTCTTGCCTCCCCTTGGCTAAATGCTCCTACTACTCTAACCTTCTTCAAGCCCAGGCCGCCCACCCCCGCCGCACCTTCCAAACTCTCTCTTGTCTTCTCTCTCCCCCTGCCCCTGATCCCTCAACCTCCTCCACCCTATCTTCCTCTGACTTTGCAAACTGCTTCTCCTCCAAGATTCTTTCCCTTTGACAAAAAAATCTATTCCTCTTCTTTCTCCCCCCTCTCCCTTCTCCCTTCTCCCCATCTACCTGCATGACTGACTTCTCCCCTGTCTCCCCTTCTGAAGTCTCCATCCTCCTTTCCAAAGCCCACCCCTCGTCCGCTCCAACTGGCCCTTTCCCCTCCCTTCTTATTCCTAAGATCTACCCTCTTCTTATTCCCTACCAAACCTCCTTCTTCAACACCTGCCTTTCCTCGACACCTTTCCCTCTGCTTTCAAGCATGCCACTATCATTCCTATTCTGAAGAAACCATGATCCCCTACTCTAATTTCCGTCGTATCTCACTTCTCCTATTCCTCTCCAAACTTCTTGAGCGCCTTGCCTACTCGCAGCTCTCAACCTTTGTCACTAATCTCTCTCTCCTTCCCCCTTCTCAATCTGGCTTCCGCCCTTAACACTCTCCAGAAACAGCCCTCACTTACATTCTTAACTCCCTCCTCTCCGCTTGACACTCTAAGCAATCCTCTGTCCTTATTCTTCTTGATCTCTCAGCTGCTTTCGACACTGTCAACCACCCCCTTCTTCTCAACACTCTCTCTTCCCTCGGTTTCAAAGGCTCCGTACTCAACTGGCTATCCTTTTACCTCTCCTCCCACTCTTTTACTGTTTCCTGGGGAGGCCGCTCCTCTCCAACCCAGCCTCTGGAATACAGAGTACCCCAAGGCTTGGTGCTTGGCCCTTTCGTATGTTCACTCTACACCTCCCTCCTTGCCCCTGTCATCTCCTCATTTGGCATCTCTCACCACTTCTATGCTGACGACATGCAGCTCTTTCTTTCCTTCTCTTCCTTCTCTCCTGACCTCCACCTTAAACTCTCTTCCTGCCTTACTGCCATTAAAGACTGGATACCCTCTCGTTTCTTTCCCTTAACTCTGACAAAACTGAGGTAGTTTTCTTCCCCTCCAACTCCCTTCCCCCTCCCTCTCCTCCTCCTTTCATTCACTTTCCTCCCTCTAACCTTACTTTCTCCACTATGCTTGCAATTTAGGCATTTACTTCGACTCCTCTCTCACATTTTCCCATCATATCTCTCTCACCTCTCATGCCTGTGGCTATCACCTCTATTATATTCGCAAAGTCTGCCCCTCTCTTACTTTCCATGTCTCTAAACTTTTAATCTCCTCCCTAATCTTCTCTCGCCTCTTCTACTACTCCTCCTTACTCTTTGGACTACCCACCTCACATCTCACCCCCCTCAAATCTATCTACCATTCTGCCATCCGTACTCTCTGTCTCCTCTCCTCCCGCGATTCCATCTCTGCCTCCCTATCCTCCCTTGGCTGGCTCCCCTTTCACTCCCAACTTAAATTTCATTTTCTATGCTTAGTCTTCAAATCTCTTCATGATCTTGCTCTCCCTTATCTCTCTTCCCTTCTCTCCTTCTACACTCCCTCTCGCCCTCTTTGCTCTGCCGACCACTTCCTCCTCACTGTTCCTCCTTCCCCCTGTGCCTCCTCCCGTTTCCGCTCTTTCCAACTCCTAGCTCCCCTTCACTGGAACTCCTTATCTCTCTCAATTCGCTCTATCCCTACCTTTTCATCATTCCGCACGTCCCTTAAATCTCTCCTTCTCCACTCCCCACCATGATTCCCCTCCCCTCCCTCTCTCCCTATCTCCCCCTTACCCTCTTTCACCCCATATCAGCTCCCTCCACTTCCCCCTCCACTCTATCCTCTTCCCTTTACCCCTTCTGTTATCCTCCTCCTTCCTTCCCATTCCTCCCTCTTCCCCCCAGTTCTACTCACCCACTCCCTTCCCTTCTGTGTAATTGCTCTACATACTGCTTTGTTGGTCTGATTCAAAATTGTATTTGCTTCTACTGTTACTGTTATTTTTGTTATTTGTTAAATGTATACTGTTGTTAAAATGTACAGCGCTTTGGTGTAAAGCGCTATATAAACCTAATAAATACAAATACAAATACAACAAATGCATAGTCCTGTATACACCAGCCTGAACACAGACTACAGGTGCAGTCCACCCCTGCCATATTTAGTTGGAATATGAGAGCAGAGGAGAGCACCATGTCATCCCAAGGAGGGGGAGGAAAACATTCCCCCTGCCATGAACAGCCTGATTAACTGACAAGGGGACCAGGGACCCACCCTGCTCCTTTGTTAAGGTCCTCATCTGGTATCAGCGATTAACATACCAATAGAGGCTACTTCAAACAGGCTCCCATGGGCTGCAGAGGATAACAAAAGAGACAGGACATCTAACCAACCTTTCATTTGTAACTGTGTCAACCTGAAGCCAGATCCCGCTTCTCACTATCAATGACAGTGAACTGACATGCCTGAGTCTAGTGTTGCAGTAGACAACTCCCGCTAAGAGGACCCCATTCATAAGATACAAGAATGTGGTTTGCAGAAGCGAGAGAGTCTCATCTCTCAACATCTTCAAGTGAGATCTGCCACTTTAAAAGGAACCACACAGGGGGAACATTAACCAGAGAGACTCTTTGATCACAGTGGACATAATAGAAATGATTGTATAGTGGCCATAGGTGTTCCCTCTCTTTTTTGTATCACATCCAATTGACAGACGCAATAGAGTGCTGCTCTGAGCTTCACTAAATTCTCATGTAAAACCCTTTTGGAATCAGTCAATTGCAGGCAAGTGCTATCATCTAAACCCACTAGTCTGAAAGCAGCAACTCAAGCTCACATGCCTCCAGGGAATTGAAGCCCCATCATGTGTAGTGGGGAATTAGGATTGGATTAGCTTTTTGGGCCTGACATGGGACAAATAGGTACTGCACATAAAACACAAATGGATGTAGATTATTACCCCATGTGCAGGAACTGCATGAAAGTGAATGACTGTGGCCAAATCCAACGGAAGCTCTGATGACTGCTATGGTTGCCTCAGTCTTGTACCTGCCTGCCTGAATATTGCGGGTCTGTAGTTAGCTTTGCTGCATTGGTGTAAATGGCAGCTGTAGTTGTTAATCACTCACCATATCTACGGCCTGACCTGAGCTGGCATAGATCTAATTACATTTGGAAACAACCTACCTGAGTGGTAATGGAGGAGGCCACATGTTGGCATCTGAACTCTGTGGTTAGATGTTGATTAGGGTGGGCATGGGCTGTGTAGTATCTACCCAAGCTTCTTGCCTGGTATGGATTCCCAAGGTCCCAGACTTGCAGGTAGCAATGGCTCATTCTCATGACTGCACTGGGAGGGGAGGATCTGCCCCTTATCAGAACCCAGTGAATTAAATATCTTTTGGCAGTTACGATGTATTTATTTATTTATTATTAATTGATTTATTATTACACGGCACATGGCCATGGGCTTCAGGGTGCACAAATAACAGAAAACAAGACAAAAAGACAGACTAAAATCAAAGAACAAGAGACGCCAATCATAAACCCAGTTACTGATTGAATAGATATGTTTTGACCACTCTCTTGAAGACAGAAAGGAAGTTGGCCGCCCTTATTGCCAGTGGAAGCTCGTTCCATTCTTTGGGAGCCTGCACTGGAAAGCTATTACCACCAAACTTTTCCAGTTTGAACCTAGGCTGTTTGGGTTTATGGCCATCACCAGACCAAAGAGAATCGGAAGGGAGATCAGTGATCAATGTCCAGCACTTACAGGTTAATGATTGGATCTTATGTAAAATCCTGTGTTTAACCGGTAGCCAATGTACGGCCCTTCTAGAGTCTGTGACATGGTCCTGTCTGCGCAACCCAAAAACAGCGCGCACTACACGATTCTGGGCTCTCTGCAGGGACTGCATAGTTCCTGACAACATGCTGTTACAATAATCGTGCCTTGAGTACACCAGGGCAGTGGCAAGAATGGATCTGTTTTCAAGGGTTAGATAAGGTCTGATTTGGTTCAATAGCCTGACCACATAACCAAAAGAAGAACGAGTATGGGCTGCATGGGCCTTCATGTTCATTTCTGCTTCTAGATGGACGACCAATGTTTTGACCCTGTCTGACACCACAATTTGGTTATTAGCAATGCTGAAACTTCTGTAGGAGGCATCATGTTTTGCAAACACTGATCGGTGGCCACAACCAGGAGCTCCGTCTTGTCATCATTCAAATGATACTGCGCCTCTACTGCATTGATTTCTGAATGTTATCAAAATGCACCAGAATAAGGAGAGAGTACTTGTCCATTATCTGCTGTTTCTCAGTGGAGGGGAATGATGCTGTTTGAGTGTCACCTGGGAAGGAGTTTGGTGTTCAGGCACAATCTGCATCTGTTTTCTTGGCTTCATTGGCACCATGTGTAAGAAAGGCATGGCATCAAAATAAGACAGACACAAGAGATCACAGTTCAAGGGTGTTTATTAAACTGTAAAGTGGGTGAGATAAACACCTAATCTAATGCTAAATCTAAGATAGGAGCAAGCTATGACCACCAAATAATAATAATATATTTCTAGTGGACTCTAGTCAAATAAAAAGGGCCTATAATAAAAGCAACTATTGCCAATCCTTACTGCTATGTTACAAAAGAGTGTGGGATCATGTTCACAAGAAAGAAATAAGTGTTCACAAAGTGATAAGTCAGGAGTTTATGGCCAGGGTGCCCCTTCCCTACGTTTTTAGCACAGGACAAGACTTGACTCTCGAGCACAGCACACTCCTGGGCTTTCTCCAGCACAAGGTTACAGTTCCTTTTCCAGTATCAGGGCCTTCTGTGCCCAAGTATCTACTCACGCAAATACTCTTGCATCAGAGGGCCTGATACACCAAAACAACAAAACAAAAGTTTCTTCGGTTAACCTTTACATCGTGTGATTATCCTTCACCCTTGGATCCCCCTCATCAGGGCTCTAATCCTTCTCTCAGTTGTTAGGCTCCCTCAGTCGGGCTCAGACCAACAACTCACTGTGGACATCCCTTAGTTGTGTTCATACTTGTCATCTCAATGTTCACTGGTATTTCAACAACAAAAATCCATCTAGACTCCATAGGTTCTCCCCTTTACCTAAGTCCGGGTCTCAGCCCAAAGTCAGGCTTTCTTTAAAGACACCAGTCAGGCTTCACACAGTTGTAATATCCCAAAAGTCTTAATGTATTTTTAAATAATCCCTTCAGTTAAGTGAGGTCCCACACATCCGAGCTCAGAACTCCCAAGCACTGGCCAATCTTTAAACAGAGACTTCTGAAGGGCGATTGCGTCTCATTGGGTCACTCTGTTAGTCTACGGCAAGCACAGGCGTCATACATTCACAGTTCGCAGAATATTCTCCTCAGCCAGGCGCAAATGCCTGTTTCACAACAACACAATGTTCTCTAATATGTCAAGGACTTTCAATTGTACAAGGGATTTGACTTGACCCTTGTATGACCACCTTAACACCTTATGCCGGCCTTCCCTATGGCCTCTTGGTACTTGTAGTTTTCTTTAGATAAGTTGCAATATCCAACACAGTGGGCCACATTAAAAGTCTGGAGGTAGCCATGCCGTTTTTAGCGGCATGGCTACCCCCAAACTCGGGTCCGGGTCCCGCAAAAGGATACTTACCGGGCCATTCCAACTTTGGACGGCCCGGTAATTTCCTTTCGTGGGACCCAGACCTGGTACGTCCCCTTTCCCATTTGAGCCCCCATAGGGCTCAATGGGAATGGAGAGGATGCTAACAACGCTGTTGTTAGCATCATGGATTGCTAGTGGGTCCCGCTCTGCACGTCTGGTCTGGCTAGGCGTCCAGAGTGGGACCCGCTGCGGACCTCATAATGTGGCGACCCGAAATGAACGTTGCTGGTCCCTTACCAGCACCGTTCATTCCGCGGCCGCCAGCCTCGTAATGAGGGCCAGTCTCTTTGCTCAGGAGATGGGTACCCACCAGAGACCTTCGACTGAGTGCCTATGTGGTGCTGGACCACTCTGACTCTGGTACCAAGTGTGTTCACAAAAGACCTCTTGTCTATTTATCTTCTTAATGTTGCCACTGCAACCTTGAGCCAAACACAGCCCATATGACTATTAGGTTCTTTCGACTCACCAGCTGTGCTGAACTCATTGGCGGTTCCTTTGACACAGGAGTCAAGGGCGCTACCACAATGGCAACCACATCTCCTCTCTCCAGCTATCAGTGCGGGAGGGTGCGATGTACCACTGACATCTGTTACACCATTTGTCAGCTGCGATTCCCAATCTTAGGTTCCTTTCATCAGAGGCTTTGCGGGTCTGGCTTGAAAAGGGCATGGCCACTCTCTCCTTGATGTGCTTTCAGGTCTCGCCGCCTTTCTCCACCATTTCAACTGCCACCCTGGAATGGCTGCTGCCTCGTGCGTTCGGCCTTGCCCAGAGTGTGCTCTTGTGCCCCACCTTTTATCCCTATGTGCAAGGTAAATGGTATTCAGGTGTGTGTAGTTGTCGGTAATTGCCTGACTCTGCCTTACCCTTGTGTTGGGACATGTCAGGTAAATGGCTCGGGTATTAGTCTGTTGTCGTTCACGCTGTGAGAAAGTGTTTGTGTTGTAAAATGAGGGTCGAGTTTTTAAGAATCCTACTGGGCGCATAATGGGGAAAAAGTGTCACAAGGAAGGGGATACCATGTCTCAACCCTCGGTGTCCCACTACCACTATCCAAAGACCCCCCATTAGGTGATCCTCCTGCACAGGTCCACACACAGGATCCAATAGCGATGGCCGTGTCCAGGTCACCTGAATGAGAGATCACTGGGGACTAGTTAAGGAGACACCTTCAGGTTTCTCACACATGGCCCAATAGCTGTACCACACCGTCATCAATATTGATAGAAATTGACAGAGCATTACTTTCCCTCCCATAATTGTCTGATAGATGCCCAAAATGTAGTCCATAAAGAACAGATCTTTTACATATTGCATGGGCCTAAACCGTTGTTGGCACATGATTGGAGGAGGTGTTCATTAAGTTGGCAAGATAGTTTAACAAGAACTCACCCCAACTAAATGTACAATTGGATAATTTGCATCAGGGCATTTCTCTAAGAGAAGCAGCCAGAGAATGGATGGGTGAATGCCAATCATTCAGCGGCTTAAACATGTTTAAAACCATGGTATATCTGAATGCTTGATCTCACAGCCACAAGCTTGACAGTGGTTTGCAATTTACTGTATTATTGTTTTTTGAACGATTTTTCTTATTGTGTATTGGTTCATAGCAACTCTTTCACAAATGTCCGCACAATATTTAGAAGAAAGACCATCTCCACGGTGTAATACTATAATTCACTTAAAACACACATACTAATTATATATATGAAATTATGAACAATCGAGTCATTGGGCCTCATTACGAGTCCGGCAGTAACCGCGGCGGTAAAGCCGCCTGGTTACCGCCAGACTCGTATTACCATTCCGCCTCCGTGATTCCCGGAATTACCGGGGCATTACAACCCCGGTTTTCCGGGAATCACGGAGGCGGAATGGTGTTAATCCCCATTCCCATCGAGTCCTATGGGACTCGATGGGAATGGGGATCATGGAAACATCGGCAGCATCTCGTAATGCTGCCGGTGTATCCTCGGCCGCCTGCAGGCGGGCGGTGTTAAACCCGCCAGGTCAGACCTGGTGTAAACATCACCTCCCGCCTGCAGTAGTTGGGATCAAGCGGTCCAGGAACAACGGTGGCGCCGGGTTTACAGCCACCGTTATTTCCGGACTGCCTGAGTTATAATGAGGCCCATTATCATCCATTGCATGACCCTATAAAATTGATTTTTACACACGTGGAAAGAATTAAAATCATTCAAAATAAGAACTTTGAAATCATCATTTATTTGTACAAAAATGATATGCAAATTGAAAACGATCTAGCCATTTGAAATACATATAACAAATGTATGTATGCAATTGCTCATGGTAAGGTATATGAAATATTTCAGCATGCTACTAATTAACTCCTTCACAGCACATTTAATGATTTTCTAAGCACCCAGCAAGTCCCCATGAGGAGGAAAGGTTTATATAAACAGCTCTTCCCCTAATTTTAAATACACAGGGCCTCATTACGACCCAGGCGGTAAGTTACCGCCTGGGCCGTGACTTTACCACCATGGCGTAAACTATGTTTACGCCATGGTGGTTGGCGGATTTACCGCCCCATTACAACCTTGGCGGGGCGGTAAATCCCCATTTTCCCATTTACCCTTCCCCATTCCCATAGGGCATAATGGGAGTGGGGAAGGCGTTAATTACGCCACTGTAAATTACGGTGGCGTAATTAACTCCATGGTCCCTTAGCGCCATGGATTTTAAAGCAGGTGTTAAGACCTCCATGGCGCTAAGGGACCTCGTACTCAGGCGGTAAGGGTCGGCGCTGTTTACGCCGCCGTAAAACCCTTACCGCCTGAGTCGTAATGAGGCCCACAGTCTTCACAAATCAAATGAGCACAATGATCACGGAGAGTTGCCCTCAATACATTTGTCTTTCCCAAAAAGCGTAGGTAGCAATAGAGGCAGCATTATGTGCAACTCGTAAAAAGTACCTCTGTTGTAGATTTTCCAAACCATGACAATAAAAGATTACATGTTTCAGAAATTCCATCTAATTTTCTTGCTTGCAGATCCTGCAAGTACGTTGCACTCTATCTAGTTTACTCCTTGGACCCATCACTTTCAAGGTTGCTAGTAGATTGAAGGGAAATCTCAGAAAGCAATTCCTATATTTGGGGCACTGACATTTCTTCAGGTACAACACAGGAAAACCACCAGAGGTGGTCATCTAACATATTCTGACATTATCTGATATCCACCCAAGATTGACCAAGTTTCTTGACTAATGCTGGGGCTTCACAAACCTGAGTGCAATCCAGATTTTGATCACTTAAATATTTGTCGCATGTGCTCATGAACCACTGCTGCTCCTTTCTCAACACCATTTCTATATATTTCTTCATAAAGTATGTAGATGTTTAATTATTTCCATTTTATAATTGTAACCCAAACTCTCAACCCTTATTCCAGTCTAAGAGCAACAATTACGAATGACTGTGGCAGCCTTAAGATCGTTCTCTATATAAGTCAATCAAATATATAAAGATTAAAAAGACACAGAGCTAGCACACAACCCTGTTTTAGCCATGTAAAGGTTTTCATTTCTTTTGACGGGGTTCCAGTTGCATCACGTCTCACCTGGAATTTTGTATTTGAATGAAACATTATTAGAATCTTCAGTAAACGCTACGGGATACCCAAGGAAGCAAGTTTGGACCACAACAGTTCCCTATTCACTCTTTCAAATGCAGATTGATTGATATTTTATTTCTATCGTGCTCGTACACAAGTGTTTCAGAGCGCGACAAGGCAAGGGAGGGGAACAGGAGAGAACAAAACAGCGATCATACTAGGCCCAGTGACATTGAGAACTCACAAGTGCATGGAAAGATGTCAAGAGTTGGCAGCCCCCCTTTCTGAGAGTTTGGGATTGACATAAACAATACATTAATCCAGTTAGTATAGGGACTATTTATGGCCTAAACCACATCTGGAAAGTATTCAATTTCCTTGTAGCATGCGCCCATGGTGTCAGGTCCCTCAGGACAAAGGAAGCCAAAATTGTACTACTCACACCTCTTAGAAATACATGCCTGTAATTATTCAGAGATTCTTCCCCCTTTTTTAAATGAGGGATTTGGCAGGAAATCTAGTTGAGCTGATAACTTGGTCATATATAGTCATAAAATATCCACATATAGTCAAATATCTTCCTTGAGAGTAGTATTTGATAACAGTCAGCCCCCGAGTATCTCGAGCTATTTAATTATTTTCAAATTATCACAAGTAAAGTTCCTTTTCCACATATCATATTTGTTTGCTTTTTTCCAACTGTGAAAGGTCTGTACCAGCGAATATATATTACTAAGGAATCTGGACCATACCTCCTCTGCTATTGAAATAGATTGTGCCAAGGAATGGGTCTATTAGTCATTATTTAGAGGTTTCAACATTCCCTGAAAATCCCTTTTTACAAATCATAGCCAGCATTATTTGGCTCTCTCGTATATTCATTTCTTGTCTGTGCATCGTAGCCCAGTTTTTATATGTCTGTTTTAACCTTTCCCTCATACCTCACAGCAGGGTAACAAACAATTCCTAGCTGAAGGAAGAGGTGCTTCCTTCAGCTAGGAATTGTTTGTTACCCTGCTTAATGCTTTCCTAATTTATTTTTTCTACCCTTGAATTTCTATATCAAAAAGTTGTGTATGAGTGCCTAAGAACGGTCTCAAGTGAAGACTATTTGTTCTAGTCATTCTAATCACTCCTCTCAACCACCTATCAATTAATTCTTCATAATTCGCTGGGCTACACATGATCCTATTCTGAAAATGATCTAACTCTTCCAAACTTTTCTTAACACAATGATTCCACCATTTCCACTTTAATCTAACACCGTAGTCATTAGATTCCCTACATTTACCTTCACACAACGCTTTGGGCAGATGATGTTCAAAATTAGTTTTTCTCGGTGCCTAAGAGACAATTATTCTTTGTCAAGCCTTTCTCAGGCATCATAAAGGGATTTGGACACAAAAATATAATCTATTGTGGAATGAGAATAAGCTCTGAATCCGGTAACCTTGCTGGGTATGTCAACATAAGTGTTTCTATTTAATTTTTACCATATTCCAATCACACCTGAATTCTGCCTAAATCAGACCTCTGGTTGTTCTTACTTCTAGCCACCAGGCTAGAGTAACATCCAATTTACACAACAGATTATCTTCATATTCCCTTTTAGGATTGTAATATATGTTTATAATTGGCATGTACACATAGTTCCCCCACCTTACTTCTCATGCCTTCCTTTCAATCTTGTCTAACCCGGCCCCTCATCCCAACTATCTACCCAACTTTGCTTCTCCCTACCACTACTGAATCTTCTATCATACTCCCCCTTTGCTTCTCTGACAGTAAAAAAGAGCTTCAACGCCATAACCTATGCCAGTAGTCACTATACAAATGCAAGACAACATAATATAACATGTCATTTTTCTTTTTAGCGTTAGTCCATGAAATTGTTACAGCTAATTAGGAACCTGATTTCACCATGTGTTCAGTAATTTTACTCCTAGTACGAGATTAATAGCCATTTAGAGCCCCCTCTATGCCCCCGATGGTCGACCCCTTTTTCCTATTATGCACTCATGAAATCCATCTATAACTGGTAGGGTTAGTAGCCATACGTCTTGACATAGCAAAATGATTACGCTGTTTGGCCATCTTACTACTTACTTATTTACTGATTTACTGGTCTTTCCTCATTGTCCCTAAATATAGCTTCCAGGCCCAAACAGAATTCATCTTCCCTTTTCTCAAAAATCAAATTCTACCTATGCTTAGCATCCTCAGAATACCACTTGTAATATCCAGGTCACTGATCCCTGTGACTAACATGTTTAGCCATCTGTAATTACCCATCTTCCACACCCGGAACATCCAAACTTTCATTAGTCCTGTGACATTCATTCACACTGTTCTGCTCCAAGATGGTGTCACATTCCCCCATCTCTTCAACTTCCTCCCTGTTGGCTTCCAATGGATCATTTGCACTAAAAAAGGATTTACCCAGGGCCCTGATTAAGAGTATGCAGAGCGGTAAAAAAGTAATGGTATCAGAATTACCTCCACTTTTCCACTCTGCCATATTCTGAGTTTGGTCTTGGAGTGGAGGATTTACCTCCAGCATCATACTGAAGGTAAATCCTCAAAATTCCTGATGAAAAAAGGGCAAAATCAGCGGAATTACTGACTAATGGACTTCAATAAATGGGGACTAACTTCACCTACCACCACTTGTAATCTAGCAGTAAATTCACCGGACCAAATGGCGTTAACGGTAATTCTGTTTGGTGGTTTTCCAGTGGATTTACTGCCGGATTATTCCAAACTCGTAATGACGGCCCTAATATCCTGATGTATTTTCCTCCTTTTGAGATTTTTGCTAGTTTTAGTTAAAATAGTCTTCCTCTCTTCTTTTCCTCCTAATCCCATAGAATGTTTCCCCATGTCGATCATCCTTAAACGTTTCCTTGAGCCTCTCCTGTACAAGTTGTGGGATGTTTGATTGTTTTTATGTTTTCTTACTTTTGTCTGGTATAATGTTCTACTCCCAAACCTCCATTTTGTGATCCACAGTCTCTGTCTGTGGGGGATTTGGATGATCCAAATCTCCACCCCATTTGGCAGCCCTACACTTTGATTGGTATAAGAAGCATCTTCACCTAGCTACCCCTCAGGTTTGTTTATCCTAACTCTGATATTGATTTTTTTTTTAAACTGCGTTTATTTTTGAACAGCATTTTTTTTTAAAATAACATTATCACCTGGCATTCAGCTTCTTAAATTCCCCTCGTCCCTCCACCCCCCTGCCTCACCCTGACATCCCTCCCCCCAACTTGGGTTTCAGGATTGACTATGTTTCCTCCTCCGCACGGATAGTTTCCATCCCCTCCAGGGCTCTTTTGGTGTTCCGGGGCAGGTAGGTTAGGGCCGGGAACTTTCTGTTATAGTCTAGAAACGGCACCCAGGTGTCCTGGAAGCGATGCAGAACCCCGGTTCTGGCCGCCGTTATCTTTTCTGCAATTAGAATGTCCCCCACCACAGCGTCATAAGCAGGCCTTTGGTGGATTTCCATGTGCGCGCCACCACAATTCGCGCTGCCAGTAAGCATTGGGTTAGGAGTTTAGCTTTTCTTCCCGATCTCGGGTAACACCATGGGACCGGGGCATCCAGGAGGATAGGCTCTGGTTCGAGTGGGATCACCATCTGGGTAATGTCTGCGAATATGATTAAACACTGTGACCAGAAAAGTTGGGCCTTCGGGCATGACCACCACATGTGATAGAAGGAGCACGGTTGTCCACATTGTCTCCAACAGGCGGGGCTCAGGGCCCGGTGTATATGGTGGAACCAAAGAGTGGGGTAATACCAGCACAATAAGAGTTTGTACGCACATTCTCTGTTTGTGATGCAAGAGGATGATGAGTGGGTTCGCGACCATATGTCCACCCAATTTTGGTCAGTTAGTGCATGCCCTAGGTCCGCCTCCCATTGGGCAACAGCCCGGGTCTTGGAGAGAAGGAAGTCTCCCATGAAGTGTTTGTATAGGGCAGAGATCCTTCCCCGGGTTGGGAGTTCTTGCAGGGTTAGCTCAAGTGAGGGGGGGTGCGCGTTGCTGCTTGCTGGATTTGCGGGTGGATATACCAGTGTCGAAGCAGGATATAAGTGAATCTGTCTGCTTCCTTTAGCTGAAAAGTTTCTATGCATTGTTCAAATGTTCGTAGGTGACCTTCCACGAAAAGTTGGCCCAGTGACTCTAGGCCTCCCCTGATCCAATTCTTGAAGTTGTGAGGGTTGGTTCCGGGGGCGAAGGAAGGGTTCCAGGGAGAAGGGCCTTGGCCTTTTAGTATCTTTTGCGTCGTTGCGCCCAGTCCATTGCTTTCAGCATGTGTTTTGTGGACATTAGCAGCTCGTTCCAGCTCTGTCGGAGATGAGGTGGGATATGCGGGAGAAAGCGCAGAGTGAGGGGCAGCCGAGATTGTTCACCCATCTGGGGCGCCCCAAAGTCATTAGCCAGGCATATATGTGGGCTAACTGAGCCGCTATTTGGTCATTCTGAAGGTCAGGGACTCCCAGTCCTCCCAGATGTGCATTCCCCAGCATCGTTCTCAATGGGATCCTAGACTTTTTGCCTTTCCAGATGAATTAGAGCAGTTTGTTCTGGAGCCCCTGTAGGGCGGCCGGCGGAATCGTTACCGGAAGGGCGGTGCATGCATTCAGGAATCTGGGGAGGAGATTAATTTTGCTCACAGTGATGTGCCCCATCAGGGAGATTTCTTGCGTTGCCCACCTCTTCAAGTCTCGTTCGAGTTTGCAGAAGAGTGGGGGGAAGTTTGCTTGATATACTGATTTTGGGTCAGCTGGGATGTGGACCCCTAGGTAGGGAATTGACTTCTCCTTCCATTGTACAGGGCATAAAGAGGTGAGGGCCTCTCGGTCGCCAGGTGACAGGCCAATCCCCAAAGCCACCAATTTGTTATAATTAATAGAGAAGCCCCTGACTTTCCCATAGTTATCTATTTCTGCCAAGGGGGTGACGCAGAGAGGAGGTGGGGTCTGCAAGGGTGAGCAGGACATTGTCTGCGTAAAGGGCAATTGTGTGTTGGGTAGGGCCGATATGAGGGCCTTTGATGTTAGGGTTGGCTCTGATTCTCTGGGCGAAAGGCTCCATAGCTAAGGCTAAGAGCAATGGGGACAGCAGCCACCCCTGCCTGGTCCCACAGGTGAGTGGGATCGGATTGGAGAGAGCGCCATTAACTCTAAGAAAGGTTTTTGGAGCTTGGTAGTCTGCTAGGACCATCTTCTGGAACATGGGCCCGATGTGGAAACCTTCAAGAGTTTGACCCATAAGGCCCAGTCCACCCTGTCGAACGCTTTAATGGCATCCAGGGCCAACAGCACTAGTTTTTGCGAATTTCGGGCCGTGAGGTCGACCAGGTCCAGGGCTCTGCAGACATTGTCTCTCGTGGATCTGTTACTAATAAAGCCTGATTGGTCTGGGTGGATTATTTCGGGTAGTTGGCCAGGATTTTAGAATAGATGTTGGCATCAATGTTCAACAAGGCAATAGGTCTGTACGAGGCTGGGTCTTTGGGGTCTTTTCCCGGCTTGGGTAGCAAAATCATGATGGATTCTGACATGGAGGGGGTGACAGTGCCCGAGACCCTGAATGAGTTGAAGAGGGCCACCATAGGAGCCACCAATTGTGCCTGGAAAACTTTGTCAAATTTTGCAGAGAACCCATCGGGCCCTGGGGCCCGTGATTTGAGGGACTCAATGACGTCTTCGATTTCCTCACTTGTGATATGTGCGTCAAGGTTTTCTCGGGCTGCATCCTTCAGGTGGGGCAGAGCCACCTTTTGTTGATATTCCCTTTGTTTGCTTCGGTCTCTAGGGGGTGCGGTCATCACCTGAGCCAGGTGGTCCACAGCCAGTTGCTGTTTCTCGCTCTCTGCATATTGCACCCTGCCGTGGCGATCCCGTAGCCCGATAATTGTGTTGTTCCACCTCTCTTTGGCTAGTTTGCTCACTAATAGTTTGTTTGCTTTGTTATTTTTAGCATAGTAAAACTCTTTAGTTTTGGCCAAGAGAAGGGCTGTATTTTCAGCGTAGAGAGCCTCAATTTTATTGCGGGCGGTACGGATTGCCTGCTGTGTTTTCGGGGGCCAGTCCTTCAGGTTATGTGTTCATTCGGCTTCTTTGAGTTCCTTTTCGAGGGATAGGCGGGTTTGACGCCTGGCTGTGGGGTATCCCGCCCCCTGCGCGATCAGTTACCCTCAGACCACTGCTTTCATGGAATCCAATGTGTTTGCCGGGGAGGTGTCTTCATTCCGATTCTCGTTGAAAAAGTTTCAGATCGTGGAGGCGATTGCATCTCTCAGGGGCATGTCATTGAGGATCGGGTCAAATAGAGCCCAATGGCGCGGTGGAGCTTGCGTAGCTTGGTAGGCTCCGAGTTCTAGGGCCACTGGAACGTGATCCGATAGTGTTTGTGTCCCAATCCAGATTTCCTTGACATAAGACAGTACTTGTGGCCACGTCAGGAGGAGGTCGATTCTAGAGAAGGTTCTATGGACATATGAGTAGAACGAGAAGTTCCTCTATGTGGGATGAAGCACTCTCCACGAATCCAAAACATCCAGGGTCCTGAAGAGGCGCAGAATGCCCAGTGCCATGTTGAGATACTTAGGGCGGATGTGATTTGTCGATCGTTGGGTCTGGGACTCCATTGAAGTCGCCTCCAATCACCTTTAGGCTCTCTGAGAAGGGCAAGAGGGTCATGCCCAGGGAGTCGTAGAAGGTAGTTTGGCCCACGTTAGGGGAATATGCGGAGACCAGCGTGTAAGAGGCACTTAATGGCGACATAGCGGCCCTCCGGGCATAGTTTGGAATTTAGGATCTGCGGATTCAGGCCCCTTCTGAAAAGGATTGCCGTCCCTCCTTTCTTAGTGCCATCCAAAGCCAGAAACTGCAGTGGGAAATCTTTGGATCTAAGGCGCCCGATGTCCCCCAGGAGCAGGTGGGTATCTTGTAGCAGGACCACGCCCGTGTCCTCATCCAGGAGCCGCTGAATGACCGATTTGCGCTTAGTCTGAGAGTTCAGGCCCTTGATGTTAAGGGAGATAAATCTGAGCGTTCGGGAGTTCGGGGGGTCCACCGCATCGGTGGGATGAGTCGGGCAGGGGGACAGGGACGGGCCAAGATCACCAGGACGGGCCGAGACAGGCCAAGACCCCATTATATAAGGGTCGCAGCTGGCTGTCACGCTGTCTCTGAACTTTTTATAAACCTGCTCTGAAAAGTTCTAGTGGGAGACATTCAATGGAAGTAGCAATGTGTTTATGTTGATGGCAGGGGATTTTAATGCCCATTTAGACAATGGTCCTCCAGAAAGGCTGCACAATGATTACAATAAAGAGTTTATATGTGGACTCTCTGCCCCTTTTATGCTTGATGATAGAATAGATGATAGGATAGACAACAGTGGCTTAATCATGCATGCGTTGATCGATGGAGGGGGAATGCATTCCCTTGATGGAGGTATTAGAGGCGATATCAAGGGGAAAATCATCTATTGATTATTTTGGTGTGAGTCTTACACAGTGGTCTACTGTGAGTAATTTCATGGTCCAAGCAATTTTAGGTAGTAATCACTTCGCTTTAATAGTAACATTATGGATGAATAATGTATCCAGCAAACGTATTGTAAAACCATATGTGATGGTCAATTATCTGCAAATCAGATGAGAATAAAGTTGGAAAGTCCATTGGGTGGAAAAATAAGAGCTAAGAAGTATGGTATGATTATTAGTTACATGGCCGCATGCCTAGAATAGCACAGGTCCCTAATCAAATCTTATGTGCATACACTAATGTAGAAAATTCAGTGGGACAAATAGTTCTAAATTAGCTAAACTCCCTATCGGGTTGGCCCTCAGAATAAGAGGTTCTCATCAGAGTGCAAATTGGGTAGAGCATCTTTAAAACATGTGCTTCCGGCCTCACCTGCCAATCAGAATAAGATATCTAGAGCTGGGGCCTACTGTTAACTTAAATGTAAGGAAGTTAAGAACCCGGGGAACAGAATTTGTGGAGATTTTGAGACCTGATAGCTCATTGGCCCGAGGTGTCAGAAATATTATTGATGCTCACAACCCCCACAAAATGTATGGAGCACTTAGAGAATATATATCTAAATGAGCAATGTGTACTTGATAACTATAGGTCCTCAAATTCTGTTTCCGATAATATACAGGGTGATGAACCAGCTGGCAATGTCTGTTACCTTTGAGGACCTTCTTAGTGCTATAAATTAACAGAGGTCTGAAAAAGTACCAGGTCCTGATTGTATACCAGATGATTTAAGTAACATTGATAATACATTATGAGTGTGCAATTTTGAATGCGTATACAGCAGTGAGAAGTGCTGTGAATTCTCCTTAGTCATGGAGCATTGAAATTGTTGCTTCGATTTACGAAAAGGCCTCTAAGAATGACTAGGCTTCGTATAGGGTATTTCTTTTTTAGGCAGTTCTGTCAAAATATACTGGAAGTTAATCATATCCGGAATTATTAAATGGGTGAATGCTAATGGCAATTTTACCCTGATTCAGTAGAGTTTCTGAAAGATTGTCAGATTATTGATCACATTCTAAGTCTTTACTTGACTTTGGCCAAATAACTTTATATTAAGAATTAAAATATGTATTTTTATTTTATTGATCTCTCCAGGGTCTTTGATCCAGTTTATTGGGAGAAAATGTTGGAGATCCTAAAGACTATGGGTTTACCATTTGGCTTTTAAACTTACCGATGGCTTATTGATAGTATATTGGTTGAACGTAACGTGCGGCAGGGCTGTGTCCTTACCCCACTGCTTTTCGACTTTTATAATAATTCTCTTAAACATGTTTCATAAACAGCAACAATAGATGTTCCAGACGGAGTCTGGGGTCAGATATCCCATGTTGGGTATGCAGAGGGCACACTCTTAATTGCTAGAACACTTGGCACTCTGAGGGGCTTTATTACTGCCTATGCTAGTTATATGAATACAAGGGGTCTTAAAAGTAATACCCTCAAATAGGTGACCTTAGCCTTCAGAGAGAGCTAAAGCCTCTCATCAACACATCAACATAGATTTTAAATAAGGAAGGACTGGCTTCCCTTGATAGACCATAGCGATTACCTGGAGTTTCATTTTGGAACTAGTGCCAGCTGTGAAGATAAACTGGAGTGTGAATGGTATATTTAGCTTTCATGGAATTATCTATAGCAATCAATAAGCATGATGGTGAGAGTTTTTAAGGACAAGTATAAGGCAATTACATTATAAGGGGATGGGATTTGGGGCATTGGCAATAGTTCTAAAATAGTTAACAATACATTCATCTAGCGATAACTTTCTCTCCCGCCCTCCACACCATCATATGCTGCTCATTTGGAGCTTTGCATGAATAATTTGGAAGATGAGATACGGATTCCTCCATTGCCATTTTGGTTAAGAATGTGGCCAACATTAGACGTGGGGTTGTTAAATCTTCTAAGCATGTGTGGCGGCTGTCTAAAGTTTCGGTGGATGAAAACAGTGAAATCACATCTGGAAGGATGTAATTATGCTCAACGTTTTGTACATCCTGCATCGTTACCTAAGACAGGCCTCATTACACGGACGGCGGTAAGGGTTTACCGGTACCGGTAAGGGCACCGGTACCGGTAAACCCTTACCGCCTTACTACGAGGTCCCTTTGCGGGTTGGTACTTTAACGCCTGCTGTTTAGCAGGCGTTACAAACCAACCCGCAAAGGGACCAGGGTGCTAATTACGGTACCGCAATTTGCGACACTGTAATTAGCGCCTTCCCCATTCCCATTGAGCCCTATGGGGCAAAAATGGGAATGGGGAAGGGGGAATTACCGCCCCGCCAACCTTGGAATAGGGCAGTAATTCCCCTTGCCTCCAAGGCAGTGCCGGTAGTTTACCGGCATGGACCAAGGTGCTAATAGCACCTTGGTCCTCCGCCTACCGTGTAATGAGGCCCACACAGTCCAAGATAATACATTATAATTTGTTGTGGTCAAATCAGTGATTTGAATTATAGTTGAAGTATAAATATTAAAAACAGCCTGAATGTGTTGGTTGCATACTGCTCTGAGCAAACACTGGCTAGTGAGATTGAAATTCAACCTGCTACCATTAAAAACAGTGACATGGATTAGGTTAAACTCTCACATATATGACCAGCTGTGTTCAAGTTCCAATGATGCCATGTAGGCTGTGCTTCGTTTTCTTTTGTCTTGTCCAACTTATGATGTCGTTAGAACCCTTACTTTCAGTAAGGTACATCATATTCACCAAAATGGCTCAATGTTTTAGTCCACACATGCTGCATATTTAGATGCAGTGTCGATCACATTGCACCACCACCCACACCTTTAAAAGTCAAGTGAAACGCAAGTGTGTTCTTAAAAGATTCTAAGACAACCTTTAACATAGGTCATTACACGTAGGTGATTACACGTTGTCTAACACTTTTGTGGGAAAATACCTATTTCCAATTCAATACTTAATGAACACATTCACAATATGGCCTATTAATAGGTTGATTGGGAGGTACAGTTGCCTCAAGCCTCACGTGATCAATGAAGTCTCTCAGGCAGTGTGAAGTGTGAATTATTTTTTTCTTTTGTTTGGGCGCCCAGGATTTGTATCTGACAGGGCACCTTTGCCTGCTCATACTTTCTCCCGTTCTCCTATTCAATTGTTGATTTCTTTCACCGTCTTCCGCCTATATGGTGGGCCCTCATGGATGGCCATTCTCACCTCATGAAGTTCAAGACCCTCTGCATATCATTCACAAAGCTTTCCTGGCCCGAGGCCCGCCCTACATCCAACTTTCTCTTCCAAAATACCTTTCTTCTCCAGCCCTTCTCTCAGCTACCTCCCTGAGGGTCAGACACTTCTTCAGCCAGAGAGTGGGGGGTAGACCGTTCGCCTCTGCAGGTGTCTCCCTCTGGTAGGGCCTCCCTGTCCCTCTCAAACTTGAGCTGGACCACCTGAAGTTCCGGAAGCAGTTCAAGACTTTCCTTTTCTCCTCTATTTTCTCTCTCTCTTCCCTTCTGACCTACTTGTCTCCTGCACCAAATGATTGCTTGGCTACCCTCAGAGTCTACTGGGTACCAGGCTCCTCCATGATCAGTGTCCCCTGCACTGCCTCTGGGCCTACTGTGCACTTAGGGGCTGTAACTGTTACCCTAGAGTCCCCTGCCTCCTTGCACATACCCAGAGCCTTGCTGCCCTTGCTGCATTTACTCAGAGCAATGCTGCCCTGATTGGACTTCCCCCTTCCCTCTCGCTGGCACTTCCCCTTTCCTTTCCCCCTGCACTTTACGTCGCAGCACTTGCACGATCCGAATGACACAAGGCCTAGTAAGATTGTTTGTGGTGTCCGGTCAAATGTTCGAATCAAAAGGATCGAATGACCTTTTGATCGACAGTAAAAGTACCGAAAAAAAGAGTCGCATTTTTTTATATTTATTTATTTATATATTATTTTAGTTTAGCATGTATAAAAAACGTTTTTATAAAAGGAAAACGGGGGGCTGGAGGGGAACCCCCTCAGGAACCCCCCCATAAAATAAAAAATAAATCAATCCTTTTTTTCGGTCCTTTTACTGTCGAAAAAAATGCATTCAAGCCTTTTCTTTTTCGAACATTTGACCTATAACCATTGTTTGTTTTGTCTTCCCTCTGTCTTCCGGCCCTTGTCTTGTCGCGTATAGAAACACTTGTGTACAGGCGCGTTATAAATTGCATATCATATCATAAGACCGAGGAGCGCAATTCAATGGACTTCAGCTTCAAATGCCAACAGCTGTCTGTGCCAACAGCTTTTACATGAGTGATTTATTTTACTTGTGCTTGTCATCTGTACTGAAATTTGGACATATACATTGGGCCTCATTACACGTTGTGCGGTAAAAATCGCAAATTACCGGCATGGCGTTATTAACGTGTCCGCCCTTGCAAGTGGGTGCTAATAGCCTACCATTACGAGGACGCAGACACAAGCATAGCGCCATGCCGGTAATGACCCCACTGCCATGCCGCTAAAGACCCCAAAAAGACCCTTACTGGCACTGATGAAAGCGCAGATAGCACTTCCGACCTCCAACAACATGCAAACAGCGGTCACCGCAATTAGCGGTCACCGTTAAAAAGCGGAAACGGAAATAGTGTCATTGCATAGGAATGGGAAGGAGCAGGGCGGCCATCTTTAAAAACACAATCAATTGCCATCCTCTGCCCCCTGGACCTGTTTTGAGTAGTTTGCAATTGGAAATCCACAGGGACACCCTCGGCATGCCTACGTCCGTTAAAAAAACCACCGACTGGCAGCGCAAGGAAAAATTCACCACAGAGGAGCTAATAATGCTCACATAGGCCCTTGCTGCTAATGCTGTTGTGGTATTTGCGAGCGACATATGTCGGGAGACCCTTATCCGAAAGAAGGCAATCTGGGCAGAGGTTGCCTTGAAAGTGAGTGCAGTGGGCACCACCACCCGCAATGTCCGTGAGTGCAGAAAGCGGTGGGATGATCTCCGCTTCCGGGTCAGAAGCATCCTGTCTGCGAACCACAACATAGCCACAGCAGGTGGATCTGATTCGCCGATTAAATTAAAGGAGTGGGAAGAGACCTGCGCCAACCTGATTGGGGTGGAATCAATAGAGGGAGTCGGGACAATGGAGCATGGCGTGGCAACCACTTCAGATGGAGGTGAGTGTACACATGAAATTATGCACTGTCAATCTTCAGATCCCCCCAAATGTGAGCCCAGAATCACCTCATGGATGGCCAAACATCCACAGATGCATACAACCCTGGCCATGTCAGTGTCAAATCCAAACACACACACATGCACACATCACCAGAGACAAGTGCCACAGACAACCATGCATGGATGAGCCACTAAACAGACACATCACCTGCATCCTTACCAATGAAGTCCAAATGCCCACAACAGCATTATTGACGTATACTGCATTAAGTACATAGAACCGTAACCAATGCCATCCCCCTCTTTGTCCCCACCAGCAACAACTGCCCCACCTCCTGAGGTGAACCCACCACCACAGTAACCAATGCCATCCCCCTCTTTGTCCCCACCAGCAACAACTGCCCCACCTCCTGAGGTGATCCCACCACCACAGATCCCAGCCACGGAGGGCCCACCCTCAGCTGCAACTAGTTCCACAGGGGAGATGGAAGCCACAGCGCCACTCTCAGATGTGGAGGATACAACAGATTTCCACATGGATATGCACACCCCAACCCCAACTGGAACACCCGAGGCATCACCACAGCAGACACCTGGGTCCAGTGTCCCTGGCGAGGACAATATGGGAGGTTTCAGTAGCCCAGCGGTGGCTTCACCAGTTTTCCTGGTTGCATCGGAAGGCGCAGCAGCCACACCACCAGATCGCAACAGTGCCCTTGACCTGGCCAGCATCAGCCAGCGCCAAGAGGACATAACTGTGCTGGTTGGGCAGCATGTGGAGGAGTCTGCCCGTCTCAGGGCGGAGATTACAGAGACAGCCAGGCACTCCAGGGAGGAAATGGAGGCCTGTACCAACAGGCTGTGTGTGGAGATTGTGCAAGTTAGGGAGGTCCTCACGCGGATAGCGGACGCAATGGACCGCCAGTTCCCACCACCACCAGGACAGTCAGCCACTTCCTCATCTGCCAGTTCGAGGCAGATAAGCCCGCTACGCCGCTCCACACGCACCACCAGGCGCACGTCTAGCCAACCTCCTAATGCCGGTGGTGGCAATGGCGAATAGGGACTGCATGGTCAAGCTTCCACGTGCATAGCTGGACAACAACATTGTGCCAGACACATAAGGGACTGTTGTGGGGGGAAGGGTGTCCTTGGACTGTTGTGGGGGTTAGGGGGAAGGGTGTTTTTGGACTGTTGTGGGGGGTGGGTGGAAGGGTGTTTTTGGACTGTTGTGGGGGTGGAGGGAAGGGTGGTGGGATGTTTGGGGACATGCACTTTTACATCTTTACATTTCTTAATACACTGGTGTTTGATCTATACACAGGCTTGGACTTCTTCATTGTGTATGTGTACTTTATTGGCGACAGGGTCCATTGTGCGCTTCCAAACAGACACCAGTGCATTACTACCCATATCCATTCCTACAAAAAGAAAACATGTAACTCAGAATATTTGGTTGATCAGATGCTGTCTCACAGCACGTCCCTCCTGGCCATCCCATCTTGCATGACCTGCATCCCGTCAACTGCGTCCTCATCACCATCATCATCCTCATCAGGTGCTTCTATTTCTACGTCAGGGGGCAGTGGCTCATTCCGTATGATACACATATTGTGCAGCATGACACATGCCATGGTGATCTTGGCCACCTTCTCATTGCCATACAGGAGAGCGCCACCTGATCTGCTAATGCACCTAAACCGTGTCTTCAAAAGGCCAAAAGTCTGCTCGATCACGATGCGGGTACGGGTATGTACACGATTGTAGTCCTCTTCGTGCCTGTTCTGTGGGTTCTGTACAGGGGTAAGGAGCCACCTCTTCAGGGGATAGCCAGCATCACCTGTATGGTGGGACGAATGGGGTCTGGTTACTGTTCACCTCAAGAGCGGCCTGTTCATATCACACAAATTGACTTTGCATTGTGATTGCAGTCCACAATTAACAGCATGCATGCAGACGATCTGTGTGACTGCAATGTGCAAAGTTGAGCTCGACCCTGCAAGTGAACATGCCCCATTAATGCCTCCAACAGTAATTGACATGTCCTGGCAGAATTGGTACCACACTGCTAGTGTACTGCCATTCAAACATTTATGTTGCCATGCTGAGAGGTATTACTTCAGTGGTGCTATAGGTGCGTGGTACAATGCTATGGGTAGGGGTGATCCCTTTGCATGCATTCAAGGGCACATTGCATTATTGTGGTTGTGCTGCGCTGATTCTGTATGACTATCTAGACGGCATGTAGGAGGTTTGTGTATTTTGTGGAGTTGAATGTTGTGCAATATGGATGTGGATGGATGTTTAATGTTTCTAGACCTAGATTGTTCTCTATGTTGTGTACCTTATACTTGCATGTCGGTTCATCTCAGGTACATTGTGGCCTTCCCAGATGGACATTGGCGTACATCCGTATGTGCATTTGTCCTACGGACGACAAGCCACACCCAGTTGGAGTATGTATCCCCCCCCCATCACACCCAGTTGGAGTATGTATCTCCCCCCCCAATCACACCCAGTTGGAGTATGTATCCCCCCAATCACACCCAGTTGGAGTATGTATCTCCCCCCCCAATCACGCTGCCATGTGCTTACCCTGCTACTCACCAAGTAGCCACGAACGTTTTCCGGCTTGTCGCTCCATGTAGCGTGGGATGGTTGAGTTCCGCAGGACCATGGAATCATGGGTTGATCCGGGGAAACGGGCACAACAATGTGTGATTATCTTGTTGGCGTCACATACCATTTGGACATTGATAGAGTGGAATTGCTTCCTGTTTCGGTACACTACTTCATTGTGATGTGGGACCACCAATTCCACATGGGTACAGTCGATGGCCCCGATGCAACTTGGAATGCCTGCCAGTGAATAGAAGCCAACTTTTGTGTTTGCAATCTCCTGGGCAGTCTGTGGCATGGATATGTGTTCAGGTGCATGCTTCAGGAGTGCATCAAGTACCTGGTTCAGCGTGCGTGAGAATACTGGTTGTGAGATGCCATGCATGTGCCCCACTGTATGCTGGTAGGTGCCTGTGGCCAGGAAGTGGAGCACAGTCACCACCTTTAGTAGAGGGGGGATGGCAGTTCTGATGTCTATGAGGCTCACAATGTGATCATGTATCATGTCCACGATGCTGGTGATGGTATCCCGGTCCAGACGGTACAGGGTGTGTATCTGCTCAGGGTGTTAGGTTAAATGGACTGGCTCTGATCCTGGGGATTGGTGGCTGCCTCTGTGGTATGACTAGGTGCCGTGGTGGTGCTTGCTGTGCCTGTCTTGCCCTCCTCCTCCTCCTCCTGCGTCTCCTCTGTGCTGCCTGTTGTTGTTGCTGCTGCACTGCAATCATTTCCTCCAGCCCATGTAATGCTGCTAGTATTGGGACCATCTTGGTGTGGGAAGGGGTGTGATGTGCTCCTTTTGTGCTGCCACAGTCTCCATTGCCTCCACCTGTGCTGATTGTGTCCACCTGTGGCAGGTGGGAACACTGCTCAGTTCTCTTAACGGGTGGTTCACGATGCCTGTATTAGCGCCATGGCGGTAAGGGATTTTGGGGGCTTTACCATGCCGCTATTGGCATGCCCGCTTGGCTTGTAATGGTGTGCTGTTAGCGGCATGGTGTTATTTATTGGATGGAGTGTCGCGCGCACACGGACTGGCCGCTATTAGTGGCACCGTACTTAGCGGTGCCGCTAATGGTGGTGAGCCGGGTCATAATTGGCATGGGGATTTAACGTTACCGGTATTCCATTACCGGTAACGTTAAATCCCTACCGCCTACCGTGTAATGAGGCCCATTGTCTCATTAAGTTTCATTAAGTTTGTCAACTTCTTAAATCTTAATTCAAGGCGTGTGTCCGTCCTTGTATTTGACATTTTTGATATTGATATTGATATTGATATTTTATTTCTATTGCGCTTGTACACAGGTATTTCAGAGCGCGACATGTCAAGGGAGGGGAACAGGGTAGAACAAAACAGCAATCTTACTAGGCTTGGTGAAATTGAGAACGAGCAAGTGCATGGGAGAGGGGAAGGGGAAAAGTGCACGGAAGGGGGAGAAGTGGAAAGTGCGAAGCAGAGGAGAAACAGATAAATAATAATGAATAAATAAATAGATAATAAAGGCAACAAACAGTGATAGTGCAGCCAGCAATTTGCAAGTGCTAGATTTAAGGCAGCAGACAGGGTAGGTCTGATAAGTGCATGGAGAAAAAGGGGGGGCTGTATGGGTACAGATACAGACCCCAGTGCAAGGGGTGGCCCGGAGGCAGTGCGGGAGGATGGCAGTGTGAGCAGGTACCTGGGCCCGCAGGACAGAGGGTGGCCAGGTGTAAGGTGCCAAGAGAGAACAAATCAGCAGGGGAGAGGGGGAGCGAAGGCAGAAGAAAAGACGAAGGTCTTGAGGTGCTTCCGGAACCGGCGATGGTTCTCCTGAAGTTTTAGAGTGGCAGGGAGGCTGTTCCAGAGGGAGGCCCCTGCCGAAGACAGAGATCTACCCCCAGCTTGTTTCTTTGAAAAACGACTGACCCTGAGGGAGTTAGAGGTAGAGGAGTGAAGAGCTCGAGAGGGGAGGTATTTGCGGAGAGATAGCTTAAGGTATTTTGGACCCAGGCCCCAGAAAGCCTTGTGGACAATGCAGAGGGTTTTGAATGTAATCCTTGCATCCGCTCGGAGCCAATGGAGCGATTTCAGAGCTTTAGAGATACAATCCCAGGGCTTGAGGCCAAGGACACATCTTGCAGTCCTGCTCTGGATTAGTTGCAGAGGGCGGAGAGTAGAGGCAGGTAGATTTAGAAAGAGGCTGTTACAATAGTCCAACCTAGAGAGAACCAGAGGTTGGGATATCATGAGCTTCTGGGGGAAGGAGAGGAAAGGCAGAGTACCTCTGAGGAGGTGCAGTAGGAAGTTTGACTTTTTAGAGACCTCAGAGATGTGGGCGGAGAAGGAAAGTGTGGAATCAAAGATGCCCCCGAGGTTGTTAGCCTCTCAGGTGGGTTTAGGAGGAGGGCCAATGGAGGCCAGCCAGAGAGTGATGGGAAAGGATGGTGAAGGTGTGCCGATGATGAGGATCTCCGTCTTGCTGGCATTCAAACAAAGATCATTGGCAGCACACCATTCTTGAATGGCAGTTAGACAATCAGAGATGAGAGAGGGAGAGAAGGTGGCTAAGGGCAGTCTGAAAATGAGTTGAGTATCGTCAGCGTGGCACTGGAAATTTGAGCAGAAAATGGCAAAGCAGTGGCTGAGAGTTGCCAGGTATTGGTTGAAAAGTCAGGGCGAGAGGTTAGACCCCCTGGGGAACACCACAGGTAGAGAGGAAGATAGATGATAGGAAGGACCCAAGTTGGACCTGCGAGGGTTGATCACACCGAAAAGAGGTTAGCCAGGCCAGAGCCTGATCAGTGATACCCAGGTTTTCACAGAGACGGTTGAGCAGGATGGTATGGTTGACCATGTCAAAGGCAGAAGAGAGATCGAGGAGGATGAGGACAGGGGGAATGTAAGAGTCAAGGTTGGAGAGCAGATCTTCACGGATGTACAGGAGAGCAGTTTCCATGCTTCTGGCAGCTCTGAAGCCAGACTGGTGGTCATGGAGACAGCCAACAGAATTGGAATGAAGGTTAAGCTGAGAGATGGCCAACTTTTCCAGGAGTTTGCCCAGAAAGGGAGTAATGGAAATTGGGTGATAGTTAGCTGGACAAGAAGGATCAGTTGTGGGTTTCTTGAGAAGAGTATGCATAAGGGAGTGGTTCAGAGGGGAGGGGAAGGATCCTTAGGCAAACCAGTGGTTGCAAAAATCAGCAAGAGACGGAGTGAGGGTGTCAATGTGGTCCTTGATGGTTTTAGAGGAACAGGGATGAACCTGTTTTGAAGAGGCTGTCATAGATCAGACTTGTCTAGCGATTTCGTCAGGGGAGAAAAGAGGAAAGGACGAGAAGGATAGTGGGGGGTGGCTAAAGGAGGGTCAGCAAGCACAGATGGAGAGGGAGTGGAGGGGTGGAGGTAGAGAGGGTGGACAGGGTGGACCGGATGTCCTGGGTTTTTTAAATGAAGTGAGAGGCAAGGGCCTTGCAAAGAGCCTGGGAAGCAACAGGATGGGTAGAGACTGCAGCAGGGTTGTCCAGCTCCTTGCAGAATGCGTAGAATAACAAAGATGCATTACTAATGTTCTAATTCACCCATTTTACTGAATTAACCCTTGAAGATATGTACTTCTTGTTGTGGTAATTTCTCTTATAAAAGTGAACCATGCTTTTTCTGCCTAGCATGTTTCTCTAACCTTATATATGTTTAGGTACACTAATGTGAGCTGGTTGTTTCACAGAAAAGTCGTGATACACAACAACATTTGGTGGGTGCACAGATTGCCTGTGGGTGAATGGCATGCATTTGTATGGATCTATTGCAAATGTGTGTCAAGCTGTTGTAGACACATTTGTGTAATTTGTAAATGGGGAAACTGCATTCCCCACTTTTATAAACTTGTGTGATCCTTGGCAAATCACATACATTCTATGTGCCTCAGCCTACTTACTTGTATAAAATGGGAGAACATAAAACAATGATCAATTTAACATGCGCTATATGAAAACTATATGATCATTGGCAAAGTCACTAGTTTTGGCTTTGATGTAGGCATTATAAATAGGATCCATGAGGAGTGATGCACAAACGAGGTTCGGGGGTCGGTGGGAGGGAAAGAAGGGTGAAGAAGAGCGCGGAAAATAAAGGTAGTTCTTAGCAAGGAAAAGAGTGGCACTTCCATGATAATGTTTGCAGATTTATGGTCAGGGAGAGGAAGGAAGGTGCGGTGCTCTTGAAAGGACAACAATCACCTCTAAAGACTTCTTCAAAGCGGTTTAGGAGATGTACAAAAACCCATATGTCAACAACAGCCGATTCCATTAGAAACTATTTGGACCTAGTAGTGGAATTCTCAACAGGATACTCTTCCTTTGTGCAAAAACCAAGAGACAGCTGAGGCTGGTTACGTCAGGGCTGGAATATCACACGTGGTTCCATGTCAGTTGTGAGTAGCTCATGCCAGTAAACTTCCAATTGACATTTAAGAAATTAATTCGACTGTCGCCGTTTGAAGCATATAGATTATAAAAATTGAATTCTGCTGATAAACTAATTGATAGCAATTAATGAGATGTACAGTCACCCACCTGTGAGCAACTGGATTAATTGATAACCATGTGGATACGGTTAACTGGAATTCATAGTTCTAGGCCCTTATCCTGGCTGTTGGAGGCCGCCGCGCCCACAAAGGGCCACCTTTTTCAGACTGCTTCAGAGAGGCCTCCGACGTGCGGGATTCTGCCTCCATTTGGGTGTATCACCCACAAACGCCAATGCCAACCACCCATATTCCCAGGCCACCTCCTCCACTGCGTCTTGTCCTTCTTATCTCCATGCCCCCTACCCTGCTCAAAACCCCCTCTCCTCCTATTTCACCTGCAGGCTGCCCCTCTTCTTCGACCCTCCTTCCCCAACAAACCACTAACTTTTATTGCACTTTCCTCTTCCAGGACCTCTGTTATCGCTGCCAGTTGTGGTGCAGTCTTCCCTGAGCAGCATTTCCTGGGCGGTCTTTTTTGTAAGCAGTCCATGAAACAAGGTCAAAACTGCCATCTTTTGCAACAGAATCTAGTACAAACGATTTGCAACCGACCAACTGAAATGTACACTAAGGTTGTATCGAATTCAGGGTGCTGCCTTTATTAGACCAATTTGAGTTTATGGCCCTTAAGTAACGTCCATGCAATGGGTGGATGGGATTGCAGAGTAATTCTGAGTCCAAATAACCGAACCAACTCAGGAAGATTGCAAAGGTACTGTTTTATTGACAATTATCTAAAACAGGGAATTTACAATGATCATCAATGGACTTTCGCTCAGCCTCTCAATGATTTCTTCACAAATCATAAACTGTATACTAAAAATACATCAGCGGTGATGTCATACTATGTGACAAATAATGAAAAACCTGGATTGTAATTGGTTCAAGGGGAACATGTAAATATACTTTTTATAGGAGCTAGAATTGTAATTGGCTGTGCACTGTCAGGTGGACAATGTATGCCCAGCTCCAAAAACTGTCATCATAAAAATCAGTAAGTACAAAGTTTTCAATTGGTCTTCAAACTATAAGGACCTTCATTATATGGTCCTCTACAATTGGTTGGCACGCTTGTGCCATGTCTGGAACATTCGGTTCACTAAGCAGCAGATAAGCCCATACCCAGGTGCAAGGAGGTGGACATGACTCTGCCTGCCCACCCAATTAGCCCATCATCTCTCATCACCCAAGCCTTATGCCATGAAGATTGTCTTTGAACTTGGCCTTGCAAAGTATTCTTGTCTCTGGGAATATAGTGGGTGTAGGCACTCACTATCATTGTTCTAGGACTCCAAGTTTAACTCTATTTTCATCCTTGACTCACGTGACTGGAGACCACGATTCGGTCCATTCTGTAGGTTTTTAAATGTCTTAAATGAATAAAACTTGGCACTCTCAGTGTTCTTTCTTTGCACCTTAACAATAGATGATTCATCCTTTGTATGTTCACTCCTTTTAAGAATAGATAACTGACCTTGCCTGCTTCAGTTTTCATACCAGGCCAGACAGCCTCACCATGCAACTCCACGATTTTCAGCTTATTCTTGCTGCAACACAATTCTCGTCTTTTCTCTTCATGAGTCCTGGCTTACTAAACATCATGACACTGATGTCCAGCTTCTGTACAATGGCAGCTTTGCCTGCATTCTATTCACTACGTATAGCCAGCTTCTATGATAAGTTCATCTACCTTGCGTTACAGCATCTGTACAATTATTGAACGGTTGATTCTCAGCAACACTTTGTGTGCATGCAATCTTCTTTTTGCATATGAATGTTTACTTGATTCTTAACTTCGTCATTAGCTTCTGTAGGGTCCATGTATTCTCTTTAGCCAACATCTTGGGACATTGAACATGTCTCTTGTGACGTCACTAACTCCTCTCCATGCTCTTTTTCAGATTCCTTCAGGGAGTTCCTCCCTCAGATTGTCATCTCTTCGGGGATGCATTCGATAGGGCTGTCTCAATGGGTATCCTCTTTCGAATATACACTGCAATATTGGCAAAACTGCTGGTGTCAAACAAGGCACGATCTCAGACTTCCAACATATAGGCAGTAGGGGGGCGGGACCTCCTGCTGAGGCATGCAGCTGCTCCTCTACAAATTCAGAGTGACTTTTAGGAGGCTTGGCTATAACACTAGGACCAGAGATTCATTATTGGTTATGCAGGTATGTTCAGGGCACAAGCAGAATGTATTCGCCCTTTACACTAGTCCAAATGCCTTTGTCCCCCTGGTGTCATTTCTCGGCGTATCTGCTTACATAAACTGCTGCATAGAGGACATGCCAAGGAGATAAACTTGTTTAAAGTGCCTTTAATCCCCAGAGCATCCCTGAGTGGCACACTATGGCTTTGTCTACGATGTTTTGTAGGGGATCATTATTTTAATTTAGAAAGGCGACCTTCTATGCCATATTCGAGGATTCCAACATTGTCAGCTACTCCAGCAGGAATGAGAGGGCCACCACTAGGAATCTGTCCATACCAATCCTTATAAATGCTGAAGAAAGGTACTGCCTTTGGTCAGTATCTTGTAAACATATCGAATCACAGTTGTATATAGTGCCAAAACAATCTACCCGAAGACACATGCTTTGGCTGCTTAAGAGACCAAAGTGGAGATGTGTTGTGTTAGCACTGGGGATATTTGGATATTTGAATGAGATGCAATGCTCCTCTAATGGAAGCATTAGTGTATACAAATGATAACTGGAATGCACAAAATGAAGGAGGATGCCTCGGAAATAGAAATGTAAGTGGCAAGGTAGGGTTGGTCCTCTCTAAAGAAGGATGATTTGTATACTTGGTATGGGTCCATGGAACTGATTATTGACAGTGAGGGTGCCAGAGATATGCTTGACACTTGATAGGTACATAATCATGGCAATTGAGTAAACAACTTAATGTCGCGACTGGTCCTAATTTTACCTTTGCTAAAATTCCCGCCAGAAACCTGTAACTTGTCCCTTCAATTTCGACATATACTTGCTTTGTTTTAATTTGTTTGGATTCATAATTAAAACCAAAGCCCGGGTCCTCCATCAGTAAATTTAAAGGAGAGTTGTTGAGTCTCCTTTTGGAGTGCTAAGACACTGCTGGACTAACGCAAAAAACAGTAAGATGGCATCACCAAACTTGTGGCCCCAGGCCTACCTAAACCCTATTTCACCCCTGTGCTTAATACACAGACATTCCCCTAGGAACAAGCGCTGTTGCTGTTCGGCCACTAGTTCACTACCATGTCATAAGGTTGGGCCATGCAGGTAACCTTGCATCAAAGTCATGCCCAATATACAGGCCGCAGATATTTTGCTATTGGCAAGTAAGCACTTCCATAAATAGGCTTCACTTGTGCATCAACAATTTACTTACTATTTTCTCACTCATGCGTGAAAATGCAGAGTTGAAGAATCAGAATTAAATATATGTGAGCCATTTCTGAGTTTTAAAAACCCCTGTTCGAATTATATGTTTTTGAGAAGGTTGGCCCTCGCCTTAAAGAGAGTTTAACACATTTGCAGATGAAAAAAATATCTATGTTTCAGTTTTTATGTTCAGCTTTGTTATATAGTGTGTTATCCAATATTAATATAAAATGTGTACTCCAAAAAGGCAATAAGATGATACCTTAGTTAGGCTCTTAAGACTGCGGTGCGTTTATGTTCACACTTTTATATAAAGCGCCTTAGGCCCCAAGGGCAAAGCAGCGTATTACAAACAAAACATACACACAAATACAATTTAAAAAAATATGTAGAATTATAAAACAACTATAAACAGATTAAAAAAGATAAAAGACAATAAAAGTTAAAACTCACAAAACACCAAAAAAGACCAAAGACTAAGAATAATACAACGAGGCAATGATGTAACCATAACATCCATCTGGGGCCAGATTGCAGAAACTTTGCACCGATGCAAGTGCACAGTTTTCACGGTATTAGCACCATTGCTTCTCGGCAAGTGCAGTTTGGCATATTAAAAGCACCAGGGTAAAAATTGCCCTAGTGCAAAAAAGATGCATTTTCACTACGTTTTTGCACCAGGGCAAAGTTTGCCCTAGTTCTAATACGGAATGGTATTTGCACTAGGGCAAACTTTGCCCTGATGCAAAAATGCATCAAAAATGTATCTTTGTAGCACTAGGCAATTTTAGCCCTGGTGCTTTTAATATGCCAAACTAGACTTGTTGAGGTGCAATGGTTTTTGTAATGTGTCCCAGTGTTTTAAAAAATAGGGCACACTTTGCCCTAGTGCTAATACTGTGCAAACTTTGCACCGGTGCAAAGTTTCTGTTATCCTGCCCCTTGTTGTCTTTTTTGGAGCAATGCTTTTTATGTTACCAGTTTATAGGCCACACTTATCCATGGCAAAAATGAACTTGACACTGCGGCTCACAACTTTCTGTCCCACCGGGTTCACAAGGCTGCAACACCAGTGTCCATAAAAATCAAAATAACGCAGGTACCTCAGGGACAGGGATCAGTCTTTGTATTCTATGGAGAACTTTGGTCTCCTTCTGCTCAGTCTTGCAAAGCATAAAGTTCATGTGAGTTCATCCCAAAGTGTGGACTACTTATCTCTAGGCCTCCCCTGGCCCTCACGTGCACCCATACCTGGCTTCTCTGTAAGTGGTGCATCTCCGAGGGGCAGTTGAATACAATCATGTTGTCTCCGCCAAGTAATTGGTTTAATTTGTGAATCTGATGAGCTCGCGAAAAATCAGCAAATTAGTTCTTTTGATGATTTTTCAAATGTGGGTTCTACGTGGGTTTCATTTTCTCGTTTTCTGTAGGTCTAATCGTGACTGAAAGCAAGGCCGACATTCAACTGCTCAAGTGTGGAGGGCCATGCCGAGCCCTGATGCTGATAAATGCATTCCACTAACATCCAGGGCAGGGGCAAGGTCGAGTCCCTTGATTGTCAACAACTCAGCATTCACCCATGTTGGCCTTTCTTCATGAGCATTGCCTATCCAGTGACTTTGCATTTAGACTTGTGGATGACTCGTGATACATACTTAGGTGTGGGAATCCAAAGCTTCTGAGTTCCATCTGTGGATTAAGTGTGTATGTTGACGTCAGGCTTTTCAGTTTTTGAAGTTAGATGAGACTCAGCAATTTACTCTCGATAATGCAAATTATTTGAACACAGCCTCTCACATTCTGGTTGCAAGAACGGTGGTAAAATCGGTTCTATTATTTTAAGTCTTTCTCCCTTTTGCCGTTTCCATGCTTCCG